>NW_025999490.1:4460000-5071250 GCF_019419815.1 Pyrus x bretschneideri | reverse complement strand
TCCAATTCTAGATTGTCCAAATCAACACACTAGTGTGTGTCTGACCATTCAAGCTTGTCACTCACAATCAGCGTATTTATGTGTGTGAACTGTTTCTGACTATTCATACTTGTGATTTATGAAAGACACAAATCATAAACATAAAAAAAAAATAGTTATGCACTAATTTTAATCATTCATGCTTGTGAAATCCATAAATTATAAGCAACGAAATCAACATTTATGTGTGCGGGCTAATTTTGACTATTTATATGAAACTTGTAAGTTAATAATTGTTGAAATCAATCTAATAATACGTACATGTGCGATTGATCTTACCACACATTCATAATTAATTTTTTATGTATGGACTGAAAGAATCTCTTGTTTTGTGGCGAGTGGCAACTTCTGAACCACTTATTTGTTGCTTTTAGGTTTCTAGCTTTCTCATTCTGTGATGAAGAGCGAGGACACTCACCAAATCCCACAACAGGAAGCAACGTAAGCCTTCACCGCCACCTTTTTTCTAGACTTAAGAACTTTGTGTTACTTTTTACTCTTTAATGCGTATTAGTATTAATTAATAACGTGACGCATGTGAGTTAAGCATGTAAGTAACGTGTGATAAACTTAAGGAAATTTGGGAGTGAGTTTGAGAGATAGAGAGATTTTTAGTGTGACGGAAATATAGGATAATACATTATATGTTATTATACAAATGATGAAAGATATATGTTAAAAAAATAATAATCAATTATATAAAATATTTTGTGTCTCATTCATGTTCCGAACATAATAAAAAATTTAGGAGGGATTGAAGAAGTGGATCGGTTAGGAATTGGGGTGGAATGCAGGAGCAGTTAAGTGGAAACCCTGGCAGAAAGATTGGTTTTAATACTTAATTTGTCTCGCCGACCAGAAATGTTTGACTAGTCGCCTAGTTGGTGTCGGTAACGTTAACAGAAAAGGAAACAAAGATTACTTAGCTGCAAGGACGAAGAGAGGACTTCTTTTTACATGATTGTGTACTGCTTCCCAACATAATTCAAACTTTCTTGTGGCAACTTCTAGCCCACTAACTGTTGACTAAGTTTCTAGTCTTTTCTCATATTGAAACGAATGATCTGAACAGTGAATTAATGTAATTGTAATGATCTCATTTCTAATTTTTTTTATTAACCGTTCTTACGTCTTATAAGTGATGATGAAAATCACATTCTACGTGCTACTCTAGTGTTCATGGATCCAATGAACACGAGGAAATTCATTTCCTTGTCCGAGCAACCTCTGGCCCCCAAAGCATGCAACTTCTCTTTGAGCTTCCTCCCTTGTTCTCAAGGTCCTGTCAAGTCACAAGATTATGAACCAGTTGTGGTAGGAGTATATTATGACTTAGTTTTATGTTGCGCAACCATGTATCGTCAATGTGATTGCTATATACATTTGCAATCCATACGCTAAGCTGTGGGATGCTCTTCCTCCCCCTTCTCAGTGTCACGAGGAAATATGTGTAGGATTCATCTGTGAAAATAAGGAATGCAAGGAAGAAGACAAGCCGAATAAAAGAAGAAAGTGGTGGTAGTAGCGGTAGTTAAACATTATTCCAGTTTAATGTTGAGTATAGGTACAAGCTTCTGCGGATTTTTTTTCTCAATTTCTAAGACTCCTTCCAGTTCAAAGCAGAGATCTTCTCTTCTGAACTCGTAAACGGACAAGCATGAAGCTTTTGTTTTGATAGCTTGACTCTCGAAGCAGGGGTTGCTTACAAAGGAAAGTTGTACTGGGGAAGCATGTACGGTGGACATATATGGGGCTGGATCCCAACTCCATTAGTGATAACACATCAAGCATCACAAGTAATACCACTGGTGATACGAATGTCAATTGTCGCTTCATTGATATGCCTAAACATGATCAGTTCACTTACACAGCTACAACATTTGAATTCCTAGGTGTGTGTAACAGAGCTAGATGAGGTACGTGTTTGCGAATGTGCCAGTTAGCTCAGAATTGAGGGAATGATCTGACTGTTTGGGAGTTGAAAGATGATGATCAGGTTGACAACTCTGCAGGCAAATGGTGTTTGGCAAGCAGCGCTTCGGTATCCAGAATGGTTGTGCGAAACGCATTGATCAACAAAGTGGGGGTGCTTGCTTTCGACCCAAATAATGAAGATATCTTGTATCTAGACCTCAGTGCACACATTGTCATGTGCAACATTCGTGCAAGAAAGGCGTTCTGGCTATGGAAGTTTCGATCTTCCCACAAATATTTTAATGGTGTTGATAGCGTGTCACGTCATGGTAACCGATCGTCAACTGCTTTCGGTATCCAGAATGGTTGTGCGAAATGCATTGATCAACAAAGTAGGGGTGCTTGCTTTCGACCCAAATAATGAAGATGTCTTGTATCTGTAAGAGTAAACATAGACTTTATGTTAATATACTTAGCCAAGAACACAAGAATTTACCAACTAAATCACAACCAACACATCAAATATGTTTTACATATGCAGATACTGAAGTAATATCTGCAACACATACCTGCAGACTGTTTCACGAAGTCTTTCCCATGTGTGCTGTCAGAAGACAGTAGATGGTGCTATTCCATTAAGCCAACAGGACAAGGGGTTTTCGAGATGCATCATCTTGGGCTTGAAAAACCAATAGAACAAGGCCTTCCCCGAATTGGGAAGTCGGACGTAGCCGGCAATTAAGGATGGTTTTGATGGAGACGAGCCTTGAGAGAATGGCCATGACTGCACCCTCTGGAAGTTGTTGAATTCTGAAAGGACCTCTGGGTTGCTGCCATTCTTCTTTCGTACGGCCGATCGCTGCTCTTTTAATTGCTACTCTCTTTCTTAGCTTGAATAACTTCTTCATGTTTCGCGGCATTGATCACAGGAAAGAGTAGTACTAGACACCATATCATAACTATGTTCAACAGATTAGGATTAAAAGCCTTTGGAGAAATCCACACACAACCTTCTCATCTCTGCAAAACTCAATGCTCTCCAAGTTATCGGTAATTGGAACAATAAAAGCGTGTTTTTGTGAGAGCAGGGCTTGTGGTTTTATACTACAAATCTGGATTACCCTATAATAATCCTACAAGGAATACAAGAACAAATCCTTGTACGAGTTCTATTCTTAAGCTTATCAACACATAGTGTCAATCCAAACCAAAGTCGAATTAACTCTCATAAACATATTAAGACTTCTTTATAGCAATCTGAGACAACAAGGATTATTACCAAACCGTATGAATCACACTCATACTCTAACAGTATCTAGACCTTAGTGCACACATTGTCATGTGCAACATTCGTGCAAGAAAGGCAAGGAAGACTAGTAGGATCACTCCGGTTAATTATGCTGCAATTAGTAACTCCGTGATGGCTGTCTTCCCATACATGCTTTCATGGTGGCCGACACCAGTTACTAGACTCAAACCAGGCTCTAGCACTTCAAATCATGTTGCGGAAGCAGGTAAGAAGAGGAAAGCCAATGACGAAGACACAAAGTGGACAACAAGCAAAGCACAGCAGCAGATTTGTTTATGAGAGCAAGGTACAACTTTCATGCGGACAAATTATTCAAAAGTGGCGCGTTTAGCAGTACTGCTAGCAGTACTATAAAAGGTGGAGGAGAGCAAAAGAGGAGGCCGCACGACGTAAAGGTAGTTCAGCCGGCAGCCCGCAGCCGGCATGGCTACTTGGTCTGAAATTCTGAATCTGGATGATCGATATAGTAGGTATACTACAGTATTTTGATTCTTGATCATCTTCCACAATGTTACGCTACTTACACGAATAATTTACAATAATTTACAAGTGAAGCAAGAAAATTATTGGCATAATGAATACTCATGTTTACCTATATATCAACAAATCAAGATGTATTCAATCCGTGCTCAGTTACAAACTGTTAGAAAAGTTGGAACGGAAATTATAAAATAAAAAACAAAAAACGACCCCATGGTTTATCATATGCGCTCTTAATTATCTAGGCAAAATAGTCGATCTTGATCCGACCAATGATGACAGGCCGCTGGACATTCCTTGGCACCAAAGTTACCTTAATACTGCCATCGTCGTCAGCTCCCAAGTCCTCCAACAAGTCCGTAATCCCAAGATGCAGGCTGGTTTTAACCTTCTCCTGGAACTGTGGCAAGTACACCAAGCTCCCTGCAAACTCGGACTTGTCGGGTAGACTCAGCGAGATCTCGTCCTCGTTCCCATGCACGTCGAACTTGAGAGCCTTATCCGCCACATACTCAATCCCTTCAATCACCAACAGCTCCTCTTCCTCCTCCTTGTCTCACCACCGAGTCCAAAGCTATTGGCAACTTACTACTCTCAACCAAAACTACCTATTGAACAAATGTAGTGCATAATTGCTATATTTTAATCACACACATGATTCAACAAACTAAAAATATGCAATTTAATTAATGCCCATGAGAAAAACAATGTTGAATAATATAACAAAATAGGTTAGAGAAACATGAAAAAAGTTAGAGGCAAATGTTTGACATTTGTTCTTAAGACATTTCACCATCTTCTTTGACACCTCTGCCGCATTTGCTGGCCCTGTTTTGTTATGACTCTCCAAGGCAAGTCCTCCTAGACCAAGGAGAAAGATTTCTCCTATACAATTTTACTCGACAAGTTTGCGGATCACGATTAGGGTTTTGGTCACTATTGATTGTTGTTGCTTTCATGAACCTCTAAGATTTCTAACTACGGAAATCTGGGATTTGTTTGCGAAGATGTGAGGGATTGAAGGGGTGGTGGAGTAGGTGGTAATCATGGTGTTGGAGGATATAGTGGTGGAGGAGAAGCCACAACTTTGTTTCCATTTTGTCAAGAGCTATGTATCCAGATTCATTTCCATTAAATCTACCTAGTTTACAAACTCGGATAGTTGAATTTTAATTAAACTGTTACAATTATTATAACTTTTAAATGTCCATCTTGTTTGTAACTGTTAGATTAAAATTCAACTGCTAAGTCTTAAAGTAGTGAATTTAGTGGAAAAAGGTATGTATAAACAATCGACGTCATTTGGAGTGACTGATTACATTTGCAGCCACACGTTCTATGTTACCATGCTTTAGTCAAGATAAGGACGAGACTTTTATAACAGGCCCTACACTTGTCAAAATCACACCCACTTCAATGATTCATTTACTTTGTGTACAGCACTCTTGCTATGTTAATATGTTCGCTTAAGACATGTAACGGTGGCCTCTTGCATTCGAGTCTTACATGAGCCGAATTTGGTGGATCATAATGTATTGATTTTCTTCGTATTTATCTTTGATGGACGAGTAAAGTTACACGTACGATTATACCAGAAGATTTCTACTTCTTTAGGCTATGGTTTGTAAAAACTTGCATCCTCTAAATTGCTTAATCACTTGTTTTGAACTATTTTTCTAGCAATTAAAAGCATATTATAGCCGTGTTTAAGACGAAATCTAAAAGTGATCTTATATATATAAACCGACCCTAGCTCATACCAGCAAATTGGGCAGATATAAAAAGTTTGAGGTGCCCCAATTTTTAATGGAGTAGGATTCTCTTTCCTCTTTTTTCCCTCCTCTTTTCTCTCCTCTTATTTGAACGGTCACAGTTAAGCCACGTCAACATCTTATATTAATTTTTTATAGAAAGAGAAAAATGAAATAAAGAATGTGAGAGAAAGAGATGAAAGATGATGAAAAGAAAAGGGAGAGAATCCTAATTCATTTTTAACATGATTATGTTTCATCAAAGTTATGCTGCCCCAACTCTTCTGTGGAAAGTATTCAGTTTGTTGAATCTTGATGCAAACGCGATTTCATTTGTTGCCATTTTGTTCTTTTATTTTCCCACTCGTACTACATTGCACTGCACGACAATTTGTACTACATCTTGCGCGTATACCTGTACTAAATTCCAGTACTCCAACAACCTGGCTTATTTTCCTGTACTGGATTTTGGTACTCGAACCTTGGTTATTATTGATTCAGAAATATATATACGTGTGTGTATATGGATCATCAGTATATGGATAGTTGCAGCAGAAATCTTTCAGTTTAACAGGAGAATCACACAGACGCTCCTCTACTTCAACTTCAAGTAAGTTTTGCAATCTCTCTTTTCACCCTCTTGTTTTCTCATTCTTCACGCAATTCGATCCTTGTTTGATTTACTCAATTCAATTTCTAAAAAAAAAGAGAGTAGTGCATAAGAGAAAAGTTCACACTCCCGTTTTCTCCTTATGTATGCACTTTTTTGTTTCCGTCATATGATTCTTCTTTGATTATATATGAAACTATTGCCGTCGTTAATTTGAGCATTTGTGGTCAGGAATTGGAGGCGATGCAGTCCATTCTTATGGAGTGAGTTCATCTTTACTGTTCGATCTAATGAATCTATATGAATTTATGGCATCCACAATTGGCACCAAATTCATCACCAGAGTGCTACCTTTCTCACCTTCAGCTTCGAAGTCTTCCAACAAGTCCCTTGTCCTTGACCTCATGCTACTACTTCGATCTCGTTTCTTTTGTTAGTTATATGCAGGCCATGCATAAACAAAACCGGGCCGGCCATTTTTCATACCTTGGCACCAAAGTCACCACCCGACTGTTATCGTATTCAATTCATCCTCCAACAAGTCCGTGATCTCTATGCGCAATCTCTTAATTTATGATAAAATCAACAAAGAAATGCTATGAAAAGAAAGTAGTTTGCGGATAGAGATAACGAACTTGTCGTAGGATGAGCTGAAGATGATAACAGTCTGGTGGTTACTTTGGTGCCAAGGCATACAAGATGGTCACCTTATTTTACTTTTTTTCAAAAATCAAAGATCTTATGTAACAAATTAACTAAAAATGCAAATAGTTGATTTATTTACTCACTTTCTAATGTTCCTCTGATATATATTGTGAAAAATATTTGTGTGTATATTAAAATGTATCAGCATCATCTTATGGCAACATCAGCCAATAATAAGGTTTTTCAATCGTATAAGAAACCATCTACAATCAAGACAAAGTTGGCAATGATAATGATTTAATCCATAACATTAGGATAACTATCAACGCAATTAAAGGTCTTTGCCAGTTCGCTTGTAACATCTTGTTTTTTTCGAACTAGTAAACGTTGACAGATAGTTTCCATTACAATTGACTTCATGGTAAAAGTAAATGTCAAAATAGATTCAGCTAGCAACCAAATGGACCAGCACATCACTTGTCAAAAAACGATAGTGCTATTCACACTATTTTTTTACTTTTTATACATCTTTGTAATTTTTTGTCATTGATATTTTTTAATTTATTCTGTTTGATGACCGAAATTTAGAAGATATGTGAAAAGTAAAAATAAGTGTTTAGATATAACTACTTATATAATTTAAAAAAAAAAAAAAAAAAAAAAACCTTGCTCTCCGGTCCTACAATTTAGTGTTAAGCGTGATAAGGATTTTGTGATATACTTGGCAATAAAATCTTTTTTATTTAGGAAAACTAATGAAAATGGTTTGAAAACTTTGAGTTTTAACGATAAGGACAAAATAAAAGGTAAAGTAAATAGTACAAGAATTAACTTTTTAGTGTAAAAATATGATTTTTTTATTAAAATAAACAATACTGGTAACTTTTCATTAATGTGCCCTTTTTATTTTGCATTTTTGGTCAAACTAGCAAGATTGCCAAGTACGACAACGTTTTAACGTCGCCGTCCAAACTCAAAGCTAACGTCGAATTGTAAAAGCACAATTCACTTATCAGAAAATCATAAATTATATTATTTTAACAGCATGTCAATTTCTTATTAACTAAAAATATTGATATCCACGCATTATTAACTAAACACGATGAATTTGAGTAGCCGGATTCAAAAGTTTCACCTTTGTAAGAGAATCTAGAATTCCCTTTATTTGCTCGGGAGGGGCGAAGGTTATTAATTTTGGTTTTGTTAATAATATTTGAGCTGCTTTTCACCCTTTACATGTTCTCTTCACCATTAAGTAAATAAATAAAAGTTTAAAAGAAAAAGTCACACTTATAAAATATAAAAGAAGGAAAATGTTATTCACAATTTTAATTTTACTTTTCACATTTTTATTAATCTTTTTTCGGTTTGTTCAATTTGATGGTCGAGAATCGAGAGCTAACGTTTAGATAGCACGGTTAGCATTATCGAAAAAAAGAAAAGACAAAGGTAAAAAAAAAAAGATGAGAAAAACTAATGAAAATGACTTGAAAACTTTGAGTTTTAACGATAAAGACAAAATAAAGGATAAAGTGAATAGTATGATGATTAATTTCTTAGTATAAAAATATGATTTTTCGTTAAAATAAACAATATCGAGAATTTTTCGTTGAAGTTCTTCAAAAAAAGTTCGGCGCTTTTAACTTTTACTTGGAGTAGCGCGTGCCTTTTGTGCGAGTGGGTATCGACTCATGATTTTCAACAACGTTATTTATTTAATCTGTTTGATTGTAACAGCAAACACTTTTTTATCTTCTTTTTCGTGTCTGTCTGTCTGTCTCTGCGATTTGTGTTGGGGTTTTAGACGAAATTCGAGTTCGAGAGAAAGCGAGGGGTTTTGTGGGATGGCTTCAACGCTGCTTTTGGTTGTCGTTTTTGTGTTCGATCTGGTTGCTTTTGCGCTCGCTGTTGCCGCTGAGCAGCGAAGGTCCACTGTAAGTGTGTGTGTGTGTCTCTCTCTCTCTCTTTTTCTCTCCTTTTTGTGAGGACTAATATCATATGATTCTTAACTTAGAGTTCTTCAAGTTTTGATCTTTTTTATTTATATGTACTTTCCACCAATTTTTTTTAGAATTAGAGATTTATGAGAGCAATATATACTTATTTCGCCTTCAGACATAAGTAGTCGATTTATTACTATTTAAAAAAAATTAGTGTGAAATATGAAACAGAGTTTTTAAAGCAAAATAACGATTGATTAGATTTATTAGAAAACCTTACAAAAATCCATAAATTAGTGTGTAAATTTTATTTAATTATTGGTGAGGACATAATTTTTCTGTGGAGATTAAACCAATAATACTGCCTTTGAATGGCTATTTAGTTTGGGTGGTGCTATTAACCCATCAATTTCTACCACTCACCCACCTCTTATTAATTTCTGTCATTTTATCTTTTTCAATTCATTTGATTTAAGGATCGAAAATTAGAAGCCGAGTGGTAAAAGTAAGAAGGATGTGTGGGTAGCACCACCCTTTAGTTTATTATTAGACCGTAGGTTTAATTCTTGGCGTTTTTCAAACGAAAAAGTCCAAACCGTAGGGCGTATTTTCTTTTGTTCAATATTTTGTATGCTGATAAACCACTGTTAGAATACAAAAGTAGGGTCAGCGTATTTTCTTTTGTTCAATATTTTGTATGCTGATAAACCACTGTTAGAATACAAAAGTAGGGTTTATCAGATTTATTAGATGTGAATTTTGCTTGGAAAGGCAACAATTTTCAAGATTGTTAGTCAACATAACATTGATAGATCAAGCAAGATGAGAGGGGTAAACCTGTCTGGCAGGAATTTTGAGTTGACACTTGAGATTCACCCTCAAATTCTTGATATTAAAAATCTCAAAAGCCGAAGGGGAGGGGTGTGTGTGTCACTGACGTTCTACACGAGTCGCAGGGACAGTTCCATTTCTAATTTTTGAATTTGACGTTAACTGGAACGAGGAGGAACACACACTAATAGCTTAAGTTATTAGAATCAGTGGTTTCTTCTACAATTAGATACATTGTTACTTTATCTATTATCTCTCCCTTGCAGGCCAAGGTTCAAACTGAAGCAAATTCGACCTATTGTGTATATGATTCTGACATTGCAACTGGCTTAGGTGTGGGATCATTTCTGTTCTTATTGGCAAGTCAAGCTCTGATAATGGTGGCAAGTCGATGCTTGTGCTGTGGAAGGGCTTTGAGACCCAGCGGTTCTCGATCGTGGGCGATTACGCTCTTCATTACCAGCTGGTATGTGCTCCTCATATAATCCGGGCATTCTCAGATATTATAGTTGTTAACACTGGTTGATTATATAAGGTCAATATCGTGTGTTGTCGAAAGATATGTGCTATTCTTATATTTCAATTTCAGACTTCAGATTGACTGGTTTCACATTGAAAACTTCAGGGTGCTTTTTGTCATTGCTGAGGCATGCCTTCTCGCGGGTTCAGTGAGAAATGCGTACCACACAAAGTACAGTACTTCGTTTATGGACGACCTTTCATGTGAGACATTGAGGAAAGGAATCTTCGGAGCTGGGGCTGCATTTGTCGTCCTCACAGGCATATTCTCGGAGCTGTACTATGTTAGCTATTCCAGGGCTAACGAATCCCCGGCTCCCTATAGCAGAGACGCTGGTGTGAGGATGCAGAACCTTTAGAACCGAAACCAGTTGGAGGGAAGTGAGAGTGATCTTGTATCGTCACATGCAATTGGTTGACTAGTAACTGACGTGCCTATCTTATGAGTATGGACTAACTTAACAGGACATATGATTGAATATTTGAAATGCTCATGATTTATGTATGTTTCGAATATTCGTGATTTATGTATGATATTTGGGGTTTTATGTTTCGTGTAATGTAATTTGAAGTTCAATTACCACGAGGCTTGTTCGGTGGATGGAACTGGATGAGATTGGAATCGAGTCCAAGTCAGTCTCGTAGAGAGTCTCACTCCCTTGGTACATTGGATCGTTGTCCAGTTTAACAAGTCCAGTTCCAGTTCCAGCGTTTATAAGCTCGCCAAACAACGGCCAAGACAATAGCCTGCTAGCCCGCCTAGACGGCTGACGGGTAGCCATAACTGAGTTTCCGTTCTAGATCATTGATCCTGGAAAAGTGCCGCTCCACGCATCCATTTTCCGTTCGAAAATGGGTAGTCCGTTCGTTCCAACCGAGCCCCCAAACTAATATCTGGCATATGTCCGGTGCCTCAGCCCATGCCTCGATTGTTTTGCTTACTCGCTTTACTGCTCTAGCATTGGACTGGTGCTTTTGAGACATCCATCGATTACAATTTGCTTCAAGGTCCTAATTTTTAACTCATGGATCTGAGGAAAACGTAGGCTTGAAGCATCTAAAATATGATTTATTTTTAATAAAAAGAAAACAAAAATGTCTCACAATTGTGGCCCCAAAATGGACATCCTGAATCCCTAGTCTTTAGAACTGGAGTGAGAGGATGAAAATAGGGATTGAGATCATCTCATTCTCTGCAGCCGACAAACTCAACAATTTGGATCATTCAATTTAAATCATGCTGCCCACCTCACACACAAAATCACGCCTTCATTTCTCTCCAACTCTCTCATCTATCTCTCTCTTGAATGGTCTGAATTACAAGATTTAGTGGCTCCAGAGGGTGAGATCCAGAGAGGGTCTCAATCCTGAGAATAGGGCCACTTTGAGACAAGTTGGATTTGGGCTCAATCTAAGAAATTTACGAAGGATCAAATACACAACACTAGAATGGGGAAAATAATATTAAATATGAAATGGGTTGTGAATTTTTCACTTGTTTTCTTCTCGTGTCGTACACTTCTTCCTGTGTTCTTTGATTCTCTTTTAATTCATTTGATCCAGATACAACGCGAAATACTTCACTATAATTAAGAACATTAAAAAACAAGTTGTTAAGAATTTAATTACTTTACAACCCAAAATTTGTCGGGACTAGAACCAGTGGCCATAAAATATGGGGAAACAAATCTGTGCAAACTTATTCAGATGTCCAAATATACATACATATCCACAAGAATCTTCCATCACATTCTTTCAGTGAGCCCTGCTGGTAGTAGGAGTCCCCCATTTCTATCCCTATCACAAACCACTCACCGAAATTCTATAAAATAAAAAATAAACCAATTAATTCTATTCAATTGAACAATGAAACCCTAATATAAACCTCCTTCACATGCATGTAATTGCATCTTCCATCAAGTTAAATAAAAACCAGGAGTGACAAACTTACAAATTAATAAATATATATATTTCAAAAATTAAATATCTCGAAGCTGAAACCGAAGGACAAAGACAGCTTCAAACTGTCTACATCTCTGTTTGGAAATTACAAGTTGAGAGAGCAAACTACGAGAAATTATATTACCTGAAGATCGGCACAAGTAGAAAAACTGTGACAAACTTGACAGTGACACATTAGAGAACGGGGATACTGTTTCTGAGTCGTAAATGTCTCACACACACGCAATTCAAAATTAACATACCGCTAATGAAGATGGCTAATTCATTATTTTACAGTTGTATGTGATCAGAAGAATCATCCCAATGAAGCAGGTTGAGATCAGTAGAAACGAGGGTTTCGATGTCTTCCCAATTCCAGTCGTTCGAGTACACATCCACGGCGTTGCTTGGGGAGGGGGTTTTCCAGTTAGGCTGCTGGGGAAGAATATTTGGCATGATGCTTGTGATGGTTGGCTCCTCTACGGTGGCTTTGAACTGATCTTCAGCGGCAGCGTAGTTATAAACGTTTGAGGATTGCAAAGATGTTGAGATTGAAGAGAGGTTTGTGTCAAAGGAACTTGAAGTAGTAGTACTAATTGAGCTTGAGAAGGGATCAAAGGTTATTAGATTTCTACTTCGATGAAGAAAAGGCAAAGTAGTAGTACTACTTAAACCTGCTGACGAAAATATGATTGTGTTGTCCAAATTCTGTTGCGGAAGCGAAGATTGGGGACCGATAAGTGCGTGATAGAGAGCTTGCGCAGCAGTTTCCCGCTTATGGTGATCATCAATCGCCGCAGTGTTTGCAACGGTTGTGGCAGCTGCTTCTGAGGGAGAAGTGTTTGAGGACTTTTTGAGGCGCTTGTTTTTACGGATGCCACCAACCGGGACGTTTCGAAGAGTCCCGCCTTTTGTCCAGTGCCTCTTGCAAGCTCTGCAGAAGTGCCTTGGCTGTGACTTGTTGTAGTTGTTGTAGTAACAAAACTTTGTGTTCGTTGATTCACATCTCGGACACTTCAATGGCTCAGCTTGCTGCTGCTGATTTTGTTGATGCTGCCTCCTCACGGCGTTTGGTGGTTTTGGCAGCTGAAACGTCTGAGCTTGCAGCAAGCTGGTCTGACTCCAATCCAGCCCGTCACTGTTGACCTGCTTAGTACTCAATCCCATCTCCTCAAACCCTCTCAAAACCCGAAACAACGAATGGATTGCGAGTAACCCGAATGAAGATGAGGATCAAGGAATAAGTGTGTTTGATTTTTCTTCTTCTTCTTCGGGTATTTTTCTAGCCCTTGAAACACGGTCGTCGAAAAGAGAAAGCAGTCTGAATTGAAGTTGACGAGGACGAGACTAAGGTTGCTTATAAGCAAAAGGGTAACGTGTCGGTCGGAGGAAATGAGTGATTGTATGGCTTCAGGTGCAATGAAATGCCTAGGAAACTCATAAGAAGTGAGCACGTCTAAGTTGAGTCTCCTTATCTTAATAATTTTAATATATATATATATATAAATAATAATGATAATTAGTGTAAGAAGAATATTAAGAAATGATGATGGAAGATGAAAGGTTTTGTATGGTCGAGGATGGTTGTAATTGATAGATGTGTGGGGCTTGGCACTGGTGTGTGGTGGCAACCATATAAAAATTGTGCAAACTTAGGTGACAATCAATAGTACCATGCTCTTATTCCTTACTCATCCCTACAAGTTTATAGAATGAAAACATTCAAGTACTAAAGTAAATTAAGAGAAGATACAACGTGGACAAGACAAAGAGAGAGAGAGAATTACTTAACCTCGAAGGTCAAGGGGGGTTGGTGACATGTGGCTACCTTCAACACCACTGATAGTGCTTTATACGTTGGCTATGTAAAAGGAACATATGCAAGAGCAACTTCAGCATGGACTAGTGCTTGGGGGATAGTGGACCAAATAGGGTTGGTAGCCCGGTCTTGAAGCTCTAGCGTGGGTAGCCCGAGGGAAAGTGGAGGCCCGAGCTCTGAGTCCGTGAGGAATTGCCAGCCCGAGAGCCCAAGTGGATGTGACACAAAGGCTAACGTCATCCTGGCATCAGCCTAATTTTATATATTTTTTTCTGTTAGGCTGCGTGGGGGCGCATCAGCCGACAGCTTTTCAGCGTATGGGGCCCGCGTTGCAGTCTGCCGAGGTTACCGTTGGGAAGCCACGTGGCTTCCCACGGTCTGTTTGATCTCAACGGCTCTTTAAATTGGACCGTTCGATTTGCAACGGTAATAAAAATAAAAAAAATCTTATTTAATATCAAACGTTGGATCTGAGATCAACGGTTGATATTATTCTGCTTTATAAATAAATAAATAAAAGAAAAAATAGTTTTAAAATTAAGAAAAGTTACCGTTGTGACACGTGGCACAATCTGAAGTGTTGGAATTCAATTTTTTTTAAATCCAACTGGTAGAGATTAATTAGTTCAATAAAAATTTTAAAAAAATTGTAAACAATCCGAAAAAAAAATCTGAAATTTTTTTTTTAAAAAAATTGTTTTTACTTTTATATAAATACCTTTTTATTATCATCTACCTTACACTACAATTTCATATTTTCTCAACTACTTTCAATCAAATTCCTATCTTTCTCTAAAAGTTTCAATCCAATTTTTTTTTCAACAAAATGACTACTGATGCAGGTACGAATTGGACGCTTCTTGAAGATATTGCGTTGTGTACTCGCTGGGTTGAAGTTACTCATAGTTCGCTTACAGGTAATGAGATACAGTTGCGAGAAATGTGGAGTTTTATTCATACCAATTATCTTAAAAAAATGGATGGGAAAAGAACCAAAGAATCGATGTCCAATCGTTGGAAATTACTTAGCCAATCGTTTAGTACATGGAGAGACGCCTTGGCACAAACTAGTAATAATATTCAAAGTGGGGAAAATTACGCAGATCAGGTAACAATATATTATCTATTTATTTGTATTATTTATTTGTTACCTACTTTCATTATAATTATTTGTTTGTATCTGAAGGTACTCTGCGGTGTAGATAGATTCGATTGCTCCGCAAACTTCATCAGGGACTTAAGAATAGTTGATTTCTCCATCCTCGTTATCTCATCCACTTGGTCTGCAGATGCTCCATATGTAAGCTATCCGCAAGGCAGCAGTAATTTTTTGCTTTGGAAGGAGACCCATAGCACCAAAAGCATCATTCTTTTACACAAAGTAAGAATCATGGTTGCAAACAGCAATCATGATTTTGTTGAACAAATGTCGTTCCATTCTAAAACGACGTCTAAAGTATGTATCAGGGAATGCACTATCATGGACAAAATAATCATCCAAGAGTTCCGTACCTCGTCGTTTTCGGAATGGCTAGGCTTGCAGATCTGACCCATAACTTGGATGACTCGACGGGAATGTGAGGCTCTTGCCATTCTTGCTTCGTCATCTCTCCTTCTACGCTCCTCATAATCTTCCCTCTCATTTTGGGCCACCTGAAGATTGAACATTCCTTCTGATTGGTTAAACAATTCTTCCTCTTGCTGATCGATTTCCTACATCATCCTTGAGGAAGAAGAAGACATTGTAAGAAAGAAACAGAAACTATAAATAATGATAGAGATTTTGGTGAAGAAGGAAGCAGAAACTATGAATAATGATAGAGATCTTGAGAAAATTGATGTGAGATTTGTGAGGATGGATGGGGGATTATATGGAGGATTCAGAAAGGATTAGATTGTAGATAATGTCACGTGGCATGCCGTCATTCGTTAAAAATCTGATAGAAATCTATCCTCAAAGATTGTAAACAAATTATGACACATGACGCGACGTGATTGGTTAATAATCTTATTGGAAATCCATCACCAATAATTGTATTTTCAGATAATAACACATAGTGCAACGAGTTAGGATTAAAAATATTATCGGAAATCCATTACCAATAATTGTATTTTCGGATAATGACACGTAGCGCAACGAGTACGATTAAAAATCTTATCAGAAATCCATCACCAATAATTGTCTTTTCGGATTTTATGACAAGTGGCGCAACGAGAACGATTAAAAATTTTATCTGAAATTACAAATAAAATTAATTTGTATTATTTTATAACTTTTCGGATAATGACACGTGGCTGCAATGAGAAGGATTAAAAATCTTATCCGAAATTACAAATAAAATTATTTTGTATTATTTTATAAATAAAAAAATACTAATATTTTATTGTCTATTGCTAGGGCTATTGAAGTGCAATGGTGGAGATGCAAAAGGCAATTACTGTTCATTAAGGTCATCTACTGTTCACTGGGTGGATAACATAGTGTATTGCCTGGGGGGAGGGTTCCTTCCCACGCTGGAACTGCTTTAAGGTTGAGTGCATTTCTGTTCATCATCTTTAAGTAGTGATAGTATTTATTACTTTATTTATCATCGTTAGTAAGTTTAAATTTTGAGATTTATGTTTATTTAATACGCAAATTTTAAAATTTAAGCTTATCTAATAATGATAAATAAGTTGGTAAATCTTATCATTACTTAAAAGTGGTGAGCAAAAATATTTCCTATTACACAGTTTGTGCAAGCAATGCTGCATATAAGAGTTTTAACAAGAGTCTATAGTAAAATAGAATAATGTATGTGATGCATCGATTTTACAAAGGGCTAGATTAGAATGTTAGGATTAAATCAAGCAAATTCAGCCAATCACTAAAGCACTTGTAAAATTTTGGTTTTAACATTTATGCTTCTTTTGTAGTTTAATTTATCACATTAATATGAGTGACCATAACTAAATGAGGGTATATAGCTCGAAGACGTAGAACAAAAACTTGTTTATATGCATCAACCTTCTGAGGGGCTCATTCAAGAATTGGTCCAAACATGAACATATAAAACACTACCACATCAATTGATATATTACAAGATTGAGATAATAAGTTAGCTAGTGTCTTCAGTTCTGTTCTTATTATTATCACATCATGTCATCGGACTATTAGTGTCTCTAGTACTGTTCTTATTATCATCACATCACACCATTGAACTAGCTACTATTATCACATCATGTCATCGAACTACTATTGCTTTCCTAAAATTATGCTCACTAGTTCTAGACGACATTGTGTGCGGCAATACCATTTACAATAATAATTGGGGAAAATTTGGGAATGAAATTATATGAACATAAATAGGAATCAAGTACACTAGTATCCACGGACTAACTAGGCAGCTCGTCTTGTTGTACGATCAAAGTGTCGCAGAGGGGGTGTTGGGTAGACCCAATTTTGTAGGGATAAAATTGCACAGTCGAGCATCACGTAGTCACAAGTGGGGTTTATGTATTACAATATTTGGATGGTTTTGATGATCCCATGGCCCTATATACATGTGATTACATGTTACAGGTTGGCCTTATGTGTTCTAATCACATCCATGCACCATGCAAATATGTGCAATGTAGCTAGAATGAAGGGTACGTATGTGGTCCTTGCAAGGGGAAATAGTTAATCTCTAAACCCTAAACCCTAAATTCTAATTTATGTGTATCTTTATTCGTTCATTTGTTCAATTATAAGGTCCCAAATAATTATGCGTATGCAAAAGAAGAAAATGAGCGTGCGATAATAACTTTCCCACAAAATTCATGTTTTACTGCTGTTTGTCGTTCTTGATCTTTGAACTCAGTGTGTTTTTAATTTGTAACAAAATAGAGACTGAATATCATTAGATCATTTGATTATGTATATGTGCATATTAACATGATTCTTAACTTCTTAATTTTGAGCAACATTATAATATAATAACAAGAAAGTTTTCATCATAAATATGTTTATGTGTAAAGAGCGAATGAATTAATTATATGATGAGTTTATATTATCGGAATATGATTCTCTTCCCTTCAAATTTTCTCATTTTCCTTCTCTTCTCTCTCACTTTCCTCGTTTTCTTTCTCTCTATAAAAAAATTATTAAAAGATGTTGATTTGATTTAATCGTAATCTTTCAAATAAAAAGAGACTGAAGGAGAGAAAATTTAAAATGAAGAGAATCGTTGTCCTATATTATCATCATCAATGGATCGAGGTTTGGCCGTCAAATTAGTAAGAACTGGGGATCCACGTGCATGAATATGATTAAGGCACCAAACGAAGTGGAAACTCATTAAATAAATAATTTGAAACAAATTCCAATCTTTGTTAGATGCTGATCAAATTAATTAAGATCAAAGACAGGATGTGAAAGGAATTGAAATCAAACTTGTTGATCGAATAGGTTTGGTTAGGTAAAGGTTCTTGTCTATATGGTCAGTCTCCCACACGTTTTAATTAATTAACTAAAATGCATATGACATAATATATGTCGTCAACGAATTAAACTAAAAATTGATAAGGAGAACTAATAAAAAGTTCTTCACAAAACTTCTTTGGAAATTTTATTTGAACCCTAAAAACTTCTTTTCACACCCAACTTAAATATTTTTGCTAATAAACTCTCCACTTTAGCCCTAAATTAATGTGAGAGAAGAAGAATATACTGAAAGGAGATGAACCCATATCAGCCCCACCAACGCCCGTTGCTTTCCGGCATCTTCTTCACTGATGCGGGTAAATTTTTTTTTTGTCAGCATCTTCTCTTTTCAGGCTCTTTTCCGTTCTCTCTGTTTCCATCCTATATTCTCTTCCTCCTCCTCCTCTTTATTGCTCACTTCCTTCAACCGACAAATGCCGAAAGCAAATCGGGGCCTACACAGTTTTTGAGCGCTATAGAGTCGGCGACGTGGAGAATCACAACCAAGGGTACCTATGTGTTGTATGGAAGGCGTTAGATGTCAAAGCTTGTGAAAGGTAAATGGGCTGCCATGGAAGGCAGAAGTTGCCTTGAAAAATCACCAGCAAATCTTTGGTGGGGTTTGAGGTGGAAGTGACAGTGAGTGTAAAAAAGACATTTTTCTTTTGTTTTTTGTTTTTCAGTTTTATACAAGGGTGAACTAGGAATTTGAATAAAATATTTTTAGAATTGGGTGTAAAAAGAGGTTGAATGAGTTTTAATAAAATTTCCCTTCTTTTTATAAAAAAAAAAAACACTTAAACAACATTTCTTATTATTAAGGACAATTTTTGTATTATAAGAACACAAAATAAAAGAGTCACACTTCAAAAGAATTTTGAATTAAAGAAAATATTTTTAATAATAAACAAGTGTCTTTAATAATAAAAAAAAAGTGTCTTAATTACAAAGAAAGTTGTCTAAGTGTAACAACCCGTCCTTAATTTTCTATGTAATTTTCTCTCAGAGTGTGTAAATTGACGTTTATACCCTTGTTGGCAAGGTGACGTGGACATAGTTCTTCGGCTTTAAATTATTTTTCTCGTTATCATAATTTAATAGTACTCGTTGTTACGATCGTGTGAGCGCGAGTTAGACCCGAAACGGTTTTGTGACGAAAAAATTACATTTAGTTAAAGTACGTAAACAACGGGTATAATTGTACACGTGTGCGTTAATTATTTAGTACTGGAAGCTACTGTTTTTCATAGGGTACATTAGATTTCGTTTGATTTCAAATTGTACAAATCTTATCACTTTTTTTCCTTTTTTAAAAGTGTGTCCCGTGACCACACTTCACCACCAATCATATCATTTTCCCACATCCTTTCACCCAATCAGACAACACCCTCTCTCTTCTTTCTGTCCAATCATAACATTTCCTCTCTCTCTCTCTCTCTTCTTCTTCTTCTCTCCCTCACCCATCACTCTCTCTTCTTTGCAACAACAAGGACCATCACCAAACCTTGCAGATCGATCCTCAAATTACCACCATTGTGCTCCCCTCATCCTCACGAACCCATCCGTACAAACTGATCATGAAATGATCAAGTTTTGAGTGTCCAACTTGGAGCTTCGACTTGGGTGGAGTTTTCCCCGAAGTTTTTTCATTCGAGTTACAAGATTTTGGAGTTTTGGAAGCATCTAGGCAACTCCTCGAGGCCATTAGCCTAGTTTTGAAGTGGTGCAAACGAGGAAACCCACGGGTTTGAGACAACAAAAGTAGGACTGAGAGTCTTGAGTCTATTTTGATCCATTTCCATCCACCTTTTGGACTTTTAAGAGGTACAAACTTGTTCTCCTCTTCCTGGGCTTCATTTCCATATAAAGTACATTGAAAATGATTGAGAAATGAAGAAGTTATGAGGTTTTGAAAATTTTCCAGAAATCAGTGAACCAGACGGTGGAGGTTAAGACGTCGTTAGGTAACACCGTTAGATTTAATGGAAATATTTCGTCAAATATGACGGAATATTCCCTAGGGTTCTGTCAGTCTGTTAGGCGCGTGGCCTGCGCGTGTGGCCGCGACTTGGTGGCGCATTCGGCCATCGGCCAGTGTGTGCTTGGCGTGTAAGGGTCCGCGACGTCGAGTAAAATATTTTTGTATATTTAAACCTCCATTTGAGCAAACTATGGGGGATTTTCCTAGCTTTTTTGTGTAGGTCCTAATTAATTAATTAGTAAAGTTATTTCACTTATAGGTGAGACTTACCTCGAAGAGGTACGAGGACAAACAAGGCGCATGCTCACCTTGGATCCATTGTAGATGCCAGTCATGTTGTACATGTTGGATTAGGCAACTCCGACTCGTATGTGATGTGCCTAGCGCCAGTCTTCATGTGATTGTAGTACTAGAGCTTATGTTATGATTACACCTAGTCTTGTTCATGTCAGATTCCCTTTGCATGAACTCGTGTGTTAGTATAGATTGATGAGCACCTGATTTTATTATGATACTGTTGTGATATTATGATTAGCGTATTTCTGGATTTATTGTTGATTTACAGTTGTTTTCATACTTATATGTAGCATGATTTTTCTAGAAACTATACATGTTTTACAGCGAGAGGTTAGTATGCTCAAAAAATAAATATGTTTTATAAACCTTAGTTTTTGCCTACTCACCCTTCTGTTTTTCGCCAATCCAGGACTTATATAGCTGATTACTCTGTGGCGTACGAGGAATATCTGGCAGTTCTGACATACTCCTAAATAAATGTAAGGGCTTTTCCAGGTTATGTATTAAGTACTTTAACTAGTTTTGACTGCACACTTTTATGTCATCTACGCTCTGAACACTTATGTTTTATGGATTTCTTCCCACTACTCCACACTCGCTACTTTAGATTAAATAAATGTTAGTTTTGGTTTAAATTTATCCATATTTTTATGCTTCACTTTTCTTTTTGGTTACGTCACCTTCGGGTGACGGCTAACATGCATCGACTCCGATCGGGGTGTGTGTCACATCCCAGCCCGAGCCCCCACCACATCCGGCTCGACTCTATCGTAGCACGATATTGTCCGATTTAAGCCCCGACCACGCCCTCACAATTTTGTTTCTGGGAACACACGAGAACTTCTAGTGGGTCACCCATCCTGGGATTGCTCTCGCGCGAACTCGCTTAACTTCAAAGTTCATACGGAACCCGAAGCCAGTGAGCTCCCAAAAGGCCTCGTGTTAGGTAGAGATGAGAATATACATATAAGGCTTATAGGATCCACTTCCCTGTGCGATGTGGGATGTTACAATCCACCCCCTTAAGGGCCCGACGTCCTCGTCAACACATATCCGGCCAAGGATTGGCTCTGATACCAAATTGTCACATCCTGGTTCGAGCCCCCACCACATCCTGGACTCGACTCCATCGTAGCACGATATTGTCCGCTTTGGGCCCCGACCAAGCCCTTACGGTTTTGTTTCTGGAAACTCACACGAGAACTTCCCAGTGGGTCACCCATCCTGAGATTGCTCTCGCACGAACTCGCTTAACTTCAGAGTTCCTACAGAACCCAAAACCAGTGAGCTCCTAAAAGGTCTCGTGCTAGGTAGAGATAGAAATATACATATAAGGCTTAGAAAATCCACTCCCCTGAACGATGTGGAATGTTATAGTGTGTCACTAAGAGTTTTTAAATAAAAAATTTGTGAGGAATTTTTATTAACTTTCTAAAAAAATTAAATACGAATTTTAAATAACTTAAGCAAAAGAATAGTCTTAATAAGTTAACCAAAGAAACGAGGGCATCATACCACATTAATACATACTTAAATAATAAAATAGTACAGTTTATAATAGTTGCATTCTCCTTTTAGGAATGAGTTCATTATATCCTTACGAAGAACATATCTTGACGGTACAAATTTCATAATCGGAGCCGTTTAGTCTTTTAATTTTCAATTGAATATCATTCATACAAAAAAATCATTTCAAGCGGATATCATTTAGTCATATGAATGTATTGAACAAATTAACAGTATAGGTACCAAGTAACATGTTCATGATAAACCGTTTATTATTTTGATATATTTGATTGATTAAACGATCTTCCATTCAAATGATTTTTCGTAGAAATAATTTTCCAATGAAAATTAATAAATTGAAAATTTTTGATTTGGTATCATTCGTAAATGAGGGCATATAAGGATCTCCACATAGGGATGCAAGTATTAACTTTTAAGAATTCAATCCCACTGATCAAACGAAGAATTCCAAAAGCTTAAAACGCATGCCAGCACTTTGGTGGGGTTGCAAAAGAGGCAATCCTTTGTTTTATTGTATAATATCGTTGTCAGTTGTCACACTAATTAAATTATTAAGATGGATTATTATATTTTCCATGTGGGAGTGAGGAACTAGGGTAGGAAGGGTCCAAATATGATTGTTCCACGTGTCGCGATGTCATTGTCACGATAAAGGGGCATCGTGTTGGACTAGGTGTGTAATTGATGATGGTAACTATAGGTGTTTAGGTTTGTGCATGTGTAATCAGATCTTTTTTGAACCCAAAGGAATTGAGCCTATTCATCAAATGATCCGGATCATTGAAATTTAATCTAATAGCTACAAACAGGAAGTCCTCTAAAAGTTATAATAATTGTAGCCGTTTGATCAAATTTCAATGATTCAGATCATTTGATCGTTGGACTTAATTCCTTTGAGTCTTGAGAGGATCCAGTTCCTATGCATGTAACACTAATTATGGCTACTTTGATTAATTTGTTTGGAAATCAAGCAAGTTGCTGGCAAGTTACTTTGTCAAATCAGAATTGCTATTGTCTTTTCGAGTTTCTGTTTTTACAGTTATGTTAAGATTCGTGTTGTGCCGTGCGATAAATTTTCTAATGAAATCGGGAACTTTGGTAAAATGTTAGGAAGTTACGTTGAATGAAAGAATGTAATTGCCAAGAACCTCCGCATTGACGAAGGGTGGGACAGGAGAATTCGTGGGTAACTATCTACAAGTCAAGGTCAAATGACATGAAGTGTCAATAAAGTAATTGTGACACCCAAGAACCGAGTGTGGAATATTAAGATGGATAATGGATGGGCCTATGCCCTATTCATCTATAGTAGTAGAGGGAGATCGAGATTTTCTCCAGATTTTATACTCTAGATCTTGCAGGTCAGATAATTCGGATTATTCAAGAAATAGAGATATTTGGGCATTGAAGATCGAAATTATGTGTAAAGTAGACCAGTAAAATGAGTCAATAGGACAACACAATTTAAATTAAACAGTTCGGATTACTCGATAAGTGAAAAATAATTTGGAATGCCTTTGTGAATAATTGAGCCGACTAAAGGCCTTCAACAATGTCCCCCACTTTGCCCTAATAATACTCTTAATTCAAATCTAATCATAATACCGAATATCAGTTCCCTACAAACTAAACTAGAACTCAATTCCATGGAAAAATACAAATCCCATAGGTCCCTAGGTCTCATCCTATGCCTACTCTGCTGCAATATCTGCATGCAATATCAACGTCATATCTTTTATTCATAAAATTTGAACTCAATATCTTTTTTAGTAAAGTAAAGAAAAATATCACCAAGCTAAATAGTCGTATTAAAAAAAATAAAAAAAAAAAAAATAAAAAAAACAGAGTTTAATGTGCACGCTTAGAATTGGTCATAAAATTCGAGAAGCAATTGTGCAGTCCGTATTTTCTACCGTAGTAGTACTCATTTTATATTTTCTAACATCTAAATTGGAGAAATCACAATGAATTCAAGTGCAGTGGAGAAAGAGAAAGCGGGAGTGGAAGAGGGAAACGCAACATCATTTCTTAGTGGCGAAGACCTCTGGGAAATAAAGTTGATCATCTTGGTGAGACATGACTCAGTTTTCACTTTTGAAAGTCCCTTTTCTTTTTTAGCCTTTTTTGGCATAGGATGGGATCCTTTCTCAAATGGTGGACGAATCTTATACAAAAAGAAACTGCTCTACTAAGGTCTTTATTTTAGAGACTTAAGGCTATCTTCAACGGTAGGGTTTATGTTTAGCTTCTGTCCAGATTATAGCTCTATAAAAAATTATTTTTTAATAAACAGTGCCAGGTTATATATATATAACTCCAACCGAAGGTAGCTATTCTTTAGCCCCGTCAATAATTTATTATTTTAAGTTTGTTCTTTAATTTTATCAGTTAATTGAATTAAACTACCATATTAAAATAAGGTTTCCAGACATATTTTGAGGGTCACTTGTCGCTAAATGTTATTTTAAGTTTCATGTTATTAAATTTTTTAATTTTACTTGCATGTTAACAACTTAGACATTAAAATGAGGTAAGATTGTAAGGGTGAAAAGGATGTGAGAAATTGTGTAAAAATGGCTTTAGGTAAAAAATTCTAATTTTTTAATTTCTTTTAAAATTTCATCTTTAAAAAAAATAAAAAATAAAAAATAAAAACTACATGACGTCAGCTAGTAACACAGCTGGGCCCAACTTTCAGGGCTGGCTATATTTTGGCCCGATGGGTTTCAAATTTTTTTGGCCCAACCCTCCATTGAAGATGGATTTTGTGTCAAATCGGACTATGTTTTAACCTATAGCACTTTAGCAGGCTCGATTGGAGATGGCCTAAGAGGTCCTTTATCAACCCTCAGATTAATCTTGTTAATTAAGCTATTAACTTAAAAAATCCATGTTACACAAAAACAAAAAACTAATTGACAAAACAAAAACCAAAAAGAAATGAATAATAGAAAAGAACATTTCACATCATGTCGAATTCCTTCCACTTGCAAAACCAAAGCTCTTCATTGAATATCTAAACCCAGGAGAAGAGCAATGGTGCAAGCAATCGATAGAGGGGGAGGAAGGGGATGTGGAGGAGAAAGTCAGCAAAGGAAGAAGACAGAATGTTTCACGCGAGACTAGTATATTAAAAACACTTCATTAATAAGTACATTTTTTTAGTTCAAACCCCTCACGAAGTGTGATTCTTTTGTTTTTTGTCCTTGTAATATAAAAATTGTCCTCGTTAATTAAAAAAATAGTTGTCTAAAACGTTTTTCGATAAAAGAAATTTTGTGAGGAACATTTTACGAGTTCTACGTAGATTTATTTTGGAATTGATTTACTCTGAACGGTTAAAAATTAACTTGACAAAAAGTGAGTATTTGTATTACAACATAGATCACTAAGTGTGTATCAAAGCGGTACAAGCAGAGCAAACATATCATATTTCTCGGAAAAACACCGGCACCAGAATCTCAATGTCAGGAGGGTGGGTGGCTTCCCATCCAGCAATAACTTGGTAATAACAATTGAGATAGAGCCTAAAACTTGAAGTCCCTCTTCTTGTTTTTCCCTTCCTTGTCTTGCTTACGTTTCCTCTTCTTCTCGTTCTGCACCAAAAACCCGACTCATTACAGTTTCTTAAACGCGTCGAGTAAAGGAAAAAAACAACAACAAAGATATAGACAAGGCACACACCTCTGCGACCATGTCACTGAAATCTTCCTTCTGACTTCGCAGCTTCTCCTCCTCCCTTGCTTCTTCGTACCTGTTAAATGCGACACACTAGTTATAAGCTATCTGCTGCTGCTAAGGCACATTGTAAAAGTAAAGTTCAATTTTTTCATGTCTCGGACTTACTTTGCAGGCAAAACGGTCTCCATATCATCCAATTCTTCGGGTTGTATAGTGACCTCCACTTTGTCTGCTTTCTGACCTCTAAGCAGCTCAACCTAAGAGAACAATGACAAATCATTCAATAATACACAATCAAGACAGAGATTATAGTATGAAGGGATGGATACATCGGACTTGCTTATAGAGCTCATAAAGCAAAAAAATTCATGCAGTCTTTCTTACCTTTTTGGGCCCTGCTTTTTCTTGGGTGCCGCTCAAATTATACCTGCAAGTGGAAAAGACACATTTAGCAACTAATCAAATTGAAAAATGATATTTAAAAGAAACAAGCAGATTGCGTACGTGTGACCCGTTGCAAGAAGTGTCCCCGGAGCAATTCTTTCCTCTTTTTGTTCAAGTACCTTTGCAAAACAAGTCAGAAGAAGAATTAGATCCTTTTGTTAATCAAACATACTACACAAATTGACAAATGTCTCTAATCACTGAGCTTACTTGGTATAGAGGCTTTTCAGATTCTTTTTTCTGATCCTTGCGCAGTTCAATTTGAGCAGGTGTCTCAACACCAGTGGGAGTACTGCAGAAAAAAAGGTGAAAAATTAGTACTAAACGAAAAAAAAAAAAAAAAAAATATTTTACGTTACAATCTTCAGTGGAAGGGAAAAAGGTAAAACAACCAATCTGGAAAAACGAAAAAGAAAAAACCTAAGAAACTGACCACCAAAAAAGCATATGTTAAAAACAAAATAAATATGGGAAACACCGGAAATAAGATACCTTGAGAGGCTGTCTACAGATTGAATGCCATCCTCTAAATCTTCTTCCTCAGGCTGTTCTTCCTCTTCCTCCTCTTCTTCTTCCTCCTCCTCCTCCTCTTCCTCCAAATCACCCCAATGCTTTGTCTTGTCAACAGGCTCCTCCTGAATTTAAATGAAAATGTTATTGCAATATAAAATGAAAGGCTATGGTCTGATGACAATGCAATGAAGTAAATAACAATAATACAAGTCAATCATAAATATATATCCTAGTAATTAATGTAGTACTCTAAAGGCTCATTAGACAAATAGAAATTATGTACAACGTTAAATCTAATGGTCAAAAGTGGTACCTCATAATTGGGCTGATCTTGTTGCTGAACGCCAAATACATCCCCATACAACGGTTGGCCATACTGTTAAATGACCAAAGTTAAATGGTTAAAAGACAAATACTTATACAAAGTATTTGAAATTAGAACTAAACAAAGGAAACAATACCAAGAATTTAAAACTTACTTCATCAACGGGAGGCTTTCCCCAGCCACCAGGATGGTAACCAAAGCTAGCACCAGGAGGGATTGGAGCATTCAGCCCGGGAATTTTCAGATGTGGATATGATGGTGGAGGACCATATCTCTACAAGAAAAAAAAAATTTGAAAATACAAGGCAATACCCAACATTAATACAAATACACCACAGAGTTGAAAACCAAACACAATATTTTTGCATACTCACCTGCATATTGATGAGCCATGGGGGAGGAGCACCATCTGGCATACCCAGAGCTTCTTTTAGTTCATGCGAAAGCATGCCTGGTTTCATCTCCCTCAATTTCACCTGAACACAAAACCGGAAAACAACACAAACAAAAATTAAGTTGCACCTTCACACAAGATAAAATATTCACGCAGCCAAGAGCATAAAGATGCTTATAAATAAATGCTGGAATAATATACCTCAAACTCCTTCCCTTCATGGTACAGATCACCAAGAGTCGTCAACTTTGGCTTAGTCTGGTACTTGAAAAATGCATCATGGAGAACCTAACAAACAGAAACCAGTCTTATCAGTAAAACAAGATATAACCATTACAGATGCGTGTCCTCTGGAATTACATTAAAACACAAGATTAAAAAGTCAGAATTATAATTAATGAGTACCTGATAATCGATATCCATTTTCCCCATCTTTGGTTGCATACGCTCTCGTTGTTTTTGCTTCAACTTCTTACTATCTTCTTTTTCAATGTACGCCTACATAAGACAACCAAATAACAACCAACAGGCAACACCGTGAGAAAAGCGAAAAGACAAGGCAGATAGAAGCATAAATATAATTATGCATAAGCTACAAAAAAATGATGCATGTTTCTTAGTTACAACTTAATTAGCTTCATGAACAAAAGAAATATTTTACTTATATTATGAGCCAAAACTTTAACGAACAAGCCGTGCTTGAACAAAACTTTTGAGATTTTTCAACATAATAATCTTATGAACGATTTACCTGTCTAATTTTCTCAATTCCCGTAGCAGCAATGAAGTCAGGAAGCTGAAACGGTTGTTTCTCAATACCACGTTTACCCTGTAAAATCAATCCAGTCTCGATGAGATATAAGTAATAATTTACAATCATCGTCATATTTTCTACATCAAATCAGCAGTATTAAATATATGTATTTTAGCAGAGTTGGGCCCAATGGCTAAGCATTATTGGAAGGCATCTGAAAATTCAAAACAGATATATCAGCGCTTTTAAAGTGAATAAGATCCTAAAATCCATCATGCATACTCAAAATATCCCCAATAATAGCACTAAATTAGGCCTAGATCCCCACCCCACTAGGAGATAAATAAAGATAAAACATTCAAGGTGTAATTTTCCAAACACCTACAAGTCCAGGCTCCATGGTTGTCACAGCCGCTCCCCTGCAAGAACCACATGTATACATATAAGAGAAACCTCATCGACGTGATCTTCCCTCACTCTATTCCCTAATCCCATCATGTTAATAATACCCATTAATCATGCATCCACCTTTTATTCAATAGTTTGAAAATAAGGGGGATCGCTAACCTGTAGAAATTTCCTTTTCTGACACCAATGTCTTGGCACGGGTACAGTATTGCGATATGATTTTAGAAACACCAGCAGCTTAGGATCAGCTGCAGTTGCATCCCACACCTGAGAACATGTAGCAAGACAATCTTAATTTCAAACATACATAAACAGACAATAACAAGAACAACATATAAATAAAACAAAGTATCCACACCTCAACAACATCAGGCCTTTGGCAGATCTGTTTCAATTTGGCAATCTTCATTCTCCGTTGAAGCTGCAAGATAACAAAACATTTATTTCAACCTCAACGAACAAAATGCTTCCAGTAATAATGTTAACAACTTAACAATAAGAAAATACTAACAAACCTTTTTCTTCTTGTTTGATATGCCTTTCTCTTTTTGTTCATTATCCTGCTCTTCCTCTTCAGAATCTGAGTCAGCCTTCTTTTTTGGGGCTCCTTCAGACTCATCCTTCTTATCCTCCTGGATGGATAAAACAATCAATGCATCATTACATAGTCTCACAAAGAAAAACAAGTTCAATATAATTCAGATGTTAGACAAAATGCCTTTTTACCTCAACACCCACGGAGTCCTGGAAGCAGAATTTCTCGAAAATTTTTCTGAATTCCTCATCCATGCCATCACTTAGCTCAGGTTTCTCTGGAACATATTCAATTTGAACTTGCTCAATAATCTACACAGTTCAAAAGTTACATTAATACACATGGTAAGATAATAGACCAAAAATAGCAGATTAGAAAATTTTCAACACTATGACAAACTCTTATTCATTTGTCACGTGAAGCAGGAAAAAAATACACATCTATAAGAAAAAAACAGTTGAACAACTTTCAAAATGGGTTTTCAACACTAGCATGTACAAATCTGATTAGGAATGCTAAAATATGATTAAGAAAGAACAAAAACATAGCTTCGAATTACTCTTTCCTCACCAGTGAGAAACAGGGTAAAAATACTAAAAAAGTGGCTACTGCTAAGCACACTACACCTTCAGTGCAAAATAAGAAGTTACGGGGTAACAATTACTTCTCTGAGATTTAATCGAGGGTGTACTTCAATTACTGGCTTGGTATGATTAAAACCCTTCACATTGTTCTTTGTTTTCGTTACATATCTAGCCGCTTCTACACAACCAGGGTTTCAAACCCAAAGCTAATTAGGTAAAGGAATTGAACAAAAAACCCCAAAACCACCGCTCTACAACAAAATAATCTACCAAACAGAATAGCAACCAAATCAGAGTACAACACTTGATCGAAACCCTTATGTCTACCATACAGAATGGCATCGAAATCAGAGCACTATACTTCTCTAAAGCCCTATAAATCAATCTGCAACGAACAATTAGGCACAATGAATCGAACGCAAAACCCTAAAACCACCGCTCTACAACAAAAATAAACTACTAAACAGAATGGCATTCAAATCAGACTACAACACTTCGTTAAAACCCTAAAATCTACCAAACGAATGGCATCCAAATCAGAACACAAGACTTCGTTAAGACACTAGAAATGAATCGGCAAACTAAACAAACATATCACAAACGAATCAGATGGAGAGGGAGGTGAAGAACCTGTTGAGGATCATTGTTCTCCTTGACGTCATCGTCGGTCTCGCCGGCGCTCGACTCCGGCGCCTGAGAGGCCTTGTTGTTCTTCCTTTGCTTTCTCCTGCGACGGCGTCGCTCGCTCTCCCTCGACTTCTTGGCGGCGGTGGCGTTGTTGGTAGGGATTGCGTTCAAGTCGCTGTTCGCAACGACGCCGTTTGGCTGCGAGAGAACCTCCGCAGTCATGGTTCCGGATCGGAAGTGCAGAGCGAAAACCAAATCGAGAGGAAAGAGGGTGTGGTTTGGGAAGATAATTAGTGACCGGATAATGGGAATGATATTTATATATTCCAAGAAATTGGCACTTGAGAGGCTACTATAATTGGGCCTTTTATTTTATTAATTAGGCCCATATCAAAGTTTGTGGATGCATAGGTTTTAAAATGGGCTGGACCCCTAATCAAGTCCAATTAGGCGAGAGAATCTGTCAGTAGGGAGAAATTCTTCAGTGTAACACGACCTGGTACATCAAGTGTTATAATACAATTGGTTGAAAATTTATTTTTCAAGTTTTCAACCAATTGTCTTATTACACTTGTTTACTAAAGTGGGCCAGAGTTAACATGATAAATTAGGGTGTGGGGTAGGTTGTGGTTTTTGTGTTTGAATCTGCACTGATACGTGTGGTCTGGTTGCCGAACTCTAAAATTTTCTTTTTCCATTCAATGCTGGTGGCCTTGCAATAGTGGTGCAACTGAATTGATGAAGGTTGCTTCAATTTTGTAGGAAATATATCGTCAATACGAGTCATGCGCAAACCAAGAGCACAACTCAAGTGCATATGAGCATTTATGTCGACTTGAGAGGCTACTATAACACAAGTGGCTCTTTACCACAATGGTAAAAAAGTGTTGAGTCCTTGCATGACAGGATGGGCAGGCTACTATAACAATTGAGTGTTAAATTTCAGGCCCATACGATAGTTTGTGTAAGCTTAAGCCCAAAGTATAAGAGAACTAGGCTCAGTTACAAAGCGACATCCAACGCGTGTCCCCACTTTGCTGGCCAGCACAACATCCTCACCAAAATATGATGTGGAAAATGGACCTAATTCAATCTTTTAATATTTATAGTCAATGTAATTTTTTATGGAATAGTATCCCTTCAGAATGCTCATACTTTTCCAATGCAGAAATAGTGAACGACAATGAATTTGCACTTCGGTAGATTTCTGAAAGGATAGAATCCGAAGAAGATTATCTTCCAACAAAAGAAGTTTTTAACATTGATGCGGGACGAAGTTAGGATTTTTTTTGCCGGTGGGCTATAATGAGCCTTCTCAGTCCAAGTTTACCCTCAAAAGGTAAAAAAATTAAAGAATCCTTTATTTTGCTAAAAAAATTATTTAAAAAAAATTATCTACTTAAATTATATAACGTAATCATTAAAAAAAACTTCTATCATCAATCGTCATACCATATATTACACAAAATATAATTTCCTATTTCGTAAAAGAAAAAAAAAAACGCGTCGGGTCTCAACCTTATTTCTCACCACTTTCTCTGTTGTCTTTCGTAACCCCCCTCCTCTCCTCTGCTTCTCAGTTTTTTGTCCAAGTCAAAAATAAAAAAGAACAAAACCAAAAGTCCCTCTTCCTCTGTTCCAGATCTGAGACAAAACCCACAAAAATTCTTTTGTTTTTGTCCAATAACTGAGTTCGATCGGATTAAGAACTCGAAAAAACAGCTGCCCACGTAAAAAAGTCCCTTCCTTTCTCTTCCTCCTCGCCAGAACGGAGGAGAGAGAGAGAGAGAGAGTTAGAGAGAGAGGATGATGGGGTTGCTGGGTGGGCAGCAAAACGGAAATGCAGCTGAGAATGGGATTGCTGGGTCCGAATTTCAACTCGGGGGGAGCAAGACCAAGTACCAGAGAATGGAGTCCGAGGTCGGAGAGACAGCGGAAGATGCTCCATTGACCGACAAAAATACCAGGAGATATGTCTTGGCCTGCGCAATCTTTGCCTCCCTCAATTCCGTGCTTCTTGGATACGGTTTGTATTTCTTTCTCTTTCCTTGATCTATGTTTTTCTCGCTTGATCTGCCCGACCATTTTGCTTTTTGTGCATTTTTCTAATTTTATTTTGTTTTTTTATTTTATATTTAATATGTTTTTGTAATTCTGTTTGATCTGCTTATCGGGATTTAATGGTTGTAAATATACATATAATTTATTTATTTATTTAATAATTGAAATAAACAAGACAACTATATTTTGATGGAGGGCAGAGACAGTGCAACTTGGTGTTTTTTAGTGCATTTTTTTGCAAGTGGTATGGAATTGTTAAGGATGTTTTTTCCGACTTAATTGTTAAAAAATATTCATCTGGTTGTCTTGTGGGATACAATGTTACAATCCAAGCGAATAAATGTATCCAATTTTGAGTTAAGTTTCAGAATTTTACTAGTGGGAAGTTTAATGTGTCATATTTAGTGCTTAAAATATCCACAAAATTGTCGATCTTTCCGTTGAAATATCCGAAAAATCAAGGTTCGGTATGAAAAGGGGGTGAAATGCAAACTTCAAACTATATCGGCGAGATATAGGAAAATCAATGAATAGCGGTGACATTTACTGATTCACTACAGAAATGAGTTGACCTATATATCGATATTTTAAACACTGGTCATATTGCAATTGCAATATCCTTTTTCAATTCTTTGAGCAGTTGAAAATGGTGTAACGAAGTAAAGAATCTTGTTTGACTCTTACATTATATGGCTTTTCGGAAAGGGTATAGATTTTCATACTCCTGTTTTCTACTACTCTGCAGCTCTTCCCTTCGAAAAATGCAGTAACATTTTGTGTTTTTATTTTTTCCCTTGGCTTGGTTCGTTGTGATTTTGGTCTTGTGTAAGAGGAAACTTTAAATCCTTCTTCATTTATAACCCTTTACTTAACCGGTAACTTTTATGCGGTACAACTACCTGGTTTATAATGTGTGTTTTTATCACAATGCAGATGTGGGTGTTATGAGTGGAGCAATTATATTCATCCAAGAGGATCTGAAACTCACCAACGTACAACTAGAACTTCTTGTTGGAATTTTGAGTATAGTCTCGCTATTGGGAAGCTTAGCCGGTGGAAAAACTTCTGATGTCATTGGTAGAAAGTGGACAATTGCATTGGCATCAATTGTCTTTCAGACTGGTGCTCTTATAATGGCCCTTGCTCCTAATTTCACAGTACTGATGATTGGTAGACTCTTTGCAGGGGTGGGGATAGGATTCGGGGTCATGATTGCACCTGTTTACATTGCTGAGATTTCTTCTGCAACAGCACGAGGATCTCTTACATCTCTTCCTGAGATTTTTGTAAATTTTGGGATCCTGCTTGGATATATATCAAATTATGTTTTTTCAGGACTTCCTGCACATATAAGCTGGAGGGTCATGCTTGGTGTGGGGCTCATACCTTCCATCTTTCTTGGATTTTCTCTTTTTGTGATCCCGGAGTCCCCTAGGTGGTTGGTGATGCAGAATAGGATGGAAGATGCAAGGATGGTATTGATGAAGACTAATGAGAGTGAAAAAGATGTTGCGGACAGATTGGCAGAAATACAGCAAGCCGCAGGGATGGCCAATGCTGAAAACTATGAAGCAAAAGCTATATGGCGCGAAATTGTTAGTCCTAATCCCGCAGTTCGACGAATGCTGATTACTGGTTGTGGAATCCAATGTTTCCAACAGATTACTGGTATTGATGCACTTGTGTATTATAGTCCTACAATTTTCAAAGATGCTGGGATTAAGGGCAACACTGAAGTTCTTGCTGCAACTGTTGTTGTCGGGTTTACCAAAACTGTGTTCATCTTGGTAGCTATCTTTCTGATTGACCGAGTGGGGAGAAAGCCTTTGCTTTACGTGGGCACTATAGGAATGACCGCTTGTTTATTTGTTCTGAGCGTCGCTCTAGCATTGCCAGGACAGGGGGAAGTGGGGATTGGAGTGGCAATATTAGCTGTTTGTGGGAATGTAGCTTTCTTCTCAGTAGGAATTGGCCCAATTTGTTGGGTATTGTCATCGGAAGTCTTCCCTCTAAAGCTTCGAGCTCAAGCATCTGCCCTTGGGGCCGTTGGTAGTAGGGTTAGTAGTGGTGTCATTACCATGTCATTCCTCTCCGTGTCTGGGGCAATAACAGTGGCAGGAACCTTCTTTATTTTTTCATTGATTTCAGCTCTTTCTGTTGCTTTTGTCCACACATGTGTTCCAGAAACAAAAGGAAAGACTTTGGAAGAAATTGAAATGCTTTTCCAAGACAAAGGAGAATGGCAAGGCGGTGGTGAGGTTGAAATGGGAGATGCAGAACGTCTGGTGGAGAACAAACTTCCAACAATAGAGCCTGTAACAAGTCTGGAGCCATATAGGCAGGTTGCACGCTACATAAATTAGTTTTAGTATACTTACGTTTCCTCGATTTGTATGAGTATTAAATGTACGCGATTGCACATATTACAGCAGAACCAAAAGAGAAATGTTTTGCCAGCCATCTTGTTCTTCGCTCACATGTACTTGAAACCTATTTAGAGCTTCCATGGACTTCACTTTGAAGGTTCATCGAGATCGAAATCAGATTGTATTGATTTAGTTGAACAATAAGGATTACATTTCCGGTCTTCTGCATCTATAACCATTATGCTCACTTGTGATTTGAATAGAGGGTTAGTCAGGCTTTGTTCTACTCAATTTTCCTACAGCAGTTATCGTGTCTACTTCTGTTTATGGTTATCTTATTAAGCATGTTCCCATCTGTCTGTTTAATTCCTCAAAGGGCACTTTGACTTCTATTAAGGTTGTTACTAGCCTCTCCACACACGCTCTCAAATCCCACATCACTGCAGACCAATCTCTGCCTTTCTTGCTCTCAAATCCCACATCACTCATGACCCTCACTATGTCTTGCCAAAAAACTGGTATACAATGCTTCTATTTGCGAATGGATTGGTGTCACATGCAATGCTCCTCGCAACAAAGTCCATGCCTTGAACCGTTCTTACATGGCGTTGGTAGGCACCATCCCTCCACACCTAAGGGAACCTCTCGTTCCCCGGACAGCTCCGTCTCCAAAACAACAGCTTTTGCGGCTCTCTGCCTATCAGATGGTTCGTTTGCAAAGACTGAAGTTCGTAATTTTTGCATACAACCGATTAAGCAGGGAGATCCCATCATTTTTCGGGTCACTGCCAAAACTCGAGTACTTGCATTTGGGTGCCAATGAACTTTCGGGTTCTATACCTGCAAGCCTCTTCAATGCATCCTCCCCGTCACTGCAAGAGCTTGTTCTTCCTGACAATGCGCTTTTGGGTTCAATGCCCTCTACCATTTTCAACATGTCCTCACTGCAGGCCATTGATCTCACTAACTGCAGCCTGTCTGATGAACTTCCGGGGAACATTTTTAGTCAGCTTCCTAATTTGTAAGCGATTTATTTGTCACTTGACCATTTTTCAGGCCAAGTCCCATCCTGTTTATTCAGTTGCTCCCAACTCCAACAGTTATCTCTATCCTATGGTAACTTCACCGGAAGCATAGCTGCCGGAATTTCGAACCTCGCCATGCTTACCGAGATATATTAGGGCTATAACAGCTTAAGACTATACATTTTAAATACTCTAATCGATGTTGGTGGACATGTTGTACCAACCAACTGGTCTAACTCAAGTGTTAAATTACGATGTACATAAATTATACAAAGAAGAAGATACTGCTTGATCTTAGATCAATCAGCTTCATTATCTCTTTGCTAATATTCTATTCACCTTGCGCAACAAGAGGATGAGGTGTTTGGTTGACTTCTACAAATTTAACACCAAGACAAAACTATTAAACACAATTAGCGACACAGAAAATCAATCGTGGTTCCATAAACTAATAAGAGATATCTTCATATATTTTAGTCTAATTATAGAACAGACGTCAGCACGGAGAATTTATAATCATCGTTTTATCCTCATATATTTTAGTTTAATTCAACTGTGAACTCGTCTAATGTTTTGACTTGTGAAAGAAATGAAAATGCGGAGTACAAATTTCTGTATCTGCAGATGATACACCTAACTTTCAAAACAATATTAATCTGTTTGAATAAATTTTCCCCTTGCTTTGACTTGTTGAGGGAGGCATGTTTTCGATTTCAAAGCTTTGGTACTCGAATCCATGCCTAACGGGAAACTCGAGAAATGGTTGCACTTGCACTCTCGCGACTATTTTTCTGATATGCTGCAGAGACTGAACATAAAGGTGGATGTTGCATCAGCGTTGGAGTATCTGCACCACGGTTATTCAACACTGATCGTTCATTGCGACATATGGTTGCGCATGTTTCTGATTTTGGTATTTCCAAACTCTTGGGGGAAGGGGAATCCATAACACGAGCCAAGACCCTCGCGACAATCGGGTATATGGGACCAGGTGATCATGTATTTTCCATTAGCTACATTATTAGTTCATATATATAACTTTTTCTTTCTTGTTTGCATAATTTTTTTTTTCGCGTTATGAGCAGAAGGAATTGTATCTACATGAGGCGATGTTTATAGTTATGGCATTCTGTTGATGGAAACATTTACAAGAAAGGAGCCTACTGATGCGACATTTGCAGGCACAAATGAGCTTGAAGAGTTGGGTGATCGATGTTTTAAATGGTTCGATAATCGAAGCTGTGGACGGAGATCTGCTTGGACGAGAAGACGAAAACTATGCTGCCAAGGAGCAATGCTTGTATTCAATCTTCAGCTTATCTACAAAGTGTACCCCAGATTAGCCTGAGGATAGGATTGATATGAAAGATGTGGTGACAAGGTTCCAAATGACAGAAGAAACGTTTCTTGCAAATATCAGCACTTGACCTACTTGGAAGCTTTATATCTTGTGATGCTTTAGAAGCATTTGAAAGGCATTGAAAATTGTAATTTGGTATAGTACTCATGCTCCAGTTAGAAGATGCGACTATAAGACGAAAGTTAAGGACAAAAGAGGTAAAAAAAACTAAAAACTTAGGAAGACTTTGAAAGAGATTGTACAAAAAGATACAAAATACTTAAGACTTGGCGTAAAACTGAGCGCAATGACGTTTTAGGAGTCTTACAGGCTCACAGCCGACCCCACTTAATGAAATAAGACTTAGTTTTTGTTGTTATTGTTGTTGAAGTTTGTATTAAGTATTCTTTCTCTTTGATTGAATATTCCTCATCTCAGAAGCAGTCTCGAACAAACACTTTATCTATATTGTAAAATATGCATTTGATGGGTAGGAACAAAAAGGGATTTCTTCGGATATCATTGCACCTAATCTACCTAGTCCAGGATTTGGGCCGTTAAAATTTAATCTAACGGCTACAAACAAATACCTCATTTAAAAGTGATAATAACTGTAATCATTTGATCAAATTTTAACTATCTGAATTCCGAACTAAATAGATTAGGTGAAAATGGATCCGAAGAATATCCCATTCCGGTAGAAACATACTGAAAAAGAAAGAAGACATGAAGGCTACATGTGGTGGAGACCAACATGACAAGACAATACAATCCAATAAAGGTTGTAGTTATGGATGTCTAAACATATATAACTTCTAGTATGGATATTTGCCCTTAGTGGAAACTGGTCCCTAACTAATCCCTTCCTTCTGTAGCCAAGTAGATTCAAGAGTTACAATTTACTTAAAATCTAATTTACCGTTAAACGAAACTGTCTTTGTCCCAGTTTTAATATCTCTCCTTGTGTGATATGTGAGAGGTAATAAAATCGGAGTAAAGAAGTTTTTTTCGTACCTCAAATCATAAATGCACGTTATTAGCTATAGGAGTATGATTTTCTCTTCTTTTTTATTTGAAACTTTAAAAGTTATCAGCAAACATGATTTAGAGATTCACAATTTCACACCCCCATGATACAGAGATTAATTGGAACTCATTAATGTTTGAGATCTGAGGTTAATATTATTACATTAGGAGCCGATACGTGACGCTATTTTTTTATACAAGTTTTTACACACGTTTTGTGGATTCTATTTCTTAATACATTTTAATGATCTGAACCGTTTATCTTTTAGAACATCATTCATATAACATTCTTGCTAAAAATTAGACAAATCCAAAACTATTAAGGTATTCATTTGTAGTAAATAACATGGACGAATACAGGTTTACAAACAAACCCAAAACCCTTAACTTAACAGTCATATGGTTTTTAATTTTGGTGATTCTTTGTAAACATGATCTTTGAGGGAAGACCTAAAAGATAAATGGTTTGGATCGTTAAAATATATTACGAAATGGACTCCACAAAAACATGTGTAAAAAAAATTATGTAAAAAAGTAGTGTCATAAATCTGTCACCTCTTACATTGGTTAGTTTTATGGGGTTTTTTGAAATGGGTCCAAAGTAACTAAAAATTGGACCTATTTCAAAAGTCAAAAGTCACTAAAAATTGGACCTATTTCAAAAGGTAGTCTATAAAATTGGACCTATTTCAAATTTTCCCTAGTTTTATTCATCATGTTCTAATATATATTTTCAGAATTCCTTCAGAAAAAATATATATTTTATAATATCAAACAAAGAAACAAGAACTCGGAGTCAATAATTTGTTTTTTTTTATTATTTATTTTTATCTGATGTCAAATGGCAGATAAAGCATGATATGGCAGATATGCGGCATGTCTTGTGTGGCTTGCCGCTCTAAACAATTAGCAAGAAGTATGTGTTTAACCTAAATTAGATGCTTACTCCCATTTAGATAGATCACCAACATTGTTAGTGCTTAACCTCCTCAAACGCACATGCCAGACAATTACCCCTTAAACACATTTCCACATGGAAGATTAATCACTTAAACATATTTTAATTAAGTCAAACGAATGACAAGAACATAAACATTTGTAATAGGATGTGTTAAAATAGTGGTTACTTCAACTAGACACCATGAATTACATAGAATTGATCTTGTTTTCGATGTTGAAGGGTGAAAATAGAATATTTGCTTACAAATGATAATGGATGAGAATGAAACCGAACGCGTGATTTCAGATGCACTGATAAAAGCAGATTGAAGGTTATTATTTTTATATCTAACTTAAGAAAAACATTGAATTAAACGTTTGATTATGCATCTTGTTACACCATCTAAATGTTGTTAAATTGCCATTGACTTCCTATATGGGCTTCCACTAACAAGTATAATTATTTAATTAAAATATAGGCCATATTAAATATATAAACGACCCTTCAATAATAAATAACATTCTAACATGCTCATTAATATTGAATAGTCCGTCATCCATGTAATGTAATGAGATGTTCTACAGGGGACTAGCGTCACGGCATTTTATTTTTTCGAGTTGACATGTATTCAGATGCCTTAAGAGGGATCAGTTAATAGTTTTACCATGACATTCTACCCTTTTGGATGTAGAAAAAATTCATAGAGGTATTTCAACAATTTCCTAGCAATCATCGTGTGATTCACTCGCGTCAATAATTGAACACAGAATATACCGTATGAAATACGAGAGTGAAATTCTACGAGTCACTCCATTTTGGTTAGGTACCTACATTGATTGGAAGCTTATACATCACCTTCACAATAATGTAACCAGAATGGACTTCAAAGATTATAATAAACATGTTCTTCCCACATACACGAAAAGAAACTTAACTGCACAGAGATATAGGATAAGTCTTTCGATCATAACCAATGATAAATATTTCTCTTATTCCTTCTGTCATCACTCGAAATCCGAATGAACTGAGATGGTAAATTTGAAACATATTCTACGTACAAGTGTGACAATGAACAAATTATCAACCTTATACTACACTGACAAAGCTTGATGCTGAAGAGTTCAAAAACACCGAAAATTCGACATTATATGATCCATAATGCTGCCCTTCTCAACCTTCAGCCGCCGGCTCTGGCTGTTCCACAAATGAACTCCAAAGCTCTGAGTACACAAATTCCTCAACTTCTCCAGCCGCCACTTCGAGTGAACCTCGTCTGTTGGAGCTCGAAAAAGGCTCCGAATTCGACTCCAGTTCACTGGATAGAACGCCGAGGGCGTCAAGACTGTGAAATTAGAACCCGGGTTTTGCTGATTTCCGATCACTCTTGAGACCACCCTCGAGACCAAGTAAGGGCCGTTGTGTCCCCACTTGTTGCCATCGAATGTGAGGGCGAATTCTTGGATGAACTTGAAGAGCAATGTGTGGTTCTTGTCGAAAACCAACACTGCGTTGTTTAGTCTACTCCATTTCTTCGTCCGGGGATCGATTGTCTGAGCTCCAATCACGTTCCTGAGCTTCGACAAGCTCTTTAAAACTACGAAATCCGTGTCTAAGTAAATCCCACCAAACTTGTACAGCAATGCAAGCCTGAGGAGATTGGATAGATTCTGGCCTAGAGGAACTCCACCCGGATTCACATTCCCTTTCCGGAGCTCGAAATACCAAGATTCTGCAGGTGTGTCCTTGAACAAGTACTCGAAATCGGGAGAGATTGCAATTGCTCTAAAACCCAAATCTTGTAATGGCCTCAGCATTCGGATTCCCTTGTCGGAATCCAATGATTTCGACACGATGGCCAGGCAGGCATTCGGATGGGACTTGAACAAGCTCTCCACGGAAAGCAATTCCCTGCTTCCGAAGGACTTGGAGGAAATCCAAGTCATAAAGACTCTGACATTACAGGGAGAGGTGGAGTTTCCGGCGAAGAATGATCGAATTCGTGTCGAAAACAGAGGGGGTTTTGGCTCGGAAGGAACGGATTTGAGCTTCCGCTTATGCTTTCTCAGACGCCGCCGCCTGTGTGTCGAGAACGTCGACATGGGTACCGTCGGATTCCTCTGGTTTTGCAGAGCAGATAAGTGGGGGTTCAAGAACATTGGCGCGTTTTCTTCTTTCACAACGTACATTACAGGCGAAGAAGAAGAAAGCTTTGAGCTTGAGGTGGAAGAAGAAGAAGACGAAAAATGGGGAGGAACCCATTTGGGAACGGGGTCTCCGGCGAGTTTTTCAGGAGGGAAAATGGCGCGCTCCGGCGGGGAATCGGGGAGGAAAGGGAGGTGGAAGCAGAAGGTGTAGAAGCCATTGTAGGCTAAGAGGAGGAGGAGGAGGAGAGCGAGAAGGGAAGTGGGGAGGCAGAGAAGAAGAGAGAGAATCTGTCTCTTTAACTCTTGGATATGGTGGATGAGTACATGGAGTGGATTGGAAAGTTTGGAGCTTTCACAATCAAACATGGTTTTTGTGAATTTTGGTTGGTGGGTTTTGAGTTTCGGGTTTAATGGAGTAGAGAGAGACAGAGACAGAGAGAGAGTGAGGAGAGAAAGGGGGGCAGGTGAGAGTTGCACAGGAAGTTGGAGAGGAGTTTAATGGCGGAGGGCGGCAAAAGATTGCAAGTGAAATCTGAAATGCTTTGGGCATTGGGAACCAAAAATATATACCTGTTAGTGGAGCTGTGGAAGCTCCCACCACTTTCTCTCTCTAGAGTCAGAGGTGAGAGAGAGGAGAGAGAGGAGAGAGAGAAAGTACAGTCTTAAGCTTGGCGCGACCGCTGCACTTGGCTCGCTTTTACCGCGCAATATCCCATGGTTTTATTTGTTAATTTTTTTATTTAATTATTTTTTCAATTATTAATTTTTAGTCAATGACAAAAAAAATATTATAAATTTTTATATCCTTAAATGGGAAATAATCGTTAATTATTAAGGTTATGGGGATAAGTTTGAGATTTGACAAAAATTAGCTACTCTAGTAAAAAAAAAAAGTTTATTTTTGATGTAAAACAAATGACTGAATGGATTGAAGACGAAATTGAACGAAAGGAAGACAAAAAGACGCAGTAGTAATCTACAAATTTTTGGTGTTTGAGCTTTGTTTTGTAAGTCATGATACTTTTTTCAAAAATACGCAGAGTTTCAATTCAAATTATTATTTTTTTGGTGACATATGATGAAACCTTTTAATTTAGGTCGAATTAATGTGTTTTTTTCCCAAAGACGCTTGAACCTTCCGAAAGACGCTCCCAATGTAATGCATCAATTCATAATTAATCAATCGAAGACATACGTTTGTAACCCTCTACGCTTCTGCTGAGGAAAGCTAAAGTTTAAACGGTTTATTCAGTAATCTAATTGTGCCTTCGTCAGGGAGGAAGCCAATGGAGTTGGACATTTTGGCACGGTGACTTTGTCCGAAGTTCCCCTTTGACATCATCTTGGACTTTCAACTAACTAATAGAAAGTTAAATTAGCTTCAAACGAGGGGATTGAAAGCCAAGGAAACTGAAGAAAAATCATGATGGGTCTATTTGACACCGCAGGAGCTTCAAACTGAAAAAAAATAAAAAAGTTTTAACGAAAAATTTACGGTAATGTTTACTTTAATCAAAAATCATATTTTTACATTAAAAAGTCAATCATGATACTATTCACTTTACCCTTTATTCTTATCGTTAAAACTTAAAGTTTTTAAAACTTTTTTCATTAGTTTTCCTAAAAAGCAAAACTCGGTTTTTAACTTTCCCTCCCTCAGTATCGCTAGTATGAAAAACAAAAAGCAAAATAACTTTTGAATGAAGCAACAGTAGTCTCATTAAAGTTGTAAATATCAAATCTCTCACAAGCTGCATTATTTGTGCTCTCTTCCAAACTTCCAGTAAATAAATCACACAAATATAGCCTTCTTATTTTTAGTTGTAACTAAGGACTGAAACAAACAACTAGACTACACGAACAAGCTTTTACCGTTGAAAACCAGCACCACTAGTGCTGTTTGTTAATGACGATGATGTCCGTCTTGCCTCTCTGGTTGTTATCTTGGCTGGACCATTGCCATTTCAGAGAAGCCTTCTTCTTCTCTTTGCAGTCGCTAACTGTAAGTGTCAGTGCATGCCTCCTCCCGTCATTCTCCGGGACTTGGCACCCAATTGTTGCTTCTATTCGCTGCTTCTTTGCCAGGAACCCTTTCTGAGCTCCCTGTGGCCCGCCAAACTTTTGAAGAGCAACCATTGAGATTGGCAGCTCACGAGAGGATCCTGATCCGGGCTTTTATAGGCTCAAAACACTGTTACTTCTACAATATTATTCTGTTTTTGCCCTCACTTATCTTTTGTTATTTCATGTGTGCCTGTGCTATCCACGTGTTGATGATGGATGTCTCTCATTCTCTCCAGTCCTGCGTGCTTTGATTTCGATCTCCTCTGGGATTGCCAACTGCACAAGGAGCTCAAACTCCTCCTCACCGACCCTCCACCTCTTCCTTTATGCACCACTTCAAATCGAATACCGCAGCCGCACTACAAACCCATCTGGACGGAAAACACATGAAGAAATCGTGGTCGTTGACCGACAACCGGACTGCAACATCGTCTTGACTCACTCCAGCATCAGTAAATTCCAGCTTCAAACCCTCTCCGACCCCTTTTGCCAAAATCGTTCTCACCGATTTGTCATCAGGTAAGATCCTGGAGTTTTTATTTGGCATCCCAGACCTGATCTCTCTGGCCACTGTTCCTCAAAACTTTCATGTCAGTACATCAACTCAACTCTCTTTCTATTTCAAACCCAAAGATTGATTATTTTCCTTTTTTTTTTCCTCTGTTTTTATTTTCCAGGGAAAAACACCATCTTTGCCGAAAAAGTTTGAATTTTTCTCGGGAATTCTTGCCCATCCCTGAGATTTTCTTTGTGGGTTTTGGTTCTTGGGTTACGAATTTAAAAGGGTTTTTTCTTTGGAAGGAGATGGATATCGGTGGCGATGATCGGTGTTCGTTGTTGTGTGGATGATCCCAGTGGAGCATTGGTTTTCAGCTTTGGTGATCTCTACGGTTTTTGTTGTGTGAATTTTTGGGAGTTTGGTTTGGGTTTCTGGGTAAGCAACTGTCACTCTATTCAACTTAAATTTAGTTCACTTTTTTTTTTTCCCTCAAATTTGTTTGATGGCATGATTATTTGATCCTTTACTAAATAGTCATCAAGAAATGTTGGAATTTTTAGTAGTTTTGATTTCTTTTCAATTTTTATTTTATTTTGTTTTCAAGCCCTGAGTTTTGTAAGAACCGTCTACTCTGCTATACACCAGATACTTGTGACATTTCAAATAAAATAACTTCCCAAACACTGATATTTAGGTTTTTTTTTTATTGGTATACGTAATGCTACCAGTGAGTTCTATAACTTTACTAATATTTATTTGCAGTGCAAGTTAAATTGTTGGTTTTCTGTTTGCCAATGCGTTAGCTTTTCTACTCTCTACCTTGCATTAGAGGTTGCCATGTCAGGTGAGTTCAAGTTCTGCTTAAGACACAAGGGTTGTTTTTAGCTTAGTCTCTAATTTGTGTGCTCTTCAAAATGTCTTTAATTTTGGTGGCAGTTATAAGATAAGAAGAAGAGCTACTAGGCGGGTGGGTTTATTAATTACAAGATAAGAAGAAGAAAGTAGCTCCGGCAGAACAAAAGAAAATCAATATCGCCAAACAACCTTCAATTTGCCTAAAGAAATTGAAGGCAATGGATAATTGGTCGAGCTTAGGGAAGCTGTTAATCATACTGCTGGTGTTACTGTCCTACGACTATGCTCATCGCAATTCCGGTCTTGTCTTTAATGTCCTCATCTTCCTCCTCTGCTCCCTCGGCCTTGTCTTTCACCAAATGAATATGTCCGTCCCCGATAAAGCCTCGTCCTTGTCCTCCTCCTCGCCCTCATCCTCATCGTCCTCCTCTGCCTCCTCCGCCTCATCCTCCTCGTCCTCCTCTACCTCCTTGCCCTCATCCTCCTCGTCCTCCTCCGCCTCCCCGTCCTCGTCCTCCTCCAAAGGCTCGCTCTACGAAGTATTCATAAGCTTCAGAGGCGAAGACACATGTAAAAACTTCACGGGCCACCTCCACGAAGCATTGACAAAGGCTGGAATCAACGCCTTTATTGATGACGAAGAACTAAGAAGAGGTGAAGATATAACTACCGAACTTGTGCGGGCAATCCAGGGTTCTAGGATCTCTATCATTGTCTTCTCAAGACGGTACGCAGACTCCAGCTGGTGTCTCGAGGAGCTGGTTAAGATCATGGAGTGTAGAAGAACGCTGGGGCAATTAGTTTTGCCGATATTCTATGACGTTGATCCTTCGCATGTCAGGAAACAAACTGGTAGTTTTGCACAATCGTTTCTGAAACATACAGATGAAAAGAAGGTAGAGAGGTGGAAGATAGAGAGGTGGAGAACTGCTCTTACTGAAGCTTCGAATTTGTCTGGTTGGGATCTCAGAAACACTTTGGACGGGTACTTACTAATTTCTTTTCTTATGAATTAAGGCATTAAGGCTTTAACATACCTTTGCTTATTAATTTGGAAGCATACGATTTCTTAGACCTCTGTAATAAAATCATACAATAAAGCTTAAACTGTTAATGTTACACTAATCGCAGCTAGGAAGCCGCCGGCGAATGGCTGCGGAGGGAAGGGATGCTGGTTTTATTGTTTGTGTTTCTTATTTAAATTTAAATTTTAATTGATGTTTGCTAAGTTTAAACACAACATCTCAAAGAAAATTGTCTTAAATAAAATCTGTAGTCATGATAAGTAATTTTGTGTATTAGTTCAATTTCGTCTTGTAGTTATATAACAATCTTCGTTTTGCTTCTCAACTTGACTAATGCCAGGCATGAAGCAAAGTTTATCAGGATGATTACCAATCAAGTCACTACGAAGCTGAACAACAAATACTTCGATGTAGCGCCCTATCAAGTCGGAATAGATACTCAAGTGCTAAATATCAGTAATTATTTAGGCATCGGAGATTCAGATGATGTTCGTGTGATTGGAATTTTGGGCATGAGTGGAATAGGTAAAACAACAATTGCTAAAGCCATTTATAACAAATTTTATGAAAGGTTTGAAGGTAAAAGTTTCCTTGAAAAAGTGAGGGAAAAGAAACTAGAAAAATTGCAAAAACAACTTCTTTTTGATATCTTGCAAACCAAGACAAAGGTAAGCAGTGTTGCTGCAGGAACCGCCTTGGTAAGGGAAAGATTTCGACGCTTAAAGGTACTTGTCATAGTTGATGATGTAGACGATGTGAAGCAGTTACACGAATTAGCTGGAAATTGCCACTCTTTTGGCCCGGGAGCAGAATCATCATCACAACTAGGAACGAACGTGTGCTAAAAGAATTTGCAGTTGATAAGATATATCGGCCGAAAGGAATGGACCAAGAAGAAGCTCTTGAGCTCCTAAGTTGGCATGCCTTCAGAAGTAGTTGTTGTCCTAGTCAATATCTTGTGCTCGCAAGGGAAGTTGTCAATTACTGTGGAGGACTGCCGCTGGCTCTTGAAGTTTTAGGATCTACTCTTTTCAAGCGAATTGTAGATGAATGGAGAAATATATTGGATGAATTGAAAATGGTTCCTCGTGGAGAAATTCAGGCACAACTGAAAATAAGCTACGACGGGCTAAATGATAATTACAAGAGGCAGATATTCCTCGATATAGCTTGTTTTTTTATCGGAATGGACAAGAACGATGTCATGCAAATCTTGGATGGTTGTGGCTTGTATGCAAAAACAGGAATCGAGGTCCTCCTTGACCGGTGCCTTGTAACTATTAATGGAGAAAACAAGATTATGATGCATGATTTGCTTCGGGATATGGGCAGAGATATCGTGCATGCAGAAAAACCCAATTTTCCTGGAAAACGGAGTAGATTGTGGCGTCCTGAAGATGTAAATGATGTATTGATAGACAAATCTGTAAGTACTTTCCCAATCGAACTTTATGTTAAACGTGTAAGCATATGTAAGTAATCTACCTTTTTTTCATGCAAAGCCTTCTCTTATTTGGAGTGTTTTTCGGATAGCAGGGAACTGGAAAAATTGAAGGTCTGGCTTTGAATTTGCCCAGTCTTGATGAGACTAGTTTCAGTACTGAGGCGTTCAGAAATATGAAGAGACTGAGATTGCTCCAACTAAACTACGTTCGGCTTGCTGGGGGATACCAATGTCTTTCCAAAAATCTAAGATGGCTGTGCTGGCATGGATTCCCATTGGAGTTCATACCAATAGAACTGTGTCAACCAAACATAGTCGCTATTGACATGCAGTACAGCAGCCTCAAACAAGTTCTTTGTGAGTATTCTGGGGTAAGTACAATGTGTAACCTGAACCAAATTAGGAATTATTTTTATGCTCTCTATATCTTCTTTTTGGATTTAAAATTTTAATTTAATTTGATTTTTCTTAACAGTTGCTTGGTAAGTTGAAGATTTTGAATCTCAGCCACTCCCACAATCTAACACAATCGCCAGACTTCTCAAGACTCCCAAATCTTGAGAAATTGATACTCAAAGACTGTAAGAGGTTGACTAAGGTTCACAAGTCCATCGGAGATCTCAAGAGTCTTGTGTTGGTGAATTTGAAAGACTGTGAAACGCTTAAGGCTCTCCCGAGAAGTTTCTACAAGTCGAAATCTGTCAAAACTCTTGTTCTTCATGGTTGTTCAAGATTCCAAATCTTGTCTGAGCACTTGGGAAAAATGGCATCATTGGTCACTCTTCTTGTAGATGGGACGGCCATAAAAGAAGTACCACCTTCCATCGTACAACTGGAGAAGCTCGAGCGCTTATCTTTGAGTTGCTTGAAGTGTTCTTTGCAGCTACCTTCCTTACGAGGCTTAGGCTCTTTAACAGAGTTATCTTTGGGACACTGCAATTTAATGGAAGTGCCTAATGATATTGGGAGTAGTCTACCTTGTTTAGAGTATTTATTTCTAGGTAACAATAATTTTCGGAGCCTTCCAAGCCTCAGTGGCCTGTCCATGCTTATTGAACTACGCTTGGATAGTTGCAGAAACCTTGTCGAGATCACAGATATACCAAAAAGTTTGGGTATCCTGGAGATGAAGGACTGCTCTGCATTAGAAAGAATGTCAGATTTTTCAGGCATGTCGACAATCGTGTATCTCGGTTCCCCCAAACTCATTGAGTTTCCAGGCTTGGAGAGCGCGTTAAACTCGGGCCTCAGACTTGATATGTTAACACACAACAATGTCATGGATTTCCTTCTTAAGGATAGCACGCTACAGGTTCTCTCTCTTCCACAGCATCCCCTCTCCTTCCTTCCTCGCATATGTGTGTTATGCATGTATTACTCACACAAATCTTGTTCAACATGGTATAGGGATGGACAGGAGATGGATACATGAGACTTGTAGGAAGACAAATTCCCACTTGGTTCAATCATGTCAACGAGGGTTCCCAAGTCTCTTTTAAAGTGCATAAGGAAATTGGTTCTAATGCAAAAGCATTGGCTGTGTGCCTGGCTTGTGTTGCTCGTGACGACAGCTCGTCTGATCCTCAGGGGTATTATGATATTTATGTTATTAATCACACCAAGGGTACTAGTTTTTTTGTCAGTATAAGAAATGATATTGTCAAACAAGAGTACCTTTGCCTGGGAAATATATCGTTGTCGGAAACTGAGTTCAATTTGGAGAAGGAGATTTGGTCCATGTTGTTGCAAAATTTCCAGATACTGTGGTAAAAATAGGGGTACGTTTACTATGCAACAAACTTACGAGTTTTGAAGGTTGGTCCTTTTTTTACTATTCTATCCCTTACAAACGGGCCTTAGAAAAAATTTCTACCGAAGTTGATTCTGATGAGGATTATGTAGATAATGATTTTGATGAGGATGATGACAACGACAATGAGGATGATGATGAGGAGGACCAAGACGATGATGAAGATGATGATGAGGAGGATCAGGACGTTGATGCCAAAGATGACGATGATGACAAACGATGACAACTAAGCTAGGAAACTTTCTGGTTTAATCAGCTAGTTTGCAGATACAGTATGTATTTTTTTGCATGCCTTGATCTGTTTTTAATATGTTCCCTCTTTTTGAACTTTCTTATTTCTGTGGTGGTTTAATTTAACTTATTAATGCATTTAAGGTTTTTAATATGTTCAGAGAAGCCCTCTTCTTATCAAGTAGTCGCCAACTGTAAGCGTCAGCGCATGCCTCCTTCCGTCATTCTCCGGGACTTGGCACCCAACTGTTGCTTCTATTCGCTGCTTTCTGGCCAGGAACCCTTTCTGAGCACCCTATGGCCTGCCAAACTTCTGATATTGGCAGCTCAAAATTATGCTTTAGATTTGACTTTGTTCCAAAATCAACAGGGGCACTCGCATCAATCAACTTCCCTACACCAGCCGCAGCTTCCAAAGCTGCTGCAGTTGCCGCCATGCCTCCCCGTACTGCTCCCACCACTGATAGGCCCAGATTTTGACCTCCCAATTCCAACCCTCACAAAGCAACCCACAATTAACTCTTCAAAGAACGGCTCCATAAACCACTTTGCGAGTTTCGACCTTCGAATGGTAATCTCCTTTATATCATCAAAAGTTAGTCCCTCTGACCTTTCATCATCACTGTCAATCATTGCATCATCCCCTGATGATCCATCATCTTCACTACGAGACCTACTATCACTGTCACTCTGACTAGAGCTCCTCCGACCCACTGCAGTGAAGGATTTCCTGTTCAGGTGTGAGAAACTTCGATTGATTGGACTTCCTCCTCTAGAAGCATCTCTCAACTTGCGGTGAGCCTCAGGGTCCTGCTGCTTCAAACGTTTTGCTCATAACTCATTCAATGCATCATCCTTAGCAGCTGCCCTGTCAGCAGGTCTAGCTGATGAACGCACCCGGGAGGATGGAAGAGGTGGAGCCTCTTTCCGGGACTGTGGGGCCTTCCCTTTGTCCCACTTTGGTCGGAACTTCTTTAAAGTCAATCGATCCGTTGTTTTGATGCAGTTTGAATTTTCAACGTTCTAAAGTAAGAGCACAAGTAAATCCAAAGTGATTGGTCACATGTCAGAGTCATTCTTCAACTGCTACGGATGGTAACGATAGTGAAAGATAAGTCCACTAATTAAACTACCAATTCTAACGTCCTTGATGCCATTTTCCACAACAACTTCGATTATTTTATACCAAATTGTATATAAAATATATATAATTTTCCTTGATATCTAGCCATACTGAAAGTGAGAGCCCTGCAAATATGCATTTGGGCACTCTCTACCAAAGTTGTAAGTTGAATTAAAAAATTGACTAGAAAGACTGTTAGAGGTCGTCATAATCCGGGATTTTGTAATAGGGTACTTTCAAATTAACTCTTGTAGTGAAGTCCTGCAGAAGAAAGAAAATCAATATCGCCAAAAACCTTCAATTTGCCTAAAGAAAAGGAAGGAAATGGATACCTGGTCGAGCTTAGGGAAGCTGTTAACTTTGGTGCTGGTGTTGGTGTCCTACCACTTTGCGGCTCGCAATTCCGGTCTTGTCCTTGATGTCCTCATCTTGCTCCTCTGCTCCCTCGGCCTCATCTTTCGCCAAATGAATGTCTCAGCCCCGGATAAAGCCTCGTCGTCCTCCTCCTCCTCGCCCAGATCCTCATCGTCCTCCTCCACCTCCTCGCCCTCATCGTCCTCCTCTGCCTCCTTGTCCTCGTCCTCCTTCTCAAAAGGTTCGCTCTACGATGTGTTCATAAGCTTCAGAGGCGAAGACACACGTAAAAACTTCACAGGCCACCTCTATGAAGCATTAACAAAGGCCGGAATCAATGCTTTTATTGACGACGAAGAACTAAAAAAGGGAGAAGAATTAACAACCGAATTTGAGCGGGCAATCCAAGGTTCTAAGATCTCTATCATCGTCTTCTCTAGACAGTATGCGAACTCCAGCTGGTGCCTTGAGGAGCTGCTTAAGATCATGGAGTGTAGAAGAACGCTGGGGCAGTTAGTTTTGCCGATATTCTATGACATTGATCCTTCGCATGTCAGGAAACAGACTGGCAGTTTTGGACAATCGTTTCAGGACCATATAGATGAAAAGAAGGTAGAGAGTTGTAAGGTAGAGAGGTGGAGAACTGCTCTTACTAAAGCTTCGAATTTGTCTGGTTGGGATCTCCAAAACACTTTGGACGGGTACTAATTTCTTCTCTTATGAATTTAGGCTTTGCTTACTAATTTGGAAGCATGCGATTTCTTAGACCTATTTTAATAAAATCATACAATAAGGCTTCAACTGTTAAGCTTACACTAATCACAGCAGGGGAGCCGCCGGCTAATGGCTTCAGAGGGAAGGGATGCTGGTTTTGTTTGTTTGTGTTTCTAATTTGAATTTTTAATTGATGTTTGCTTAGTTTAAACACGACACCTCAAAGAAAATTGTCTTAAATAAAATCTCTAGTCATGATAAGTAATTTTGTGTATTAGTTCAATTTCGTCTTGTAATTGTATAACAATCTTTGTTTTGCTTCTCAACTTGACTAATGACAGGCATGAAGCAAAGTTTATCAGGATGATTACTGAGGAAGTCACTAGGAAGCTGAACAACACATACTTAGACGTAGCGCCCTACCAAGTCGGAATAGATTCTCGAGTACAAGATATCAGTAATTATTTATGCATTGGAGATTCAGATGATGTTCGGGTGATTGGAATTTTGGGTATGGGTGGAATAGGTAAAACAACGCTTGCTAAAGCCATTTATAATCAATTTTCTGACAGGTTTCAAGGTAAAAGTTTCCTTGAAAAAGTGAGGGAAAAGAAACTAGAAAAATTGCAAAAACAACTTCTTTCTGATATCTTGCAAACCACCAAGACAAAAGTAAGCAGTGTTGCTGCAGGGACCACCTTGGTAGGGGAAAGATTTCGACGCTTAAAGGTACTTGTCATATTTGATGATGTAGACAATGTGAAGCAGCTACACGAATTAGCTAGAAATCGCCACTCTTTTGGCCCGGGGAGCAGAATTATCATCACAACAAGAAACGAACATGTGCTAAAAGAATTTGCAGTTGATATGGTATATCCAGCGATAGAAATGAAACGAGAAGAAGCTCTTGAGCTCCTAAGTTGGCATGCTTTCAGAAGTAGTTGTTGTCCTAGTCAATATCTCGAGCTCGCAAGAGAAGTTGTCAAGTACTGTGGAGGAGTGCCATTGGCTCTTCAAGTTTTAGATTCTAACCTGTTCAACCGAAGCATAGGAGATTGGAAAAGTACATTGGATAAATTGAAAGAAATTCCTCTTGATAACATTCAGGAACAGCTGAAAATAAGTTACGAAGGGTTGAATGATGACTATGAGAGGGAGATATTCTGTGATATATCTTGTTTCTTTATTGGAATGGATAAGAATGATGTCATGCAAATCTTGGATGGTTGTGGATTTTATGCAACAGCAGGAATCAAGGTCCTCCTTGACCGGTGCCTTGTAACTGTTAACACAAAAAACAAGATAATGATGCATGATTTGCTTCGGGATATGGGCAGAGATATCGTGCGTGCAGAAAATTCTAAATTCCCAAAAGAACGCAGTAGATTGTGGCGTCCTGAAGATGTAAAAGCTGTATTGATAGACAAATCTGTAAGCACTTTTCCAATCAAACTTTATGTTAAATGCGTAAGGAATAGAAGAGAATCATATATAAGTAATCGAACTATTTTGCATGCAAACCTTTCTTATTTAGTCCCTTGTTTTGCTTAGCAGGGAACTGAAAAAATTGAAGGGCTAGCGTTGGATTTGCCAAGTGTTGAAGAGATTAGTTTCAGTACTGAGGCATTTACAAATATGAAGAGCCTCAGATTGCTCCAACTCAAGTATGTTCGGCTCACTGGGGGATACCAATGTCTTTCCAAAAAATTAAGATGGCTGTGCTATCGTGGATTCCCGTTGGAGTTCATACCGAAAGACCTGTGTCAACCAAACTTGGTCGCTATTGACATGCGGTACAGCAGCCTCAAACAAGTTCTTTGTGAGGATTCTGGGCTACGTACAATGTAACCTGAACCAAATTAGAATTATTTTTATGCAGTCTTTATCTTCTTTTTGGATTTTAAATTTTTATTTCAATTTGGTTTTGCCTAACAGTTGCTTGATAAGTTGAAGATTCTGAATCTCAGCCATTCCCACGATCTAACACAATCGCCAGACTTCTCAAGACTCCCAAATCTTGAGAAATTGATACTCAAGGACTGTAAGAGGTTGACTAAGGTTCACAAGTCCATCGGAGATCTCAAGAGTCTTGTGTTGGTGAATTTGAAAGACTGTGAAACGCTTAAGGCTCTCCCGAGGAGTTTCTACAAGTCAAAATCTGTCAAAACTCTTGTTCTTCATGGTTGTTCAAGATTCCAAATCTTGTCTGAGCACTTGGGAAAAATGGCATCATTGATCACTCTTCTTGTAGATGGGACGGCCATAAAAGAAGTACCACCTTCCATCGTACAACTGGAGAAGCTCGAGCGCTTATCTTTGAGTTGCTTGAAGTGTTTTTTGCAGCTACCTTCCTTACAGGGCTTACGCTCTTTAACAGAATTAAATTTGGAAAAGAGCAATTTCATGGAAGTGCCTAATGATTTTGGGAGTGGTCTACCTTGTTTAGTGAACTTAAATCTAAGCTGCAATGATTTTCATAGCCTTCCAAGCCTCACTGGCATCTCCAAGCTTGGTCAACTATTATTGAATGGTTGCAGAAACCTTGTTGAGATCCCAGATTTACCGCAAAGTTTGTATCTCCTGGACATATACAAATGCCCTGCAGTAGAAAGAATGCCAGATTTTTCAGGTATGTCGGCGCACATGGTTCTCTCTTCCCCCAAACTAATTGAGTTTCCAGGCTTGGATAGCGCGTTAAACTCGGGCCTTATACTTCATATGCCAGTACACAACAATCTCACAGATTACCTTCTTAAGGATAGCACGCTACAGGTTCCCTTTCTCTGAACCCCCCCAAAACCCCCTATTTGTCAAATATGTGCGTTATATTTGTATTGCTTACACAAATCATGTTCAACATGGTATAGGGATGGACAGGACGTGGACACATAACTCTTGCAGGAAGACAAATTCCCACTTGGTTCAATCATGTCAACGAGGGTGCCCAAGTCTCTTTCGAAGTGCCTAAGGAAATTGGTCGTAATCCAAAAGCGTTGGCTGTGTGCATGGCTTATTGTTCTTTTATTGATGTCGACAGCGTGTTTTTTGGTTCTTGTTTCATTTGTGTTATTAATCACACCAAGCGTACTAGTTTTTTTGTCGACCTAATGAGCCCACCAGCTTGCGGTGGAGACTATCTTTGGCTGGGACATTTACCGTTATGGGAAGATAAGTTCAATTTCGAAGAAGGCGATTCGGTCCTTGTTATTGCAAAGATTCTACGTAGTGATCAGTTCATGGTGAAGAAAACAGGGGAACGTTTACGTAGCGAGTTCATGGTGAAGAAAACAGGGGTACGTTTAGTGTGTGACAAGACTTTCGAAGGTCGTTCGTACTATCGTTACTATCCTATCCCTTACGATAGGGCCTTAGAAGAAATTCCCACCGAAAATGATGATGATTTTCATGAGGATTATGAAAATGATGATGAGGATGATAGTGAGGATGACGCCGACGACGATACTAATGACGAGGGTGGTGACAACCATCATGATGACGACGACCACGATGACCATGTAAGCTAGGAAATTTCCTGGTTTAATCAGCTAGTTTGCAGATGCAGTTTGTCTTTTTGGTTAGGAGACTTCCTGCTTGATCTGTTTTTAATTTGTTCTCTCTGTTTGAACTTTCTTGTTTCTGTGGTGGTTTGATTTTCCTTATTAATGCACTTTTAAGGATTTACCTACATCCCGGACCGAAAAAACTTTTGAACGAACGAACAGTAATGTCATTAAAACTTTTAGTTAAGAAATTGCGGTTAAAATCATGCAATGAAGTAGTAGTAATTGAATATTGAAGCTGTCTTTTGTATGAGTTAAATATTACCCACTCACTCACAGAGGGAGATGAGAACCATAAATTATTATAAAAAAAGATGGAAAACTCATATTTTTTAAAGATTATTTAGCCAAAAATCAATACCATCAAGAGATAGAAATCAGTGTGAGAGAGAGAGTGAAATGAATCAAAGAGTGAAGGAGAAGAAGTGACTTTATTAAGTTGGAGAAGGGGAAAGACAAAAAGGTCCTCTTTTTTCACACGTCATCATAAGCGACATTTATAGAAAATTTAATGAAGCTAACGACATACGATAAAATAAGATACATTTACACATTTTAACAAGTAAGTAAACTGGATCAAAAGAAGTTTCAAGAGATAAAGTGAGACTGTCAAACACTTTCAAAGGCACAAAAGTAATTAAGTATTTTAATCTTTTGCTAAATAAATTTGAAACGGATATATGCACTACACTATCTAATTAGAATTAAAATATGAGTCACAATATCTCTTTTCTGAAACAAGATAAAAATTATAATGAAAAATAACGAAAAGTTAAAAAAAAAATTAATTTTAATGAAAAATAACAAATAAAGGTGTAGTAAATAATACCAAAAAATAAAAATAAAATATAATTTTTCATTAAAAATGAACAATACTAAAAATATTTCGTTAAAATTCTCAAAATGATAAGAGGAAGCCCCAAGGAAAACAACATAAAAAAGACTAGTAATGATAAATAGTAAAATAAAAATGTAACTTGGTTTAGGGACGTAAATGCCCTACTATTTGATGCTAGCTGCTTCATTTTTTTGGCAAGTCCAAACATTGTCTTGTCGGAACTCTCTTTCTCTCTCTCTCTCTCTCTCTCTCTCTCTCTTGTTCGTACACATTGTGATTGTCGTCTGAAAAACCACCTGAAATGGAGCAAATCCAGCACAAGTACATAACCGTACAAGGCCTGAAGCTCCACGTCGCCGACATCGGAACAGGTCAGATTATTTTCCTCCCCAATTCCTCGTCCAGCACCGTAACGTATTTATTATTCTTAACAAAATCGAACACAACCATAATCGATCGATCGCCGTCTTTTTTTATCATAGGTTCCGATGTGGTCGTGTTCCTGCACGGTTTCCCGGAAATTTGGTACTCGTGGCGGCACCAGATGGTTGCGGCGGCCAACGCCGGCTTCCGGGCCATCGCTCCCGACTACCGCGGATACGGACTATCCGACCCTCCTCCCCAATCCGAGAAGACCTCGTACCGTGACCTCACCAGTGACATCCTTGGAATTCTCGATTCCCTTGCTATTCCCAAGGTACTTATTAGAAAGAATCATCGGATTCTTCTCCTTAATTATTATTAATTCCAATTAACTTGCTTAATTTAACAAATCTTTTTTTTCCTTGGTGAATAAAATACAAGTCTCCTTTTTCCTTTTGTTTTGGCATCCCTGAAGTTTTTCTTGTCATTGGTACTAATTTGATTAAAAGAAAATTAATTTATTTGGATGATCGGAGTGTGGATTTGAAGTAGAGAAATGCTAAGGGCACTCTCTCAAAAGTTGAACTCTCTATAGACCTTGGCATCTTACAGTTTAACATCAATTCCTATGCCAATTTTATAAAATACTGTGCTAAAAACATGAGGTGCAAAGAATTTATGGAGAGCCCACTTTTGATAGAGTCCCCTTTGCATGTCTCTTCGAAATATCACTAAACTTGAAAGCCAGTTGGTAATTGTATTCAACTTTTGGATGAACACTTTCTGATGTTAATGGCTCTGAAGATTTAAGGCTTTGGAAATTGTATTCAAATTTGCATAGGCTTTCCTAATTGCAAAAGATTTTGGAGTTGGGGTAGCGACATTATTTTCTCTTCTGCACCCCGAGAGGGTCGTAGGCGTTGTAACAATAGGATTGCCAATCATGCCACCAGGCCCTCGTAAAACGGGCAACTACCTCCCAGAAGGTTTCTACATTTCAAGATGGCAGGTGTGCATTTACCTGGTCTTGTTATATGTTCAATACTATGGCAAGCATGAATTTCTCGCGAGTTTGCAACTAACTGTTGCCTATGTTACAGGAACCCTGGACGTGCAGAGGCTGATTTTGGGCGCCTTAATGCGAAAACAGTTGTTCGGAATGTTTACATCCTTTTTTCCAGAAGCGAAATACCAATAGCTGCAGAAGACCAGGAGATCATGGACCTAGTGGATCCATCTACGCCTCTTCCCCTTTGGTTCAGTGAGGAAGATCTTGCCGCATATGGAGCTTTGTATGAGAAATCGGGTTTCCGAACTGCGCTGCAAGTTCCATACAGGTAATGTAGTTGACCAAGTGGTTTCATACTGTTACATACTCAAACTGTTAATGTAGACAGAACGATCACCCCTAGCAATATTTGACCAAGTTGTAAGCACATACTCGTTAATGACTGCTGAACTCTTTTTACTCATTGATAGGGCAATTAGAGAAGAGTCCTCTGTAGCAGATCCAATAGTTAAAGCTCCGGCGCTTTTTATAATGGGAGGCAAGGATTATGTTAACAAATTTCCAGGGATAGAGGATTACATAAACAGTGGAAAGATCAAAGAGTTTGTCCCCGATTTGGAGATTGTATTTCTTCCCGAAGGAACGCATTTTGTTCAAGAACAGTCGCCTGAAGAGGTCAATCAGCTGATCCTCACCTTCCTCGGAAAGCACATTTGAAACGCTAATGCTTTGCTCGAAGATTGCCAGTGACGAAGTGAGATCTGTCCCTTGGAAATAAACTTGTGATATGAAACTGCCAATAGTGTAGCGGTGACGAATCTTATGCAGAAGGCTAACTCTGTAAGGGGGCGTTTGTTGCGCTGGACTATCTCGGACTGGATTAGCTTCAAGGACTAAGCTGGACTGGCTTAGACTAGACTAAACTGGACTAACTTAGTGAAGCGTTTGGTGCAGTATTGGACTAAGAAGCTGGATAATAACAAATTCTAATATTATATTATTTAATATATAAATTATTAATATTTTATTATGAACTTATCTTTTTCTGCATCTTTTCCTACCATTTCCGTCCCACTCTCTTCCTCTTCTCTCAATTCTTCGTCCCACCCTCTCCCTCTTTTTTTCCTCTCAGACTTCTCAATTCATGTCTCTTTCTCATTTCTGGTCAAACTCCTTACCGATTCCAGTCTCTATTTCTCTGTCCTCCCTCTTTCTCTAGCTATGCGTTGTTCGAACGGAACCTCACGGCTCTAATTTTCCTGACGAGTTGCAAGTTTCCCGATGTATTTTCCAGCCAACCCTTGTTAAATTGGATGACGTTAACACTGCCAAAAAATTCATCACCATCCCTTGACCGAGATCTTAGCTTTGCATGCTCGAATCTGTCATGGATTTGAAGAAGCCCAAACAGGCCGAGACTTCTAGGCCATTTTCTGGCCACATTCGACCACATTTTGGCCTCGATTCAGGTAGAATTATAATCTTGTCACTCCCAGCTTCAATTTTGTATATTTTATATGAAAGTTGGTTGTGAAATGGATCTGAAAAAGAGTCGGAAAGTTAATGATTGATCTCGGTGACCGGAGATGATGAGGAGTCTGTCGGGAGTGGTCGTTGAGCATGACAAGGACGAGAAAAAGAGGATAGTCTTAGCTAGTCCCATGGTTATTGGGGGGTCTCGCTAAGACCTCTTAGTGAAGGGTTTTGTCCATGCTAGTCCCCTTTAGTCTCATTAATGTTAGTCCCAGCATGGAACAAACACAGTATTGGACTAATAGCTAGTCCAGTCCAGTCCAGTCCGACTTAGTGAGGGCAAACAAACGCCCCCTAATTCTGTCGTGGCATGTAACGTTTCTCTTTCAAATAATACATACAATTTGGCAATACCATCGTGTGATTCAAATATGGTTACTTCAAGCGATAATGTACACGAAATTAATGAATGGTCCAGATTTTTTGGCCAAAAAACTTAATAAAAATAAATAAATAATATTTTTTTATAAAGTCAGAAATTAAAAATAAAATTATTACTTTTTTATTATTTTATAATAAATGTAAGATTGTAGATACAGTTTATATTTTTGCATGCCTTGATCTGTTTTTAATACGTTCTCTCTTTTTGAACTTTCTTGTTTCTGTGGGGGTTTAATTTAACTTATTAATGCATTTAAGGTTTTCCATATGTTTAGAGAAGCCCTCTTCTTCTCACATAGTTGCCAACTGTAAGCGTCAGTGCACGCCTCCTCCCGTCATTCTCCGGGACATGGCTGTTAAGATGCCCGATGGCATCATCTTGTGATGACAGTTAGAGTTGGGTATTAGCATAAATAGTACATTATAAGGGAAGAAAGGCAGTTAATGAAATACAGCATTCATCTCATATTTATTTAGGTATTCAGTAAACAAATTATTAAATTTGACTTCAATTGATCAAAAAAATAGAATAAAAAAAGATCTGAATTTAAGGTTTTGTATTGTGACCTACCAATCAATATCAATTTTTGGAGCTCCAATTCGTCGAACTGTGAAGATAATTACACTAAATTCATCTAAAATACGGAAGTAGTGATTCAAGCTTGAGTACAGACAACAAAAGATGCAAGTTTTACAAATTTTTCCCTTGTAGAATTCGAGAAATCCTGCCTTTTTATAGGAAAGCTATAAACCCTAGAAGATGTGTGTATGTATAGATATATAGACTCGGTGAGTCAACTCGGAGGCCCAGACCACATGGTGACATTGTGACGTCATGGGCTAGCTATCCCTTGTGCGAAAGCACCGGCGATCTTGTAACTCTATACAAACCACGTGGAAACGACATTAGCGTTTGGGAATTAATCTAATACTAAAGAGGGTGAAATTTCCTTGGGAATTGTTATTAGCACTTCAAAAATTTCATTCTACACTCCAAACATTCTATATTAGGAAAGAAAAATACAAGTATAGAATAAGATTTTTGAAGTGTCAATAACACTTCTCATTTCCTTTTCACCCTTTTTATTCTTAGTAAGTTAAAATAATAAAACATAAAAATGAAGGATGATATAGTAATTATAAAAACTAAAACTATCAAATCTGTCTCCTACTTTTTCTCCATCTATTTAAACCGACTTTTTATATGTATATATTTAAAAAAATTCTTAGTATTTTTTAGTTTTTTTTTCCAATTAACTTGCTTAATTTAAAAAATCTTTTTTTTTTCCTTTAACTCCATAGATATTTGTTGGAATCTCCTGTTTGTTTAGGTTGGTACATATGGTAAACAAAATACAAGTCTCCTTTTTCCTTTTGTTTTGGCATCCCAGAAGTTTTTCTTGTCATTAGTACTAATTTGATTAAAAGGAAATTAATTCATTTGGATGATCCGAGTGCGGATTCGAAGTAGAGAAATGCTAAGGGCTCTCTCAAAAGTTGAATTCTCTATAGATCTTGACATTTTGTGTTAATTCATGTGCCAATATTTTACAATATTGTTCCAAAAACATGAGATGCAAAGAGTCTATGGAGAGCCCACTTTTGATAGCCTCCTTTGCATTTCTCTGCGAAATATCACTAAACTTGAGAGCTAGTTGGTAATTATATTCAACTTTAGGACGAACACTTTCTGATGTTATTGGCTATGAAGATTTAGGGCTTTGGAAATTGTATTCAACTTTGCATACATTTTCTGAACTAGAACTTAACTCTCTGTCTGTCTCTCTCTCTCTCTCTCTCTCTCTCTCTCTTGTTCGTAAGGGAAGACTGAAATGGAACAAATACAGCACAAGTACATCACCGTACAAGGCCTAAAGCTCCACGTTGCCGACATCGGAACAGGTCAGAATATCTTCCTCCCCACTTCCTCATCCGTACCCCGTACTTATTTTTTTTTAGTAAAATCGAACACGAACACAATCGATCAATCGCCGTCTTTCTCTGTTTTTATATAGGTCCCAATGTGACCGTGTTCCTCCATGGTTTCCCTGAAATTTGGTACTCGTGGCGGCACCAGATGATTGGTCTGGCCCACTCCGGCTTCCGAGCCATTGCTCCCGATTATCGCAGACACGGACTCTCCGACCCGCCTTCCCAACCAGACAAAGCCTCCTACCACGACCTCATCAGTGTCCTCTTTGGAATTCTCGTTTCCCTTGCTATTCCTAAGGTACAAACTTTTTAGATACACTTTTTTATTTTTAATTTTTGGCCTTTTTTGTTTATAATTTTGGCTAGAAATTGAGCTTCAAATTTGAAAGTTGGTTCTTTGTTTCATTAATCATTGTTTGGTTGTTATTACAAGTTTGATTGGAAAAGCAATTTGTTGTAATCAAATTTAGATGACATTTGTGATTTCCAAACTCCAATTTTCTACGCGCGTTTGTTCATATTGGGTTGAATAAATCAAAGAAGAATTAAAGATACAAAAAACAGGAGAGTGTAGCAGGAGAACGAGAGTGTGAAAATCTCTACATCGTGCATTTATTTGCTTTGTTGTTTGTCCAGCAAATGAAAAGCTTATTGTTTGAAGGATTATAACATTTATATTTCCTTATGTGCCAATCATATTATGCAGTAAGAGCTTAAGAGAATTGCAATGTAACACGTTTGATCATAAATTTTACGTAGGTTTTCCTCGTCGGAAAAAAAATTTGGAGCTTGGCCAGCGTACTTATTTTCCCTTGCATACCCAGATAGGGTCTTGGGAGTTACAACAATCGGAGTGCCAATCATGCCACCAAGCCTTCTAAATTCGATAAAAAGTTCCCTGAGGTCTTCTACATTTCAAGACGGCAGGTGTGCATTTTCTTGGTCTTGTTATCTATATCTATGCCATGACTAGTTTGCTTACAAGTTACAACTTACTGTTACCACTACTATTGGAACCTGGCCGGGCAGAGGCTGATTTTGGGCGCTTTGATGCGAAAACAGTTGTTTGGAACATTTACATCCTTTTCTCCAGAAGTGAAATACCAATAGCTGCAGAAAACCAGGAGATCATGGACTTGGTGGATCCATCTAACCCTCTTCCCCCTTGGTTCACCAAGGAAGATCTTGCAGCATATGGAGCTCTGTATGAGAAATCGGGCTTCCAAACTGCACTGCACATTCCGTATAGGAAACGCATTTGATCTTCGAATCACTACTACTTCCGCATACTAGAAGAGTTAATGAAAAAAACATTGTTATCGAATCATCAGACCTATCATTTGAAATTAGTTTAACCCTGCTAGCTTGAACTTTACGTTATGTATTGGTAGGGCACTTAGAGAAGAATTCGGCTTGACGAATCTAATTGTTAAAGTTCATGCACTTTATATCATGGGAGGCAAGGATTATGCAAACAAATTTCCAGGGATAGATTACTACATCGACATTGGGAGGGTGAAAAGTTTGTCCCCAATTTGAATATTCAATTCATGTCCGAAGGATCGCATTTCGTTCAAGAACAGTCGCCGGAAGGTTAATTAGCTTATCATTACCTTCCTTGAAAAGCACGTTTGATTGCTAATGCATGTGTGAAGATTGCCAAAGACGAAGTGTTATTTATAGAAGCCTTTGCAGAGGTTTTATGTGAACCACTGGGAAATTATGCATGTGATTCGATAATCTGAACAATATTTTATCTTAATTTATACAAAAGATTGCTTTGTAATTTTGACATGTAATGTTTTTCAAATACTACATTAAGACTTGATTTGTTGCATGCTTTATTGTGATAAGAATTTGCTGTTAAAGGCACGCAATAAGAAAGTAACAACTGAATATCAAACTTGTCATTTATATGAGTTAAACATTACTCTCTCACTCACACGTGGAAAAGAGAATCACAAATTATAAAAAAGGTGAAAACTTATTTTTTTTAAACATTATTTAACCAAAAGTCAATAAGACCAAGAGATAGAAATCAGTGAGAGAGAGAGGGAGAGTGAAATGAGCTAAAGAAGTGAAGGAGAAGGACAGACTTGTATTGAGTTAGACAACAGGAAAAGGCAAAAAGGTACTCTATCTTTCGACATATGAATGACACGTTAACGTGAGCGACATTGAAGAAAAACTTAGGGATCACACACCTTTTTAATTTTCGATCGTCGGAACGGATGAATTGAAAAAGATAAACGGACAAAAATTAATAAAGGTTGTGTGGATAGCACATCCCAAAACTTAATGAAGCTAATGGTATACGATAAATGAGACACGTTTACATATTTTAAAAAGTAAGTAAATTGGATCAAAATAAGTTTCAAGAGGCAGAGTAAGATTTTTTCACACTTTCAAAGGTGCACCAGTAATTAAGCCTTTTAACTATTGTCTATATAAATTTGAAAAAGATATATGAGTGAGAATATATTTTTTTCAAAATGCTTATAGATTTTCATGTACATGCCCATTTTTTCATGACAATTAGGACCCTCATATGCATGTATAGTTGTATTTCCAAAAATACCACTCATGCATGATGATGGAGTTGCATGGTTTCTGCTCTTCCTTGTTAATAATGCTGCTAAACTCAATGCCTGCAACTTTATTCAGTGCGAGGATTAACTTTCTTGTTAACTAGTTGTTTAAAATCCGTGTCAATGACAAGTTCACAACCTGAAATCTCATAGTTATAATCCCTTTTTTCGATGGGCTATATAGAATATGTCTTGGCCTATAGGTGCAGTTGCTGGTGGTCTATTACTCCGAGTGTACTATGACTTGTGAAATTATTCCAACAAAACTAAAGATAGTTGGAATTCATAATCTTGCTAGCAGGGAAAATAAAATTACACGGGACCAAACCAAGTGGGAATGCTCTAATAATATCTTGGACCAAATTAAGGGTTAAGGTTTATGTCCATAGATTAAGTATAATTTTTTTTTTATTTCATGTTAATAAAATTTTCTAATACCGCTAACATTATCTATAAAGAAATCCATAAAAAAAAAAAAACCAACTAATTTGTTCTTTTCCAAACTAGATTGACCAAAATTAAAACAGGTATGAAAGCGGACATAATTGACGCGCATGATTGACCAAAATTAAAGGAAACTCGCCAAAAATGAAGAAAAAAGTAAAGGGAAATGGAAAAGGCTGAGGGAAATGGGGTCCACAACCCATGTGCAATCCTAATTGCATTATTGGCATAGAGTTGACGGGTAAACGCACATGATTGACGCCAAAAATGAAGAAAAAAGCAAAGGTAAAGGGAAATGGCTGAGGGAAATGGGGCCCAGCCTGATGGGTTGTCGGGTAATTGCATTATTGGCAGGATAATCCGGGATTGTGTAATAGGGTACTTCAAATTAACTCTTGCAGTGAAGTCTTGCAGAAGAAAGAAAATCAATATCGCCAAAAACCTTCAATTTGCCTAAAGAAAATGAAGGAAATGGATACCTGGTCGAGCTTAGGGAAGCTGTTAACTCTGGTGGTGGTGTTATTGTCCTACCACCTTGCGGCTCGCAATTCCGGTCTTGTCTTTGATGTCCTCATCTTCCTCCTCTGCTCCCTCGGCCTCGTCTTTCGCCAAATGAATGTCTCAGTCCCCGATAAAGCCTCGTCATCCTCCTCCTCCTCCTTGCCCGCATCCTCATCCTCATCCTCATCGTCCTCCTCCACCTCCTCGCCCTCATCCTCATCGTCGTCCTCCGCCTCCTTGTCCTCGTCCTCCTCCTCAAAAGGTTCGCTCTACGATGTGTTCATAAGCTTCAGAGGCGAAGGCACACGTAAAAAATTCACGGGCCACCTCTATGAAGCATTAACAAGGGCTGGAATCAATGCTTTTATTGACGACGAAGAACTAAAAAAGGGAGAAGAATTAACAACCGCATTTGAAAGGGCAATCCAAGGTTCTAAGATCTCTATCATCGTCTTCTCTAGACAGTATGCGAACTCCAGCTGGTGCCTCGAGGAGCTGGTTAAGATCATGGAGTGTAGAAGAACGCTGGGGCAGTTAGTTTTGCCGATATTCTATGACATTGATCCTTCTCATGTCAGGAAACAGACTGGCAGTTTTGGACAATCGTTTCAGGACCATATAGATGAAAAGAAGGTAGAGAGTTGTAAGGTAGAGAGGTGGAGAACTGCTCTTACTAAAGCTTCGAATTTGTCTGGCTGGGATCTCCAAAACACTTTGGACGGGTAATTACTAATTTCTTCTCTTATAAAATCATACAATAAAGCTTCAACTGATTTTGTTTGTTTGTGTTTCTAATTTGAATTTTTAATTGATGTTTGCTAAGTTTAAACGCAACACCTCAAAGAAATTTGTCTTAAATAAAATCTCTAGTCATGATAAGTAATTTTGTGTATTAGTTCAATTTCGTCTTGTAGTTGTATAACAATCTTCGTTTTGCTTCTCAATTTGACTAATGCCAGGCATGAAGCAAAGTTCATCAAGATGATTACTAAGGAAGTCACTAGGAAGCTGAACAACACATATTTAGACGTAGCGCCCTACCCAGTCGGAATAGATTCTCGAGTGCAAGATATCAGTAAATATTTATGCATCAGAGATTCAGATGATGTTCGGGTGATTGGAATTTTGGGCATGGGTGGAATAGGTAAAACAACGCTTGCTAAAGCCGTTTATAATCGATTTTCTGACAGGTTTCAAGGTAAAAGTTTCCTTGAAAAAGTGAGGGAAAAGAAACTAGAAAATTTGCAAAAACAACTTCTTTTTGATATCTTGCAAACCAAGACAAAGGTAAGCAGTGTTGCTGCAGGGACCGTCTTGGTAAGGGAAAGATTTCGACGCTTAAAGGTACTTGTCATATTTGATGATGTGGACGATGTGAAGCAGCTACGTGAATTAGTTGGAAATTGCCACTCTTTTGGCCCAGGGAGCAGAATTATCATCACAACTAGAAACGAACGTGTGCTAAAAGAATTTGCAGTTGATAAGATATATCAGGCGAAAGGAATGGACCAAGAAGAAGCTCTTGAGCTCCTAAGTTCACATGCTTTCAGAAGTAGTTGTTGTCCTAGACAATATCTTGTGCTCGCAAAAGAAGTAGTCAATTACTGTGAAGGATTGCCGCTGGCTCTTGAAGTTTTAGGATCTACTCTTTTCAAACGAAGTGTAGATGAATGGAGAAGTATATTGGATGAATTGAAAATGATTCCTCGTGGAGAAATTCAGGCACAACTGAAAATAAGCTACGACGGGCTAAATGATAATTACAAGAGGCAGATATTCCTCGATATAGCTTGTTTTTTTATCGGAATGGACAAGAACGATGTCATGCAAATCTTGGATGGTTGTGGCTTTTATGCAACAACAGGAATCGAGGTCCTCCTTGACCGGTGCCTTGTAACTATTAATGGAGAAAACAAGATTATGATGCATGATTTGCTTCGGGATATGGGCAGAGATATCGTGCATGCAGAAAAACCCAATTTTCCTGGAAAACGGAGTAGATTGTGGCATCCTGAAGATGTAAATGATGTATTGATAGACAAATCTGTAAGTACTTTCCCAATTGAACTTTATGTTAAACGTGTAAGCATATGTAAGTTAGTAATTGAACTTTTTTCCATGCAAAGCCTTCTCTTATTTGGAGTCTGTTTTCGGATAGCAGGGAACTGAAAAAGTTGAAGGGCTGGCTTTGGATTTGCCAAGTGTTAAAGAGATTAGTTTCAGTACTGAGGCGTTTAGAAATATGAAGAGACTGAGATTGCTCCAACTAAACTACGTTCGACTTGCTGGGGGATACCAATGTCTTTCCAAAAATCTAAGATGGCTGTGCTGGCATGGATTCCCATTGGAGTTCATACCAATAGAACTGTGTCAACCAAACATAGTCGCTATCGACATGCGGTACAGCAGCCTCAAACAAGTTCTTTGTGGGGATTCTGGGGTACGTACAATGTAACCTGAACCAAATTAGGAATTGTTTTTATGCTTTCTGTATTTTCTTTTTGGATTTTAATTTTTTATTTCAATTTTATTTTTCTTAACAGTTGCTGGATAAGTTGAAGATTCTAAATCTCAGCCACTCCCACGATCTAACACAATCGCCAGACTTTTCGAAACTCCCAAATCTTGAGAAATTGATACTCAAAGACTGTAAGAGGTTGGCTAAAGTTCACAAGTCCATCGGAGATCTCAAGAGTCTTGTGTTGGTGAATTTGAAAGACTGTGAAACGCTTAAGGCTCTCCCGAGGAGTTTCTACAAGTCGAAATCTGTCAAAACTCTTGTTCTCGATGGTTGTTCAAGATTCCAAAGCTTGCCTAATAACTTGGGAGAAATGGCATCATTGGTCACTCTTTCTGCAGATGGGACGGCCATAAAAGAAGTACCACCTTCCATCGGACGACTGGAGAAACTTGAGCGCTTATATTTGGGTAACTTGAAGTGTTCTTTGCAGCTACCTTCCTTACGAGGCTTACGCTCTTTAACAAAGTTATCTTTGGGACACTGCAATTTAATGGAAGTGCCTAATGATATTGGGAGTAGTCTACCTTGTTTATGGAGCTTAAATCTATGTAAGAATAATTTTCGGAGCCTTCCAAGCCTCAGTGGCCTGTCCATGCTTTTTCACCTACACTTGGATAGTTGCAGAAACCTTGTCGAGATCACAGATTTACCAAAAAGTTTGGGTATCCTGGGGATGGAGGACTGCTCTGCATTAGAAAGAATGCCAGATTTTTCAGGCATGTTGGCGACATTGGTGCATCTCGGTTCCCCGAAACTCATTGAATTTCCAGGCTTGGATAGCGCGTTTAACTCGGGCCTCACACTTTTTATGACAACACACAACAATGTCATAGACTTCATTCTTAAGGATGGCACGCTACAGGTACTCTCTCTCTTCCACACCACCGCCCTCTCCTCCCTCGCAAATGTGTGTTATCTATGTATTACTCACAAAAATCTTGTTCAACATGGTATAGGGATGGACAGGACGTGGATTCATGAATCTTGTAGGAAGACAAATTCCCACTTGGTTCAATCATGTCAACGAGGGTACCCAAGTCCGTTTTGAAGTGCCTAAGGAAATTGGTTGTAATGCAAAAGCGTTGACTGTGTGCCTGGCTTATTGTTCTTATACTCACAGCTGGGGTTCTTCTCATCGTTTTTTTCAGTCTTGTACTTATGTTATTAATCACACCAAGCGTACTAGTTTTGTTAACAGTGTGGAATTTGGTTTTTCCCATGGAGAGTACATTTGGCTGGAAAATTTTTTGTTGGCGGAAACTGAGTTCAATTTGGAAGAAGGCGATTCGGTCCATGTTATTGCAACTTCTCGTGCTGTTGAGGTGAAGAAAATAGGGGTACGTTTACTATGCGACAAAACTATGATTGCCGAAAGGGAAGGGTGGAGAATTTCAAATTCCATTTCTATCCCTTACACAGAGGCAGCGGCCTTGAAAGATATTTCTCGCGAATTTGATGATTTTGATGAGGATTATGATGAGGATGATGAGAATGATGAGGAGGAGGACCAAGACGATGAAGCTAATGATAAGGATGATGAGAATGATGATAATAATAACGATGAGGAGGACCAAGACGATGATGCTAATGATGAGGATGATGACAACCATGATGATGAGGATGGCGACAACTATGTAAGCTCGGAAACTTTCTGGTTTAATCAGCTAGTTTGTAGATAGCAGTTTATATTTTTGCATGCCTTGATCTGTTTTTAATACTTCTCTCTTTTTGAACTTTCTTGTTTCTGTGGGGGTTTAATTTAACTTATTAATGCATTTAAGGTTTTCCATATGTTCAGAGACGATGGCAGCATCTTGTGGTGACAGTTAGGGTATAGGCGTAGAACACTGATTGATCACAATTTTCTTGAACCATAGGATATAGGCGAACATAACTCTTATGTTCTACGACGTTGATCCTTCGCATGTCAGGAAACAGAGAGGCAGTTTTGGACAATCGTTTCAGGACCATATAGATGAAAAGAAGGTACAGAGTTGTAAGGTAGAGGGGTGGAGAACTGCTCTTTCTGAAGCTTCGAATTTGGCTGGCGGGGATCTCCAAAAAACTTTGGACGGGTAATTACTAATTTCTTCTCTTATGAATTTAGGCGTTAACGTACCTTTGCTTATTAATTTGGAAGCACGCGATTTCTTGGACCTCTTTTAATAAAATCATACAATAAAGCTTCAACTGATTTTGTTTGTTTGTGTTTCTAATTTGAATTTTTAATTGATGTTTGCTAAGTTTAAACGCAACACCTCAAAGAAATTTGTCTTAAATAAAATCTCTAGTCATGATAAGTAATTTTGTGTATTAGTTCAATTTCGTCTTGTAGTTGTATAACAATCTTCGTTTTGCTTCTCTGCTTGACTAATGCCAGGCATGAAGCAAAGTTTATCAGGATGATTACTGAGGAAGTCACTAGGATGCTGAACAACACATACTTAGACGTAGCGCCCTACCAAGTCGGAATAGATTCTCGAGTGCAAGATATCAGTAAATATTTATGCATCGGAGATTCAGATGATATTCGGGTGATTGGAATTTTGGGCATGGGTGGAATAGGTAAAACAACGCTTGCTAAAGCCGTTTATAATCGATTTTCTGACAGGTTTCGAGGTAAAAGTTTCCTTGAAAAAGTGAGGGAAAAGAAACTAGAAGAATTGCAAAGACAACTTCTTTCAAATATCTTGCAAACCAAGATAAAGGTAAGCAGTGTTGCTGCAGGGACCGCCTTGGTAGGGGAAAGATTTCGACGCTTAAAGGTACTTGTCATACTTGATGATGTAGATGATGTGAAGCAGTTACGTGAATTAGCTGGAAATTGCCACTCTTTTGGCCCGGGGAGTAGAATCATCATCACAACTAGAAACGAACATGTGCTAAAAGAATTTGCAGTTGATAAGATATATCAGGCGGAAGGAATGGACCAAGAAGAAGCTCTTGAGCTCCTAAGTTGGCATGCTTTCAGAAGTAGTTGTTGTCCTAATCAATATCTCGAGCTCGCAAGAAAAGTTGTCGATTACTGTGTAGGACTGCCGCTAGCTCTTCAAATTTTAGGATCTGGTCTATTCGAAGGGAAGTGTAGCAGAATGGAAAAGTACATTGGATAAATTGAAAATAATTCCTCCTGGAAAAATTCAGGCACAACTGAAAATAAGCTACGACGGGCTAAATGATGATTTGGAGAGGGGGATATTCCTCGATATAGCTTGTTTTTTTATCGGAATGGACAAGAACGATGTCATACAAATCTTGGATGGTTGTGGCTTTTGTGCAACAACAGGAATCAAGGTCCTCCTTGACCGATGCCTTGTAACTATTAATAGTGAAAACAAGATTATGATGCATGATTTGCTTCGGGATATGGGCAGAGATATCGTGCGTGCAGAAAATACCGATTTCCCTGAAGAACGGAGTAGATTGTGGCGTCCTGAAGATGTAAAAGCTGTATTGATAGACAAATCTGTAAGTACTTTCCCAATCGAACTTTATGTTAAACGTGTAAGCATATGTAAGTTCGTAATCTAACTTTTTTTCATGCAAAGCCTTCTCTTATTTGGAGTCTGTTTTTTCGAATAGCAGGGAACTGAAAAAATTGAAGGTCTGGCTTTGAATTTGCCGAGTCTTGAAGAGACCAGTTTCAGTACTGAGGCGCTTAGAAATATGAGGAGACTGAGATTGCTTCAACTAAATTACGTTCGGCTCGCTGGGGAATACCAACGTCTTTTCAAAAAATTAAGATGGCTGTGTTGGCATGGATTCCCATTGGAGTTCATACCAATAAAACTGTGTCAACCAAACATAGTCGCTATCGACATGCGGTACAGCAGCCTCAAACAAGTTCTTTGTAAGCATTCTGGGGTACGTACAATGTAACCTGAACCAAATTAGGAATTGTTTTTATGCTCTCTGTATCTTCTTTTTGGATTTTAATTTTTTATTTCAATTTTATTTTTCTTAACAGTTGCTGGATAAGTTGAAGATTCTAAATCTCAGCCACTCCCACGATCTAACACAATCGCCAGACTTTTCGAAACTCCCAAATCTTGAGAAATTGATACTCAAAGACTGTAAGAGGTTGGCTAAAGTTCACAAGTCCATCGGAGATCTCAAGAGTCTTGTGTTGGTGAATTTGAAAGACTGTGAAACGCTTAAGGCTCTTCCGAGGAGTTTCTGCAAGTTGAAATCTGTCAAAACTCTTGTTCTCGATGGTTGTTCAAGATTCCAAAGCTTGCCTGATAACTTGGGAGAATTGGCATCATTGGTCACTCTTTGTGCAGATGGGACGGCCATAAAAAATGTACCACCTTCCATCGGACGGCTGGAGAAGCTTGAGTACTTATCTTTGAGGAACTTGAAGTGTTCTTTGCAGCTACCTTCCTTACGAGGCTTACGCTCTTTAACAGAGTTACATTTGGAAGACAGCAATTTAATGGAAGTGCCTAATGATATTGGGAGTAGTCTACCTTGTTTAAAGTACTTATATCAAGATAACAATAATTTTCGGAGCCTTCCAAGCCTCAGTAGCCTCTCCCATCTTGTTTTCCTAAACTTGAAGTGTTGCAGAAACCTTGTCGAGATCACAGATTTACCACAAAGTTTGGTCACTCTTTCTGCAGATGGGACGGCCATAGAAAAAGTACCACCTTCCATCGGACGACTGGAGAACCTTGAGTACTTATCTTTGAGGAACTTGAAGTGTTCTTTGCAGCTACCTTCCTTACGAGGCTTACGCTCTTTAACAAGCTTAAATTTGGCGAACAGCAAATTAGAGGAAGTGCCTAATGATATTGGGAGTAGTCTACCTTGTTTACGGAGCTTATATCTAAATAACAATAATTTTCGGAGCCTTCCAAGCCTCAGTGGCCTCTCCCATCTTGATGATCTAATCTTGAGTGGTTGCAGAAACCTTGTCGAGATCACAGATTTACCACAACGTTTGAGAATCCTATACATGCACAACTGCTCTGCATTTGAAAGAATGCCAGATGTTTCAGGCATGTTGATGGCATGCGAACTCGGTTCCCCGAAACTCATTGAATTTCCAGGCTTGGATAGCGCGTTAAACTCGGGCCTCGACCTTAATATGACAACACACAACAATGTCATAGATTTCATTCTTAAGGATAGCACGCTACAGGTACTCTCTCTCTTCCACACCACCCCCCTCTCCTCCCTCGCAAATGTGTGTTATGTATGTATTACTCACAAAAATCTTGTTCAACATGGTATAGGGATGGACGGGATCTGGATGGATGAATCTTGTAGGAAGACAAATTCCCACTTGGTTCAATCATGTCAACGAGGGTACCCAAGTCCGTTTTGAAGTGCCTAAGGAAATTGGTTGTAATGCAAAAGCGTTGGCTGTGTGCATGGCTTATTGTCCTTATGATCACAACAGGAGTCCTTATGATCCCAACGGGGGTTCTTGTCTTATTATTGGGTCTCGTATTTATGTTATTAATCACACCAAGCGTACTAATTTTGTTAACAATGTGCTTGATGTTATTTCCGATGGAGAGTACATTTGGCTGGCAAATTTTTTGTTGCCGGAAACTGGGTTCAATTTGGAAGAAGGCGATTCGGTCCATGTTATTGCAACTCGTGGTAATGTTGAGGTGAAGAAAATAGGGGTACGTTTACTATGCGACAAAACTATGATTGCCGAAGGGGAACGGTGGAGAATTTCAAATTCCCTTTCTATCCCTTACAAAGAGGCCTTGAAATATATTTCTCGCGAAGTTGATGATTTTGATGAGGATTATGATGAGGATGATGAGAATGATGAGAATGATGAGGAGGAGGACCAAGACGATGAAGCTAATGATGAGGATGATGAGAATGATGATGATAATAATGATGAGGAGGACCAAGACGATGATGCTAATGATGAGGATGGCGACAACTATGTAAGCTAGGAAACTTTCTGGTTTAATCAGCTAGTTTGTAGATAGCAGTTTATATTTTTGCATGCCTTGATCTGTTTTTAATACGTTCTCTCTTTTTGAACTTTCTTGTTTCTGTGGGGGTTTAGTTTAACTTATTAATGCATTTAAGGTTTTCCATATGTTCAGAGACGATGGCAGCATTTTATGGTGACAGTTAGGGTTGGGTATTAGCATAAATAGTACATTGTAAGGTAAGAAAGGCAGTTAATGAAATACAGCATTCATCTCATATTTATTTAGGTATTCGGTGAACAAATTATTAAATATGACTTAAATTGATAAAAAAAAATAGACTCAGAAAATTTCTTAGTGTTTTCTATTGAATAGACTCAGAAAAATAACATACTCTTTCATTCTTTTTCTATTGAATAAAAAAAAAAATTACGATTTTCTTGAACACTGATTGATCACAATTTTCTTGAAACATAGGATATAGGCGAACATAACTCTTATATTACGACAAAAACAAAAAATAATACAAGAACAAGAAGAAGAAATGTTAATTACAAGGAAAGCAAGACATTGCCATTAAGCTATTATTCTTGGTATACAAGTACGGTCTCTGACCAGCTCAAAAATGGTGGGAAAACAAAAAACAAAGATACAAAAGAATAGCGCCAGGGGAGCGAAGGAAAAAAGAAACCTAAACAAATACAGAGCAACCAGGCCTGCAGTCAGCTGCATATGGCGTGCAGCTGAATCCCGACCCGTCGAGAGTCGCAAAGTCGGGTAAACAACAATTTTTTCTAAAAGGAAAGCCAAATCTGTACAGGATTCTCGTCCATCTCCAAAGCTCTCACCGCATCCTACATGATTCGATTACTTCACTCACAGCTTTATGAGTCTCTGGCGATATCATGTTCAGCGTCAAATGAAATGCCTGAGGAAGAAATAAAAGATATATAACTTTCCGCCAGTTAATACCCACGTGCTCTGAAGTAATCACCGTTTAGAAGTTAAGACACGTACCACGAATCTGTCCAACACAGGTACTAGAATAGCCAGGTTGCGGTCTGGGAGACAGTCAGAAATTGCATCACGTATGTTCTTACTGAGCACAGCAAACAAATTTTGCATGAGAATATGCACGACGATAATGCTTGATACACAGGAAAGAGAGAAAACAAGCCAAACCTTTCGGTTGAAAGAAATGCTAGAAGCAGGGCAGAATAAGCTTCTATTATCATTTTCTCTGCTTCCTGTTCCCCTTGTAAGACAGCTGCCTCATCAGTCTGTACCGATACAACAAATCAAAGTTAGAAGACATCAACAAGGATCAGATACAAGATGAATACAATTAACCAGAACAAGACCAATTTATGGAAAATAAATTTTCAATTTCTCGTTTTTGTTCAGCTAGACATCAGAAGGCAGGCCCTTGGGTTTTTTAAGACATCACAACTTAAACAACAAACCGAAATTTCCAGTCAACGAGAACATATCACTCACTGGCAAAACCATTTCTTCTCCACCTCCCTCGCCTGCACCTTGGTTCGCAAGAAAGATAGAACAGATTAGCAGAATTAGATCCTTGCGACTCTCCTCTCCAAACCCTTCCGAACTAGCTACTTGAACACTAGCTGCTGCAAGCCGTGATCTGGATGAAAAGCAAGTTTGATAAATTACAAGCATGAAAATTCTAATGCATGAATGATTTATTAAGAATTAGAAACTAAGACTAGTTAATCTGCAGCACAAGCACTACGGTTCTAATTATATCATCTTTCATTGTCTAAATCTTTTCAAGACACAAGTTGTCTAATGGGAGCAGTCATCCACATAACCCCGCCATTATCTCCACATAGAATGTGGAAGAAATTTTTCCACACTCTCAGCATAACCACTTCATTGGAACCAACTGTGGTAACGTGTTCTCTTGGTTGAACCATAAATTGAGCTCAAATATGATGTCGGTTGTTAAAATGAAAATGCATAAACAGATGGAGAAAATTTGAGAAATCAAGGTAACCTGTTTTGGCCATCTTTCTCCACCAAGTTCACAAGCAGACCCAAAATAGCAACAAGAAAGTCCAGCTCTTGATCAGTAAGATGTCTATTATTCTGATGGTCAAGTTCAATGCTGGAAATATTCTCACTTCTCTCACTGAAGGGAGATGATGATGAGTTGAAACAAGGAAAGTGGTTGGCAATCAAAGAAGACAAGGTTTCCAGTCCTCCATATGCAGCAATTTGCTGACACCCAACAGGATTATCATTTGCTAAGTTCATAAGAACCTGCCAAGAAGACTGTTATGAGTTCACACAGTTCAACTATTTCCTATGCGTTCTAACACAGTGCATGTAGGACGGGATATCAATTAATCAAAAAGGCACTATTCTATTAATGAGTAACCAAAATAATCAAACAGCTAATGAGTCTCAAAGAACTGAATAAATCTTAGTTGAGCGATGATAGTAGACGATAAGAACTGTAAACAGTAACATGAATCTAGAAATAAACCCTCATTTGACCAAGGGACCAAAAAACAACTAGATTGTACACACGGGTAACACCACCAACCCACCCACAATTGCATAGATGTTGACGTGGAGGACCACAAAAGTTTAAAGCAATGTGAAAAAGCTTTAATATAGTGGGGTGCAGGATTACCTTTACAGCAGTAAGAAGGCAGTCAGCTACAAGACTGGAACCTTCTCGCCTAACAGCACCTGAACAGGATGTCTCTTGTGTCTGATGGTTTTCTCCATTACTTGATGCTTCTTGGCTCATAATATGCTGCAACTGACAAATGTCATCAATTTCTCTGTATGCTGCCGCATTTTGTTGTGATAGAGACATATTTGTCTTGCCAGATAACATGTCCCACTTAGAAGGTTTATAATCATCTTCATCAAATGCAAAAGGATCTTGACACTCCCGTGAAAGATCAATTTTGGTGTCTTCGGAAATATAGGATCTCTGACTGAGATCAGCATCCATTCTGGAACCATCGCTAAATGTGAAGGGATCTTGACTATCCTCTGAAAGATCAATTTTGGAGTCTTCAAAGTTGTAGGATCGCTGCCTGAGACCAGCATTCTTCAGGGAAAGATTGCTAAATTTACTGGTTCCACCGCTGACATGTCTTGATGTACCATTGGAAGAACCATTTCTAGAAGAATTGAGTCTTGTGTTCAATGAATAAGTATCAGTCATGGAGGTGCTGGTAGTTTCCGAACTGGATATAGTATATACCGAGCAAGGTGTTGACATTAACTGACTGCTCTGACATCTATTGGAGCTCTTCTCAGAAACATGTTCACTCCCATTAGAAAGACTATAAGACTTTTTGTCATTGGTGGCAGAAGAGGAACTTTTATGTAGACAAATTCCTAGAAAACAATGCGATCAATTATCAGAAAGCCAAAAAGATTAGGAATCAAAAGTTATTCCAAAAACTATAAGTTACCTGACAGAATATTGATGGCACTTATAAATAGTTCTGTAAAAGACAAAGGATTTGCCATGGGATCCAACTTCCTTTTCATTCCTAGCAAATGGCTCTGTTTAGAAAACATGGATGTGGAGATTTATTACACCTTTCAATAATTAACAATAATCAAACATCATAATGCAGTATGAGTTTTACAAACTAGAAAGGAGAAGAAACAGTGTGACAGAGAGAGCAGACCAGCGGACTGAGGAGGGAGGGATAGAGAGGGAGGCTAAACCACATTTAAATACCTGATTCTCTTTACTTAGGAATGTGGCATTTTCCATGATCTTCAAACATTTCAAAAGCAGAACCAGGCTCCGCACCATGTCGTTTTCATTTTCCCAAATAGTATGCGAGCTATCTTTTAGCCAACCCTGCATATTAATTGCTGGTGCTTAGTAAGGCAATTTCACCGATAACAATTGAGTACCATATGGACCCCAGGATTCAAATGAAAAAAGTAAGTATATAAATGAAAAAGTTATATTATGTCTAAGGAATTTTGGTTATCATAACTCAATGTGTATTATGTGCACATAATAAGGAAAGAAAACAAATCAATGACTGAGAAGTGATATTGTTAGTATGCAAAACCACTCATGTTACTCCAAGAAGAAAATCAGGAACTACAACGAACAATAAAGAAGATGACGCTATCCAAAGGCAAATAGATAACTGCCCATTTGTTACTATTAAACTACCCATGTGTAGTCATTGTTGCTCATAAACTGAAGAAATATATAGGTTACAGAACAGAAGAAACTTGTGAATCTAGATACAACTAAGGCTGCACACCATCATTTTGGTTCTTTACCATCACATGCATTATTTTTTCACAGAAATTTATTATTTACATAGTGAACCAAGAATTAATGTTGAAGTAGCATAGTGAAGTAAATATCTCTCATAACCATTTAAAGCATTACGGTCCCTTGGTATTCTTTAACATTTAATGAAACACACAGTGAGATCAAACAAACATACAGGTTCACACCTCCATATTGGAATGGCAACCCATGGTCACCTCAAATACAGCATCAAGACCTCCAAGCTCTCGTAATTTTTCCTTAAAGTTGCCCCCCGACTTCCTTACTGCACCAGTGGTTTCTGAAAGTACAGGCCAAAAGCTTGAGATCCTGACTAAATAATACATAAAAATGTGTATCATAACCAGAAAACCATAAGCTTCAACACAGACTCAGACCTTCAAGAGAGATAGTAGATAAGCAAGCTTTCTCCATAGTCAGCAAAGCTATCCATTTTGGGCATAACTCCGGATTTTCCATTTCTCCTTCATCCACACAACTCGGTTTCAATCCTTGCAACCTACAAGAATTTCTTGAACTTTGGAAAAAATAGCGGCAGAGCTGGAGTCCAATCTTTTTGTCATACACTGTGAGATGTCAGCACCAATACGCAATGCTAGAAGCTTACGTCCAACTTTTGGTACTTTATCTTCTGTGGTGTTTGAGACAATTGGTTTGCAAAATCTAATCAAAAAATTAATACAGTTCGGTGATTCCAGGAGATGATCATCCTGACCCTGCAATATTGAAAGATGACAATCCCCTTAGGTTTATTAGTAAAAAAAAAAAAAAAAAAAAATAATTAATTGTATGTACTCTTGAAGAGTCACAGCAGACATGAGCAGTACACAAGAAAACTTCATGAAAGGTACCTATAGAAATAAAAACTTCAAATTAGAATGATCACTTTTCGAATACTAAATGACTTACATCACTTGTCAAAACATAGAAAATAGTTGCAGCAGCCAGATTGCTGGGTGAATCATCAAAGCTGAGACCCAATATAGCCTCGATTATAGTTTTTGCCATCCTGAAAATAAGGCACTACCGATCAATTTATAACCCAGAAAAAACCACACAACAATTTGGTAGAAAGAAGGAGTAAGCAAATTTGAAATGAAAAATAAGCAATCAAATCAAATTTTCTATAGCGCTATCATGTGACCTCAGATACATCCAACATAGTAAGGCATCCACATACCCGTAAGCAAATTTCGAATCTATACCACGCATCTTTAACAGCACATCTCCAAAACCTCAATTTCAACTCAACATACAATCAAGATTTACTTAAAATACACACACCCACACTCTCCAAATTCACATACCTATCAAAAACTACTTATAATTCAAAAACCCCACATACCCAAAAATCAAATATCCACCAAGAACGAATTAAGACTAACATTTCCAATTATCCACCAAGAAATTCTTTACATCCAAGAACCCATCAAAGAAGTAGTTAAAGTCAGCCTAACCTACCCCTGAGTCCTGAGAAGCCGTCTCTGCTGCGCCGTGCCGCAAATAGACAGCAACGACAGCAAGCTAGCCCTTCTGATCCGAACCGGCTGACCCTTCCGGAGACCATCCAGCGCGAAATTGACCTCGTCCACGTGCTCCATCATCTCCCCAAACTCCTGCGCCTCCATCAAGGTCGACGTCGCAAGAATAGACGGCGTCGGCGGCGGCCTGTAGGAGTTCTTCCCCACCGCCTCCTTCCGAGTCTTAGCTTTCTTGGACCTCCCCGAGACGACGCCGTCCAGCGGAAAGCGCTTCAAGGAGGAGTCCTTGGTGACGTAAGGGTCCGAATTGAAGTGGGCCCACCCGGAAGACGAGTCGTCCTGAGACGAGAAATTGAAAGGGTCGCCGCTGCTTTCTTGAGGCTGCGATAGGGAAAATCCGAAGGGGTCGCTGCTGACGTCGTCGTCGTCGTGAACGGCGTCGTTTAGCTCTGTGTCGGAATACGTTCTGGTAATGCCCCCTCCCTTGCGACGGCCGTACGTTCTCACGATCATCTTGGGTAAACGGCAGCGTTTTGGTTGTGGCTGGGTTCCTTCCTCTGCGTTATCGGTTCGGGACGGGCATGTCTGAATAGAAAAGACAAGGCTTTTCGTTTGGGGGAATCACGATTTGAAACTGAAGGGCGAAATTGGAAAATTCTAGGTCTGGAAGACTGGTACTTCAGGTGAAGAAGAAGGAGGAGAGGTCTGTTGTCCAATTTGAGGAGAGAGAGAAATTGGGTCGAAGAGGAGAGAGAGAGAGAGAGAGATGGGGGTTTTTGGTTCGGGTTTCGATTTGATTTGGTTTGGTTTTGAATTCCTTGGGCTGCCCTTGTTTGTGAAATTCTGTGCCCTTTTTCCTCTCTTTCGCCCAATCACATTCTTCTTGATCATATCGAACTAAGGATACTTTGGTCTTTTAACATACATTAGGGTTAAGATTGAATTATCCTCTTTCTAATTCCTTATTAAGTAGAGAATGAAGGATTTAAACTATTATAAAAATTAGATAATTGAGGAGTTTTAAATTCGAAACGTATTGGTAACTTCAATTTCTTTCTTCACATTTATTTCTCGCCTCTCCGCCTCAGTGTGGCATAGCACTTTGTTTTTAATAGTTATTCAGAAGAATCAATTGACTTCTCCTATGCTCCATAAAAACTGTCTACATGAAATTATACATCTTGATCAGTATGTCCTTAAAACAATGATACAAAGGTTTAATCATGGCTGTCTTTGCTTTAATCATGCCAAGTTTAGTAACTTAAAGTGTCATAGAAAATTAGATAATTGGTCATATTTTGTTAATAACTTGAAAACCAAGTAACTAATCCAAAATACAAGACGTGATAGATAATCAACCAACAAATACTCTCCTAAGCTCCAACCTTTTCAGGACATTACCAAAGTAGTCATGTCATGTCTAGGAAATGAAACGACATCTCCAAATTAAGTTTCTTTTTAGTTGCAGGGCATATTTTTAGAGCCCAAGCCCTTTTCAGCTTCAGATAGGCCTCGGCCCATGTACAATGAAATCAGGCCCGGTCCAAGTGAACCAACTGCTGCATAGTATTTTTGTTTGTTTTTGTTTTTTTATTTTTTATTTTAGTGGGGAATCGTTATGGTTGTTAATTACTATAAGCTTTGGGTAAGGTTGACCAACTTGTTTAACATTTATCATGCTTTCAAGAGAAGTACGATACTTATTAATTTTAACGCAAATTTGTCTAAAAAGGATAGAGTATAAAATAGGCTCGCTAAAATCTTGTCGACATTTTCAATTTGGTCAAATAAAAAAACATGTTGCACCACAACATTTAACATGTCTTGCTTTTATATTCCGAAAGTTGGAGAGATTTTTTAGTACACCTAGAACATTAAGTGTTGTAATACAGCTGGTTGGACACTTAAAAAAAATTATTTCAACTAATTGTATTATGACACTTGATGTATCGAGCCGTATTCTCGACATACTGAAAAATATTTCCAAATGTTTATAAAAATAACGTGTGATGTCATATTCATTGAATTCAATCGTAAATATAAAACCAAATTTGATAAATAGTACTAGTGGAATATGAATGGTATGGATGGATCATCAAATTCAAACATTAATGCCTACATATATATTTGTTTACACATTTGAATGCCATTGGTGCGACATGCCTCGGTCATTTTATAACCACATCAACCAAATGTAATCTATATTATTTTCCTTGTTTACATTCTCAATTTGCGTTAAATATCGAAAGAGCATAATGGAGTGAAATCTTAAAGATTCAGGTTAGGTTGAAACAAATAAATTGTGTTTGTCGTGTGTGTGTTATATTCATTATCTTAACATGTTGTGCCATATCAAACCCGTTATCGGATCATGCAATAAATTGACATGTTTAATGCCAATATTTGGCAAATGATATCTTATTGAGTTAGCCAATAATGACTTGACTTGTTAATGGTTGACTTAAAACCTGTTATTTTCGTGTCGTTTCGTGTAAGGTTAATAGATTCTGCAATAAATTATCATGCCTAAGTTAAAGGATTAAGCGAGACAAACGACATAAAGGCTTAATCGTTAGACTACTTTTGTAGCCTTACTCTATCTCAATTTGCATTGTAGTAGTTATAACCTATTTTGAAAGCTCTTTGTACATACATATGAAATCAAGGTTGTGAGAATTGTAGTTCAACAAATTAATTAAACATATCATTAACAAAAAGTGAGGGATGCCATCTCCTCCGGTAGGTGGGGGGAGAGAGAGAGAGAGGGGGGGGGGGTTGAGATTAGGTGGAACATAATACGTTCGTGTTTGCTTTGATTGCAAAATACCAGCATTTATACTTATTTTTCAACCTAAATTGGTAAATTTCATTGGATATCCATTAGTACGAAAGATTTTTTAGTGTGCCAGGGAACACAATCCTATACAGTAAGTATAATTATAAAATAATTTGAAACTTTAAAAAAAAAATCAATCACTTGTATTATTACATTTAGTGTACCAGACCGTGTTTTGACACACCAAAAAATTCTTATATAAGATGGTCAAAAACCTATAAGCAAGACTCAAAGTACTCAATTCGATGCTTAAAAAAACCACAAGGCCATAAAGGCAAAACCACAGTGTACAAAATCCGTTCAAACAACTAAATTTTTCAAAGTAATAATAAATTTTATTAATAAAACGATACTTACTTGGTATTATGGGTTCGTTATTTGATTACACCAAGATCCGTAACATAAAAATATCATGAAGATCTACCACATCAACGTCGCATTTATTGTCAAACACATCTAAAGGGGCAAGCGAAAGCAAATCTTATATTATTCGACCCGTCAATATTATTTGACTCGCTAAAGTGAGTTTCATACTTTTTTTCATAAAGATTAATCTTTTTTAGATACACAAAATTAATTTCATTACTGAAACACCTTTTTGTACAAATACCCGACACATTTTCCTTGGAGAATGTATCAAGATCAATTTCTTATCCTCTAAAGTTCGAACTCTTAAATCATCACGGAGTGGTCAAGTGATTAGGCCGAATTCTAAGTCTGTATTTCACACAGTTGATCTTGAGTTCGATTTCTAATACTGGTAAATCACGCGATGTTGCTAGTTGAGATTAAAATGTCTTTGTGAGCCTTTTCGACCCTAAAATTAAAAACAGTTTTCGTGGCTTTGCCACCAACTGGTCCATTTTTTAAAGGAAAAAAAAACTTTTTATTTTTTATTTTTAACAAATGATATTATTTATATTAAAAGGGAGGGGGTGAGCTTAGTTTCATAATTGACTAACAATAATGTGATTCAAATTCACCGTTAGCGAGAATTGAACATAAGACATTTCACTTACAAATGCATATAAATACTCCTAAATCGTAATACCAAGTAACAAAGAAAAAAAAAACTCTTAGAAAAGTCTAAATTCTTTGATTTGCAATAAGTTAACACATTGAATAATGAGCATTTATTTGCCACAAATTTGTAACTCCATGAAACGTTATGCATGTACACGCATATAGAAAATGGTTGTAATAAAAAAGCAAACGTTATATCGAAATGAAAGTTTGGCAGACACAACGACACGAGGGCAAATGTGTAATATTACAGGCGAGAAGTCAAATTTTCGGAATCTCAAAAACCACAGCCGTACATAATGTCAACCAACCTCTATCTGCCACGTGTTATGATCCAAAATCTAACCTGTCAACCCGTCACCCATAAAATTTCCATATTGCTTATCTTCCCCAGCTTTATTAACTCACGCTTCACCTGAGCCCCCGCTTTTCGAACACCGTCACGTTTACCTCAACATTGTGTAACAGTACAAGGGTATGAGATAATTTATGACATGTTTACTTAAACGAGTATCAGCGTTATTTTGATCTATGACTAATGCACGGATATAACATAATTATTTTTTATTCTCGTTTTTATGCGTTTATTAACTAATGCTGACTATATTACGTAGTTGTCAGATCTATATTAAGTATCTAAAACTAAAAAAAAATTAAATTTAAATCAATCACAAGAATAATGACTTGTTCATTCTCGTTTTCAGTTTCTGGCTTTCTTGTTCCATGAATATTTTCCTTCAACGTAAGCGACGTGTTAATAATTATACGATAAAAACTTTCATTTGAATGGAATTTGAATCTCTGGTTCTGTGAATTACAGAAGAATTTTGAAAATTTATAAAAATAGCATGAAAGAAGTATAAATTAGGAAAATGGCCCAAGAGTCGAGGTGTCGTTTTATTATATTTAATTTTGTTTTATAATATTATTATCTGACATATGAATTGCACTGCTAATTTGACCTTTCGCTATCTGGATCTAGGGTTTCTCCTCGCGACGGCTCCCTCGTTCTTCTCCATCGTCACCATACCCTAGCTTTTAGCACCAGAATTCAGAACAAAAATCCGATTCCATTTCGTAAACGCTGCATCATCAATCAAGGATCTAAGATCTTCACTCGAAAATAAAACCCTAATTTTTTTTTTCTTTTTTTTTCTACGAATTTCAGCGATTTAAAACCAAATTTGGGATTTATTTTTTTGGGAGATGACGACGATGTTGAAAGAAATCAACGAAATTGATGTTTTTATTGAATGAAACTTTGATGAGAGATCAAAGGAGGGAATAAAATTTCTGAGTTTTTTTTTTTTCCTCTTCTTGGATGGTGTTTGGGCATTGAGAAAATTGGTGTTTGGCAAGTGAGAAAATGTATAAGTCCGTGTATAAAGGCGAAGATTTACTTGGGGAAGTAGAGATATATCCAACAGTGAACGAGAACAACAAGAATGTTCTGGATGAGTTGAAGGAAATCAGAATAAGCTATTTTTCTCAACCAAGTGAAAGATGTCCACCAGTGGCAGTGCTTCATACCATAAACTCCTCCAATGGAGTTTGCTTCAAATTGATGGAGTCAAAGACGTCGCCGTTGTCGTCTCCGGACACGCCGCTCTTTCTTTTGCACTCCTCCATGACTCAGGAGAACAAGGTATCGCAGCACAACCATTGAATTAAACTCCCACCTCCAAGAAAATAACAAAATTGCAGGAAAAAAACAGAAAAAAATTGAAAACCCATATTCTAATTTAACCCCTTTTAACTTTATAATGTTGTTACAGAGGACTCTGAACAATTTCACATGGACCAATTTTGAATTTCACTATAAAGTTTGAAACTTTGGATGAACCCAGTAAAATTTTTGCCCCAAATTGCATGAGCTGTATGAACTTTTAACTGTTTTGAACTGAAACTGTGGACTTAATTTCATAGAATTGTAAGATGAACTTCGTTCCTCAACTTACTGAGTTTAGTACAATGACAGAACGCTTTGATGTTGAGAATATACCTTATGGTTTTATTTTGTGATGGCTTGTTTCTGATCTTACTGTATATTTGCTTGCGGGATGCTGTTACATGTAGAGATGATGATTGTGTGAATTATTCATTCACGAGTATTGGATGATTTTGTTTTTGTTGTGTTCTAATTGGATGTGAGTGTTTAAGGAAGAACTCTAGAATTCTGCAGTACCAAGTTTTCAGTTTTGTTATATGTTGGAATGCAGCCTAGAGTCCTTTATAAAATGGAAACATGCAGTTACCTAATTCTTATCATGTTTTGAACTTTATTTGTTAATGTTGATTGAAAAGTAAGTTTTGTTTCTGCCTATGTTATCTGGAATGAATGGTAGTTTGTGCAAACCTTGAGAATGATTCCCATCATGCTTTTCTTCAGACTGCAGTAATGCCACTAGGAGGGGAGGAGCTTCATTTGGTTGCCATGCAATCGAGGAATGGTGGTAAACAGTGCCCATGTTTCTGGGGATTCTATGTTGCATCAGGACTATACAATTCTTGCCTTGTCATGCTGAATCTTAGATGTCTGGGCATTGTATTTGATCTCGATGAAACACTCATTGTTGCAAATACCATGCGCTCTTTTGAGGATCGAATTGAGGCCCTACAGAGGAAGATAAGCACTGAGGTGGACCCGCAACGTATTTCTGGTATGTTTGCAGAGATCAAGCGGTATCAAGATGACAAGTTTATTTTGAAGCAATATGCTGAAAATGATCAAGTTGTTGATAATGGGAGAGTTGTCAAAACTCAATCTGAGGTTGTTCCAGCCTTATCTGACAATCATCAACCTATTATTCGGCCTCTTATACGATTACACGAGAAAAATATTATACTTACTCGCATTAATCCGCAGGTATGTAATTACCTTGTTTATTATCGTCGTCATCGTTTATTTATCCTCATTTGGTTATTTTGGTCAACATTTGCTTGATCCGGTTGTGTGGATGGTTTTGTTGTTTTCGCAATATCTGTCCTTTGTTTGTAGTAAGTTTCCATACTCATCATTATAAGGTCCTAAGTAACATAGGATTTCTATCTTAGATTCGTGATACAAGTGTTCTCGTGAGGTTGAGACCTGCATGGGAGGATCTTCGGAGCTACCTGACTGCAAGAGGGCGCAAGCGGTTTGAGGTTTATGTTTGCACAATGGCTGAAAGGGATTATGCATTGGAAATGTGGAGGCTTCTGGATCCTGATTCAAACTTGATAAACTCAAATAAATTACTTGATCGTATTGTCTGTGTGAAGTCTGGTAATTGTTATATTTCATTTATAAATTTTGTTTTGCAATTTCACTGGAAATCAAATGCATTTCTCCATTTAATTAATGGATTTCATATATTATGATAGGTTCAAGAAAGTCATTGTTCAATGTATTCCAAGAAAGCTTATGCCATCCTAAGATGGCATTGGTAATTGATGATCGATTGAAAGTGTGGGATGACAGAGATCAACCTCGGGTGCATGTTGTTCCTGCCTTTGCCCCGTATTATGCTCCTCAAGCTGAAGTAAAAGTCTTTGCTTTGTTTTATATGGATATTAACTTTTTAAACTGATCTGTTGTCAAAAATGCACATTTTGCATATTTATTTATTTTCCTCTTTAGCTTGAACTCATCGTACCTCCTAATATTACAGGGAAATAACACTGTCCCTGTCCTGTGTGTTGCAAGAAATGTTGCTTGCAATGTCAGAGGTGGATTTTTTAAGTAAGGAATTAATGTCTCTAAACTGTTTTCGTGTAAAGCCATGCTCTGTTTATGAGCAAAGTAATGGCGTTCTGTTGGCATGACATCACCTTTTGGTGTGATAACAGAGAATTTGATGACAGTCTTCTACAAAAGATACCTGAAATTTTTTATGAAGATGATATTAAAGATGTCCCTTCACCTGATGTGAGCAATCATCTAGTTTCAGAGGTTAGTTGGAACAATTGTATGATATTCTTTTTTTTTTTTTTTTTTTTTTTAATGAAATTTCTCCTGAAAAATCTCCTCCACACCACGGTTGTCACAATATGACAATTCCACTAATAGATTTTGGTTGTTCAGGATGATACTTCTGCTGTAAATGGAAACAGAGACCCGCTCGCTTTTGATGGCATGGCAGATGCTGAGGTTGAAAGAAGACTGAAGGTATATAAAGATTCAGTATTTCCATTGACATGTGAACTTTCCACTTTGGATGAACGTTTTTGTGCATCTGCATATGCGAATTTGTTAAAGTTAATTTATTGGTTGACCTATTTCTGGCATGTAGGAAGCAACCTCAGCTGCTTTAACGGCCTCTTTAGTAGTCACTAACATAGATCCAAGGCTTGCTTCTCTTCAGTACTCAATTGCTCCTTCCTCTAGCACAACTTCACTGCCATCAAGTCAGCAATCAGCAATGACTTTTCCTAATATACAGTTCCCTCAGGCAGCTTCAGTGGTTAAACCGTTGGGTCATCTTGGTGCTGCAGAACCAAGCTTGCATAGTTCTCCTGCTAGAGAGGAGGGAGAGGTACCTGAATCAGAGTTAGACCCTGATACAAGGCGGAGGCTACTGATTTTGCAGCATGGCCAAGATACAAGAGAACCACCACCGAGTGAGCCCCCATTTGCTGCCAGACCTCCAGTACAAGCCTCTGTTCCACGGGTGCAACCGCATCCAGGCTGGTTTCCAGTGGAGGAAGAAATGAGCCCTCGGCAACTGAGCCGGATGGTACCCAAAGAACTTCCATTAGATCCAGATCCAATGCAGATTGAGAAGCATCGACCTCATCATTCAGCTTTTTTCTCTAAGGTTGATAACTCTATTCCATCTGATAGGATTCTTCAAGACAATCAAAGATTTCCGAAAGAGGTATTTACACTTTGTTGATCTGGCTTTAATCCTATTTTGTTATGCTGAGTGGTGGATGTTGCATGTGACTGGATTGTAGACAAGACTAGTCCTAAAAGATTATTGTTTTCCAGGCATTTCATAGAGATGATCGGCTGAGATTCAACCATGCATCGGCTGGCTATCATTCAGTGTCAGGTGAGCTATGACATGCACAATTGAGTACTACAATGATTTTCATGGTTTATTTTATTTATTTTGGTACAAATTCATTGATAGATGCTGCTTTCAAGGCTTGAACATTTTCCAAAAGTACTTTTACCATCAGCAGTGTACTATCATAATTTGCCTAGAGTTTCACATGTTTGAGACTATACCATGGCAATGATTATTCTTTTTTGGAAGGTTATTAATCGAGTATTATTTACGCAATCGGGTTATCTTATCTTCTTTTTGAATTTTTTATCCAAGTGGAATTTAATGGTTCTTGTCTTTCTTAAAATGTGTAACTAACAGTTGTTTTATTTATATGTAATTATTGTATATTATCATGAGAGTGGTGTAATATAACGGGGACATGAATTTGAAGGTGAGGAGATTCCCTTGAGTCGATCCTCTTCCATGAATAGAGATGTGGACTTTGAATCTGGACGAGCTATATCAAATGCAGAGACTCCTGCTGGAGCCTTACAGGAAATCGCAATGAAGTGTGGAGCCAAGGTATTTTGAGCTGTTTGTGTTGCAGTAGAAAACTTACTCTTCATTTTTTGCATATATCAAAACCTCGCGTTCCACAGGTGGAGTTTAGGCCAGCTTTGGTTGCTAGCACGGAACTCCAGTTTTATGTTGAGGTACTTTCAATCTTTGGCTTACTACCTTATAATTCCACATTAGTTTCTGGGGTATCACGTTTTGAACTTATCTAACCATAGTTTAATGTTTTCTTGGTGAGAGTTTGGGATGTGTAAATAACTTAACTTGTCTTTGGAAAAATTAAACCATTCAGTAATAAGTCGTATCGTTTGTGACATTTGATGTGCATTTCAATTTTTGATATTTTAGGGACTTTATGTCCACAAGTTGATAACTTTGGTTTCGGGTGAAGAGGGAGCTAAGACAGGAAATTGCATTCCGTTTGTATTCTATTTCATATTAAAATGATGGTTTGCTTTTATAGATCACATCTTAGTATCTTACTAAGTTTTGTTGATATTTTTAATTTTTTAAAGCAGATTAGTAAATTTGTGTGCTCCCTATTCCATAGCAATACGGTACACTTTAAAGGAGCATATCTAATTGATGGTAATGGGTGTAATTAGTGTTGGTAATCAGTTGTAAATGGCCTCAATAATTTGAATCAATGAATTTCATATGCCATGTAGGTCAAACTGTACCATGTAGCTTATCCCAGAAATTGTTTTTATTACTTTCTGATGTTGCATATTCCTTTGTTGGGGATGCCACACGTTAATTAGTTTATCCATTTTGCCTTTTGTAGGCTTGGTTTGCAGGAGAGAAAATTGGTGAAGGAAGTGGTAAAACAAGAAGGGAAGCTCATTTCCAGGCTGCCGAGGGTTCTCTAAAAAACTTAGCCAGTAAGATTTCTTATTGCTGTATTTATTGCCACTAGCTTGGGCGATCTGTCGTTCTCAATATTATTTTCGTGCCTGTTCAAGTGGTTCTTGTACCGGTAAATTTATGCTCGACAAACTGATTTGATACGAGAGCAGTGATGGAACAAATTGACAACTAATTGATACGTGTGAAGCCCACCTCAAGGCTAATATTCCATTTGCTTCTTTTCTTCCAAAAATTAAATGATGGCAAAATATTCTAGGCAGCGTTGTCCTTGACTGTTAAGCCACAAACACTACAATCTCTTAACTTTCGATGGAAAAGGATATTGTGGAATTAAGTCAATATATGACATATTTTTAAGATCCATCTTCTGCTTAATATTTTAAACTCTCGAGTCACTGATACAATCATACTGGAGCTGATCTTAGATGATTATTCTGCTGAACGAAGTGCTTTTGTAGCAAAAGCCATGGATGGAGGATTGAGGGGTTATTTTAAACTTTGTCAGCTTTCCATCAGGGGTTAAAGATGCCAGTCAATCAATTTTGAAAGTTTTTAGCTGAACAATTAACTGTTGGAACAATACGAAACTACTGACCGAGGACCTACTGCGCTAAAACAAAGTCAACTTGCTTATGAAATTATTGCACAAAACAGGATCTGTACTAGGGAATATTGGGTTGGCTTGGTTCTGTCCATGGATGGGAAAATATTCTTGAGGTATCTCTCTAGTTTCCTTTTTTTTTTGGTGTGTGTGTGACAATCCTGGACAACATTTTTGCAGATATATACCTTTCCCGCGTCAAGCTTGATTCTGTGCCTGTTAATGGGGAAATGAGCAAGTTTTCTAATGTTAACAACAATGGTTTTGTGGGTAATGCGAATTCTTTTGGGATCCAGTCATTTCCCAAAGAGGAGTCCCTGTCATCTTCAACTTCATCGGAGCCTTCTAGGCCACTAGACCCTAGGCTTGAAGGCTTCCAAAAATCTATGAATTCAGTCTCTGCCCTCAAAGAACTTGTAAGATTCAATACATGATAGTTTGCAAGTCTCTATCTTTTTCTCTTATTTCCAGGTGCTGAATGATGTTATGATTATTGACGTTCCATAATTTTTACTATTTCAGTGTATGATGGAGGGCCTTGGTGGTGTAGTTTTTCAACCGCGACCTCCACCTTCAGCTAATTCAGTTGAGAAAGATGAAGTGCATGTACAGGTTTGTATTTGCCATGATTACATGCTTCATTATTCTGAATCACATTTGAGTTTTGTCTTGAAGCATGTTTCTTCTCTTTCTGCCCCCTTCCTTTCTTTATAATTCTCTATTGTTATTATGTTACAGGTTGAAATTGATGGAGAGGTCTTGGGAAAGGGGATTGGGTTGACGTGGGATGAGGCTAAGATGCAGGTAATTTTTCTACTGGTCCAATTCGGAGTACCCTTCATTGTGCCTAGTCTTTTTGAAATGTAACATCTGTCCATCTAAACAATCTTTTCCTTAGGCCGCTGAAAAGGCGCTCGGAAGTCTAAGATCAACTTTATTTGCTCAGAAACGTCAGGTTTCTCCAAGGTGTGTGAATTCATCAGCTGCAAGTGTGTAATTATGTTTGCCAATTTTTTAATGAAGTTTGAACTTTGGTTGGATCAAGCAGCCCCGAAAGTGAGCCAATAATTCAGTTGGCTCTATTTCGCAGCTCTTGGTGCACATGACATGAAAGCTCTTGCAGCTTAGTTTTACAGCTCCGACCAACAAACTAAAACTTATGAGGATAATTGAAAATTATACGTCGCTTTAAATTTTAGCAAAACTTTCTTGCTTTCTGTATTGACTTCTTGCAGAATATCGAAAAAATATGTAGGTTGAGACCTTTTCCTTTTTTTTCTCTTTGTAAATGTTGTTAGTTGCTAGTCAATATCTTCTTTCTCTCTCTCTCTCTCTCTCTCTCTCTCCCTCTCTCTCCATATATATATATATTGTGTATTCTTCCCTTCTAATTTGGTGTTTCTGGTAAAAAGGTCTTTCCAAGGGATGCCAAATAAACGAATGAAGCAGGAGTTTCCACAAGTTCTGCAACGGATGCCCTCTTCTGCTAGATATCCGAAAAATGCTCCACCAGTTCCCTGAAAATCATACCACCATTTCATCCCCTTTTGGTTTAGCTACTGACATAACGTCTTCCGTACATATTATAGAGAAGGGCGAGGACCATGGAGCCGTAGCTGCTTAATTGTGGACAAGATTGAGCTTACAGCTTCGTTACAGATTCTTCTGAAAGAACGGGGAGGTGCTTGTCAGGTGACTAGAGTCCTAACATTCTTGTGGTTTTCAGTCGTTGTAACGATTTCCCCCCACAACCGAATATGCTTATAAGCCTCCTTGAACGTTTTCGGAAGGCAATGCCTTGTAACTCCTCTTTTGTGTGGTTGATGCATTTCTTCCAAGACTTTCGAAAGGGCCTATCTAGGTAGGATTAACAGTGTATTGATGTCTAGTTACCGGAAGTAAACTGGACACGGAGGCTTCGAGGGAGAGTTGCGGCTATGTAGTCCCGGCACGCTCTGCATTGACGGTTATTTCAGTCTGACTGCCAGTTTTCTTTCGGTGTCCATCTCTGGCAAAGATTGGGAGTACAAGAAAATGTCAGTCTTCTGGGATATGTTACTTTGAGGTGCAACTGCTTACTGATGTAAATTGAGCTTAATGTAATATGGTTTTCGCTTACCGTCGACGGATTGGAAATTTTGTTACCAGTTTTGCGTTTGTTGATAATTTTTTTGAAGAAACAATATTATCTATACTGAGGGGGTGAGGGAGTAGGCTAAGCTTCACAATGCGGTTCAAATTCACTTTTGACAAGAATCAAACCTAAGACCTCTTACTTACAAGTGAAGAGAAATACTTAGATCGTGATATTAAGGGTTGGGTTGTAGATGCTCTGACGAATCTGGTAGCATCCTTACATAAGAGCAGTGTGTGGTGCGAGCATAAAATGCTCTCGTCAGGTGAGGTGAGAGTGAGAAAGAGAGGAATATACACATACGACATGAAAGTTCATAATTAATAAAAAGTTTTTTAGACAAAATAGTTTTTGACATTCTTGATATTGGAAATCGATAAAAGTAGTCTCTGAGTTTGTCTACTGTAAATTATTTTGATCATTTTATGAAAAATCTGTTAATATTCTCGTTAAGTGAAAGGGTTGGTTTGACAAGTATAATCTTAAAAAAGTGGTCAGATGGTCGTTTTATGTGACAATTTAACGAAGATATTGACATATTTTTCATATAATGAAATGGTTTAAGATGGACAAACTGATGACTACTTCAATCAGTTTTTATTATCAGAGATCAAAATAAATAATTATGTTAATTTCATATACTATTTAATAATTTTGAAAGTATTTTCAAAACGGTTGATATGTCCTCGTCGCATACTGCATTATGTCATAAGATAATATATATATATCGCGTAAAAATGTGGTGGTCCGAAAGTTAGTCAAAATTCACAGCGAAATTTGACAAGGACAAAATTAGAGCTTCTTCCATTAGTTTCCAATTAAAACCTCTTTCTTTCAACTGAAATCCTCTTCAGACAGAGAGAGACAGAAATCGCCGCCGCCAAAAATGGCTTCCTTCGACGCTTTCAGCGTGGACGGCGACGATCTTCATGCCCCGAACAGCCAATTTGACCAGGACGACGTCGTCGTCGAGAGCTACGCCGACTACGGCTCCTACACCGACCACGGCCCCGCCGCCGCCGCCGCCGCCGCCCCTGACTCCCCGGATGTTTTCGGATTCGACGGTCCCAACGCCAACTACTCCCACTCCACTCCCTTCGATTCAATTCCAGTTGAGAACGGCAACGGAAATGGCTACGGCGTTGGCGAGAACGGAATCGATGATGGCGTCTTCACATCCGATGGTCCCGTGCTCCCGGAACCTAGCGAGTTTGTCGAGGAAGGTTCCGCTCTTCGTGAGTGGCGGCGGTAAGATCCGGATCCGATTCGCTTTTTTTGGGAAATCTAGTTGCTTGCTTTGTGAGCTGCTGCTTTAGATCTGTGAAATTCTGCATCCGTTTGATCTTAGATTTTGAGCTAAATATAGGTGTCTGTATTGAACTATTGTTAGATCTGTGTGATTTCTTGTAGTTGTGATCACTAAAAGGTACGGAAATGTTAGTTCATTAGTTGCGATTTTTCGAGAAAGGTTGATCAAATTGTTAGGTTTATGCGGTTCTTAAAGACATAGATCAGCGATTGATTGTGTTTGTGTAGTTTGGAGCTGCTTCTAAACCAAATTGTAGTGCTTTTTGAGTCAAATTTAGTGAATCGGAATGAGGATTGCTATTGATTTTCTTGGATCTGATTGCCAGAAGGAAAATTTTTTGCTTTCAATCATAGAAGAATAAGTTCTTTCTTTCTTTGCTAGACTTGCTATAGTGAGTTGTGTGCAAAATTTAGTTTCATTTGAGGTTAATCAAACTTCATCGGAGTTTTTATCAAATCAATGACGAAAAAGGGTGGTTCAGTTTTTCCATCAAATCCAATCGGATGGTCGGTAGGAAAAAAGTCTTGGGTATAACAGTTGAACTACAGCAAACTACTAATGAAATAACAAATTTGTCATGATTGTTGTTCAAAACGACAACGGTAAGTTGATTGTAGTCATTCTAAACGACAACGGTAAGTTGCTTTAGTGATTTGTGCACGCATTGGTCGATCTGCACAAAAGTTACAAGTTAGGTAATGGTGTTATATTTCTGCTAGAATATTAATGACCTAACTTGACTTTTCTGGTACAGTCAAAATGCCATCCTGCTTGAGGAGAAGGAGAAGAGGGAGAAAGAACTGAGGAACCAAATTATTGAAGAGGCTGAGGAGTTCAAGCGTGCATTCTACGAGAAGAGGAAGCTTAACGTTGAGACCAACAAGGTCCACAACAGAGAAAAGGAGAAGGTAAGTATTGGAATGCCCGCTTCTTGACAACTGGCTGTGGTTTTTGGTTCCTAATGCTAACAAGTTGGTTTGTATGTTGAGCAGTTGTTCTTGGTTAATCAAGAGAATTTCCATAAAAACGCTGACAAGCAAAGTTGGAAAGCAATCGCGGAGCTCATTCCGCACGAGGTTCCCAACATTGAGAAGAGGAGAGGCAAGAAGGATCAAGAAAAGAAACCAGGGATCCAAGTCATTCAAGGCCCAAAGCCGGGAAAGCCCACCGATCTTTCGAGGCTGCGGCAAATACATGTGAAGCTGAAGCATAAAACTCCACCTCACATGATTCCACCCCCACCCGCTCCAGCCAAAGACGCCAAAGACGGGAAGGCTCCGGCCAAAGATGCCAAAAATGTAAAGGATGCAGCACCAAAAGCTAATGCGACTGCAGAAGCTGAGGTGCCTGCTTCAGAAGCCAAGGATGCCACCTCCAATGGTTCTTCAAACGCTCCCGAACAAGCCGCTCCTGCACCTGCCGAGGAACTCGCTGCTTAATTCGAACCCTTCCATTTTTTTTTTTTTTTTTTGAGATTCTAATTAACTATCGGCTACAAATCGCCGGCTTCGTTTGCTACTTATTATCCGAAGATTGTAATATTTGGCCTCCATTAATTAGTGTTTAGGTTTTAATTGTGCAGGCCTTTATATACGTTGGTGTTTGAATGTGTTGTGTTTGGGATTTGGGATTTGGAATTTTCATTGTTTGCACACATTTTATGAATATTTACTTTTTTGGATCAGCAGACGCGTTGTGATGAACTGCATCCAGATTTGTTGTGATGAGGACGAAATTTTGAATTAAAATAATGTCGATTCCATCAACCATGATGCATATGATCATCTTGTTTGATGTTTACGGATTTAGCCAAATTGGTAAGAGAAATTGTGTTTCCGTTTCTGCATTCAAGTTCGAAATTTGTTTAAATATTCATGAATGACGTATACTGTATGGTGCGAAATTTTGCAGGGATCCTAGGGATCCTGTAATCGGGATTGTCAATCGTACATTGTGCGGTCAGAAATTATTATAAAATTTAAAACTAAATGTAAATAGTACATAACAAAAAGTAATCACACTATGTACGATCAATGATCACGACGACGGAATCCTTGGAATCCCTATGAAAACTTTTCCATTTTGCAGGGATCTTTTATAACTACGCATCTCAAAACTTTCTTAGATAAAAACCATATGAAGCACAACTCTGAAAAATTAAAATAAAAATACCCTCCGACTCAATTGTTATTGCATCCAACATTCTTGCTCTTGTCGAAAGCATCTATTATGTATATATATGGGAGTTGATCCGTGGTATCACTTTTGACACACGTTTTTATGAGGTAAGTAATTTATTGTAATGATTTGAATTGTCTATTTTTAAGTATTTCTTCAAAAATCATGTTTACCAAAAACACCAAATTTGAAACCATATGACCGGTGGACTAAAGTTTAGGGTCTCTTTATACATCTGTATTTGTACCATTTTCTTCAATGAAAATAAATGTCTTAATAATCTTGAATTTCTCTAATTTTTCACAAGAATAATCTATGAATGATGTTATAAAAATAGATGATTCAGATCATTAAAATATATTACAAAATAGACCCCACAAAAAACGCTTGTCAAGGGTGTATTGATTAATTTATCCAACATTCTTGCCTTCCATTGTACTCCTCCGAAGTAAAAAATATAACACCACCAGATCAAAAATAACATTACAAATTCATTATCTCAAATAAGCTCTGCTTTTGACAAAAAAAATAATTATAGACTCTGCTCAAACCACCCTCTCCCTACTCAAAATGGCTAAAAAGAAAAGAAGAAAAAAAGCGTGTAAAATGGTTGACAAAAATTATGAACTGTTGAATAATTTCTTGCGGACTTGCAGATAATTTCATCTTCGTCTTCCTCTGAATCACAATTACATTGTTCTTCAGCGAGGTGTTACTTGAGTGATAGCGTCGGGGACGGAACTCATCTGACCGGTAGTGGTTTCAGAAAATGATTTTTTACTTGAAGGTCCGCTCAGGCTCCCTGAACTGTTGAAGAAACCTGGGGCTGTAAGTTGTTTCTCGTTGAGTCTTATGTTTCTCGAGAGCATGTCAAGAACCTGGCTCATCTTTGGTCTTCGGTTTGCTGCTGCTTGGGTGCAGAAAAATGCCACCTTCATGTACCTAAGGACTTCTTCCTCCGGAAATTCCCCCATCTCCGGGTCAGCTAGCTCCAACAGTCTCCCTTCTTCATGGAGCTGCCATGCCTATCGAAGAAACGAAAGAGTTGTAAGAGGAAGCAGAATAAGACTGCGAGTATGATCGTGGAAAAGAACGTAAATGGAAAATGAAACAAGTCCATATGACCTCAACAGCTACAAAGTGTACAAAATCGCAACATAAGATTGCGTGTATGATCAAGGAAAAGATGAATGAATCTGATGATGCCAAGAATTTTGTCGAAAGATGGAAATAAACAACACACCCATTCAAGCAGAAACTTTTCTGTCCCACCCCAGTCTCCCTTGGCACTGCCTCTTCCACATACTATTTCAAGAATAAGAATGCCAAAACTGTAAACGTCGGCCTTGAGGGTTAACTGACCTCCCAATGCATATTCTGGTGCCAAATAACCACTGAAAAAAACAAAACTAAAGCATAAGCAGCTACATAAACTCTCTGTATAATCTCCTATTGAATTAAGCAAGGAAAATACAATGCAACATAAATTCCTAACTGAATGAATCAAGGAAACTGAATCAACTAGAAATATGAAAGTAACGTACGTTGTTCCCGCAATCCTTGTGCTGATATGAGTGATATCATCAGGGAAGAGTTTAGCCAACCCAAAGTCTCCGATTTTTGGGTTAAAATCTGTGTCTAAAAGTATATTACTAGCCTTGATATCTCTATGTACAATATGTGGCACCAGTTCTTCATGAAGATACGTAAGACCCCTGGCAGTACCCAAGCAAATGGCTGATCTTTTTTCCCAATCCAGTTTGATGGTATTACTCGTTGGACCTACAAACAAAAGGAAAACAAATTAGACTTATGGTCCATCCTTGTGTATTGTGTACCTACAGTTTTCTTTACATGCTAAAAAATTCATCCATTTACCTAATAATGCATGATCAAGGCTTTTATTCTCAACATATTCATAGACCAAAACTCGATCAGCTTCCTGAACACAGCACCCAATCAACTCAACAAGGTTTGGATGCCGGACATTTGAGATAGTGTTAATCTCATTTAAGAATTCACGGACTCCCTGCTTCGACTGAGCAGCAAGTGTCTTGACAGCAACATGCTTTCCACTTGTCAGGGTTCCCTACCAAAACGCAGCTAAACTACTAAGACAATATGAAATGTCATGGACGAAAACCATCTACGTATTCTGATTAATGCATAATCATTATTAAAGTTTGTCCTTTGAAATGTAAGACCAGCAACGAAAGCTTGGAAACTAGGAAATAGAAATTACTGTCAAGAAACGTCGCAGAATTCAATCCAAATTGGTGGCTAACATTCTTAATCACCGCATGATCTAAAGCAAAAACATAATACTAGGAAAATACAAAATCACTATTTTTCTCAAATCTTGAACTATAGGTGAGAGTTTTTAGCTGACCAAACATTGCATCTATGTGTTAAAAAATATAAGGATAGAACTTGAAGTGTTCTTAAAACGAAAACCCAATTGCTTGATATTTTGAGCCAACTCATTAGTCATTGCAACAAATTTGGAATCGAAAACAACTAACATAATTCGAACCACAGATATCATGAATTCTCTATAATTGGTGCAAAACTTCCAATTATAACTATTACAAGACAAATGCATAATCTGAGTACCTTGTATACAGTTCCAAAACCGCCTCGCCCGATCTTATTACTCGGATGGAAATTATCCGTCGCGGATCTTAATTCATTGTAGGAGAAAGCCTTGATATTTTCCAGCACATTCTCTATGCAACACACAAAACAAACAATCAATCACAATTACAATGATGATCCAGCAGAATCACATGAATAAAAACCAAAGTATGGAGGTAAAAAAATAACAAACCCAAAAAGTGGAAACATTTAACCATGTCCGTACCATCAAGATCATGGCCAAATTGACCAGAACCAGATTTCCTTTTCCTCTCAGCAACCGAAGCACCAAAGCAGCTGCAACGCATGTTAACTTGTCCACAATAATCAAATCCTACCTTCTAGGTTCTCTCAATTTACAGAAAAAACAGCTCCCTTTTGATCGGAGAGCCCTCCCTAATCAGATTTGGACCGACCCATGTTGCCAAAATCCTAAATTTCACAACCAAATAATCACAAAAATTTCCTCAAAACACCAAAATTTAAAAAAGTGCAATCTTTTATAATATAAAAAGGGAAAAAAAATGGAAAAGGAGAAAGCTTTTGGTGGCCGTCTCTCTTGGTATTAAAATGCAGGCTTAGGTGTGATTTGTGTATTTTGTTTACCTTTATGGGCGGGCGGAAACGGAACCGTAGACTCGTACTTGTGTTCCCATCTCCATTAACTGTCACTGTTGCTACTCAAACTTGAAGGTGACCATTTTCCTTTTGTCCTCTCCTCTCTTTCCTCTCTCTGTGTTTTTTTGGGAGTATTTACTAAATACAGTTCAATATTAGTCTTTAATTTCAAAAATGTCAATTTTTATAAAAGCATTTAAATATATTCAAAATATCACTTAAATGTACTCAAATACCCTTAATTCATACAAATAACTAATTGTTGATTAAAAGATTATGGTGCAATAATCAAGTGGTGCTTTCACTAATTTTTCTAATATGCACTTGAAGAATTTCTATTCTGTAAATCTTAAAATATGTTTTTTGTACTTTCTAAGACACACAACAAATCTCTCGGTTCCCTTACCACAGTTAATGATAACCTTCAAAACTTAATCCGGACACAGACAACACCCTTAATAATGCAAAGGTGGAAAGTTAAATACGAAGCACATATAATCCAAAGGAAAATTGAGAAAAATAATGTTACAAAAATTGATAGTTCATTCTTCTATAAATATTCAATCGAAATAATAAACTACAAAAGCAAAGAGAAAACGAATACGAGAAAAAGTGCAAAAAATTAACCATCTACACTCATCTTCGTTTAGGGATGCACAATTCTTCACCAATAGTCAATGTCTTCACTAGGTCTCCTCCAATTTTAAGGTTTAGTTGTGAGAACTCTTCATCTAATAGGGTTTTGGTTTTTTAATTTATTAAGTTTAAAGCTTAAGGGTATTTGTGTCTATTTAAGTAATATTTTATATATATTTGAATTTTTTTATAAAAACTGATATTATTTAAATTAGGAGCTAATATTTGGCTATATTTGATAAATACTCTTTTTTTAGCTGCTCATAATTTGCGTCTTGTAATTAATTGACATCAGTATTCCATTTTGCTATGCTCACAATGACATCATTCTTCATTTTTTCTCTTTTTATGGGAACATCGTTTGTCATTGTATCGATTGTATTAAGTCACATATATAACGTAGAACAACTTACATAGTATTGATATATCTAAATTCTTTCTCCTACTAAAAGCATATCTAATGCATTGCGCAAGGGCGGAGGCTGAATCTAGCACCCCAAATTGTGGATATAGTCTAATTTTTCTTTGTTTCGTTTTAAGAAACACGTTTGACATATTTTATTTAGGAAATATAACATTCATTAAGGATAAATAAGTCAATAGATAATATTTCATTTATGTACTGAAACAAACTTCATATTGTAATAAGTTAAAATTTTTCTTGGTCTCATCTTAATAAAACATGCATCCACAATGTTATAATTGTTAATGAGTGTAAAAATATGCAAGAAATAAAATACTTAGTGCCCATTATATCTTATTTAGAACATACAATATTTATCAAGGATAAATAAGGCAATAAATAATAATTTTAACTACACATCAATTAAATTGGTTTGATCCCAACAGTATAACTTTACAGAGGTTTTACTGTATTTTCAGTGAGTTAGTAAATGATTTTATTTTTAGTAATGTTGAATAAGTTCATTGTTCCTTTTTGCTATGTATAAGTTTTGAACGATTTTGTTTTGATCCCTGAAAAAATAATTTTTCTTGAAATATAGTTTTGAATAATTAAACAGTTCAGAATATGTAAACAAACAAAAAATAAGATGAAATGGATTTGTTAGACTAATTAATTTGGGTTAATTTATTAAAAACCACTTCCAAAATTTGTTGTCCGTTCTGGACCGCCAATGTTAAAAGCAATTTACAGCATGCAACACCGTTTTCTCTCTTTCTAGCCTCGTTCATTTTTAACACATGCAAGCATATGCAACTAATCTATATTTTTCGTATATGATGGTGTTATTTATACATTTTATTTTATCTACCACACACTTCGTTGACTTCTATCATTTGATTTGTTTCGATTCATTCGATAAACAGAAATGAATTAAGAGGATGTGTGAAATGTAAAAAGAAGTATGAGGTTTCCATATGAAATCAAGGAAATCGGATCCCAAAAGAATGTATCGTTTAAATGTAGTAGCAAAGCTTTTTGCTCTAGTAATTAAACTCGCCATTTGTCCATGTTTTAATCGCGGAACCATACTTTTTTTCGCAATTAGGCGTGCAAATGAAACTTTTTATAAAATAGCTCTTCAGATTTGCATAACTCATCATTTTGGTTCCTGAGATTGGAAATCAATATAATTGGTCCATTTGAGTTTGTCCACCATCAATCATTTTGGTTATTCATTGAAAAATCTCTATTAAATAAGAATAGAATGACCAAAATACCCTTAATTTTTGTCAAATTATGTTGCCCCATTATTTATTAAAGTAAGGGTATATTTGTCATTTTGATCCTTATTTAACATAATTTTGCACGGACTAACCAAAATGATTAATGATAGACAATCACAAGGACCAAAGTATACAAATCTCATGGACCATTTTGACTATAAAACTTTTTTTTTATTTTTAAATTGATTATAATACTTTTATTTAATTTGTACAACGGGTTTTCATATCTTATAAGTCAAGCGCCCTAGATATTAGTTTAATCTCAAGTTAAGTATCCTATGTCTAATAATCTAAAACGAAGCACCAACAACATATATTTTGCAAGCACATGCATCATAAGTAAATGTTGTTGGTGCTTAATTTGTCTATAAGCTAAAAATGCACTTTACTTAAGTTATTTTTATTATATTACATACATACATACATACATATACATATATATATATATATATCACGATCTAATCAAATACACTGGATATTTTTTATATTTTAAATTATTATTAAGGGAAGACTAAATTATTATTAAGGGAAGAAGGATCGGAGTATTAGAAACAATTCCAATTGATAATTTAGAGCAGATAAGAGTATTGAACTCAAAACGGATGAGTATAAACTCAACACTTTATCTACTAAGTTATTGAATATCTCTATATGTTGACACAAAGCTATAAATTACTTACACAAAAATATAAAATGAACATTAGATTATTTCCTTAATTTGTCTTAATTCTTTTTGTGGTCAATATTGATATTGAATTAAAGGTCGCTAGCCACCCAATGCCCGGATCTTAAAAATTGAAGGGTGCTCGACTTCAAAGTCAAGAACTCAAATGGTAACAAGCATTTGAAAATTATGTGTTGTATTTTTCGTGATGTATGTTTCAATTTAAGAGAGACAGAATTTATTAATATTCCAAACCGTTATAATTGGCAATCATATCAACAACGACCATGGATCATGCGGTAAAAGAAGACCAATTATTCTAATTATCTCACACGTATATATACGTATATATTTTGAAAAATCAAAATACGTTACGAACAAACAAAATATTAAATTATTAATAATGTTGTATTAAATGAAAGAGAACAATATTAATTGATCAAGACCGTACATAACTCATAAGACTATATTGAGAATGACTTATTAAAACAACAAATACAACCATCACAAGATGACGCAGTGATTGGGGACGAATTCCATGTTCGTATTTCATACGGCGCATCCAATGTTCGATTCCTAACGTTTGTGAACACGATGGTGGTCAGGGGAAGGCTTAGTCTTCCTAACCCTCAAAATGATAGAATGTCGTGGTGAAGCCACTAACTGGTCTCTTTAAAAAAATGAATTCAAGCACTCTTGTATATAGAAAAATACTAAAACAAACACTCTTGACCCAAAAAAATTACAAATAATATAAACTAAGCAACTAATTTTCCAACATAATCAGAAAATCAATATGTAGAGGTTTTGCAATCATAATCAGAAATATGCGACCGTAACCAGAAAATCAATGTACTGAGGTTTTGCAGGTCAACATATGCCAGCGCGTAATTTGTCTGCTACCGTTTGTCCGGGCTCGATATTTCAACGTTCAGCTTGGAATATATTTCGCCGCATCTGGTGATTTTTGTACCACAAAAATAAGTGATAAGACATGGAGATTAAATGTAATAGGCCATACAATTCAACTTTGGTTTTACATTATCTTAATTGAATGCGTAATTGTTGGTGCTTACAACGTATATTATGAGCTCACAACGTAAAACACGCATGCTAAATTGTTAAATAATGTTTATCATAATTTTTTTGATCAACGATAAGATTAATTTGAATTTAAAATCTCTTTTAATATTTAAAAATTAAAATATCACTAATTCATGATTAAGTTAAAAGTCCGTAAGTATACACGCACATCCATCCGTTTAAGGTTTAAGTGAGTTTCAACGTCAAGGCTCATGCTTCCACTTACCCATATAGGTCTGCATTATTTTCAAAAGTTGTTTTTTGACTTCAACCATATATAGATGTCTTAGAAATTCATAATTCCAACTCATGATGGAGCTTAATGGCTTCAGCCCTTAGTGTTGTCGAATGATTTTTAATTCAAGTAATATTATTATTATTTAAGTTTATTTAAAAGGGGAAAGAGTTTAAACTCGTGCAAGTATTTGTTATATGACATAGCATCGTGAGATGCTTAACATACTACTACTAATAATGTTATGGATGATGTTATTTTTAGAAATTGGTTGTGGTTACTTTGACTAATTGTTGATGCTTTTTTTTTTTTTTTTTTAAACCAAAGCAATAGAGATAATTCATTAATAGAAAACACAAACACAATACGTTACAAGAAGGGTGTCAACTGGGAGTTGATATGGAGATAATAAAGCACAACAAAGAACAACCAACACACAAGGAGCACATCCAACACACAAGGAGCACATCGGTTTGAATATGCCACAATAGATCAGAGGTGGCAGGTCCAGAATTGAGGATCACACAATGTCAAATCGCTAAAAAACGAGGTCACGCAAGCCACAAGCGTCACAAACAAACGCAGCTACAGCTCCATTGAAAAAGAAATCACCGTCGGCTCATCTTCACAGTGAGAAAAGAACTTGCTAGTCTTAATCATGTGCAACATAGCCGTACGGATCTGCAACCATCACTATCTAAGAAAGAAGAATCCTCACCAATCTGGCCATGGAAGGCTGCCTAGCAACGGACCTGGCCATGGGTCTGCCATGAGTCCGTCGTAGGTCCACCGTGAGTCCTCAAAATCACCTAAGCAAGGTGGATTTGCAGCAGTTATGGCCAAGGACACTAGAACGACCGAAGAGAGCTAGCTAGTCTCTATTGATTTGCATGAAAAACTTTATTGAGTAGAGATTGAAGGACATTTCAGTAACTTTGATAAAAAAAAAAAAAATCAATGTGTGCTTTGGAATAATAGATTAATCGTTCAAAATATTTGGTAATGGAACAAATATAATCACTCTCTATTCAGCATATGCATATATTTCGGGAAGAAAATATGGTTGACCACTTACATATTTAATATAGTAATTTTTAATTATTATTATATAAATCATAATTTGACATGTTTGAAATTAAGATCCTTTGATCGAGTATCCCTTGTTGTAATTTACTTTTAGTGTTAAAAAAAGGAATTTCAAGTTTTGACGTTGTTTCATCAACACAAAGCCTTTTCTTTTGCCATCTCTTTCAGGTTTTGTTCTTTTTGTTTTTGTTTTTTAAATAAAAGGGGTTCCTCCATTTTAATCCTCGATAAAGATTGAAATTCAATTAAAACTATGTTAGATTATATATCATTATAGTTATTTGGCTAAATTTCCATGTCGTCATAAATATTAAAGTTCATATTTTCTTGTTTTTAAATATTTAACGCCTTTTTTTGGTTCCCATAGTGCCCATATTAAATATTTGGTTTTATTTTGCTCCATATTTTTTGGCATTGACTATTGTTTGACTTTCTCAAACGATAAACATACCTCGCTCATCTAGACGTCCAAAAAAATATTAGTGGTACGTTACAAGAATTAAACAAGTACCTAATTCAAATTATTCATTATCACCAACCAAAGCATAGAGGAAATAAAAATACCCCAAATCATATATTATAGATAATCGAATGCATTTAAACCATGTCTAAATGTGCTTAAATCATAGTACCTAATCGAATGCACTAAATTATAATACCAAGTCAAACACACATAAACCATGGTACCTACCACAATGCACCTAAATCACAGTATCTAGTCGAATGCACCTAATATGTAATCAAAGTATCTATTTGAATGAACCTAACATGAATGCATCTAAATCATAGTATCTAGTCGAATGAACCTAAATATTCGTACCTTAGGCTGTTGAAAAAAAATAATAATAAAAAAGTCTTCATTACAAACATTGACAAAAGGGTATAATTGGAAGAATAACAAAGAAATAAATGACAACTAATGTGGAATTATGTCGGCTGACGTTGGTCAAGGACTTAATTCAAAGGAAAACTAATGAAAATGGTTTGAAAACTTTGAGTTTTAATGATAAGAACAAAATAAAAGGCAAAGTGAATAGTACCAGTATTGACTTTTTAGTGTTAAAATGTGATTTTTCGTTAAAGTAAACAGTACTATGAGTTTTTCGTTAAAACTCTCTTAATTCAATTATTAATCTTGCAAGTGGTATTTGTCTAAACTAAATCATTTTCAAAGATTAATATCTAGTTTCCTAAAAATAGAATGCCCTAGATTTCACAAACTTAGTGCATACAAATTACAATCACATTAAAGCATATATAGTTGTAGTGTAAGACAGAGAAGCACATCACCAGTACAACAATGTCTCCTCCTTCCCTATCAGACCAAGAAACTGTCGACTCCTCCATCCCTCCTCTTCTCTCTCTCTCTCTCTCTCTCTCTCTCTCTCTCTCTCTCGCCTAATTTTTAAAGAAAATATTTTTATTCAAGTTTCTATGCGTGGTGGGTAGGATGCGACCTTTTTATTTTCAAAATTTAATTTTACATTAACTAATCACTTTAATATTTCGCTTAATAACAAATGTAGATTACCAACACAACGCATTCATTGTTGTCACTTAAAAGAAAACTATCCGCTAACATTTTTTGCCTTTTCTAAGTTTGTGTATTTGAGATCAATTTTTATCCATAATAATGTTTTTATCGATAACGCCACTCATAAGGTCATACGAAGGGTGGAGCCAAGAATTTTAAAAGGGGTGGGCAAAATTTAAATTGTTGGACTTGAAAGGTGCAGTGACATAAATTGAATTTTTAAAAATATGACTTTTGTGCACTAGATAAGGGCAAAGTTGAAGTAGCAATATATTCACACTCTTGTTAATTTTGTTTTTTTTTTTAATTCATTTGATGCAACGGTTGAAACTTAAGAGGGATATATAAAAAGTAAAAATGAGTGTGTTGATAGCACCACCCAATGTTGAAAGCTGGTTGGCATGGGCTAATTGTCAAAAGCCTCAAATTATGTACTACCAAAATGTCAAAGGCTGCATAGCTCCTCCCTTGGTCACACATTCCACACGCAGGACCAATGTACTGGAGAAAGTCCTTGGTTTGGAAGCCACGCAGTGTGCGAGATACCCGTCAAACTCGCGATTATTTCTACTTTTGTCATTGTATGACTGACGTGATTCGAAAGAATAGACTAGTTATTTTCTTTTTACATTGGTGTTCCACAAGACCTTAAGTCGGTCACACTCCAATACAAGGAGTCTCATTTTTCGTTAGTATAATCAGATAAGTGACGTGACTCACGCTTAAAAAATAAAAATCCAGGGAAGACAAGATGTTGACACCCAAAAAATAAAAATTCAACACCACCAACGCCTGGAAAATGGGTTTTGGAACCACATGCCTTTGTCTACCACCCAAAAACCCTAAAAAAATATCAACCAAAATTGCCTGAAACCCGCCCTCAAAAGCAAAAACAGAAAACAAAAATTCAATCTTCCAATCCAGTCTCTCTCTCTCTCTCTCTCTCTCAACATTTTCAAACATACACACCAACCCCACTACTCTCTCTCTCTCTCTCTCTCTCTCTACAAAGTGATACCTGTCGCCTTCAATTATAACTTTCCACCACTCACATTCTTCTCTCTCTCTGCTTTGTGATTCGTTGTATATATAATTTTTTAGGGTTTAGGGGTAATGAGTCAAGTGAAGGACTCTGACGACGAGCCTGTGGCTCATTCCCTTGAGAGCGACAAGCCCGAAACGGGGAGTATTGAGAGCATTGGAGGAGGGGGAGAAGACGAAGAGGAAGAGCCGGTGGACGAGCCCGACGATCCCATGGAGGAAGACGCAGTCAACCCCGCCGCCGTCTTCTGCATCAGGCTCAAGCAGCCCAGGTCCAATTTGCAGCACAAGATGAGCGTCCCCGAGCTTTGTCGCAATTTTAGGTAAATTTTGAAATTCGAGCTCCAGTCTGTTAGGTTTTGAGTTTTGTTCATTGAATTATGCTTCTTTTTATTGGGGGTGATTGCAGTGTGTTTAGATTTTGGTTTCGAAGCGGTACTACAAATATAAAGAGAATATTTGTATCGGTTTGAGCTTTGTAGTTGTGTGTTAAAGGAGAAAAATTCAAAATTTTCTGAAATGAAACAAGAAATTGTTGTTATATAGTGTATACGAGATGGGAAGGAGAGAAAAGTTGACTTTGAAATGTGGAGAGAGAAGGATTGATATTGGGGGATTCTACGGCGGGTGGTTCCAAAATTTTAGGTCTTTATTGATCTAGTTACGCCATTGCTCTATGAACCGTTGCCAATCAATAACTTTCTATGATGTGAATAAAGGTGGACATGATAATTTTTTTGCGCTGGATAATGGCTGCTTCATTCTTACAACTCAGGAGAACTTACCTCCTCTCTTCACTTTGTAATTCAATCGTTAGTTTTAATACTAATTTCCTGCCTTAGTCTGAGAGGTGTATGAGTTATCAGATTTGTGATGGTCAAGGTAACTAGAACTCTGGAAACGAGAAGTATAAAGGAAAGGTAGTTGGAATAGATATTACTTCCTTAATACCATGATACTGCTAAATTGTCCTGGCCATCTTACATTTATGTTTTAAGTTACGTACAGAAGATTTGGCTTTATGTGTAGTCTTTTTGTTGTTTCTCCAGTGCTGTTGCATGGTGCGGGAAGCTGAATGCCATCGCTTGTGCATCAGAAACTTGTGCAAGTATTCCAAGGTTAGTATTGCTTGTTTGTGATAATAGGCGTGATTATGGAACCTGGCATTTATTTTTCTTAGTTGGACCTCAGAAAGCACTATGAAAAGAAAAGGATGAATCCTTATAGAATGTTAAGAATTGTAGTTACTTTTCAAAATAGAACATCTTCCCTCCCTTCGTATTGGATCCAAATGGATCATCAAGGAATCTCTAGAGTGTAAAAACCAGGCAGCCTGGTTGGTGGGCACTAAGCTTGCTTAAGTTTGGCCTATATTTTATTTTATTTTCTCCCTATTAATTAGTTACATTTGTGTACAGTTATGACAATTCTTTTTGTTATGGATTTTTCTGTAGTTCTAATGCAAATGCACCTTTTTGGATTCCCATTCATATTGTGATACCAGAGAGACCAACTGAGTGTGCAGTGTTCAATGTCAATGCAGGTACTTAGATGATTTATTTGCTTTTACAAGAGCCTTTGGTTCTTTAGATTCTTTGCCTAAGTTTTCTTCACTGCAACTTATGCAGTGAATAGCTTGATTATTAACTATGAAGGCTTTATAATTCTCTTTTGACTTGCTTAATGCCAATATGTTTTTGCTATGAACATCTACATATGTCAAATTCTTTTCCTCTCTTGCATACGAAGTTGTTTTTTAGCATCTGCGGTCAATAGTTATTACCTGCTAGTTCATTAGGTGTTCAAATCCAATCTCATTTGGATGACAATTCCCTCCTGAGAGTTGGCATATGTTTTTGCTTGTCTTTTTCATTCGATGCTAGGTTAGGAAGACCTTTGATGTTTTGCTTTTGCTTTCCTAAATGTTGGTTATAATTCTGTGAACCAAGATGGTTTTGAATGATTTTTCAGATTCTCCTCGTGATTCTGTTCAGTTTATTGAATGGTCTCCTGCTTCTTGCCCTCGTGCCTTACTAATTGCCAATTTCCATGGGAGAGTAACGATCTGGACTCAGCCTTCTCAAGTAAGCTAGACTTGTTGTACTGATTTCTTCTTATGTAGATAACTTTTCCCCTTGCAAGCTTTTGATGTGGCTTTTCCACTAACAGCTAAATTGCAATAATCTTGGCCAATTATCCTTTTTATTTTATTTTATAAATATTAAGAAATGTTTATATTTGATCTATCTGTTTAGGGGCCAACTAATCTCGTACGCGATGCCAGCCGCTGGCAACGAGAGTATGAATGGCAGCAGGATATTGCAGTTGTTACAAAGTGGCTGTCAGGAGTGTCCCCAGTAAGCAATTTTGTTGTCTGCTACTCATTTGGTTTTTAAAGATATTTTTGTGTTTCTTGTTCTGCCCATCTGAATGTATTTTGTTCTTTGAAAGGTAACATTTTAGCTTGCTTATTGTTTATATGAACATCACAGTTTATGTCTGCTGGTGTGACTGCAGTATCTTTTTTTCAGATGATGTTGATGGTTAATGTTTTTTTTGATCTTTTTTATTTTTAATTTTTTTTAAATTTTTTATGAACCAGTATAGGTGGCTTTCCTCAAAATCAAGTACATCCTCTAATGCAAAGTCAACTTTTGAAGAAAAATTTCTTTCACAGCAGTCTCAAAATTCAGGTTTTTTTCCTTCATTGCAACCTCTCTTAATTTCAAGTTTCCTTATATTCCCCTTTTTTCATTATAGAATGTATGAACGGTGGTATCTGATGCAATATTTTGTTATTTGTTTCAGCTAGGTGGCCCAGTTTTCTGTGCGTCTGTTCTGTTTTCTCTTCAGGCTCTATTCAGCTTCATTGGTCCCAGTATCCTCCTAATCAGACTAGTGCTGCACCAAAGTGGTTTCAAACAAGCAAGGGACTCTTGGGTGCTGGGCCTAGTGGGATCATGGCAGCTGATGCTATCATAACAGGCAGTGGTGCCATGCATGTCGCTGGCGTTCCAATTGTAAACCCATCTACGGTTGTTGTTTGGGAGGTCGCCCCTGGCCTAGGAAATGGATTTCATGCAACTCCAAAGATTAGCACAAGTGATGGGGTCCCACCTTCAATGAATCCACCCAATTGGGCAGGTTTTTCCCCTTTGGCTGCATATTTGTTTAGCTGGCAAGATTATCTATTATCTGAAGCAAAGCAAGGGCGAAAGCAGACAGATCCAGATTTCAGTGATACTGTACCACTTCATTGCTCTCCAGTTTCTAATTTTTCAGCATATGTGAGTCCCGAGTCTGCATCTCAATCTGCAACTACCACTACATGGGGATCTGGAGTTACTGCGGTTGCCTTTGATCCAACCCGTGGTGGTTCTGTCATAGCTGTTGTCATAGTTGAGGGTACTAATTGTCTTCTTCCTTGAAAACCTTTTTTTTCTCTATTATTTGTGTTTGGAATTCAATTGCAAGTTGTTGGTGTAACGAAGCATGCATCTATTTGTTTATTTGTTAATCTTTTCTAATCCAGATGTACTTTTTCCCCAAAAAATTTCTCAGAAAATTGGTTTGTTAGAGTTGTAATTTTGAACAACATAAACCAGTGTGTCATTGTTTCTCGTTTTCGTACAATCTTTGTTTCCATACTTCTTTGTTCTTGTTGAGTGGTAGTCTTATGTATTTTCTCACCTTTTAAAAAGTACTTTTTCCGCTTTATTATTGCAGGACCTTTTGAATGGACCTCCTTGCCATCTTTTCTGCCTTCTGCTTACTGTTTTTTTTTTTTTCCTGATTAGAAACTAAGTTTGCTTAGAAATACGTCTGAACTATGGTAGTTGCATGAATTGATTCATGAGTGCAGGACAATACATGTCTCCTTATGATCCAGATGAGGGTCCATCAATTACAGGATGGAGAGTGCAACGCTGGGAATCATCACTTCAGCCTGTTGTTCTTCACCAAATATTTGGAAATCCTACTTCCAGTTTTGGTGGGCAGGCACCAATGCAAACTGTTTGGCTATCCAAAGTGGACACAAGCATACAACCAACTAATGATTTTAAAAGTCACCAAGCAGCAGCGACAACAGCAACCACTGATGCAAGGAAGACTCCTGATTCTGGCATAGAGAAAGTAAAACGAGTCAGTTTTGATCCTTTTGACCTGCCAAGTGATGTTAGAACACTTGCTCGAATAGTGTATTCTGCTCATGGTGGTGAGATTGCTGTTGCTTTCCTCCGGGGTGGGGTTCACATCTTCTCTGGTCCGAACTTTGCACCTGTTGATAACTACCAGATTAACGTTGGATCTGCAATTGCTGCCCCTGCCTTCTCGTCGACAAGCTGCTGCTCAGCTTCTGTTTGGCATGATAGTGGTAAGGACCGTACAGTTTTAAAAATAATACGTGTTCTTCCTCCTGCTGTTCCAAGCAGCCAAGTGAAGGCAAACTCGTCAACCTGGGAACGGGCCATTGCCGAAAGGTACTTCTTGCACCTTGATAAACCTTGAATCCCTGAAATGAGTTTTTATGGATGTTTAAGTTATGACAGATTGATGGTCATCATGGCAGGTTTTGGTGGAGTCTTTTGGTTGGGGTTGATTGGTGGGATGCTGTTGGCTGTACACAGAGTGCTGCTGAGGATGGCATTGGTAATAATTTTGGATTCTTTTTGGTGGTATTGTTGTGTGACTGATAAATAGCAAAGTAGTTCTTGAAAATTTAGGAAACAAATGATAGGTCTCCAATCCATTATAAATGTGTTTTATAGAAAAATTCTTCGTAAATGATGTGCACAACCTTCTGATTGTGGTTTTTTGTTTGTTGCAGTTTCTCTGAACAGTGTCATTGCAGTACTGGATGCAGATTTTCATTCTCTTCCTTCTACTCAGCACAGACAACAGTATGGTCCTGTAAGTTTTTAGCTATGGCGCAGATTTTTCAGGATGCTTATAGATTTTCTTGTACGTAAATGACAATTAGGCCAAAAGGTGTCATTTTAGTGAAATTATTTGCTGCATTTTCCAATGTTATAAATCTTGATGCATTAACATTTTATTACTCAATCTCAGAGATATTTTGTTCATAATTACTCTAGTTGGCGCCTATAGAATTTTGATAAAATTTTTCAGATATGATGTACTATATTTTGTTTGTGCAAGTAGTGATATATGCTGAATTTTAAATGAATTCATGACCCATAATTTTTTTCTTATATGACTGGCCTGGTGGTGGTAGTGTTGAAAATTCTTATCTGAAATTTAAAAGAAAAAGAAAAAGGACTTTTGCTGTTAAAGCCAATTGACAGTACAAGTAAGAGATGTTGACAGTTCTACTTGCCAAGCAAAAGATCACCTAGATGGCCTCCCTGTTTCCCATGTTGGAGATTGTAATTGTAAAAGTATCTTGGCGTGTCATATAAGAAAAGTTGTTTCAGAATATTTTAAGACAGATTGCACGGGAAACTGACTAAAATGGGAAATGGCTAGATTATAATTAGAAGCTGAAGCATTGCGCATGACTTTTTGGCCTAAAGACTCAAGTTTTCAATCAATGTTTCATGCTGTTGCATGGCACATATGTTATCCTTTTCTATTCCTGTTTTTAGGTTCAGCCTTTCAGGACAGGGTATCGTTGCAGCTTCAGTTTCACATCTTTGTTGACTACTTTTGGTGATTGACTCAGAAAATTATATCTGTTTTGATGCAGAATCTCGACAGGATAAAGTGCAGGCTACTGGAAGGTACAAATGCACAAGAAGTTAGGGCGATGGTTCTAGACATGCAAGCGCGGTTGTTGCTTGATATGCTTGGGAAGGGAATAGAATCAGCATTAATAAATCCATCTGCTTTGGTACCAGAGCCGTGGCAGGCATCTGGCGAAATGTTATCAGGCATTGATCCTGAAGCAATGGCTGTTGAACCAGCACTAGTTCCACATATTCAGGTTTTCTGTTGATTGTTAAACTTCATAAACTTATGTTTTCTCTTGTTGAGAGTTATGTGCTGGAAAATGATCACGTTTGACAAACGATTGGTGGTTTCTTGCATTTTAATTGGTGGTTTTTGCCATATGTATTTTAAATATAGTCAACAATGTGGGATCCAGTCATATAGGTGCATGATTGTGGGTTATGCCCTTGCCCACATTTCTATGAAATAAATAATAGAAAGACTAGTAATGCGCTAGTTTGGGCTTCTAAATCCCAAGTATGGATATGGAGATGGTTAGTTGAACCTTCCTCCAGTCAGCTCACGTGTGCTGGGATATTGTTTGTTTATGATTTTTCTTCAAATCTCACTTGCCTAATCTATCCACATAACACAGGCTTACGTCGACGCAGTTCTTGATTTAGCTTCACATTTCATCACTCGCTTGCGGCGCTATGCAAGTTTTTGTCGCACACTGGCGAGCCATGCTGGAGCTGGCAGCAATCGCAATATGGTGGCTAGTCCTACCCAAAGTTCGGCTTCTCCTGCAACCAGTCAGGGTCAGTATGCATTCTTCTACTCTTTTTGGAAACCAAAGATGTTTTTTCTAGAGTTGGATTCAGATGCAAAAGAAGTTTGAAAAAAAAAAAAATCGCGTTGAAATAATGGTTTACATCAGGATTGACCAGATATGGTTGTTCTAAATCCCAAAACCATTTGGAAGTTAGACTTACTCAGGAGGTGTTTGCTGATTATTTATGTTAGGAGAATCGGACATCATTCAAATTTTTTATTTATATATTTATTTCTTATTTTGCATTGTCTGCAATGCAGTATTTCTTTGACAACGTAGTGCTACGTTTTTCAGGGGGTCAAAGTGGAACACCAACATCAACAGGAAACACCCAGATGCAAGCTTGGGTTCAGGGTGCAATTGCAAAGATTAGTAGCACCTCTGATGGAGTTTCCAATTCAGCTCCAAACCCCATTAGTGGACCGTCCTCCTTCATGCCAATAAGTATCAATACAGGAACATTTCCTGGCACACCTGCCGTTAGGCTAATTGGGGATTGCCATTTCCTTCATAGGCTATGCCAGCTTTTGCTTTTCTGTTTTTTCTTTCGGCGAGCTCAACTACCCCGTTTCTCTGGGGGAGCACAGAGAAATACTGATGCAAATATGCAAAAGCCACAGCCTGGCGCATCTGGAAAGGCGGAGGAGGTCAGTTCTGTTTCTGCAAAATCATCTACAACCATGGTCAGACCGGAGGAGGGTCAGGTAGCTCGGCCCGGTCAGATGCCTGGAGCAAAAGGAGTTGAAGAAGGACCTGCTGGAAGGTCAAGATTGGGTGCTGGAAATGCTGGTCAGGGTTACACTTTTGAGGAGGTAGAAATCAATGCTCTCTTCCAAGATCTCTCACAAAATATTACATGTTGCCTTAGTTGTCCCTATCTGGTTTAAATCATTTGATTTGTGAACTGTGAATGGGATTTTCAATCTTAATGTCTCATTTTTGGACATTTTCAATTAATTGGATAATTCCGTTAATCAAAGAAAATTGATAAGCAGAAGGTAGAATGACATAATGCATTCTGTTGCTGTCCTGCAGGTGAAAGTCCTTTTCCTCATCCTTATGGATCTTTGCCGGCGAACAGCAAGCCTGGCACATTCATTGCCAGTTTCTCAGGTGGGAAGCAACAACATTCAGGTTCGGCTGCATTATATCGATGGCAATTATACTGTACTTCCGGAGGTTGTTGAAGCATCCCTTGGCCCTCATATGCAGGTATGGTTGTATTTCCTAAAATACCACTCATGATGATGGGAGTTGCACGGATTCTGCTCTTGTTAATAATGCTGCTAAACTCAATGCCTGCAACTTTATTCTGTCAGAGGATTAACTTTCTTGTTTACTGGTTGTTTAAAATTCTGTACAGTAATTTTAGTTAATTTTTTAGTGTCAATTACAATCTGAAATCTCACAGTTACAATCTTTTTAACTGATTGGCTATACAGAATATGCCCCGGCCTAGAGGTGCAGATGCTGCTGGTCTGTTACTCCGAGAGTTAGAACTCCACCCTCCAGCCGAAGAGTGGCATAGGCGCAATATGTATGGTGGGCCTTGGTCTGATTCAGATGATATGGATCCTCAAGATGATACCCCCAAGCTATGTAATTCTTCAGACCCACCTGATTCCGGATCTTTGGAAAGTTGTGATGTTTATTATGGAGCCCATGGCCTGTGGCCAAGGAAGCGCAGGATGTCTGAAAGAGATGCAGCTTTTGGCCTAAACACTTCAGTGGGTCTGGGGGCATATCTTGGTATAATGGGATCACGGAGAGATGTTGTTACTGCCGTATGGAAGACTGGTCTAGAAGGGGTTTGGTACAAGGTTTGATATGAAAAGCCCATGCTTTTTGTTTCCCCATCTTAATAGTGTGATTCTTTGAATCTTATTTTCTACTCGTGTGCATGCAGTGCATAAGATGTTTGCGGCAGACTTCAGCTTTTGCTTCCTCAGGTGCTACTACTCCAGCGAATCAAACTGGGCGGGAGACTTGGTGGATCAGCCGCTGGGCTTATTGCTGTCCTATGTGTGGCGGAACATGGGTTCGAGTTGTATAGATGACTGAACTGACTGTACTATTAATTAGGTGAGTTCCTAATCCTTTTACACATGCATAAACCGTTGCTGATCATTGACAGAGTGGTATTGCTGATAGTTGACGACTGAGTCATATGCTGTGCATATTGGTTAAACTTTTTGTCTTGTTTTCAAAAATGCTTCGGAAAGCTCTCCATATCTCTGCATCTGCTGCCGAGTTTTCATTCTTATAGGGTTTCTATTTTGCAGGTTGTAAATTCTTGCCCTGATCACCTTGATGGATCCATTTGACCTGTAGTGAGAACATAACTTATGACACGCATGTACAAATGTTAATAGCTACCGCTGGGGAACGTTGTTGAGACGGTAGCCTCGGCAAAATCCTATCGTGAATTTTCGTTCCTACGGGACTGAAAGTCTCGTTTGATTTATTAGGTTGCTAGTTTTGTATTTTTAACAGTAGAGTACTAATAACATGAACTTTGCCGTTCTTCCGGGCGTGGGGGGTGTCAAGTCAGGTGGGTTGGTAGGGTTTCTGTATTGTCTGTTGTAAATTTTTTGAAGCAGATCGACATATTACTCTCTTTTTTCCTAGTCATAATTAATAAAGCATCATATTTCAAGTCATTACAAAATCTAACCATATGAATAATTTGATGCAATTTTAGTTACTTAAAATGACAAATGCCTTTCCACTCCTAATAGCATTGAGACATTTGATACGATTTTGTGTAATTCTTATTAGTTGGTGTTAGGGTGTGTAGAAAGGTTTTTGTTACTTGGAAAATTAAGTGACATAAATAAGTCAGAGTGTGTGAAAGGAGGAAAAGTGTACGGCATTCAACTCCATTTAGCTATTTTTGGAAGAGGATACTCTGCGGATCCACTTTGTGGGGTTTCTAAGGATTTCCACATTCTAGCCGTTTATCGTACATTGTGCGGTTGATTTTAGTCAGATACTATTTATATTTAATTTTAAATAAAAAAATTCAAATGATTTCTAATCACACGATGCATGATGAATGGTTAAGAAGTGAGGATCCTTCGGATCCATGCAGATCCAAATTTGCTATTTTCATCTAGCACTTAGGAAGTAGGTTATATGTGTCTACTAACCAACTTTTAGTCTAGTTATAGTTCGCTTTTAAATTTTTTGAACAATTTGTAGTTTAGACTCCATAGATGTGCTCACTTATCATCCAGCTTCTAGCTTTGTTAACGAGGGTTAGTTGTGTTGGTAAGGATCATTTTGTTTGCTAAACCAAGACTTGGCTCGAATCTCGTTGTCGGAATTCTCCGTTGGTGAGCAATCCCTCTTACTCCTTTTGCATCAAAGAGACTTGTCTTTGGTAATCTAACCTACCAAATAGCCTAACTTTTAAAATAATTTTCACCATTCAGTTTCTTAGAGTGAATCTTAGAGTCAAATCTTCACCCTTCATTTTTTAAACTACTAATGTAGTCTCCTATTGAAGAAACATTGCTTATTCTAGTGATAGTTCGTTTTTTAGGTTGGAACACTTTAAAAGTGAATTTCAGATGTGTCTTACGCATTTATTAACTAACTTTTATTCTAAACGTAATGTTCTTTTGAATATATTATATACTAACTAGTTCTTAATGTAATGATATTTCTCTTTTTCAATACTGAAACAATTTAGTATCAAGTTCAAATCTCACCTCCACTTTTCAATCCAAGAAAAGTAAACATTTACATACGTGTCTCGTTAAAATACATTTTACCGCCATCATATTTATTTACCGGAGTTTCTGAAGTGGTAAAAAGTTAAAACGATGAGGAGTTACTGTTAACACAACAAAAGCCGTTGAAAAAGGTGTTACTGATTTCAGAAGCGCGAAAATTCGGTTAATCTCGACGGACGCCGGCGAATAGACGACGACGAGGAAACAGCGATGAGCAGCGGTCAAGGTGGACCCCACTCCCTGGCCTTCCGGGTGATGAGGCTGTGCAAGCCCTCATTCCAGGTGGACCCCATTCCCCTCCTTCTCGACCCCGCCGATCTCGTCGTCGGCGAGGACATTTTCGACGACCCGATGGCAGCCGCGCAACTCCCCCGCCTCCTCGACGTCCACGACTCCTTGAACCCCTCCTCATCCGCCTCCTCTGACTCCTCGGATCTCACCTACCGCACCCGTTTCCTCCTCCACCACCCCTCCGACTCCATTGGCCTCTCTGGCCTCCTCGTCCTCCCCCAAGCCTTCGGGTCTCTCTCTCTCCCTCCCTCCCTCCTTACCCACATTTTAATTTCTTGATTTGTTAATAAAGTTGTGATTTTGCAGAGCAATATACTTAGGGGAGACATTTTGTAGCTATATTAGCATCAATAACAGCTCCAATTTCGAAGTCAAGGACATTATAATCAAGGTTTTAATCTCAAATTCTTGGACTTTATTTTCCGTTATTCCCTAATTATTCGATGTTGAATTAATTCACTGCAATTTTTAATCTTTTGTTAATTTTGCTAATTGCAGTCGGAAATGCAAACAGAAGGGCAGAGACTTGTGCTGCTGGACACGTCAAATTCGCCAGTTGAATCCATACGTGCAGGCGGCCGTTATGACTTCATTGTTGAACATGATGTCAAGGAACTCGGAGCTCACACGTAAGCTCTCTTCCTCAGGCCTCGAAACTCATGTTTTATGATTTTGTTGTTTGTTTATGTTAAGGTTGTGGAATCTCTTTAGGTTGGTTTGCACTGCATTGTACTATGACGGTGATGGTGAGCGTAAATATCTACCACAGTTCTTCAAATTCATTGTTTCCAATCCGCTTTCTGTCAGGACGAAGGTATTTTCCTTGCACACGCCGTGGAATTTGCATGTGCAATTCAAATTTTCAATTCACATGTGTGAAACAACCGCATTTAGTTAATCCTACTAAAACTAACAATTTGACTTTGATTTTTCAGGTCCTCGTTGTAAAGGTACGTTGAAGTTCATTTGATTATTGATTCTAAGTTTGTAAGTTCCATCTTTTGGATACATATACAAGTTACATTGCTTTTTTCATATCTGTTGTGTTTAAATATATATTAATGATTTTCACCGGAAACATCAACATGTATTAATACGCCACACTGGATCAAACACTAGACGTAGTGTCTCGTATGTGTTCTACGGAGGCCACAGCATGTGCTTCATTGAATGGCATTCCTCTACTAGGATTTAATTATATTCTCTGCAGACTGTGATCTTGTTGATAACCTGTAAGAAATTAGCCTCCTATGATAAATGCATTCTATCACAGGAACTCACGCTTTTAGAAGCTTGCATCGAAAATCATACCAAGTCAAATCTTTTTATGGAACAAGTTGAGTTTGAGCCTGCTCAGCATTGGAGTGCAAAAATCCTAAAATCAGACGAACACCATTCCGAAAAGAATTCTCAAACAAGGTACAATATAGTTTGTATTCTGTCGAATTTTGTTCTTTTCTTGATGTTCCTCTTTCTTTTGTTGTTCATATTCTTTTGTTTTTTGTTGATGGTAGAGAGATATTTAAGCCACCAATTCTCATCAAATCTGGCGGAGGAATTCATAACTATCTTTATCAGTTAATATCACATGATTCTGCCCACGGGAAAGTTGAGCGAAGCAATATTCTTGGTAAACTTCAGATAACATGGCGCACTAATCTGGGCGAACCTGGTCGCCTACAAACACAGCAAATTATGGGAACTGTGAGTGTTCATTTTTGAACATTAATATGGTTTGATTTTACAATTTTAACTTTTACAATATTGTTAGTTTTATTTCGACTAGGCAGGGAATTTAGAGTGCTTTACTAATTGTTGTGTTTTGCATATATTATGAGAGATGTAAGTTCAACATGCTAGAGTTTAAAGTGGTATTAAACTTATATTCTTGATATACTCTTCTGCAGCCCATAACACGAAAGGATGTTGAGTTGCATGTTGTGGAGGTGCCATCTGCCATCAAGTTGGAAAGACCCTTTTCGGTAATTTTCATTCTTTTTGGTGTCTTATATATCCCTTGTCCATTAGATTACTGCAGCTTGATTGTCTATGTAGATTCACCAATAGAGGTTTTTAGTGACCGTTGGACTTCGTACTTTGCAGTTCACCCTGTATATACGTCTTGTTTCTGTCATTCTTCAGTTAATAGAAGTCACTGACTAATGCAATTATTTGGAACTGAGCAAGTAAAAACTTCGTGCAGCTACACTTGAATTTAGCAAATGAGACAGATGAGGAACTTGGCCCTTTCGAAGTTTGGTTATCACAAGATGATTCACGTGAGGAGAAGGTGGTTGTGATTAATGGTCTTCAAACTGTGGTAATGCTTTAAATCAGGTTTCAGATTTTGATTTTGATACGTATGCCCCAAGTTTATAACATTTGTCATTTTATGCTGTCCCAAAGTCTGCTTCTATATACAATTTTAGATGCTATCATAGTAATATCTTGTCCAAGCCTTTGTTATAGGGTTCGTCGGTGCCTTTGTTTCATTTTCGACTGCTTATAGTGACCTCAATATTTTAACAGACCCAGTATACTCTCTGAACTTTGTGATCCGTCAGTTAGATTACATAAGTTTACTTGATGAAAGATAAATTAGGAACCAAGGATTCCATATTTGAACTCATACTGTTAAATTCAAAATATTTAGCATCTCACTTGTTATATTACTAATTTATGAATTTGAATCCACAAACAGGTTTTGCCAAGGGTTGAGGCGTTTGGTTCCACAAATTTCAATCTGGTACGGAGAATAATTTGACGAGCACCTTATAGATTCAGTTTAAACATCTTCGGTAAATGATAATCACAATGGAGATGATGCTCTCTAAACCCCGCAACCAATGTAACCAGTCATCTTCAACAATATAACATTGAGATTATTACCGTAAAAACAATTTGCCTTTCATAATTTCATCTGTCTGAGTATTTTCTTAGAGTAGCTGTTTTCTAATGCAGAATCTGATTGCCACTAAACTCGGAGTTCAGAGGATCACGGGCATTACTGTGTTTAACATAAGAGAGAAAAAGTCATACGACCCTTTGCCAGATATGGAGGTTAGTCTCTTTTGGATAAAACATTTGCGAATTGTGCTAAAATAGTTGGTGCCATCTAAACTACAACTCTTAATGCTTTTGGTTTTCATTCTATTCTGATCAACCTTCCGCACTTGTTGCAGATTTTTGTGGATCTCGACTAATCTATGCTTAGGTTTTACCGGTTTTGCTTCCCGTCTTGTGAGGGGATTATCAAACATGGAGCAGACGCCATGATCTGTCTCTTCAATGAGCTTTAATCAAGTTCAAGTCCTATTACTGGTTGATATTTACCCTCCTCCGGCTTTCGATGACTTGCTTCGGTAATCTCTTCCTTCCCTAACCAAGCATTTGACGGTTTGATTACATTTAGGAACTATTGTATAGTTGTAAGATTAGAAAGACCGAAAACGTGCTTCACATCTAGTTGTGACTTGCGATGAAACGCGCGTAGTCTAAAAGGAAATTACAGATTTCTGATACATTTGCTTGGAAACTATTGTTACATCAGACGAACTCCATTTTTTCTCTCCCTCCATTTCTTGGAAACTTGCGATGAAACTATTGTTTCGATTCTTGATGCTGGTGAATCACATAATGGTGGCTAGAGAGGCTGAAATGCCTCTGTAGATCTTCTTGGCCTCCGGAAGGGTGAACTGTCGTGACTTTGCAACCAGCTTGTCTTTTTTTTTTTTTTTTTTAAAACAAAAAAAAAAAACAGTTCATTTCTGCCGGCATGTTTAGTTGTTTACCCACATTTCTCTTGACAAGTAACAAATAACAATGGGAAAGGAAAGACAACAAACGTATATCTTGAAAAGTAACAAATAACATTGACGAAGGAAGAATAACAAACATACAACGACCGGAATGGAGACAATTTCCATGAAAAGTTATGTGAAATGTGGTAAACGGGGCCGGAGTGGGGACTTCGGTTTGTGATAGATTAAGAAAGAAATTGGCTAGATACTTCTAGGTAGATCAAATGAATCAAAGAAAACTCAATAAACAAATAAACAATGAAAAAGAAGTGCGTGGAAATCATTCACATAGCCATTGGGGTATATAGGCCACACATAAAACCACATTTTATGGGTTGTTACTTGTTATACAATCCTTTCTTAAAATAATATTCATTTTCTTGGTAAAATGTCACATGAATTAAAACTTCGGAGAAACAACTCTTACTGTTCTTTATATGTAGACACTCATACAAAAAGGAGAAGAAATCACAGGGAATACGTACACGAATTGAAATTAAACCAAATAAAAATGACAGCTCCAGATAATTATTCTTAACCGTTAAAATGTAAATAAGTTTCTCTCTTTCATATTAAGCTTTTTTCATTTTAAAATCGAAAAAACAAAACCCACATATTTATGAGATGTATTCAATTGAGATTTTGAGAGATTTTAATTCTTTTAATGAATATAGGATATTCAATCAGGATTTTAAGGAAATCTTTGAAATTCAAGATGTATTCAATTAGAATTTTAAGATAGTTTATTAAAATTCTTAGAAATTCGGATGTATTTAATTAGGATTTTAAAGAAATTTATTGTATTAAATTAGAAATTGATTTTAAAAAATTTGAGAAAGTTGAGGAATTAGATGGAATTAGAGAGATTTCATAATGTATTTTAAGCATCCACAAATCTCACATCTTCCCATAAGATTTCGAAGGAATTGAATCAAAATTTTATATGAAATCTCTACAAATCAATTAAACTCCATAAAAATCCATAGATTTCTAAATCCATTAAAGTTTCTTAAATTCTCAATTGAATACACCCCTCTTAAATAACCATGTGAGTCTTACCCTCAAATCAAGCAACTGAAAAAAACGAAAGGGTAAGTAACAAAGCTCAAAAATGTCATAAACAGGATAAAAATGGGCAAAAAAACATACAAACTCTGTCGCTAACCCTCTTAGCACCAATCAGAACCCCAATCCCAGGCAAAACCGCAAATCAGTTTAAAAACAAACAACTCCAAACAATTGATATCACAATGAAAGAAACCTAAAGTGCTGCCCTTTTTTTTCACCGATGAAAAAAATACCACGACGATTGAACAAAAATTTGGGAGCAGCAGAAGAAAAAATGAAGAGCAAAACGAAATTACTTCTGAGAACGACACAGAAATGAAAAGCCGGGAAGTAAAAAAGCGGACAAACCCAAAAAAGAAGAACGCATCAATCATCGACATCTGTCAGCAATGATACATGCCTTGTCACCAAAAATTAATTGAAAAACACAACCAACAAAATATCTGGAACATGGAAGAAAAAAAGGGTAGAAAAGGAAAGAGAGAGAAACAAATGCTGAGATTATCCATCACAAAAAAATAATTAAAAAATACTCATCACACACAACAATGCAAACTGTAGCATATTATTATATTTCGTAGTTTGTCGTTTTGAATGGATAATACAAACCGAATCCTACTCGTCCAAACCCAACCTTCACTCCTTAACTCTCTCTCTTGACCTCCACTCTTTCACTCTCTTCCCCCTTTACCTTCACGCTACATCCGGTCTTCTATTTTTCTTTAAGAAAAAACTAATGAAAATGATTTGAAATTTTGAGTTTAAATGATAAGTACAAAATAAAAGATAAAGTAAAGAGTACAAGATTAATTTTTAATGTAAAAATATAATTTTTCGTTAAAATAACAATAACGTAAATTTTTCGTTAAAACTCTATTTTTCTTTTTGTATTTGACAACTTCCTCTGCATTGGACGATCAATACAGCCACCTCTGCTTCCTTCCACTTCTCTCTTCATTAAGGTAATCTTCTTGTCTTCTTCAAGTAATCTTGATGTGGTAAAGTCTGTTTGTAGCTTCAATTTGTTTTTAATTTGGGCATTTGAATTCTACGGTTTTGGATATGGGGTTTTCAGTTTCGTGTTACATTTTGTTTGAAATTTGGAGTTTTTAATCATATGGTTGTTCTATAATTCGTTTATTTCCTCCTCGAAGCTAGCAGATCCGAGCTCCTTCGCCTACTCCTCAAAGTCTCCCTGTGAAATCGGGACTTGCAGCCAAGCACGGAGAGCCGATACAACAATCAGAGGTTTCAAAACGACAATCCGCGTAGGAGATTTGGGAAATACCGAACTGTACCGAAATCCGGAAAAATTTTCGAAAATCCTGAAATTTCGGTTCGCCGGGTTTCAAAATCTTGTTCCGAAAATTTTCGGTTTGGAATTTGAAATACCATTTTTGGTTTGGGATCCCATACCGAACCAGCCCTCTTCAGTCAACTGCACGGCGTATATTTGTGGCGGGGTTTATTAATTGTAAGAAGAAGAAAGTAGTTCCGCCAGAAAATGAAGGAAATGGACAACTGGTCGAGCTTAGGGAAGCTGTAAATCATGGTGCTGGTTTTAGTGTCCTACCACTTCGCCCATCGCAATTCCGGTCGTCTTTGATCTCCTCATATTCCTGCTTTGCTCCCTCGGCCTTGTCTTTCGGCAAATGGATATCTCCGTCCCCTATAAAGCCTCGTCCTCGTCCCCTTCCTCAAAAGGTTGGCTTTACAATGTGTTCATAAGCTTCAGAGGCGAAGACACACGTAAAAACTTCACGGGCCACCTTTATGAAGCATTGACAAGGGCCGGAATCAACGCTTTTATTGACGACGAAGAACTAAAAAAGGGAGAAGATTTAAAAACCAAATTTGAGCGAGCAATCCAAGGTTCTAAGATCTCTATCATCGTCTTCTCTAGACAGTATGCAAACTCCAGCTGGTGCCTCGAGGAGCTGGTTAAGATCATGGAGTGTAGAAGAACGCTGGGGCGGTTAGTTTTGCCGATATTCTATGACGTTGATCCTTCGCATGTCAGGAAACAGACTGACAGTTTTGGAAAATTGTTTCTCGAACATATAGATGAAAAGAAGGTAGAGAGGTGGAGAACTGCTCTTACTGAAGCTTCGAATTTGTCAGGCTGGAATCTCAGAAACACTTTGGACGGGTACTTACTAGTTTCTTCTTTTATGAATTAAGGCTTTAACGCACCTTTGCTTGTCAGTCTCATGTATTATTTTTCTTAGTCCTCTGTTAATAAAATCATACGATAAAGCTTAAACTATTAAGGCTACACTAATCACAGCAGGGAAGCCGCGGGCGAATGGCTGTGTAGGGAAGGGAGGCTGTTTTTGTTTGTTTGTGTTTCTTTTTTAAATTTAAATTTAATTGATGTTTGCTAAGTTTAAACACAACACCTCAAAGAAAACTGTCTTAATTAAAATCTCTAGTCATGATAAGTAATTTTGTGTATTAGTTCAATGTCGTCTTATAGTTGTATAACAATCTTCGTTTTGCTTCTCACTTGACTATTGCCAGGCATGAAGCAAAGTTTATCAGGATGATTACTGAGGAAGTCACTAGGAAGCTAAACAACACATACTTAGACGTAGCACCCTACCAAGTCGGACTAGATTCTCGAGTGCAAGATATCAGTAATTATTTATGCATCGGAGATTCGGATGATGTTCGCATGATTGGAATTTTGGGCATGGGTGGAATAGGTAAAACAACGATTGCTAAGGCCATTTATAACAAATTTTGTGAAAGGTTTGAAGGTAAATGTTTCCTTGAAAAAGTGAGGGAAAAGAAACTAGAAAAATTGCAAAGACAACTTCTTTCTGATATCTTGCAAATGACCAAGACAGAGGTAAGCAGTGTTGCTGCAGGGACCGCCTTGGTAGGGGAAAGATTTCGACGCTTAAGGGTACTTGTCATAGTTGATGATGTAGATGATGCGAAGCAACTACGTGAATTAGCTGGAAATTGCCACTATTTTGGCCCGGGGAGCAGAATCATCATCACAACTAGAATTGAACGTGTGCTAAAAGAATTTGCAATTGATGAGATATATCGGGAGAAAGGAATGGACCGAGAAGAAGCTCTTGAGCTCCTAAGTTGGCATGCTTTCAGAAGTAGTTGTTGTCCTAGTCAATATCTTGTGCTCGCTAAAGAAGTTGTCAATTACTGTGGAGGATTGCCGCTGGCTCTTGAAGTTTTAGGATCTACTCTTTTCAAACGAAGTGTAGATGAATGGAGAAGTATATTGGATGAATTGAAAATGATTCCTCGTGGAGAAATTCAGGCACAACTGAAAATAAGCTACGATGGGCTAAATGATAATTACAAGAGGCGGATATTCCTCGATATAGCTTGTTTTTATATCGGAATGGACAAGAACGATGTCATACAAATCTTGGATGGTTGTGGCTTTTATGCAACAACAGGAATCGAGGTCCTCCTTGACCGGTGCCTTGTAACTATTGGTAGAAAAAACAAGATTATGATGCATGATTTGCTTCGAGACATGGGCAGAGATATTGTGCATACAGAAAATCCCGATTTCCCCGGAGAACAAAGTAGATTGTGGCGTCCTGAAGATGTAAATGATGTATTGATAGACAAATCTGTAAGTACTTTCCCAATTGAACTTTATGTTAAACGTGTAAGCATATGTAAGTTAGTAATTGAACTTTTTTTTCGTGCAAAGCCTTCTCTTATTTGGAGTCTGTTTTCGGATAGCAGGGAACTGAAAAAGTTGAAGGGCTGGCTTTGGATTTGCCAAGTGTTAAAGAGATTAGTTTCAGTACTGAGGCATTTAGAAATATGAAGAGACTGAGATTGCTCCAACTAAACTACGTTCGGCTCGCTGGGGGATACCAATGTCTTTCCAAAAAATTAAGATGGCTGTGCTGGCATGGATTCCCATTGGAGTTCATACCAATAGAACTGTGTCAACCAAACATAGTCGCTATCGACATGCGGTACAACAGCCTCAAACAAGTTCTTTGTGAGTCTTCTGGGGTAAGTACAATGCGTAACCTGAACCAAATTAGGAATTATTTTTATGCTCTCTTTTATCTTCTTTTTGGATTTTAAATTTTTATTTCAATTTGGTTTTGCCTAACAGTTGCTTAATAAGTTGAAGATTCTGAATCTCAGCCACTCCCACAATCTAACACAATCTCCAGACTTTTCGAAACTCCCAAATCTTGAGAAATTGATACTCAAAGACTGTAAGAGGTTGGTTAAAGTTCACAAGTCCATCGGAGATCTCAAGAGTCTTGTGTTGGTGAATTTGAAAGACTGTAAAATGCTTAAGGCTCTCCCAAGGAGTTTCTACAAGTTGAAATCTGTCAAAACTCTTGTTCTCGATGGTTGTTCAGGATTCCGAAGCTTGTCTGAGCACTTGGGAAAAATGGCATCATTGGTCACTCTTTTTGCTGATGGGACGGCCATAAAAAAAGTACCACGTTCCATCGTACGATTGGAGAAGCTCGAGTGCTTATCTTTGAGTTACTTGAAGTGTCCTTTGCGGCTACCTTCCTTACGAGGCTTACGCTCTTTAAGAGACTTAATTTTGGTGGACAACAATTTAGAGGAAGTGCCTAATGATATTGGGAGTAGTCTACCTTGTTTACAGAGCTTACGTCTAGATAAGAATAATTTTCGGAGCCTTCCAAGCCTCAGTGGCCTCTCCATGCTTCATGCGCTATTCTTGATTGGTTGCAGAAACCTTGTCGAGATCACAGATTTACCAAAAAGTTTGGATATCCTGGAGATAGAAGACTGCTTTGCATTAGTAAGAATGCCAGATTTTTCAGGCATGCGGACACATGTGTATCTTGATTGCCCCAAACTCATTGAGTATCCAGCCTTGGACAGCGCGTTAAACTCATTGAGTTTGCACACCACCCCCCTTCACCTCCCGAGAAATTATTAGATGGTACCGTATCGTCACGTCAGCTCGTGATACTTCCATTCAAATTTTGACGTGTGTGTAGTTTTCACAGCTGGATTTAAAAGCTTTTTTCAGTTTGGAAACAAAATTAAAAAATATTCCCAGCAACCACCCCTTTCGCCAAAACCCCAATTCCCCACCACCACCATGACTCACTGCCATCAATTGACATGGCTGCCTTCCCTCAGAGAAATCACCTCCAATGTAATAAAAATGATTCCCCAGGCCCCCTTCAAAAGTTAATTGCACCTTCAACATCCAGCAATCATTCCTCTACAAAAATGGAGTCGTGCCGATTTCAACACCGAGAAAGCGAGCCTCATGAAAGGTACAAGCCCCACATTTCAAGCGGCCTAAGTTTTCTTCGGATTCTTTGCCTAAGTTTTCTTCACTGCAACTGATTCAGTGAATAGCTTGATAATTAACTATGAAGGCTTTATAATTCTCTTTGGATTTGCTTAATGCCAATATGCTTTTGCTATGAAGTTATGAACATCTACAATGTGTCAAATTTCTTTTTCTTTCCAAGCAACTCTTGCATACGAAGTTGTTTTTTAGCATCCGCAGTCCAATAGTTATTACCTTGTAGTTCATCAAGTGTTCAAATCCTATCTCATTTGGATGACAATTCCCCAAACATTGGAAGAAGTTTCCTGGCAGTTGGCATATATTTTTGCATGTATTTTTCATCCAATGCTAGGTTAGGAAGACCTTTGATGTTTTGCTTTCCTAAATGTTGGTTCTAATTCTGTGAACCATGATAGTTTTGAATACATTTTGTAGATTCTCCTCGTGATTCTGTTCAGTTTATTGAATGGTCTCCTACTTCTTGCCCTCGTGCCTTACTAATTGCCAATTTCCATGGGAGAGCAACGATCTGGACTCAGCCTTCTCAAGTAAGCTAGACTACTTGTACTGATTTCTTCTTATGCAGATGACATTTCCCCTTGCAAGCTTTTGATGTGGCCTTTCCAGTAAAAGTGAAATTGCAATAATCTTGGCCAATTTTTCCTTTTTATTTTATTTTATAATATGATGAAATGTTTATATTTGATCTATCTGCTTAGGGGCCAGCTAATCTCGTACACGATGCCAGCCGCTGGCAACGAGAGCATGAATGGCAGCAGGATATTGCAGTTGTTACAAAGTGGCTGTCAGGAGTGTCCCCAGTAAGCAATTTTGTTGTATGCTACTCATCTGGTTTTAAAAGATATGTTTGTGCTTCTTGTTCTGCCCATCTGAATGTACTTTGTTCTTTGAAATGTAACATATTAGATTGCTTATTGTTTATATGAAGATCGCATTTTATTTCTGCTGGTGTGACTGCAGTACGTATCCTTTTTCAGATGATCTTGATGGTTAATGATTTTTTTAATCTTTTTTTTTTTTATGAACCAGTATAAGTTGCTTTCCTCAAAATCAAGTACATCCTCCAATGGAAAGTCAACTTTTGAAGAAAAATCTCTTTCACAGCAGTCTCAAAATTCAGGTTTTTTTTCCCTTCATTGCAACGTCTCTTAATTTCAAGTTATCTTATTTTCCATTTTATTTCTGCTGGTGTTCGATTGGTATCTGATGCAATATTTTGTTATTTGTTTCAGCTCGGTGGCCCAGTTTTCTGTGCGTTTGTTCTGTTTTCTGTTCAGGCTCTATTCAGCTTCATTGGTCCCAGTATCCTCCTAATCAGACGAGTGCTGCACCAAAGTGGTTTCAAACAAGCAAGGGACTCTTGGGTGCTGGGCCTAGTGGGGATCATGGCAGCTGATGCTATCATAACAGACAGTGGTGCCATGCATATGTCGCAGGCGTTCCAATTGTAAACCCATCTACTGTTGTTGTTTGGGAGGTCACTCCTGGCCTAGGAAATGGATTTCGCACAACTCCAAAGATTAGCACAACTAATGGGGTCCCACCTTCAATAAATCCACCCATTTGGGCAGGGTTTTCCCCTTTGGCTGCATATTTGTTTAGCTGGCAAGATCATCTATTATCTGAAGCAAACCAACGGCGAAAGCAGACGGATCAAGACTTCAGTGACACTGTACCGCTTCACTGCTCTCTAGTTTCTAAGTTTTCGGCATATCTGAGTCCCGAGGCTGCATCTCAATCTGCAACTACCACTACATGGGGATCTGGAGTCTTTTCTAATCCAGATGTACATTTTCCCAAACAAAATCTCCGAAAGTTAGAGTCTTAATCTTTTCTAAACAAGTGCGTCATTATTTCTCGTTTCCATACTCTATTTGTTTATTTGTTTATCTTTACCTTACCTTTGATTCTGGTGTAATATCGGAGTTTTATTCTATCTGGCCTGTTAGGTAACGACAACCCTTTTTTTTTCCTGATAAGAAAATAAGTTTTCTTAGAAATACGTCTGAACAATACATGTCTCCTTATGATCCAGATGAGGGTCTATCAATTACAGGATGGAGAGTGCAACGCTGGAAATCATCACTTCAGCCTGTTGTTCTTCACCAAATATTTGGAAATCCTACTTCCAGTTTTGGTGGGCAGGCACCAATGCAAACTGTTTGGCTATCCAAAGTGGACACAAGCATACAACCAACTAGTGATTTTAAAAGTCACCAAGCAGCAGTGACAACAGCAACCACTGATGCAAGGAAGACTCCTGATTCTAGAACACTTGCTCGAATAGTCTATTCTGCTCATGGTGGAGAGATTGCTGTTGCTTTCCTCCGGGGTGGGGTTCACATCTTCTCTGGTTCGAACTTTTGTATACCTAGTGGAATATTTAAGCCAAAAACTGATGTCGGCCAGTACAGCTCGATTGAGAGTCCAGGTGGACATTCCGGGTTGGGTGTGTCACCCAAAGCATTGTTAAAATTGGGTTCCACCCCCAATAATATCAATGGAATGTCCAACCTTAATTTTCAAAACTTCAAGATGAGGCGAAGGTGAAAATGAATAGATTGGACGATGATTTATGTATGAATTTGCAAAACGGACTAAAAACGTGAGTTTGAACCCATGTTTTCTGTCAAAAATGCAAATTTTTTATTTTCTCCAAACATTTTCCATGAGCATAATGGAAAACTTTGTAAGGCATGTGGAAGTGGATTTATGATATATTGAGCAACAAATGTATATCTAGTATAATATTTAAGCTGAAAACTAAAAAAATAAGTGAAAAATATAGTAGTGAGACTCAAAAATAAGGTTCTACCCTCAAGAATCTTAACAGAAAGTCTTACCTTAATTTTCAAAACTTCATGGTGACGCGAATGTGAAAATAAATAGATTGAACGATGATTTAAATACGACCGGGCGAGGATCGATAGCGTGGTACCAATCTTTTCCAATTCCATTTTTTTTATTTATTTTCTGCTTTTTTGTTTATTCCTTTGAGTTTTTTTCTTCGTACATTACTTTGTCTGAGTAACCATTATTAAATTCAAATATCTTTAAATTTAGGTTTTAAATCATTGATTACAAATGTTTAAATATGTACGATAATAGATTTTGCATGAAAAAATATATTTTGAAGAATATGAGTTTGATAGTTTGTTGTTATGGTAAGAGAACTAAAAAACTAAAAAGAAAAAATTGAAAAGAGGGGTTCGGTACGAATCTAGCGATTCTTACTAGGAATTGTTGCTAACATGCTAACGACAGTTCTTGTTGAAAATCGGTAGCGAAGTACTGATCATATCCTTTTCTATTTAATTTATTTATTTGGAAGCAAGTTTACGATTTATTGAGCAACAAATGTATATTTAGTAGACTATTTAAGTCGAAAACTAAAAAAATAAGTGAAAAATATAGTAGGGAGGCCCAAAACATTGTTAAAATGGCGTTCCACCCACAAGAATATAACAAAAAGTATTACTATAATCTTCGAACTTCATGGTGAGGTGAAGGCTGTGACATCCCACATCGCCCAGGGAAGTGATCCTTAAATGTATATCTCATCCCTACCTAGCACGAGGCCTTTTGGGAGCTCACTGGCTTCGGGTTCCATCGGAACTCCGAAGTTAAGCGAGAAGGGGGCTAGAGCAATCCCATGATGGGTGACCCTCTGGGAAGTTGCTCGTGAGTTCCCAAAAACAAAACCGTGAGGGAATGGTAAGTCCAAAGCGGACAATATCATGCTACGGTAGTGGAGCGGGCCCTGGAAGTCGTCCCACCCGGGCCGGGATGTGACAATTTGGTATCAGAGCCTAACCCTGGTCGCGTATGTGCCGACGAGGACGTCGGGCCCCTAAGGGGGGTGGATTGTAACATCCCACATCGCCCAGGAAAGTGATCCTTAAATGTATATCCCATCCCTACCTAGCACGAGACCTTTTGGGAGCTCATTGGCTTCGGGTTCCATCGGAACTCCGAAGTTAAGCGAGAAGGGGGCTAGAGCAATCCCATGATGGGTGACCCTCTGGGAAGTTGCTCGTGAGTTCCCAAAAACAAAACCGTGAGGGAATGGTAAGCCCAAAGCGGACAATATCGTGCTACGGTAGTGGAGCGGACCCGGGAAGTCGTCCCACCCGGGCCGGGATGTGACAAAGGCAAAGTTTTTATTTTCATGAAATATTTTTTGCAAGCATTAAGCAAAATTTATAAGGCATTTGGAAGCGGATTTACAATTTATTGAGCAACAAATGTATACTTAGTAGACCATTTAAATCGAAATAAAAAAAATAAAGGAAAAATATAGTAGTGAGGCCCAAAACATTGTTAAAATTGCGTTCCACCCACAAGAATATAACGTAACATATTACTATAATTTTCAAACTTCACGGTCAGGTGAAGGTAAATATAAATAGTTTGTACGACATTTTATGTACGAATTTGTAAAAACTGACTAAAACCAATCAGCACCCACGTTTTTTTGTTAAAAATGCAAAATTTTTATTTTCGCTAAATATTTTCTTTGAGCATTAAGGAAAATTTTATAAGGCATTTGGAAGCGGATTTACGATTTATTGAGCAACAAATTTATATTTAGTAGAGTATTTAAGTCAAAAACTTAAAAACTAAGTGAAAAATATAGTTGTGAGGCCCAAAACATTGTTAAAATAAGGTTCCACCCTCAAGAATGTTAACAGAAACTATTACTTTAATTTTCAAACTTAACGGTGAGGCGAAGGTGAAAATAAATAGTTTGAACAACGATTTATGTACAAATTTGTAAAAACTAACAAAAAATCGTGAGTGTAACACCAATGTTTTTTGTCAAAAAGGCAAATTTTTTATTTTCGCGACACATTTTCCATGAGCATTAAGGAAAATTTATAAGGCATTTGGAAGCGGAATTACAATTTATTGAGCAACAAATGTATATTTAGTAGATTATTTGTGTCGAAAACTAAAAAAATAAGTGAAAAATATAGTCGTGCGGCCCACAACATTGTTAAAATTGGGTTCCACCCTCAAGATTACAACAAAAATAATTACTATAATTTTTAAACATCATGGTGAGGTGAATGTAAAAATAAATATTTTGAATGACGATTTATGTACGAATTTGTAAAAACTGACCAAAAACAATGAATGTTAACACACGTTTTTTGTCAAAAATACAAATTTTTTATTTTCTCGAAAAATTTTCCGGGAGCATTAAGGAAAATTTTACAAAGCATTTGAAAGCGTATTTACAATTTATTGAGCTACAAATGGATATTTAGTAGACTATTTAAGTCAAACACTAAAAAAATAAGTGAACAATATAGTAGCGAGTCCTAAAACATTGTTAAAATGGGGTTCCATCCTCAAGAATATAACAAGAAGTACTACTATAATTTTCAAACTTCACGATTAGGCGAAGGTGAAAATAAATAGTTTGAACGACGATTTATGTACGAATTTGTAAAAATTGACTAAAAACTATGAGTGTTAATCCACGTTGTTTTGGTCAAAAATGCAAATTTTTATTTTTGGGCAATATTTTCCGCGAGCATTAAGGAAAACTTTATAAGGTGTTTGGAAGCAATTGTATGATTTATTGAGCAACAAATATATACTTAGTAGAATATTGAAGCCGAAAACTGAAGAAAAAAAATATGTGAAAAATAAAATAATGCGGACCAAAACATTGTCAAATGGGGTTCCACCCTCAAGAATTTCAATGGAAAGTCTCACCTTAATTTTCAAAACTCCACACTGAGGTGAAGCTAAAAATAAATAGATTGAGCAGTGATTTATGTACGAATTTGCAAAACCGACTAAAAGCAGTGAATGTTAACCCATGTTTTTTTGGTCAAAAATGAAAATTTTTATTTTTGAAAAATATTTTCTGCGAGCATTATGGAAAACTTTATAAGGTGTTTGGAAGTGGTTTTGTGATTTATTGAGCAACAAATGTATACTTAGTAGAATATTTAAGCCGAAAACTGAAAAAAATAAGTGAAAAATACAATAGTGAGAACCAAAACATTGTCAAATGGGGTTCCACCCTCAAGAATCTCAACGAAAAGTTTTTTCTTAATTTTCAAAATTTCACGATGAGGCGAAGGTGAAAACAAATAGATTGAACGATGATTTGTGTACGAATTTGTAAAACCGACTAAAAATCGTGAGTGTTAACCCACATTTTTTTGGTCAAAAATGCAAATTTTATTTTTGGGCAATATTTTCCGTGAGCATTAAGGAAAGCTTTATAAGGTGTTTGGAAGCGGTTTTATGATTTATTGAGCAACAAATGTATACTTAGTAGAATATTTAAGCTGAAAACTAAAAAAATAAGTGAAAAATAGAATTGTGAGGACCAAAACATTGTCAAACGGGGTTCCACCCTCAAGAATCTCAACGGCAAGTCATACCTTAATTTTCAAAATTTCACAGTGAGGTGAAGGTGAAAAAAAATAGATTGAATGAATGATTTATGTACGAATTTGTAAAACCGACTAAATCGTGAGTTCCCACGTTTTTTTGGTCCAAAATGCAAATTTTTGTTTTTGCAAAATATTTTGTGCGAGCAATAAGGAAAATTTTATAAGGTGTTTGGAAGCGGTTGTACGATTTATTGAGCAACAAATGTATATTTGGTAGAATATTTAAGCCGAAAACTGAAGAAAAAAAATATGTGAAAAATACAATAATGTGGACCAAAACATTGTCAAATGGGGTTCCACCCTCAAGAATCTCAATGGAAAGTCTCACCTTAGTTTTTAAAACTCCACATTGAGGTGAATCTAAAAATAAATAGATTGAACGGTGATTTATGTACGAATTTGCAAAACCGACTAAAAACAGTGAATGTTAACCCATGTTTTTTTGGTCAAAAATGAAAATTTTTATTTTTGTAAAATATTTTTTGCAAGCATTATGGAAAACTTTATAAGGTGTTTGGAAGCGGTTTTATGATTTATTGAGCAACAAATTATACTTAGTAGAATATTTAAGCCGAAAACTGAAAAAATAAGTGAAAAATACAATAGTGGGGACCAAAACATTGTCAAATGGGGTTCCACCCTCAAGAATCTCAATGGAAAGTCTTATCTTAATTTTCAAAATTTCACGATGAGGCGAAGGTGAAAACAAATAGATTAAACGATGATTTATGTATGAATTTGTAAAACCAACTAAAAATTGTGAGTTACACCCACGTTTTTTTGGTAAAAAATGAAAATTTTTATTTTTAGGCAATATTTTCCACGAACATTAAGGAACACTTTATAAGGTGTTTGGAAGTGGTTTTATGATTTATTGAGCAACAAATGTATACTTAGTAGAATATTGAAGCCGAAAACTGAAAAAATAAGTGAAAAATACAATATTGAGGACCAAAACATTGTCAAATGGAGTTCCACCCTCAAGAATGTCACATCCCCGCCCGGGTGGGACGACTTCCCGGGCCCGATCCACCACCGTAGCACGATATTGTCCGCTTTGGGCTTACCATTCCCTCACGGTTTTGTTTTTGGGAACTCACGAGCAACTTCCCAGTGGGTCACCCATCCTGGGATTGCTCTAGCCTCCTTCTCGCTTAACTTCGGAGTTCCTATGGAACCCGAAGCCAGTGAGCTCCCAAAAGGCCTCGTGCTAGGTAGGATGAGAATATACATTTAAGGATCAGTCCTCTGGGCGATGTGGGATGTCACAATCCACCCCCCTTAGGGGCCCGACGTCCTCGTCGGCACATTTCCGGCCAGGGATAGGCTCTGATACCAATGTCACATCCCCGCCCGGGTGGGACGACTTCCCGGGCCCGATCCACCACCGTAGCACGATATTGTCCGCTTTGGGCTTACCATTCCCTCACGGTTTTGTTTTTGGGAACTCACGAGCAACTTCCCAGTGGGTCACCCATCCTGGGATTGCTCTAGCCTCCTTCTCGCTTAACTTCGGAGTTCCTATGGAACCCGAAGCCAGTGAGCTCCCAAAAGGCCTCGTGCTAGGTAGGATGAGAATATACATTTAAGGATCAGTCCTCTGGGCGATGTGGGATGTCACAATCCACCCCCCTTAGGGGCCCGACGTCCTCGTCGGCACATCACGGCCAGGGTTAGGCTCTGATACCAATGTCACATCCCGGCCCGGGTGGCACCACTTCCCGGGCCCGCTCCACCACCGTAGCACGATATTGTCCGCTTTGGGCCCCGACCACGCCCTCACGGTTTTGTTTCTGGGAACTCACACGAGAACTTCCCGATGGGTCACCCATCCTGGGATTGCTCTAGCCTCCTTCTCGCTTAACTTCGGAGTTCCTATGGAACCCGAAGCCAGTGAGCTCCCAAAAGGCCTCGTGCTAGGTAGGATGAGAATATACATTTAAGGATCAGTCCTCTGGGCGATGTGGGATGTCACAATCCACCCCCCTTAGGGGCCCGACGTCCTCGTCGGCACATTTCCGGCCAGGGATAGGCTCTGATACCAATGTCACATCCCCGCCCGGGTGGGACGACTTCCCGGGCCCGATCCACCACCGTAGCACGATATTGTCCGCTTTGGGCTTACCATTCCCTCACGGTTTTGTTTTTGGGAACTCACGAGCAACTTCCCAGTGGGTCACCCATCATGGGATTGCTCTAGCCTCCTTCTCGCTTAACTTCGGAGTTCCTATGGAACCCGAAGCCAGTGAGCTCCCAAAAGGCCTCGTGCTAGGTAGGATGAGAATATACATTTAAGGATCAGTCCTCTGGGCGATGTGGGATGTCTGACATCCCGGCCCGGGTGGCACGACTTCCCGGGCCCGATCCACCACCGTAGCACGATATTGTCCGCTTTGGGCTTACCATTCCCTCACGGTTTTGTTTTTGGGAACTCACGAGCAACTTCCCAGTGGGTCACCCATCCTGGGATTGCTCTAGCCTCCTTCTCGCTTAACTTCGGAGTTCCTATGGAACCCGAAGCCAGTGAGCTCCCAAAAGGCCTCGTGCTAGGTAGGATGAGAATATACATTTAAGGATCAGTCCTCTGGGCGATGTGGGATGTCACAATCCACCCCCCTTAGGGGCCCGACGTCCTCGTCGGCACATTTCCGGCCAGGGATAGGCTCTGATACCAATGTCACATCCCCGCCCGGGTGGGACGACTTCCCGGGCCCGATCCACCACCGTAGCACGATATTGTCCGCTTTGGGCTTACCATTCCCTCACGGTTTTGTTTTTGGGAACTCACGAGCAACTTCCCAGTGGGTCACCCATCCTGGGATTGCTCTAGCCTCCTTCTCGCTTAACTTCGGAGTTCCTATGGAACCCGAAGCCAGTGAGCTCCCAAAAGGCCTCGTGCTAGGTAGGATGAGAATATACATTTAAGGATCAGTCCTCTGGGCGATGTGGGATGTCACAAGAATCTCAACATAAAGTCTTACCTTAATTTTCAAAACTTCACAGTGAGGCAAATATGAAAACAAATAGATTGAACGATGATTTATGTACGAATTTAAAACGACTAAAAATCGTGAGCGTTAACGCACGTTTTTTTTGTCAACATGCAAATTTTTATTTTTGGGAAATATTTTCTACGAGCATTAAAGAAAACTTTATAACTTGTTTAGAAGCAGATTTATGATTTATTGTGAAACAAATGTATACTTAGTAGAATATTTAAGCCGAAAACTGAAAAATTAAGTGAAAAATATAATAGTGAAGACCAAAACATTGTCAAATGGGTTCCACCATCAAGAATCTTAACGGAAAATCTTCCCTTAATTTTCAAATTTTCATGGTGAGCCAAAGGTGAAAACATATAGATTTTACAATGATTTATGTGCGAATTTATAAAACTGACTAAAAATCGTGAGTGTTAACCCATGTTTTTTTGGTCAAAAATGCAAATTTTTATTTTTGGGTAATATTTTTCACAAGCATTAAGGAAAACTTTATAAGGTGTTTGGAAGCGGTTTGATGATTTATTGAGCAACAAATGTATTCTAAGTAAAATATGTAAACCAAAAACTGGAAAAAAAATAAGTGAAAAATACAATAGTGAAGACCAAAACATTATCAAATGGGGTTCCACCGTCAAGAATCTCAATGGTAAGTCTTACCTTAATTTTCAAAATTTCACGATGAGGCAAAGGTGAAAGCAAATAGTTTGAACGACGATTTGTGTATGAATTTGTAAAACCGATTAAAAATATTGAGTACCCACGCTTTTTGGTGAAAAATATAATTTTTTATTTTCGCAAAATATTTTTCGTAAGCTCTAAGGAAAACTTTATAAGGCATTTGGAAGCATTTTTACAGCTTTTTGAGCAATAAATGTATATTTAATATAATATTTAACATGAAAACTAAGAAAATAAGTAAAAAAAACACAGTTGTGAGGCTCAAAACATTGCTAAAATGGGGTTGCATCCTCCAGAATATCAACAAAAGTCTAACTTTAATTTTCAAAATTTCACAATGAGGTGAAGGTGAAATAATTACATTGGACTATGATTTATGTACAAATTTACAAAACTAACTAAAAATCGGGAGTGCTAACCCCTGTTTTTGGTGAAAAATGTGAATTTTGTATTTTCACGAAATATTTTCCATGAGCTTTCAGGAAAGCTTTATAAGGCATTTGGAAGTAGTTTTACAACTTTTTGAGCAATAAATGTATACTTAGTATAATATTTAAATCGAAAAGTAAGAGAATTTGGGAAAAATAAGATTGTAAGTGTTAACCCACGTTTTTTTGGTAAAAAATGAAAATTTTTATTTTTGCAAAATATGTTCTGCAAGCATTAAGGAAAACTTTATAAGGTGTTTGGAAGCGGTTTTATGATTTATTGAGCAACAAATGTATACTTAATAGAATATTTAAGCCGAAAACTTAAAAAATAAGTGAAAAATACAATAGTGAGGACCAAAACATTGTCAAATGGAGTTCCACCCTCAAGAATCTCAACGGAAAGTCTTACCTTAATTTTCAAAATTTCACGGTGAGACAAAGGTGAAAACAAATGGATTGAACGATGATTTATGTATGAATTTGTAAAACCGACTAAACATCGCGAGTGTTAACCACTTTTTTTTTTTTGTCAAAAATGCAAATTTTTATTTTTGTGAAATATTTTTCGCGAGGATTAAGGAAAACTTTATAACATGTTTGGAAGCAGTTTTATGATTTATTGAGTAAAAAATGTATACTTAGTAGAATATTTAAGCCGAAAACTGAAAAAATAAGTGAAAAACACAATAGTGAGGACCAAAACATTGTCAAATGGAGTTCCACCCTCAAGAATCTCAACAGAAAGTCTTACCTTACTTTTCAAAATTTTTACAGGGAGGTGAAGCTGAAAATAAATAGGTTGAATGGTGATTTATGTATGAATTTGCAAAACCGACTAAAAGTAACACCCACGTTTTTTTGTCAAAAATGCAAATTTTATTTTTGAGAAATATTTTCCACGGGCATTGAAGAAAACTTTATAAGGTGTTTGGAAGTGGGTTTATGATTTATTGAGCAACCAATGTTTACTTAGTAGAATATTTAAGATGAAAACATAAAAAATGAGTGAAAAATACAATAGTGATAACCAAAACATTGTCAAATGGGGTTCCACCCTCAAGAATCTCAAAGGAAAGTCTTACCTTAATTTTCAAAATTTTTACGGGGAGGCGAAGGTGAAAACAAACAGATTGAAAGATGATTTATTTACGAATTTGTTAAACCGATTAAAAAATGTGTGTGTTAACCCACGTTTTTTGGGTCAAAAATGCAAATTTTTATTCTTGCAAAATATTTTCCACGAGCATTAAGGAAAACTTTGTAACGTGTTTGGAAGTGGTTTTATGATTTATTGAGCAACAAATGTATACTTAGTAGAATATTTAAGCTGAAAACTAAAAAAATAAGTGAAAAATACAATAGTGAGGACCAAAACATTGTCAAATGGGGTTCCACCCTCAAGAATCTCAATGGAAAGTTTCACCTTAATTTTCAAAACTTCACATTGTGGCGAAGCTGAAAATAAATAGATTAAACGGTGATTTATGTACGAATTTGCAAAACCGACTAAAAGTCGTGAGTATTAACCCACATTTTTTTTGTCAAAAATGCAAATTTTTATTTTTGCGAAATATTTCCCGCAGGCTTTGAGGAAAACTTTATAAGGTGTTTGGAAGCAGGTTTATGATTTATTGAGCAACAAATGTATATTTAGTAGAATATTTAAGACGAAAACTTAAAAAATAAGTGAAAAATACAATAATGATAACCAAAACATTGTCAAATGGGGTCCACCCTCAAGAATCTCAACGGAAAGTCTTACCTTAATTTTCAAAATTTCACGGTGAGGCGAAGGTGAAAACAAACAGATTGAACGATGATTTATTTACGAATTTGTAAAACCGACAAAAAATCGTGAGCATTAAGGAAAACTTTATAACGTGTTTGGAAGCGGGTTTAGGATTTATTGAGCAACAAATGTATACTTCGTAGAATATTTAAGCCGAAAACTGAAAAAATAAGTGAAAAATACAATAGTGAGGACCAAAACATTGTCAAATGGGGTTCCACACTCAAGTTAACCCATGTTTTTTGGGAAAAACTCAAATTTTTTATTCTCGTGAAATATTTTTCATGAGCATTAAGGAAAACTTTATAAGGCATTTGGAAGCGGTTTACGATTTATTAAGCAATAATCAATATTTAGTAGAATATTTAAGCTGAAAACTAAAAAATAAGTGAAAAATATAGTAGTGAGCCCCAGAATATAGCAGTTAATTAATACCCACGTTTTTTTTGTGAAAAATGAAAATTTTTATTTTCTCAAAATGTTTTCCGTTAGAGCCTTACATTGATTTTTAAAACTTCACAGTGAGGCGAATGTGAAAATATTAGATTGAACAATGATTTAAGTACGAAATTTTAAAACCGACTAAAAACAGTAAGTGTTGTCCCATATTTCTTGTGAAAAATGTAAATTTTTTATTTTTGCAAAATATTTTCCGTGGGCATTAAAGAAAACTTTATACGGCATTTGGATGCAGTTTTACGATTTATTGAACAACAAATATATATTTAGTAGAATATTTAAGACGAAAACTAAAAAAGTAAGTGAAAATTATTTAGTGACATTGTCGTAAACGTGTTCCACCCTCAAGAATACCAACGGAAAGTCTTACATTAATTTTTAAAACTTCACAGTAAGGCAAAAGTGAAAATAAATAGATTGAACGATGATTTATGTACGAATTTGTCAAACCAACTAAAAACAATGAGTTACTCAAATTTTTTATTTTCATGAAATATATTTTGTGAGCATGAAGGAAAACTTTGTTAGTGTAACATCCCACATCGCCCAGGGAGTGATCCTTAAATGTATATTCCCAACTCTACCTAGCACGAGGCCTTTTGGGAGCTCACTGGCTTCAGGTTCCATGGGAACTCCAAAGTTAAGCGAGTTGCTCGGGAGAAGTCACATCCCAGCCCGGGCGGGACCACTTCCCAGGCCCAACTCTACCGTAGCACAATATTGTCCGCTTTGGGCCCCCAGCACACCCTCACGGTTTTGTTTTTGGGAACTCACACGAGAACTTCCCGATGGGTCACCCATCCTGGGAATGCTCTCGCGCGCTACTCGCTTAACTTCGGAGTTCCCATGGAACCCGAAGCCAGTGAACTCCCAAAAGGCCTCATGTTAGGTAGAGTTGGGAATATACATTTAAGGATCACTCCCCTGAGCGATGTGCGATGTTACAGTAAGCATTTGGAAGTAGATTTACAATATATTGAGCAACAAATGTATATTTAGTAGAATATTTAAGCAAAAAACTATAAAAATAAATGAATAAATAAATAAAAGTGAAAAATGTGGTAGTGAGGCCCAAAATATTGTCAAATGGGGTTCAACCCTCAAGAAAGATGATTTAAGTAAGACTGGGCAAGAACGGTAATGTGGTACCGATGCTTCCTATTCCAATTTCTTTAATTTATTTGAGTAACCACTACTAAATTAAAATATCTTTAACTTTAGGTTTAAAAACGTTGATTACAAGTGTTTAAATATGAATAATAATGAATTTTGCACGGAAAAATATATTTTAAAGAACATAAATATGATAGTTTGTTGTTATGGTAAGAGAAATAATCAATATTTAGTAGACTATTTAAGCTGGAAACTAAAAAATAAGTGAAAAATATAGTAGTGAGCCCCAGAATATAGTAGTTAACTTAATACACACGTTTTTTGTGAAAAATGCAAATTTTTATTTTCTCGAAATGTTTTCCGTTAGCATTAAGGAAGCCTTACTTTGATTTTCAAAACTTCACGGTGAGATGAACGTGAAAATACTAGATTGAACAATGATTTAAGTACAAATTTTTAAAACCAACTAAAAACAATAAGTGTTGTCCCATATTTCTTGTGAAAAATGTAAATTTTTTATTTTCACGAAATAATTTCCTTAGGCATTAAAGAAAACTTTATACGGCATTTGGATGTAGTTTTATGATTTATTGAACAACAAATATATATTTAGTAGAATATTTAAGACAAAAACTAAAAAAGTAAGTGAAAATTATTTAGTGACATTGTCGTAAACGTGTTCCAACCTCAAAAATACTAACGGAAAGTCTTACATTAATTTTTAAAACTTCATAATGAGGCAAAAGTGAAAATAAATAGATTAAACGATGATTTATGCACGAATTTGCCAAATCGACTCAAAACAATGAGTTACTCAATTTTTTTATTTTCACGAAATATATTTTGTGAGCATGAAGGAAAACTTTGTAAGGCATTTGGAAGTAGATTTATGATGTATTGAGCAATAAATGTATATTTAGTAGAATATTTAAACAGGAAAAAAAGGTGAAAAATGTAGTAGTGAGGCCCAAAATATTGTCAAATGGGGTTCAACCCTCAAGAAAGATGATTTAAGTACGACTGGGCAAGAATCGGTAGCGTGGTACCGATCTTCCTATTCCTATTTCTTTAATTTATTTGAGTAAACACTATTAAATTAAAATATGTTTAACTTTAGGTTTAAAAACGTTGATTACAAGTGTTTAAATATGAATAATAATGAATTTTGCATGGAAATATATATTTTAAAGAACATAAATATGATAGTTTGTTGTTATGGTAAGAGAAATAAAAGAAAAATTAACAACAAAAAAAAAGCTAAAAAAGAAAAAAAAATTGAAAAGGGAGATCGGTACGATGATAGCGGCTAGTATGAAGTAAAGTCGCTAACTTGATAGCGACCATTTCTGTTGACAATCAATAGTGAAGTACTGATCGTATCATTTTCTATTTTTTTTTTCATTGATTTTTTTTTCTTCCTATCTTATTTTATTTAGATTCAAATACCATTAGATTCATATTTATATCTTCGTTTTTGAGTGTTTTCACATGGATTATAAGTAAATTTTCACCGAAAATATATTTTGTAGAACATGAAGATAATATTTTGGTGTTATGGAAAGGAAAAGAAAAATTTAACAAAAACAAAAAATCATAAAATTGATAAAATTGATGGTTTAGGCCAGAAGTAGCCCAAGCTCAACGAGCTCAGGCATTAGCCGCAGCCCATACTCATGCCTTCGGGAATGCCCAAGGCGCAGCAGAAGCAGTTGATGCCCATGAGATTTCTGGTTTAGGAGTGTGTGAAGAGTAATGGGTCGTAAAATAACACCATAAGTTTTGGCTCGCTACAGAGTAGTAGAGAATTTTTTTTTTTTTTTTTTTTTTTAAGAAGAGGTTACTATGTTAAAAATGACGGCCTTAGTGTGAATTTTATCAGGATTTATTCAATATTTTCTAAAACAATATTCATTTTCTGGTTAAAATGTCACTAGTTGTAAACTTGGGAGATACAACTCCACAGAGTTCTTCATTCACAGTACATAGGTGCTCATTTAAAAAGGAAAAGAAATTACATAGGAATATATACATGAATTGAACAAACTAAATAAAAATAAAAGTTCCAAGTAATTATTCTTAGCCGTTAAACGTAAATAAGTTTCACTCCTTGATCTAGGCTGGTTGGCCCCATGCTGCCCAATTAGCTTCACTACCAACACGTGGCATGTTGGGAATCCTTGATTGGACGTCAACCTTGAAGGTGGCCCCACACATAACACCCTCACTATCAACTCTAGGCATTGCCTTCATCTTCTTGGTTGGATGCTCAAAGCTCATCAATCCTTGCTCACTGTGGAACATGCACCCTGCAACCAAAATTGCACCCATCAAAAAATGAGAAGCTAAATAATAATGTTAATTTCAATTTTATTATAAGGTTCACAATAGGTCGTGTTTGAGGAGAAATTTATCAATGCGTCAAGAATGTAGTCCGGCACACCAAATATCATAATACAAGTGGTTGAAATTTTTTTTTTCAATTATCCAACCACTTGATTATAGCACTTGGTGTATAGGACCATATTCCTTGGCACACTGAAAAATCTCTCGTGTTCGAGTTCAACCATTTTTGTATTTGTGCAAGTTTTGAGCCATGTAACTTGTCGTGTTAATGTTGATAGTGTTTTACATACCAGTTGGAAATGGGGCAAAAGATTTAGCACAGCTTTGTTTCATGACCCCCAAGTTGTCAGAAATCACCACCGAACCATCTGCTGCAATGCCCCAGAACATGCTAACCCCTTCATTAGCACCCTGCACAAAAACAAACCACAACCAGAAATGCTAAGAACACACGAACCATAAGCACAAATTTGATAAGGACACCCAGCCTCTGCTATCTGCATTTGATTCATTTGGCACTTACCAATGCAGCAAAGACGGTTCCAGCCTTGGTGTCATAAATCACAAAGCCAAAGCTTCCATCAAGATCCTTGAGGACCTGATCAGCTGGGTAAGGGCCGCGGTCGCGAAGAGTCCGATAGGCCTCCACCACAAACATGGCCTCATTGGTGCCCTTCGACAGCCCGTACTGCTTGATCAGGCTGCAGAGGTTGTTCAGGCCCCCAAGGAAAATGCAGTGTATGTTGTCCAATGAACAGAACACCCTGCAACGAATTAATCAATTATCAATTAAAAACAAAACAAGGATTTAGATTCGTGTTTACCCCAAATGTTGTATACAGAAATTCTACGTTTATGACGTTTGTTCGTTCGTTCTTAATGTCTGCATGTATATGCATGCAAGCATTACCGTTTTTGAGATGAGTAGGGGTTGGTTGGAGGAACATAAGCAAGCAAAGCTGTGTTTCCAAAACAGACTGAAAATGCATTGTTTGGATCATGGCAGGACATGAAGTCTTTGGCAATTTCTTGAGGCTTCATGGCGGGATTGACGGAGGCAGCGGTGGGGCTGTGGAGCTCCTGCGGTGGCTGCACTACTTCCTTGTTGAATATTGCCAGCATTTTCAATAACAGTTTTTGGATCTCAAATTTCTTAAACACAAAGGAGGGTACTAAGAAGTTGACACTGGCAAAGGGAGGTGATGGAGATTAATGCATTATCGTTAGGGAATATATATATAAACTAAATATTCTGAGGGAGAGAGAAAGTAGGAAAAGTATGCGTGGCAATATTATCCAAAACTCTCTCTCTCTTCTATTAGTTAGGGAGATTAGATTCATAAATCTATTTTTATCCATGGCATACTTTGACTCCGTATATTCTAAGCAGTTTTTTTTTTCGTTACAAGCAAATTATAGTTTAACACTTGTGTAATATATGTTTTTTAGATTACATTAGTATTCATGTCCGTTTGTACATTTTAGTTAGAGATGATTAATTTCTTTATAGTAATAAACAACACGACAATATCCTTTTTCTTTACTAAAGTTAGTAACAAATTTGGATCATCTTCGAACTTTAGTGTCCGATGTCTAAGTAGGCCAACAGAATGAGTTAATGAGGATCGTTAGATTTAATTTGAATGGTCCGGATTGCCTGATCATTGAGCTCAAGACAATGAGATCAAGAGTAGATTTATGTCCGATTGTAATATAGTGATATTTTGCCATACCAAAAAGAAAGGCGTGAAGTTCGATCTCGTTTGCTTAGTTTAATCCATCTGCTAGCAAATTTCAAAGACTAGATTTATGAAATGTAACAGCTAAAGTACAATGGTAATGCTCGCCGCCAATTCAGGCTGTTATTACCAAAATCTGTTATCCTAGTCAGTCGGATTAGAAAATGGAGATAAAACTGAATGGGTATTTTGGAAACAGTCAAAACGTGTGTGAGTTGTACGAACGCTCTTATCCAAAACTAAAGAACAAGTATAAACAGTGTTTCGAAAGAAAAAAAAAAGAACAAGTATAAACAAGGTAGAGGAGGAGGAGGAGGAAAATGTGTGTTGTGAGTGACAGTGATCTGAGTCATCCAATCCAACCTTTTATTTCATTGCTCTTTTGACTGTTCCCCACGCCTCTGACACATACATGTGGCTGATAATCGACAGCCTAAATAAGGAGAAATTTTTTATTATGCTCAAAACACAGATGATACACAACGTGCTATTATACAAGTAGAGGAAAGTTTTATTTTCTAACTTGTTAATTTTTTAACACAAGTACCTCACCGTTTGTGTAGTGACACATAATGTACCACCCATGTTCAAGCATAAAAAGTCTCTCCCAATGAAGCTGAAATTACTGAAATATACCATTTGAAAGCGGTTATAGAACTTATTAAGTCAACTAGACTTCGCAAACAGATGTTTGTTGTGTTTATCATTTTCGTGTCATACCGGTTATTTTAGTGGATCGTGTTATGTCAAACCTACTATCTTAACAAATTATGTCATGTCAATTTAGAATTCTTAATAGATGATCCGATAACGACTTAAATCGTTAAGGTTGTGTCATTCTAATATCTAGACCTTGCAACCATAATGTGTCAATGTCATATCCGTTATCTTAACGGGTTCTTAACAGATGATCTGATAACGACGCAATTCATTTACATTTTTTTTTCTCATAATGACCTGACTCATTAACAAGTTGATCTGAAACCTGAAATTTCATGTCGTTTCGTGTCATATTAACAACTCGAGAAAGAATTTGCCAATTCCACAAGTTAATATATTTATTGAATTTTCTTGGCAGGAATGAAAAAAAAAATCAAATAAAAAGAATAATAAGGGGGAGCCAGAATGGAGTTTATGGTGAGGGAAATCAACATGAAAAATAAGTTTATGATGCTTTTGTACAAACATCGAAAATAAATGAGTTGCTCGGCAAATCACAAGACCACCATTAATCTTAGTTTGTACACCATCATATTGATACAAACCAACCTAAATTGCCCGAAAGCCAGGTCAAACATCAAAACACCTAGAGAACAAAGGCGCCGAAAGGCACTCGTTGATTTTCGGTTCCTTGAGCAACCATTACCCACATCTGAAAGTTCGTTTTGAAACGTACAGCTAATTTACACCACAAGAAAAAGATAAAAACCCAGGCCGGGGGCTTAGTACTCTTACGCACTATAGTCCCTGTTGTAGTATTTCTCTTCTGGATAGTAAACGGCATGCACTATGTTACCTCCGAATTTTCTCCCACCGAGTACATTCTTTGCGTTGGCGCAACCCCCAGTGTCAGTATATTCCAAGAATACCTGAAAACGTTGTATAATTATGGAGAGAAGGAAGCTACATGTTCAATCCCAGAGAAAAAAGAACACCATTAAGAGCATAGTAAATAGATGCAGCACAGTAGTTTTACCTTTCCAACGCCTGGAATCTGTTCTCCATTTTGATCCGCACGAGGAATAACAACATTCACCAGAGTTCCTAATCATTCAAAACAAGAGAAACTCCTCAGTTCCAATCATAACCATAGCAAATGCCAAGCAACGGAAATCTCTTACAGTCTCCACTTGTTTTGCGGCACTGTATAACATGATTGTTTCCCCTATGCAACAAAAGCAAGAGAAAGAGGTGGTCCGGTTGTACAGTACATATCCCAACTTAATTGCAGAAGCCAAAATTTTAAATATTTTATTTTGGAAGTCTTAAGAAATTACATCGGGTAGATGTTCAGTACTTCATTCTTTCCTAGTAAGTAGTTTAACAGTCAAGGTTTGGCCAACAAAATAAGCTAAGTAATAAAACATATTCATTCTCAGAAAATTTTTATTGAGCGCTTTTAGAGGTCCAGGCACTCAATTTTAATTATCCCTAAAATATTCACTTGAAAAAAAAAAAAAAATCAAACGTCTCTGCTCAGCAAAATACAAACATCCACGCACACAACAAAAGTTTTAATAAAAATGAACAGGCAGACAGGTTAGGAAGAAAATACCAAATTTGCTGCATTCATCCCTCATGTCTTCTAGTATTTCGACATACTCTTCATCATCACCTAGTTGATCAGCGGTAATCGCCTTCATCATGAGAAAACACATGAATCAGCCAGTTGGAACAATCAAATATTAACTCATAATAAACAATCCTAATTTTTTTTAAATCGAGGGTGCCAAAACTAACTATACAAACAAAATGCATGAATTCTATATAACTTTATTTTCAAATGGGATACTACCTCAGTCAAGCATAGGACTTTAGTGGGAGTTTCACCACTAGCCATTGTTGCCATTCCAGCTCCTAGAAGATTGAAGTCACCAACCTGCAAGGCCATTTTCTACAACGAAAGACATAACTCAACAATGCATTTCCTAAAACATAAATGGGGAACCAAGGATATGTATTCCATACCTGCATGGCTATATGCTGTTGTGCCTGTACCAAGATATTTTCTTGCTCTGTTTTAGACTGCCCATTGCTGTAAAATCATTGCAAAAAGGTTTCAAATTATCTAATTGGCTTGAAAGGATAAAAAGATCAGGCTTGCCCTTTAGTTTGAAAGAATACCAACCTGGCAGTAGCACGCCGGACAGTTAAAGTTTTATCACCCATTTTTAAGCCATTGAGAGCACCACAAGCAATGTCTGTCACAGTTGGATCCTGAAGTTCTAGAACATTAGTTGACCAGATTTCCAGGAGTGACCTCCAAGAATCATAAAACAGTATATATGTATTAAAAGAGAGAATACTGCCTAAAATCAATCACTAAGTAGAAAACAAACAATTGAAAATGTGACAACAATCAAAATCAAAAGCCGGGATTTGAGTATGTACCTGATAAACACAGAATCCATATCCTTTAGAGTTTCCTGTGTCTTTATCCTTTACGAGGTCAAAACCACGGAGAGGTCTGCAGTGATCAATATGTTAGAATTTGCAAATACAATTTATCATAAATGAGGAACGTCAAGATTGCTGGAAATTTAAGCCCATACCCAAAGGACTGTAGCAATTCTCTAATCTGAGCTTCAGTGAAGTAGTAAGGTAGCCCACCCACAAAGATACGGTCAGGTCCCTCGGCTCCACCAACAGCACTGCCAAACAAATACAAAATTAATACAACATAAGACTTTTACAACTCAACACCAAATTTTTTAAAAGTAATTCTAAAGAGTATGAAACTAAAGTAGTCTTAAAATTAAATAACTGAAGTCAACCTACCCTTGTGTGAGACCAACGGCAGCTAAGTTAAGGTGAGGACTTGGTTGGCTAGGACCAAGTGCTGCAGCTAAAGTAGGATTGTAGTCTGTTGGCCTTCGTACCCTCACAGCAACCCCCTGATAAATCAAAAGGAGCATGTCAACGAAGAAATATTTCCTTCATACCCCACAGAGCACACAGAAAGAAAGAATAAAACATTATCCAAAGATTCTGAAACCTAAGCCCCATCATAACCAACAAGTACAAATCTCAATTTCTTTTTACATATTTAAGATAAGTCTCTATAAAATTGTATGGTTCCTTACCCAATAGAGTTAACCAACTTAATGAATTTGATCATACTGAAAATAGAAAAGGCTTTAATCCGATAGACATGATAACATTTAAGTTCTACACCAGTTATGCTGCTTATTTTACCCTCATATTCTTCTTTAACAGTACTTTACCAGTGACGCCCTCCCCTATGACAATTATAAACAGATCAAACAAAAAACAAAACTGTAATGATAAATTGAAATTGACATGCCTCAAATATAATTCCATCTAATGCCATTGCATTACTTGCTTCTTCAACCGTTCTCATCTCCACAAATGCAAACTTTTTCTCATGATTAATATAGACATTTACTACCGCATCACCTGCAAGTTCAGATACTGGAAAACACACTGCTCTCAGATAAAACCCATGAGATAATATAAATGCACTGCTGGTCTAGATCCTGAATCATGTAATACATTAAGGTGCATGCTGAACTTAGTTAAAGTGAGACTATGATTACACATACCTGCACCAACAGAATTTCCCCCAATGGCAGCCATGACTTGGCTAAAGAATGTGGCAATTGTCTGACAAAAAGATCAATTCCATCAAAGTCTTTCAAGGAATACAGGAAAAATACTTTGAACAAGAAAGAGGCAAACAAGAATTTCAAAAAATGTAAAACATTTAATCAAAATTTTGGCTTATTTGTAACCCAGTGCAGTTGGCCCTGTAACAACCTACAAAAAAACTGCCTTATGAGCTTCCTTATGTACATAGTAAATCCCCAGATTCTAGAGTGATGACACAAAAGGCATCAAACTTTAGCCCAGATTCCCTGTCCATCTCAAGTATAGACTCAAAACATTTGCTGTTACTTGGGAAAGAATCCAAAACGAAAAACCAGAAATATAACCTGCTCATTAGCCAAGGGAGGAAGCCCACCAACATATACCCGACGTGCATGCCTTGTAGCCTGCAAAAGAGAAAGATATATATCCTGCTCATCGGCCAATGAAAACGCCGTTCATGTATTTATGAGAAAAATAAACTATGTAAATTTAAATATATGAACACAAATATAATAATTTTACCTGCTGAGTCATGGCTTGGGCTGGCATCAAAGGAAGAGCCATCTGTAACATACAAAAGAACATGAAGTTATTCACAAAGAACACAAACAAAAATTGAAATCAAGATTTCATAGAAGCTTATACTGGTGAAACGTACATGCGATGCCCCAAAAGGTAATGAATTTTGTACTACTCCTGGCATCATTTGCGGAATACCTGACAGTTGTCCTGCATTATTATTATTGACAGAAGTGGAGCAAGCAATAACAGAAGGATATGTAGTACAGCTTTCCGGAAAAAAATGTCGCAACTACACTGGTAATGTAATCCATCTGAAAGCCCAGAAGTATCCTTTACATTACATATAAAGCTAATATTGCATACCTAAGATATACCATGAAATAATAAAGTAAGAAACAAATTCCATCAATGGGGATGGTAGGGAAATATCTGTAAGTCTACCAAATGGCAACTGTATCAGTCGAAGGAGAAGAATGTCCAGCTAATCGTTCCATTGGTTCTCCCTTGAACATCAATTGACGTAGTCATGCCAACTCAACGTCGCCTTCTTACCCAAACCATAAAAGCAAACACATACAAACAACAACACAACAACAACCAAACAACACAACAATGGCTCTCAGTTTCCGCAATAAACCAATAAGAAAGATAACTTCTAACATGCTCAAATAAATAACAGGAGATCAGGAAGCTAAACTCAAATGAAAAGTGTTACACATACTTTGACAAGAATTTGGTGATCGGGTAGTTAGATCCAAACCTGAAACGGGAGCATTAGGCAGCACAGACCCAGCAGGTGGTGCCATATCAAAGCCGCTTGTACGCTTGCTGCAGACAAAGATTTCAGCAAGATTACAATGGAACAATGCAGCTTTCAAGACAAATACTAACAGCATCTATACTATGTTTTAACCACCTAAAGCTTTTGAAATAGAAATAATGTCCGAACAACATTACTAAACACCAAATGCATAACCTAAGTGAGCGAGAGAGATATATTTCTCATCAACTAAAGATACAGTCAGATGTCATGATCAAGAACAATATGAAAGTGAACGTTTATGTAGAAGTTCCCCTTACCTCTTTGAACGAGAACGGGAAGGAGATCTGTCACTTGAGGGAGAACGAGAACGTGATCTATGTCTATGCCTCCTTTCTCTATCTTGATCATAATCACGATGCCTACAAGACAAACATACAATGCAAGCAAACGAAAAGTCAAAATTTTGTTTTTCCACTTACTAAGTCCACAATGCAATTGAAGTTATGAGAACAGCTTGGATATTTTATTTCATTAAAACGCAGTGCAGGAAGACTCAAGCCACAGTATGTATCAGTAATTTATAGAACAAATAAGAAGCACATGCTTAACCTGTCAAAATCTTCGTTTCGACTGCGGCGATAGCCATTGTACGAGTTCCTCCCTCTGTCAAATCTTCCACTTCTATCCTTAAACTCCCGTGTATACCGGCCACCATCTTTTTCTCTATCTTGACCTCGGTCTCGGTCTCGCTCTCGATCTCTCCACGAGCTCTCACGTTCTGATCCACGAGAATTGTGCTGAGGCAATCAAAACATCACTCAGCCATTCGATAATCGTCACATAAACATACTAACAGAAAACCGTTATCCGAAAAAACGTACGCATCATTCTTTCAGGTAATTCATAATAAAATCAAGTAATTCATTTAAAATTTATCGTTTCCTCTAGGGATTCACACTCAAATACGCCCAATTACTTCCTAATTTCATGCCCTAATTGATTTAACAAACAGAAACATCATACTCTGGAAAACAAAAATTACAAAAAAAAAAATTTAATCCGATTCGACAAATTAACCAATCGAATATAAACAAATTGACAAATCAAACGAGAAAGCATAGCTTCAGAAGTTGGATTAACGAATTAACAGAACGGAATTCAGAAAAGAACCTTGCTGCCGCCTTCGTAATCTGACATTGTAGCAGTCCGAATTTCAAATGAGAAGAACCCTAAATATGGAAATTCGCTGGAACCAGAAGCTCGCGATTTGCAGGCCCTTTTGATCTGGTGTATGTGAGCACCATCACGTGTAACTAGGCGCCGTCTCGGCATTGGACGCGATTGCTATTAGGCCCGTTTGGACGGCGCCAATTCAGTAACTTTGAACTAGGCCCACATGTAACAAACCGTGTTTATTCAGATAAAGCCCGCTACATTAAACGGGCCTAACTCGGCCCATGAACTCCCACCCGGTGCCAGATTAACAAAAATGCCCTTTCGGCAAGTCTCAAGTCAGTTTATTAGGAAATAGCAATTGCTGGTTGGGAGTACGATCGTCGCTACAAAGAGACTTGCATCTTGACTATACTTATTTTAAAATATGAAAATTTTAATGAAAAGCTTCTGATATTATTTACTTTAACAAAAGACACATTTTTACGTTAAAAATCAATTATAATACTATTCATTTTACCATTTATGTTGTCCTTATATTTAAAGCTCAAAATGAACCGTACCGAAAATTTTTCATTAAAATTTTCAATAAAATAACAAGAATAATCAACTAATTCTCCAACAAGCATAAAGTAAGAAAAAAGGCAAGAGAGAAGAACAATTGGTCATAAACACCAAGGAAACAACGAAAAACGTCGGGAAACATGCCACCGCTCCCGAAACAGCAGTTGGAGGAGATAGCGGTCGGGAGTGGAGCAAAAGGGCAAGTGAGATTTCTTTTAGTTGCATGTTTACTTATCCATTAGAATAGTGGTGACAGCCACCACCGAATTAAGGTGATGAGTAAATTCGCATTCCAAATAATTCAATTCTTAATTTTATAGGGATCGAACTCTAAAGATTGGAATAGTAAGTCAGATTTCAAATTTTTAATTACAAATTACAGCATGTTTGGAGGTTACTTAAGGAACAACAAAAGTAATTAGTAAACAATTTTAATAAAAACGCATAAAGAAATGTTAAGAAGAATCTCAAAAGTGAGATTTTTCATAGATTCTATGCTACCTCATATTTTTTACACAATGTAGTATAACGTATACATGAAAATTGATGCTAAATTATATGATAATAGAAAATCTATAGAGATTTCACTTTGCATTACACAAACTCGAGATTTTGACTTTTCGTCTATCCAACACCTTCTCAATTTAATTGCTAAATACAGACATATAATCAGTCGTCAGTTCAGGAAAAAAATAATAATAATAATAATAAAACAAATTAACAAACAAACCAAGCTAGATTGGAGGATTGGAGGATCGGAGAATTGGATCCGGAGAAGGTCCTGGTAGTCCCGCTTGACTTGTTACTTGATCTGACGGCGCAGAGGATGTCGTACAAACCACAAAACGTGAGCGCTGACGCACCCACCGCATTATCAACCAAAATAAGAGGCACCACCACATCAAACATCATTTGCGTTGGCTGAGATTAGCGGATCTAAATTAAAGCCCGAAAGATGGCCCACGAAAATCATGGTTTGTTTTTGGATCCTTGTGGGGTAGGTGAGGCACAATGGGCCCCACTACTACATACAGCCAGCCCCTTTCGTTTGATGCTCTTCTTGTTTGGAAAAAAAGTAAATATTAAACTGAGAGGGATGCTTTAATTATGAATCCGACAATCATGTTGATGATCTATATAGCACCAAGGAAAGACAAAGACATCGTTCTAAAAGTGTTTTTAAAATTACTAAAAGCATTTTTAGTGAAAATTTTATGGAATCAATTCATAATAAAAATGTAAGTAATTTTATGAAAGTACTTAAAGTACTTACTGAAAAACACATAACTAGTATTTTTTTTTTGCAATAATGTGATTCTTACATAAAACACTTCAAATGTTATTTAAACTCAAAAACGTTTCAGTTTCAATCATTTTAAAATCACTTTCAAACGAATATTAAGCGGTAAAGATACGAACGTTTATGTAACCAAACAAGCACAGGCATTTCATGCGAGTTTATTCTAGAGTTTTGTACATGATGAGCTTTCCTCATCAACAAACAAAAAAAAAATGGATAAAAATGATAGTGAGCACTAAAATGTTGTGATTTTGTGCGATGTTAATCTCTCATTAAATTATCGAGATGATTACTTCAAACTCGAGAAAAAAAAATTTATTGTGACGAAAATACGGGTAATACATTACGTGTTTTTATAGAAGTGGTGGAAATTTTTATTTTTTAAGTTATTTACTTTTTAACATACATATTTCATTATTTGTATAATAACATGTGATGTACTATTTCGTATATCAGTCACACTGAAAAATATCTCTAAACTCGAGCAAATGTCTATAATGGAGTACATTCTCTCTAATCAGTGTCTTGTCTTTACTTTACATCTGAAAACGAGTGGGAGTTATTTTGCACCTTTTTTTTTTCCATTTGTAAATTACAAATTTTGTACATGATCACCGACGTCGAATGGACCATAATTATATACAGTTCTCCTGATATCAATTTCGGTAACAGTTGGGAGCTTCGTATTAATCCTTAAGCAACAAATAATATCAATGCAAACGTCTAAATCAGTATACTCTCGCCAATCATAACACAAAAGCACAATATTTTTTTATTGAGTATCTCTCGTAACGTCACATGTCATTGATTATAGTTTCCATTAAGAAATGGCTGAAAATATTAGAACATGGACCTTGCAAAGATTCCATAAATGCGGCTAAACATGTAGAATTTGTAGCCATAAAATTTGGAGTGGCTTGCCACATCAATAGAGAATATGCTTGCTTAGATATTCTTCAGTAATACCACATTACAGTGTAATGATGAAATCTAAATATATTAGAAACTATTATTAGATGAATTTTAATTATTTATAATAGAGATATTTATCGATTTGTCTTCCAAACATGTACATAGCTGCCAATTTTCTCTTGAAATTTAATTTTAGTTAATTACTCCATAAACTTTTATAATAATCAATTTCCCCTGAACTTTAACTTTAGTTATTTACATCATGAATTTTTATAAATAGCCAATTTCCTCTGGCTTTAGATTTAAAAAATTTCATCCATCAAATTTGCCTTCATACAGTTATCATGTTGTTCGCGTGAGGAAGATGGATAGATTGGATGAAAACTTTTAAAATCTAATGCCATGGTGGAAATTTACTATTTATAGAAATCCATGTGATAATCAACTAACATTGAAGTTCAAGAAGAAATTACCTAATTATAAAAATTAAAAAAAATAATCAACTAAAATTAAAATTCAAAGAGCATATAAATCCGGAGAACAAATTAACACATATTTTTTATAATATTACCTTGCTCTAGACACCTTCCTCACGCGTACAAATCCACACCTTTGCTCTAGACACATTTTTTCTTTTTCTTTATTAAGTACATTAATATTTTTACATTAAAGAGATGAAGAGTTTGGCTAAGTCATATAATAAGCAAGCTAATTTAGCATCGAATTTGTCATCTACTAGATTCAAACTTAAGACCTTTAACTTCAGAATAAAGAAGAATACCATCGGACCATGGTAACGAGTGACACTTTTTTTCTTTATTTTATTAATTTTTTGTAAGCTAAATTTTCAGTGGCTGATCGCCAAAAAAAGAAAAAAACAGCAAATTCCGTACAAAATATTATCCGCGCGAGTCCGCGTCCGTGTCCTCCGCAACAGCCGCCTTTAAATAGCCCGCCAAGTTCCAACCTCACACATTCACAAACCTCAAGCCCAATGTTCTCAATTTGCTCAGGTTTGATCGGTTGATTGGTTTTCGGTTTTTTATTTTCAGTTTTCGATTCGTGCATGGCATCGCTTCTGCTTTCGCAAGAAGCGTCCGATCTCTGCCTCGGAAAGCCTCCGCTAAAGTCCGTGTCGATCTCCGCCACGGTCGGGGAGGCATTGTCGGCTCTAAGGCGGCTCGGCGAGAGCAGCCTCAGCGTGTGGAGCTGCGACCACTCCTCAGAAAAAAGCAACGTTAGCGTCGTCGGCAGTTCCGACTCCACGGAGGACTGCCGATGCGTAGGAAAGGTTTGCATGGGGGACGTTATATGCTTCTTGGGGAAAGAAGAGAACTTGTCGTCTCCGGCGAAAGCGCTCGAGGCTCCGCTGGAGGTTTTGATTCCGAAAGGATCTGGCCTTGTTAGGCATTTGGAACCACACGCCAGGTTTATAGTTTTTCATATAGATGAATTGCTCTTACTCTTTTTTATTCCTTGCTCATTTGATTCTTTTTGTAATTTTTCAGCTTGGTGGAGGCCATTGATCTCGTTTTAGAAGGTGCACAAAACCTTGTGATTCCGATTCAAAGCCGCTGGACCACAGCGACAAGAAAAAAGCTCCTCCCCAACCGCTCCTTCAACACCCTCCACAACAACCGTGAATACTGCTGGCTCACACAAGAAGACATCATCCGCCACCTCCTCAACTACATAGGGCTCTTCAGCCCCACCTCAAACACCCCCATCAACTCCCTCCATGCCATCGACACCGTAAACATCCTAGCCGTTCATTACGACGACCCTGCCTCGGCCTCATTGCCCCTCATCTCTCAATCCCTCGCCCAGCAAACTTCGGTTGCCATTCTTGACGTGGACGGCAGGGTGATCGGGGAGATCTCCCAATACACCCTCAACACCTGCCAAGAGTCCGTGGCAGCTGCCATTGCCACGCTTTCCGCAGGTGACCTGATGGCGTACATTGACTGCGGTGGTCCGCCAGATGAGCTGGTGCAGTTGGTGAAAGAGAGATTGGAGGAGAAGAAATACGGGGCGTTCTTGGAGCTAATGGAAGAAGAGTCAACAATGTCAATGTCGTCGTCTTCTTCTATCTGTTCAACGTCTTCGGATGAAGAGTTCGGGTGGGGAAGGAGGTCCGGGGGAGGGTATTCGGCACGATTAGTTAGGAGGTGGGAGGCAATTGTGTGCTATCCGTGGAGCTCCTTGGTGGCGGTGATGGTTCAGGCGCTTTCGCACCGCGTGAGTTACGTGTGGGTTGTAGAAGAGGATGCGACTTTGTCCGGCATAGTAACCTTTGCAAGCATGTTCAAAGTTTTTCGGGAACGTTTGAGGTCTATGGGAATAACGGAAGATGAAGTCACACAATTTAGTTTAGCTAGTCTTTGAAGCTAGTCCAGTTCAAGATAACCTACTATAGAAAACAAGGCCTATAGGGACATGAGATCATGATAAGTCACACAACGGATTTATCATAATAATTTAGTATCGAACTTACTACTTACGAGAGTCAAATCTAAAACATTGTATGGTAGGCCAAAAATCCAAGTGTGATGCAATTAATCACACTCCTGAAGTTGTGGTTGTTGTAATTCTTCCAATGTTGTTACCGAGGCGTTGATGGTTTTCTTCACGTGACCCAGATGTTGATCCGACCACCTGATAGTCAATTATAAATTTACCATGCTCCAAACTATTTTACATAAAAAAAAGTAACATCCTCACAATCAACCTATTACATACATAATTTAGTAAATTTAGCGTTCGCCGCCGATTATTATTCATCTCCAATGTGAACTTTTTTTCCATTTTCTCTTGTCATCACTTTTATTTCCTTTTTTTATATGTATACAAATATATCTAAGAAGCACCATCTGCACGGAGAGCCTACAAAGACAAAATTTGGAACAAAAAAATGAAGAAACCGATGCAACAACGCATTGTTTCGGGTTTAGTTAAGAGTAAAGTCGCCTACTGCCAAGCTCCAACATGCACGATGATAAGGCTTCTCTTACTTGGACATTGTTCGAGTCCATATCGAGTGCATCTTCATACAGCCTCTTTGCCTGCTCTAGTAACTTCACCTTCTCTTTACCATTACTGGGACGTAGTCGGGATCGTTGCTGTAGTGCCACACCCCATCGAAATAGAGCTGTAATTTTGCAAGTTTTCAAAATTCAAAATAGAATCAAATATCTTATACACTTTCTTCCAGAAAATTATGAGGATGAGGAGGGGGGAGACCAGAAACATACCATCCGGGGCATAAACATTTCCCTTTGACATCATTGCATCGAACTTATCAATTGCAGCCAAGAACAGTTCGTCGGCATCAAAAGCTGCTTCCTGAAATCCACAGAAGAAAGGGTTTAAAGTGTAATTCAACTGACCATAACGTGGCTTACACAACTGAGCAATGTTAAGAGTTCCTCAACCTTCAATGATAAGCAAAATTTGAAGGAAAAAAAATGCTCAAAGTTTTGTTAAGTTCTTACCGGTCCAATATCTGCAATCAACTGTGCACGGAAGGTAAGAGCAAGACCCCAATTGTATAGTGCTCTCACATCATTCCCGTCAATTGATAACGCCATTCTATACCTTCTGCCTGCTTCCACAAGAAGTTCCTCGCACTCTTCACAAACATTAATGAGGACCGATGCAATGTCATCTTTACTTGTGACTTTATCCTGCATTCTAATCCATTTCTCAACCGATAAGGGGTCACTTCTTGAAAGGTGCATTCTCAACTCGCGACTAATCCTTAATTTTAATTCTCCATGAAGAAGGCAAGTGTTGCCTAACTGGCCCACAGCCAATAAACTCATGGGCTTCATAGCTATGGCTTTGGACAGTAATTTGGCTGACCTGTATAATACGATCTCTGCACGCTCTTCATTGTGTCTGACCCTTATAAATTCCTTGGCTTGTTTTAGAAGATCATTAGCTTCTGTAACATACCTGTCAAATAATATATCATCCAAAACCAACGAAGATGAAAGGGAAGGTAGTTCATTCTCATGTCCAGGCAGGTGATCACCAAGCTGGGAATCGTCATTGCGATTTACCTTCTCTTCTCTACCATGAAACTCATAAGTTCCATTCACATTTTTTCCCCTGATATTAGAAGGCCTGTAAACCCCATTAGATTTATCGTCCATCTGTTTTGTTCTGACACCGAAATCTACAGAATCAAGTAGACTTTCAGGGAATTCCCACGTTTCAGCGTGATAACTAGCATCCATCTTCATAGACACGTGACCATTGCTTTGCAACCCATTATTCTGATAATTAAACACTTTTCTAGCTGTAGATCTGTTAGGACCCCCGTCCGCCTCCTCTGAACTCATCTTATTATTTTCCAAAGCAACTTTGGTTCTTCCATATCCAGCCTCATCAAAACCAGACTTACTATACACTTCTTGAGAATGAACAGAACCGAGAACCACTCCTTTAACAGGAGGCATTGAACCGTTCCCTCGAGATTGATCATCCATCACTTTCTCCGTAGTCTCTCGCTTAACATTGTTTTTCACTCTACCAGACTTCGAATCAGCCAATTTGTCGTTAAATAAACCTCCGATGTACTGGAACAACTCGTATCCAATCTCAGCAGGCTCTTTCTTTCTTTTACTCGCCTTTTTGCTCTCAGCTAACTCAACACTGAACTTCCCCAAGTTCTCAACAGACCCATCAGCAACATTCCTAGCATTCAACACCGACGAACCAATACTTTCAATGACCTTTACATAACTTTCCAAATCAGTAACTGTAATTTCTCTACAATCAATAGCTTTTTGTATATCATACTTCAAATTACCAACTTTAACATGGAATTCGTCGAAAATTTCCACCAATTTCCTCAATTTATCAGATTTAGCAATTAAATTTTCTTCCTTTCCCCTTCTCTTATCTCCAATTAACCTCACTTCACCAACGCCTCCACGAACAAATCCAAACGAAAACCCAATTGCGAAAACTAAAATCGACGCTGGAAACACAACAATAGAAGAAACCCTAACCCTAGAAATGGCGAAAGCACACACAAGGCCTAACAAAAACACGAAAACATGTTTCTTATCGTCGATTCCTATAGAATTCAGAAACTGACGAAACTGATCGGACTCACCAGAGGGACCCGAGCCGCCGGCTAATCTGAAGTCGTCCCACCCGCCGTAACTCGCCGATTCAGAAGCACACTTAGCTCCGACGGAAGAGAATCTAAAGGTTCCGGGATTGCAAGACCATTTTCTGCGAGAAAATTGAAGAAAGTTCTGGCTTCCCTAAAAAGTGACGGAAAATGGAAGATGAAAGCCGATGGCGAAGATTGGGGATTCGAACAATTTATAGTGAATTGCGAAATTAGGGTTTTCATTGGGAATTGTGAGGAGGAGGAGGGACTGTACGGACGGCCGTGCTGCTGTACCGCACGGCAACAATTAAGCTTCTTCAGTTCTCGCAGTCCTCAGCTGAGTGCACAATCATTCGTTGCACTTGAACTATATGGGCAATTTTGTAATTTACGGATAGTGGTGGGTACTTTTGTCATTTCACCAATCTTAGTACGTTTCACCTAATTTCTTGTCCATTTGCAAATTTCATTTGCTTGCGTTGTTTTATTTATACTTCACATTTTGTTAATTATTTGTAAAAATTATTACAAACAAATAACTTTAACTTGTATTTGTTTAAAAATCTGCTTATGCCATATGTAATATTATAATTTCGACTTTAAGCATTCAACACAAAACTGATTGACATGGTATTGGAAAGACTCGAGATTATTCAAGCATTTTCAATGCAAAACTTTCATATTGAATGTGAATGTTCTCTTCATGCCACGTTACGTGGCACATCTCTTATTTTATTAATGATGTATGAGCATGTGTGATTATTGAGACAAACATGTTAACGGTCTCATCGATCCAAGTAGCCTGATACTGTGTGAGAATACAAACCATCCAACCAAAACTATTGAGCCTGAACTGTATAATGGTGTTTCATGCCCTTCATTAGTTCATGATCCGCTAATTTTATGAGAATCGAAGTTTCCTCTAATTAAATAGAGACATATATCACTAATCTAAAGACTGGTGCTATCCACACACTTATTTTAATTTTTCACACACTCTTTATTAATTTTTATCTTTTGATTTTTTTCAATTCATTTGATCCGATAACCGAAAATTGAAAGGGTGTGTGAAAGGTAAAAAAAAGTGCATGATAGACCAATCAGCTAGTGTCTTGAACTTCAGTGGAGGTAAGATTTTTGTCATAAATATTTTGAACATATAAGGATCTTTCAAATTCGAATGCAATAATAGTGTGTTGAGAAATGCTAAGGAGATTCTCTTAAAATAAGAATTTTCATGAAAACTCTGTCACCTCATTTTTTTTCTTCATATTTTATAATGTTGGCATGTGAATTGTTTAAAAACTTAAAAGGACGAAGAGTTCTACATTTAGGGAAGTCCTCGACACTTTATGGGACTACCGCAATGATATCCCAACAAGGCAACAACCATGAGCCATAATGCAAATTAAGACTTCAATTAGCAGCAATAATGCTAATTATGTTATCTGATGATCCACGTGTCACTTTGTTGGAACTTGGGACATGAATAATTGCAAAAAGAATAAGATTTTATATCTAGTATTAAAGTTTTAATAACTATTATCTTCTATTAACAGATTTTTAGAAAAATATTTGGCAGATATTCTTGTAGTAGCATGATCCATTTTATTTTGTATTTTAACGATTAAATAATCTATCATTTTAGGGTATCTCTAAAATCTTGGTCTATGGTTTTTTTGGTTGCCAGAACTAGATGTCTTTATGATTTATGTTATGTCTAACTTTTTCAGATGTTTTATAAAAAAAAATTTAAAGAAAAAAAAGCCGAAGAAGGGGATATGCAAATTTATAGAAATATTTATGGATATATCAATATCTACATCAATATCGGTTGTTTTCAACGAAGTGAAGTTCCAATTGAAGTTCCTCTTTTTAATGTGGTTATCATATTACCAAGTGAAGTTCCTCTTTTTTTAACGTGGTTATCATATTACCAAGTGAAGTTCCAATTCTACCATAATGCGTTTATATGTATCATTAACAATAACAAACTCCAGAGGTGGACCGAATCATTGAATGTCAGGCTTTTGTACTAGAAACAATTATCATGAGTTTCGATTTGCACTAACAAATTAACAATACATGACTATGTGACAATTGCCACATTCTGTAAATTACAAAAATTATTTGAAAATTTTGCCTACCTAATATTTTTCAAAACGAAAAAAAAAAAAAGTTAAAGAAAAGGTAATTTTGAAGAAAATAGATGGAAGTTGAAGCGGCAAAAAAGGTAAGAGGAGACGGCGGGTGAAACGATCATGGCATCGGTGCGTGGAGGGAAAGCAAACGAACGAGTAGAAAGGGAAATGGAGAAGTGGCAGACACAACCCAAAGAGAGTGGACAACCCCCGTGAATTCGAACGCCTCTTTTTCGACGCTCCTCTTCTTCTTTTTTATTTTATTTTCCCAAAAAGGAATTAATTAATTATTCTTTATATTAGTATATTTAAGTTATAATCACTTAGTAATACGGTTTGATGGTATTTTTTTTCAGAGATTTTAGATGAAAATCTCGTAGATGACGAATTCAATACCAAATTAGACTACCCATTATGTGATTTATCCGAACTCATTATCCCTTACTATAAAAATATTGATGTACTAAAAAAAAAAAATTTACTAGTGGGGACACGTGTCGAGGCACCGTCTCGTCTTCGCTTTCACCAGCACAGAAGCAAAGCAACACGAAGGCTGAGGGGACTGAAGAAGAAAAAGGAGAGCGAGAGTGTGTGTAGGGAGAGAAAGTGAGGATTTTGGGGAGTGGGAAGAAAAAAATTTAGGGTTCTTGGAGGGGCTGATTGAACATTTTTCTATCTCATTGGGTTTGTAATTATTTCATATTTTTTAAAAAAAAAATTTTTGTAAGACTTTGGAGATGTACATAGCTTCAATGCGAAAGTCGTTCAAGGACTCTCTGAAAGTTCTTGAAGCTGATATTCAGCATGCAAATACTCTGTAAGCGATCATCTGCTCTCTTAATTTAATGGTTTCTTCTGAAAAAATTGTTTCTTTTGTTAAATAATATTTATTTTGTAAATATTCTGCTTGAATTCTAGTGTTAAAGGTGTGAACTTTAACTCCATTTTTATTTATATTTCATATTGGAAGTGTAAGATTTTTTACCTTTCAGCCTGGTTTGTTTTGATTTATTTTCTTCTGGGTTGTCAATTTATTTTTGGTTATTGTGCAGCTTAAAGATCATAAAAATTAATAAATAAATAGCTAAGAATTATTTTACACTGACAGTATGATTCTGGGAAAGCAATTGTTTAATTGTTTAAGCAGATATTTATTTGTGCATTAACCTTATCTTGATGAAGTTTGAGGGAGCAACCAAACCAAAATTGTCAGGGATTAAATGGGTTTACGTGGCCAATGGGTTCCACCTGCTGGTGTTGTTTTTAATTTCTTGTTCATAATTTTTTTTTTTTTTTAAATTATTTGTTCATTGTTCTTGGAATGTAGCGTTTTAGTCTCATTGTTTTGAATGCAACAGATATGTTACGGTGGGAAAAAACACGCTTAATCATAATTTTTAGTAGAATGCTGCAATGATAAGATCGATTGGAAAGATAGTTTTATCGAGAGAGAGTAGTTGGATTGGTATCTGTTATGAGTTAATGATAATTCTGTGATCTTGGTAGTTTAATCCGATAATTAGTTTTCTGTTTCTGTTCAATCCTTATGTTGGAAATGTGAGGTGCAGGGCCTCAGATTTTCCGAGGGAGTATGATGGTGCTTGTCTTCAGATGAGAATGTCGTACAGTCCAGCCGCTCATCTCTTCCTTTTTCTGGTGCAGTGGACTGGCTGCAACCTTGCAGGAGCCCTCGGGCTGTTAAGAATTCTAATCTACAAGGTTGAAGTTTGTAGCTTGAATAGCTTCTATTTCTTTGAGTTAGATTCCAATCATGGATGTGGGTGACCTTCACATTTTCGCTTACACTACAGGTTTATGTGGATGGCTCGACCACCATGTCTACGAAGGAAAGGAAAGCAAGCATCAGAGAGTTCTATGGTAAATTTCTGATTGCACAACTTTTACTTTTTGGTGCTTGTTGAGCGGTAAAGGGTTTATTTTCCTACTGATGCCTCATCTCGTGGACAGCTGTTATTTATCCCTCTTTATTGCAACTTCAAGGAGGTGTCACCGATAGTGAAGATAAAAGGCAGAAGGCGGTATGCATGGAAAGGTATTGCAAAAGAGATGATGAGGAAAGTAGACAGTGTTCAGATATAGACATTGAAAGAGAAGAGGAATGCGGTATATGCATGGAGACAAATAGTAAAATTGTATTGCCGAACTGCAACCACGTTTTGTGCCTAAAATGTTACCGTGATTGGTACTCTCTCTATCTCTCTCTCTCTCTCTGACCTTATTTAAACATCGAAGTTCGCCTGCTCCTCTATATTTCTGGTACTTTTTTGGGAAGATTCATGTTTTCAGTCTTGCTCAGAAATTATGTTGCTTTCTGTATCAAATAGTTGATAAGACGTTGAGCCCTGCAGTACGTTGGTAACTTTGCCTAAAGTTGAAATGCACTTTGAGCTACGGCATCAGTGAGCATAGTGGTTTTAAGTTATGGTAATTGGAAAATTGAACGTAGAAATGATTGTAGTGTAGACTTGCGGCTTCTAGGTTCAGTAGTAGGTTGCAGAAATATCTCCCCAACAATTTTCCTGTGGGTGTGGGATAAGAACTTTTCTAGACCTCTCACTGTTGCTCCAGACTTTGTTGTTTGTTAAGATTCACTTACACCCATCATGGTTGTTTTATTGGCATTTGAATTGAGAAAGAATGAGAAACCTTGTACCATGGGTTTACCATTAAAAGTTCAGCCAGTTGTCGTCGCCTAAATCCTAAACTCTATGGTACATTTTTCTTTGGTTCTAGCTTGTACTCATAATTTGATTTGTCCGCTGACCAGATAGGTATTTGCTTTGTTGTACACTGTATCGTCATTAGATATTTTGAAATACTATACTTTCCCTTTAAATCATTTATGTGATGAAGGAATTGTGAAGCATAGAAATCACCAGCTTTAGCAAAATATATTTCCATGAACTCTGGTCCTCCCAAAGGGAACTTGCTGGTTCATTTGTGTCTACATGAATATGAGTGAAACTAACGATCTGTTGACACATTTGCAGGCATACAAGATCTAAGTCATGCCCTTTCTGTCGTGACAATCTTAAAAGAGTGAACTCGGGCGATCTTTGGGTATACATGGACAGCAGGGACATAGTCGACATGGAAACAGTGATGAGGGAGAATCTCAGGAGGCTTTTCATGTATATAGATAAGTTGCCCCTTATTACACCGGATAACCCTTTTGACTCGTATGATTCCCACTTAAGGTGATCGATGGGGTCCAAAACCAGTCTCCCGTTGCAATTTAATGAACTAGTTTCTTTTCTTTTGATTGCATAAGGACTGAAAATTCATTCGGCATGTGTAAGTAGGGCGGTATCATCCCACTTCTGTTCAGAAGACCCGGCCTGAGTTATTGTTGGCTGGCGGGTGAAGTTGAGGAGTTTATAAATTGTATGTAGTGCATTTGTACATGCTTGTACAGCTTTGAAGTTTGCTTAGTGTTTTACATACAAGTCCTCTCCTTGTTTCGAATTGAGTGGGTTCGGACGGAGGAACTGTTCCGACACGGAGCGATGGGCGAACGCAATGTGGTGAGAATTTCTAGTTGATGAAAGACGAGATTATGTTTCTTCGTACTAAGTTGCAACTGATATACAAACGAAAACTTTGAGGATGGATGGGCTTCAACAGTGTTTATTGTTCCTGAAATAATGGACAACTGAAGTAATAGACTTTGTTTTCTCTTATGGGCACATATGAGCTTGTCTGTCTTTCAATTTTCCTTTTTTCATTAGCGTATACTCGTTAGGTTATGTTTTTGAAACGATTGAAAACGTGTTTTCATATAATTAGAAGCGTTTAGGTTATGTTTTTGAAATGGCTGAAAATGTGTTTTCATATAATTAGAAGCGATTTAAACGTGTTTGTCCGAAACAACTAAAGGGTGGCTCTTTTGTGCTTTTTGGAAAAGTGCCCATCTTCAATAGACAAAAGTATTTTCTATAAAAGCATATTCCAAATGGAATCCCGATCCTCTTTGTGAGAATTCGATAATTCGTGAATTATATATGTTTCTTGTATATTGTGCAGTTATAAATGATTTTAAATATTTTTATTTAAAATTAAATACAAATAGTATTAGATAAAAATTGATCGGACAATTTACGATGAACAGACACGATTTACAAATCTTCAAGATCCTCATCGAAAAGATCCCGAGAGGATCTTGTTGGTTCCAAATGGGTGCATCTGCGGGACCTTCTTATGCCAACTTGGCAAGTACGAGCGATTGACCATGTATGAGGTTACCTGAAAGGGTGAAGGACTTAATCGGCACATGCACATTGACAGAAAAATTTGGACTAGGTGACCTTGCAAATTGACACGTGATCAGCCAATAACACAATGTCACATTAAGGCCATCTCCAACCGATCTGGTCAAAGAGCTATAGGACAAAAAATAGCTCGGAATGACACGAAAATCGTCTCCAACCAAGGGTTAAGCCAAAGGGCTTGTGGGCTCACTGGGCCCAAACCCCTAAATTAGGCCAGCAGGCTGGCCATTTCAGCCAACCCTCCAGCCCAGTCCAGCGCTAAATGTCAAGCTTGACATTTTGCCAGCCCTGCCAAGCCCTTAAGCATCAGAATGTCAAGCTTGACATTTTACCAGCCCTCCAGCTCAACCTATTTGAATGCCAATGGTTAATTGGTGTCAGCATGACGACAACTAGCAACGGGTAGCTAACATCATGCTGAGGAAATTTGCATTTTTTTTCTTTGGACAAATTTTAAAAAAAAAAAATTCTAATTTTTTTCCTATAAATACCTATACCATTCATACAACATTGAAATCTGAAGATAAGAAGTGTTATTTAAATAATAATTCTATCTAAAATTTGCACAACCAATTATATCTCGACACTTGGTGAAAGGGATCCGTTCTTTTTGTTATCCTACGTGGGTTTTGTGTCCTTGTCATAGATAAAGAGAGACACGTAACTAAAAGATTTAAAAAGTAGAAAGAGTAATGTTATTCTTATCACAATTTTATACCACATTTATTTACCATCTTAGGTGGCAAATGAGCCGGACAAATTATATCATTTAATTTCAATATTTTTATTAATTATAACACTTGAATAATCTTAGGTGGAAGAATGAAACTCCTCGTATACTATAATCATCATTTAATTAATAATATTTTTATTAATTATTGATTAACATTTTGAAATTAAATTTAAATGATATGGCTGTCTACATCAGATGCAATCTAAAATTATATACAATTATGATATAAAAATATAGTAAAAATAACGTTATTCAAGTGGAAAAGGATGCGTGCTTTTGGTTGGCAAAGAAGTCCACTCATGCCACAAATAGAAAGAACTACTCAGATTCGAAGTGAACCAGGAAACAAAAAACAGACATAAATATTAGAGAGAGAGAGAGAGAGGAAGCCAGGAAGAAAGAGGGAAGGAAAAGAAAGGGTCTTTTGAGAGAGAGGAGGAGAGAGAGATGGGAAGAGGGGGAGAGAGAGAGGCAACAGAAGAGGAGGGAGTGGGCTACAGACTTCTTCTGGTCCTACACGGATGAGCCTCACGCTTCTAGGCGCCGTCACATCCTCTCTCAGTACCCTCAGATTAAGGAGCTCTTTGGTCCCGACCCCTGGGCTTTCCTCAAGGTATCTCACTCCACACTTTGGCTTTCCAGAAATTCAATCCGCCATTTTTGTTGGGTTTTCTTTGTTTTGCCTGTTTGTGTTTGTTTTTTTCCATTGGTTTTATCTGTGACAGTGACAATGTTGGTGATTCCAAGAACATGGTGCGGATACGATTTTTGATTTGTTTCTGCAATTGGGTATTGAAAGCTTTCCGCTTTTCTGAATTATGTTGCGAATTTCATACGCGAAGTGGCCATTTTTTGCATTAAATGTTAGTTTTCGCACATGTTAGTTTTGGGAGCCAAAGTTTTGAGCTTTCTGAACTAAATGTCCTGTTTACGCAGCGAAATATGGTGTTTTAAGATGTCATGAACAAATTGCGCATGCTGCTTTTGCGAATTTATGCTTCCTCACTTGATATCTCATTTGTGCTCTTCGTGTGAATCGAATTTATGCTTTCTATTGTACTGGTTTAGGTTCAACAGGTGAATTTCGCAGAGTTTTGTCAATGTAGAAATTGGAGTATTAGTGTTCTAGTTTGAGATGAACCGAAACGTAAATGTCTCCGTTAACTATATTTTGATTTTGTTTAATGACCTTCAAATGAAATCATGGTGCAGATTACTGTGGTTGTCTTTGCTTCGGCTCTGGACTGCAACAGCCCTCCACAATGCAGGCTGGCTGAAGATGCTAGCGATAGCCTACTTCTTTGGCTCGTTTCTCAACCACAACCTCTTCTTGGCCATCCATGAGCTCGGTCACAATCTCGCCTTCTCCACTCCAGTCTACAACAGCTGGCTCGGTATTTTTGCTAACCTCCCGATTGGTGTTCCCGTGTCTGTCACCTTTCAAAAATATCACCTTGAGCATCATCGTTTCCAGGGAGTAGACGGAATTGATATGGACATCCCAAGCAAGCCATGTGGTGACTAATGTGGTCACGAAATCCATATGGGTTCGCCCTCCTTCAACTGTTCTTCTATGCCCTTCGGCCTGTGTTTCTCAAACCAAACCCCCTGGTTATTGGGAGTTCCTCAACTTTTTCATTCGGATAGCCCTTGACGTTGCCACGGTCTACTTTTACGGCTGGAAATCTTTTGCTTACTTGATCCTCTCTACATTTGTCGGCAGTGGGATGCACCCAATGGCGGGTCACTTCATTTCGGAGTATTATTTCTTTAACCCTGATCAGGAGACGTATTCTTACGATGGCCCTCTCAGTCTCCTAGCTTGACATGTAGGCTACCACAACGAGCACCATGTTTTCCCCAGAATTCCCGGGAGCAAGCTTCATAAGGTGAAGGACATTGCACCGGAAGACTACGAGGGTTTGGATTCGTATAAATCTTGGAGCCAAGTGATCTACATGTACTTAGCTGATCGAACTGTTGGACCGTTCAGTCGAATGAAGAGAAAGGCAACAAAATCTGAATAGATTCTCTCTCGTGCACTATTTTGTTCCATTTTTTTTGTATCCTATACTGGTTCTTAAACGGGTTATTCGTTCTTTTACTTTCGATTGTTTGTAGGGTTATTCGTTTTACTGTTGTATAGACCGAAGAAAAGGAAGTTATACTTATTCATTAATTAGCAATTGGAAAAGAAAAAAACATTTTGTTTAAGCTATGAACCCTATTTTATATATCGAAAAGATGGAAAGAGATTCGAGGTATGCTATGGTCAATCGGCCATCCATCCTCATCTGGGCCGCTTATGCTAGCAGAAGTCTGAGACATTCTTAAACCAAAAGAAGTAAACCAAGGTAGGAAAACATCATCACTATACATATGGATTCTAAGAACCAAAGGACACAGCAACAAGACTTCAGTTTCTTCTCCCCCAAGCATCTGGTGACAGTGAGTGGTATCATCGGTACTATCATAGAGCTCTAGTATCTTTGTTCTCTTCACTTGATTGACTGAGAAGGAGAAACAGAAAGTGATGCATCAAATGTCAAATCCATAGAAAGAAGAAAATGTCGTAAAATAAAAGAATCTGAAGCAGTGAGATTGCAGGTTTAGGAGTGAATTCTTACATTCCAGTTACTGTTCTTGGCAGGTTGACCATTAGGATTTATGAGCGGGAGTCTCTCCGGGGGACACTCTTCATCGCTATCGTAGCTGGATCTTTGGTTTGGCCCTGCAGACCTTAGAGCTGTGGCTAGTACGATTGATAAACCCTGCAGATTATCTACTTTAGTCCCCATGACAGCTGATAATGTTAGTCGGAAACACTTATAAAATCAAATTATAGGAAGAAAAGACCCTCGCCTATACTGAAATAACATTCGGTGCAATAACAGTTGGGTCCAGAGTTTCTCTTTCGAAATAGAGATTTAAGCCGTTTCGACTATAGACCATAGTTCTAAGGGGCTTACTTGTGAAAACCCTAAACTTTAACAAGATGGATTTAAATGCGTTTTCAGAACACTGGCTGTTATTGTTAGCAAAAGCATCAAACACTTAAAACCACCTGTGCTAAGACGATGAACAAGCCGATCCACTGAAATATGTCCAATTTCGACTCGACAAAATCTTTGAAATCACTGAACTTTCCTGTCCGGTCATATGGCAAATCCTGAAAAACGAAGAACAAATTGAGTCCAAGCAAAAACAAAACGACATTCTAAACTACTTTAGCATGCAGAAAAGAGGGTTCAACATTGGGCGAAAAAAGGCGGGCACGCTGCCTTGGCCAACTGACTTAACTCACATCTACGAAAACAAGGACTATGGTTTACCTTTTCCCAGTCTGAATTTAAAAGTATATCTGCAGCCGCTGCAAACTCCAGTAGAAGCAGCAAAAACATGATCAACATATACTAGAACTTGTTCAAGGTCAACATGAAAGGTGTTTCTTCAGTACAACCGGGTGTATACGTCCCCATAAGTATCTCCCGTGTCACTTGACACAAAAATACTAAAAAGGCGATATACCCCTGTTACAGGTTAGAATATCTCAAACATAAGATAAATTCGAGTTTGCAACACCTATGTACAAAACCAGAAAAGGATACAAAAGAGAGGCAACAGCCATGCGTAAACTTTGCAGCAACGTGACCTATGCATGTTATTATGCACACGGTAAAACCGGCGCCAATAGAAGTGCATATAAACCTACAATTTCAAGAGAGGGATGAAAATGGTAAATCATTACTACGATTGATAAAATAAAAAGTAGTCTGGCTATGGACCAGACGTCCATTATGTATATGAACGGACTATTGATCCGTCATTTATAATGTATCGATATCATTTTCTCCAACATAAACAATTACTACCACTAATATACATAACCCTTCGTAAGGGGGATCCGACTAAACTGTAGTTGTACGAGATTCATATCGACACGGTATCAACTATCAAGAGAGTGCTTACCATGGAGGAACAACACTCTGATGGTCAAAGGGCGAACCGTCAGAGTCCCTCAGCCAAACTCTAAGCATCCAAAGGCCATACAGAATCATAGCAATTCCAACCATTCCCAAAAGTGAGTTCATAGCTTTCAGCAGTGACTGCAGGCAGATTCTTGCAATTGTTGCCGCCATTGTAGTAGCTAGCTAGTGACTACCAAAGCTTTTCAACTTGGACAAAGTAAGAACTCCAAATTAAAGATTACAATTAAACCTCAATCCCTTGTTCAGGACCGCTTCTGGAATGGTTGAAAACGCTTTCCAACAAACAAAACCGCTTCAAAGTAAAAAAACTTGAAGTATGCAACGTTTAAAAGTTCGATGTTTTAGTTCATAAATTCTTCTTAATGATTAAGGGATGGTGGTACAACTTGAATTCTGTTCAAGACATTTGTTGAGAAGTGCCGAGTAGGAAATTTCTAAGAAAGTGAGTAATGTGTCTTTTTACTAAGATTTTTGTGAGTAGATTTTGTCCTGTGATACTGATATATTGGTCTGTTCCAATCCCACACGTTATCATGTTTGGGGTGATATTTGCGTACCTCGTTTTGCCTTTCACACATCTTTCTCAATTTCTAACCGTCAGATTGAATGAACTAAAGAGGATCAAATGATAGAAATTATCATGAGATGTGTGAAAGGTCAAAAAAGGTGTGTGGATAGCAAGATGCCAATGTTTAACTTTAGGTGGCAGGAATAAAGTAATTTTAAGGAAAAGAATCAGTAACCTCGCTCATGTGTGCATTCTAGTATTAATTACTTTAGGTTTTAATTTACTCGCACTTTTGACATCACCATCACTTTATGGATTTGTCACTTTCCAAGCATCGGGTAGCACAAGTCGATTTGTCTAGTTCGATATATGCCGGGTGGTGTGTGTCAGTTTGGTACAATATTTATAAAATCGGACATCTAATAACAAGTTGCTGTGGTGTAGTGGTTATCACGTTAGTCTTACACACTAAAGGTCTCCAGTTCGATCCTGGGCAGCAACAAGCTTTCAATTTTTTGTTTATTCCTCATTTATGCTTTCATTTTTTTAATATTTTTCTTTCATTTGCAATTTGAATTTATTTTTTTTCTTTATTAAAAACTAAAAAACTAAAGGATAGGATTAGTAACACAAACCAACGATGAAAGAAATAAAAGTAATAATCATTCCGTTACTAAATTTTAATTAAATATAATAACTTAAAATTCTTTCTACCATTATTATTCTTCTCTATCTACAGCAATAAAACCCATCAACGAAATAATTATCAAACTAACATTGAACGAATAAAATTTCATCAAACAATCGCTTTCGATGAAGAGAATTCTACAAAGTTTTATTAAGAAACCGTTAATATCCTTTGGTACAAGCTCCAATTCCAAAACGGAAAACGACGGTACGTAAAATCATGTCGATCAGTCTAAATCCAGCTCGATTTTGCACATTGCAATTTCAAAATTGCACATTCCATCTCGTAGTGTGTACATATATACAGCCAAGATATGCGCAGAAAATTGCATTGATCCCGCAATTTTCCACTGCGGTTGCCATGCAAAGTTAAAACTCCAAAAGAGGTACGACTTTGCAAGCAATTCCAGCTACAAGAACATATCTTTTATATGTAACAGCTCCAAGGATCTTAGACCGAGCATTTTCCGCAGCAGCGAGGTTTGCCGGAATTTGTTAACTGATAACAGCCCCTTACTGCCTTTGACGTCCAAGATATTCTCGCATTTGCACGTGGTTTTCTGCCTTGACCACTAAACGCATCTTTTTCGAGTTTACATCCTCCCACAGCAGAGCATTATAGCCTCGCGCAAAGTCAGAAGCACCCTCGAGGAGTTCCTGGCAGTTATAAAAGAAAAATCATAATAATGGAAAGAAAAAATAATAATACACGCGTCAATTTTGATAAGCGGATTGTCACCCTGGTTGGAAATTCATCGTAATAATAAGCTGGAGTCATCTCAACCCTATTCAGATCTGTTTCCCACAGCCTAATCTGCCAGATACGAGTGAATTTGAAAACGTCAGAATACCACCATGCATGGAAGTCCCTTACAACAGAACATAAATAAAAACCATCCAATTCAAAGAACTCTGTCATATTTAATATTTATAGAAGAGCATAGCCGAGCTTGATATTGGACAATTTTTACTCCATCGGAGTCGAGCAGATTGAACTCTCAAATATTTTGCTGAATTCAAACATGAAGATAGAGAGGGACCAGACCTGATCTGTGACGTTCTCAGGTACGGATGGTACTCTCTCGGCAACACGTGGATGTGCATTCTGCTGAAGAAAAGATATTATCTGCCAAAAAAAAAAAATTAGACTTCCAACATTCCAGAAACAGTTTCAGCAACCCTTTTCTCCCTTGTGACTTGGGAGGATGTGCACGTGTGCTTACAGAAAGATAGGTACTACAACTTGAAGCCTTTCCAATAAGCACACGGGCAATTGAAGAAGAACATCTTAATTGTTAAGCTTGTGAAGCAAAACATCCCTAGAAAGGCTCTATCTTTCTACTGATTTGTTGTACAAGAATTGAGGCAGTTATCTCAACTAAGTATACCATCGTTTTTTTCCACGACTCTCAGACAACTTGACAAGGACTAAGCATACCCAAAAGTACTTAAGACTTATACTGAAAACTAAAAGTAGATTAACGAAAAGAAAATATTTGCCTGTTCTCCAGTGATGCCATTTTCAAAAGCACTGTACAAACTTTCTTTTGTTATTGCTCCAACAATAAGGTTTGGAAGTTGATATTCTACCCTGCAGAGAGTGGAAAAAGAAAATTTTAGAATTTTAATAAAAACTTAACTCAGAAATTAACAAGAACAAGAAGTACTGTATACCAACACAACCAAAACAATGACACCACCCATTGTAGCTAAATGCTACCTTTCCCCCTTAATAAAAGAAAGGTCCAGCCTGACCCTAGGACGAGAAAATTCAGAGGCAGGAGATCCAAAAATGCATTTATAAGCCTACATCTTGATTTTCTTCTACCATCTTTCTAATATGTATCAGAAAATAAAATATGCATCTCTTTGTGCTTTCAACAATGTATAGGCCAAAATTAAACGAATATAAACTAATATTCAAACAGCATGCAATAATTATTTCACCTGTCTCGTGACTAAAAGAAAACAGAAACTGCAAGGCAAACTATACAAGACAATTGATAGACCGATTGGTCAGCATACCTTGAGAAAAGACGTAAAATTTCACAATGTAATTTAGATGTTGAGTAGGCATAGAGCCTGAAGTTTGTTTCCACAACAACAAATCCCTGAACAAAAAGTGAGTAAATAATTCGTAAGTAGCATGTATAGCCATGGAACTGGTTTTCTTGATGATAGGGAATCAGTTGTGGAATAACCAATTTGAGACAAACCTAGAATGAGTAAAAATAACATACCTGTTTCCTCGATGATGAGTCTGTCAAGCTAACTGACAGATTAGTAGCTAATTCAGTAGGTATAAACCAACTGTCTTTCCTTCCCTGGATAAGTACACAAAAAGACAGCAATTTAAAAATTGAGGCTAGGATATGGTTAAACTATCATCTGGGCAAGTATTAGCACATGTTATACCAAGAATAAATCACAAAAGTATAACCTGCTGAAGTTTGATCAGTCCCAAATCTGCAAGATCCTTGATTATATTCCTCTGCCTCTCATTCAATGTATTTATGTTATATGCCTTACACACAAAAAAGAAAATATAATCAAGGGGTGAGAGAAAAATTCCAGTACAAACTTCCCCTGTGGAAGGAAATGCTTTCTACAAAAAAATAATGAATTGAATTCTATCAAAAGTTCTTATGACAGCATTTACTGCAACACTATTTATGTTTCAGTTGGAAAAATAATATTAGCCAGAAAAGAAAATATGGGGAAATTCAATAAAGCACATGCTACTGCAAAAGAATAGTCATGTATAAAAGGCATATAACTAATACCTCGCCTGTAACATGAAAACTAAGTTCTAGCAGAAACGAAATCAAATCTGCAGAATCTAACCCACGCTCCTGCAACAAATAAAATTGAGGAGAGATCAGATATAAGATAAAACTCATGAACACAGCTACTGAGAAGAAAAACTTAAGTTGCACTTTCTTATCATTTGCATCTCAATAACTTAGTGTGGGATAACAGTCAACATCACAAACAACATAGTCACATTGTACTTTCAACTTCTAACTCGAGTCCTCAAGGAAACACATTAGGTAAAATTTTCCTTATTTCGTCTGCCCAAATGATTATAATTAAATTCCCTCGATAAATTAAACCATAGGAACACACACAGAATAATATAAAAATACTAAAAAATATTTGGTTGACAATATGAATCATTAAGCCCCGGAAAGAAAAACCTTCCAACTGTTCTGCTTAAATCAGCTTTTCTAGTACTTGATAAACTACTTGGAACTGTAATAGAAGCTCAGACTTCAGAGTATAGAGTAAGAACAAACAAAAATATCAGGTTAATGGTCTGGAAAGGAACCAACAAGTTATAACGTAATGAATCCATACCTCCGAGTTAGAGATGTACTCTCTGATGATGTACCAGAGTTGCGCATTTGTATCCATCAACTGTGGTATTCACATATCAGAAATAATTTCCAGTAAGAATTAAGAGAAATCAAACATGCTGCGTGCAAGCAGTTGAAGCGGTTTGCATACCAAGAACTGGAAACCACTTTCAGTTAATCTTGGAGCTTCTCTATCCCTGTACAAACAGAAAATGGAAAACCCCAATATTAGATATGAGACACAATGCTAATCTTTTCAAATGTGCAAAAGAAAGAAAGGCTTGTTTAGCGGGAAAAACTAATAACAAAAGCAAGGACCTTTGACTCAAAAGACCCCGCTGGAAAGTTTTCATCATAGACGAACTGATGTTCGATGGCCTCTCACTTTGAGATGAGTTGATAAGTTGCAGCAAGAAACACTGATATTACATGACAGAAAGTCATAAAGAAGAGCAAACCTAAATTATAAAACTTCACAATAAGAAGTTATAAAAAATAATAATATACAACTATACATCATAGTCACCACAGTACACAGAAGGCAGAAAAAATATCTAAAAACGCAATCATGAATTCAAAAAGGTAATAGATGCATGGGTGAATTCCACACCTCCCATTGTTCTAAGGCAAAAGCCTGAAGATCCTCCAAGCTTGGGAGCCTCACTGTTATATTTGAAGGCATTGGTTCTCTTGGCAAAACTACACTGCAGTATAAAAAGGTGAAATAATGAACGGAGGCCCTGAAACTTCTGCATGAGTGAACCCTATACATAAACGCATAACCCACTATCTTGTAATTACTTTGATCCCTAAACCTTGAATACAAACAAATAGAAGTAGGGGACGCAAAACTCACCCGTGTACCAGAAGCTTCTTGAGATTAGTCTGAAATATAGGATTTAGTGTGTAAGTTGTTTCCCTCTTCCTGTCATAAAGTCAAAAATGAAAACAATATAAATAAATAAAAAAGATACCACCCAGCATCAAATTCAAAATGTTCTTCTGGAAAACCATAAAAGAAAGCTCGAATCACCTGTCCACAGTTTCAGTAAATATTCTCAATTGAATCAGCCGATCAATTGCAACTCTATGTTTCGAGACCCCATCAGGAAGCACCCACTCCTCCATTGACTTGGCAGTCACCGGAACTTCAATGCACAACAGTTGCAAGACATATTTCTTAGCCAACGGTGGCAGAGACCTGAAAATTGCAGCTCTATAATTATTACTAAGCTAGTTCATATACACTTAATCAACAAACATAAACTAAAATACAACCCAAAATAAACAAGTACATAAAACCAATATGTGAAATGCGAAAGCAACTCGAAACCTAAAAATTGTACCTATATGATCATCACTAACTCATCAAAGATCACAGTGCATAAAGATCACAGAGTCGTTCATATGCACTAATAAAAAAACACACACAAATGAACCCAAAAACAAAGCTAATGTGCCGCAATGACAAAGAAAACCGAGACCCGAAAATTGCACCAAGATGATTATTCACTCACTCACTCACTCATCAAAGACTACAGGGCTCAGTTAGTTCCCTATGCACTCAATCAACAAACACAAATTAACCCCAAAAATCGATGAGCAAATAAAGCTAATACTCGACATTGCAAAAGCGAAAAAAGATTGAAGTAAGAAAAGCAGAAAAGGTCAAGACCTGAGAATTGCTTCGCAGATGAATGCATTCTCGTATAGCTTGTCGAGCTTCATGGCGGGCAGGGCGGCCACCATGTCCATGAAATTCTTCGCTATGATCCTCACCTGAGGCATCTTTGATCCAATCCAATCGGGAGTTCTGCCCCGCTCTGAGATTCTAGGGTTTTTCTGAGCTTCAAGAATCAATCCCCTCCAAACAGGGGTTTAAGAATTGAAATTAAATTCTAGGGTACAAACTTTCAGATTGTGTTTCTTGCACGCTTCTGTGTCTTCAGTGGGAGTGTGACTGAAGGTCGACAAATTGACGCCGTATATGTGATTTTCTCCGATGATTGAAGATCGCCGGAGGCCGTCTTCTTCGCTTTTTGGTACGTTTGTTCTAGTTTCTTCGATGTGATTTTATTCATACGACCGCGCCTTTTCTCTATACGACGGCGTTTTCGATTGAATCATGACTTATTTTTCATTGTTGAAATATCATTTAATTTTGGAGTAGGCTTTTTAGCCAAAATGATTCTTGAACTTTGCATAACACATCACTTTGGTCCTTAAGATTTGAAATCAATAGAAGTAATCCCTGAGATTGTCCTACCATCAATCATTTTGGTCATTTAGTGTAAAATTTTGTTAAATAAGGATCAAAATGACAAATATACCCTCAATTAATAAACAATTGACCAAAATGATTTGACAATAATTAAGGGTATTGTGGTCATTCTATTCTTATTTAATAGAAATTTTTAAAGGAATGACCAAAATAATTGATGTTAGACAAACTCAAGGAACAATTCTATTTATTTCAAATCTTAGGGACCAAAGTGATGAGTTATGCAAATCTCAAGGACCAAAGTGAGGAGTTATGCAAATCTCATGAACCATTTTGGTTAAAAAGCCTTTTGGAGTAATACTAGTGAGACCATAATTTTAAATCAAATTTGCAAACCAAAGAGCAGGACGGCTAATATAATTAGGAATAGTGCTACTCAGACACTCATTTTTATTTCCCACACACCCTTATTAATTTTTATCATTAATCTTCATCAATTCATTTTACTAAAAAATAAATAGTGTGTAAAAAGAATAGCACTACCCTATAATTATGCTCAACCAGATCAGAACCCTACTTCATGTGCAATAGCTAAACTAATTATAATTTGGGTATATTTCATGAACCCTATGCTTCATTTTTTCAGTGTGACACCGCTTATCGCACTGTGTTAATAATATACCTTGGAGTCTCGTTTGGTTGCTAGGAGCCTGAGATTGTATTGGAGTGAATAACTTGCTGCATCTAATTTGAAGCAAGAAATGGAGGTCCAAGTTGGAAGTAGAACGCGATCGAGGGAAAACATTTCTCGTGACTAATTTATTTTCTACCTTCAATTTAAACAAAATATTAACATTTTTTGCTTCACTCAACATACATAAATCTACCGACTCATCTACCCCAACTCAATCATGGCAGCTTGGCTTCTCCACTTCTACACTTCGATCAAAAACGAATCCACAGTGAACAAATTCTCAAACATTTTTCCTACCATTGAACTTGCAAATATATCAATAACAATTAAATGGAATGAGATCCATTCCAAATCTTTGTGTCTGAAGCCCATAAACCGAGAGATCCGAACCGTTCAAATTTTGAGTTTTTGTAAAGTGGGCCAGTGTGATGAATTAATAGGGGCCAATAGGAGTGAAATTAAGTGATCCATTCTCTTGGTCAGTGAGCTTCGGACATAGGGATCCGGAGTGGATCTCAATCTCAAATTGTCTCCAACTCCAGTACAATAGAATGGGGATCCAGTCTACAGTAAAAAAATCTGGAAGCCTGGATGTTAGTTGACGCGAAAGGCATATAAATAGCAAAAAGAAAATTAAATCCTGCAAACTATCAACTAACTATAAATGTATCTATTTTGTAGTATAGTTAGGTCTGTCTCTCACTATGCAGAAGTGCTAAGTATGTCGTCGGTCGTTGCCATGGGTTCAGCAGGGTGGGCGGGTGGCTTTTCAACAGGGGGAGGCTTAGGCGGCCTGTTTGGACGAACTTTATCAGCTATGTCTGGATTTTTATCAAACTGCGACATCAAGGAACTTTATAACTTTCAAAATATTCATCCTAGATAAAATGTAACCAGAACTTTACGGGGTTGAGAACAGACTAACCTTGAAACCGCAACCAGATACACAAGCATGAAAACACTCCTGCACATAGAATTGCATCAGCAATAACTCATCTGAAAAAATGTGCATTGAATCAGGGACCATGCTTTAGGACGATGATGATATGCAACCATATGAACCTTTCCACTCATATTCACTAAGTTCAAGATTTTAAATCATGGGGCATTTAGCTATATCAGATAGTACCAAATTACCAATTTTCTTATGGCTGTCATGGGACAAAACTAGTTGTTTAAAGCATAAATTTTCCTACTTTTCACCTTATATACAAAAATAATACTCATGGTTGGTCAAAATTACAAAAAATTAGTGAATCATGAGGCGAGTATAGTGAACAACACTGCCATTAGTGACTACAACTTTTGGACTTGAGAAGATACAAGAGGCGATAACGATTTAACAAACATTACCACGTGTTCGTATTATCATTGAAAATGTTACTCATTATTCATTAGCATGCTAAGAAGAAACTATAGAGGGAAACATACCTCTGAGTACCTGTCAACTCCGGGAGAACGGTCAATGCAAGCACTCCATTGCTGGTCCTTTAAAACAGGATCCTTATAGCATATCACATTGCACTCCTCCAAGCCTGTGTTATATATACTTGCTATATCACTTGAAGCATTTAACCAACTACATAATAATTTACTTATGGACGGAACCCCACCTCAATCTAGTAGCATACTAACTCTAAACCAATAGTCTACTTCCATATCAAGTTTCTGATTTAGAAACGATAAGAGCCAAGCTAATCCATGAGCCAAAAGTTAATGCAGATGGGGAACTTCCCACAGCATAAACAAAGTCAGTACGCTATGGGTAGTCAATGGCTTCTTAGAAACGCCATTTTAGTAATGTGTCCGTAAACATCAAGGTGACAAAAAGCTAAAATTCAAAACGAAAAAAACAAGAGCGAACCAAACAACCAGAACATATATTCTCATCTAAGTATGTTCATACGAAAACTGAATTGAAGAACAAATTAATACTCACATTCTTCCCAAGTCTCTCCATCCGCATCGCACCCCTTTTTGCAAAATACTCGCCCTACAGGAAAAAAACACACAATTTACAGTGATCCAGGATAATAGTTCCAAATTTTTAAACAATCAGTATTCAAACACAAATTCGAGTGCTTGCTTGTACCTAAAGCAAACATTACTCCAACCCCAATTCACCAGGAAAATTCCGCCACTAAAAACGCAAAATTGGGTCAAAACTGATCGTACAAAATACAGAAATCAAAATTAGGGGTCGAAAAACTCTGCAATTCATCACCTACGTTAATTACCCAACACGAGATTAACATAAATAGCGCGATAATTTTGATATCAGTATCATTTCGAGCGCGAAAACAAGCGAAATGGCCGAAATTAGAGCAAAAAATTTGAAATTAGTAAACGAAAACGAAAATCAAAAGAAATAAAGGAAATCAAAGATTCAGGAGGAAGCAATATTTCAGAGCGAGTGAGGAGGAGAATGGGTTTACATGGAATCTGCATAAGAGCTGCGTACTTGTGCGTGCATTGGTGGCCGCACGGAGACCCCCATTGATGCGGTGTCATCTTCTTCTTCTTTCTCTCGGCCTCTGATCAGAATTCTGCCCTGTGGAAATGGACCGGTGGGAAAATGGGGAAAGGCAATCGTGGGTGATTTTGTAATTTACGTTAGACTGGAGGTGTAAATTAAAGAGTTCAACTAGACCCATCCCCCACCACAAAAAGTTAAAAACTTGAACTGTTATCTTCTGACCAACCATTATTCCTAAAATATCCTTTATATTAAAATTCTTTTTATTTTTATTTTTATTGAGTAAAAAAAATCTACAAAAACACGATTCAATTAACCAGGATACATAATGAGAATCACATCTATACAATACATTTTACACAATTCCTGACGTCTTCTCCATCCTTCAGCATGCCACCCGCCCCAAGAACATTGTGTTCCACTTCATATGCACCTCTCACAACAATCGGTATGTGGATTGTGGATTGTGGACAGACAAGCCTTTATCCTAGTTTTCAAGGTTGTTTGCTGGTACTGACAACAAAAACAAATAGATCAAATTAAAATGCCCAAAGGTACTGGGACTTGATTTTTAGAAGATTTAGAGAGGTGGGTTGTTCTAGAAGATGGGGAAGAACAAACCTGCTAACAGAGAGAGTAGGGGTTTTTCTTTTCTACGGTCTTAGATGTCATTTTACAAGAGAGTAAATTAGGTATTAAATTTTTTTATTAAAAGATGGGTAGGGAAATAAGACAATGGGATGAGTTTATCACCACTCTTGAAACGCATGAAAGATGTGTGATACGATTAGAGTAGTGTTACACATATTTTTTTTTTTCTTCGATGGAAATCTTTAGAACTACCGCTGCTTATCTTTCAATTTGTCTCTGATCATCAATTGAAATGTGAATAACATGTCCTCCTCTCTTTAAAACAAAGGGCGCTTCTAGTTATGAAATCTTATTGAAACTGTCTACATCTAGTCCATCCTTCGGAACCATATCACATCTTGTATATGATGAAATATGATGAATTGAGACTGTATTTTGTAAACATGTAATTTTCTTGAATAAGTTATCTATATATTGATATTCTTCGATTCGACGGTCAGAAATTAAGAAAAATGTACAAGAGATAAAAATGAGTCAGTGGATAGCACAACCCTATGATGAATCCAAACATAATATAGACAACCGGGCCCCGATTAATCCACTCCTCAAGAAGGGAGTCATGAAAAAACTAGGGGCTTCTCGAAAACATTATATTTTAGTACAAGAATACAAAGACTATTCGCCTCTCTGGAAAGCAGAAACATGAATAAATATGGATGAAGCAATTGACGGAGCAACCAACGTATTACGTCATGGACCATACTTGAAACAAGTCCTCCAAATGAAGATCATTTAGAATGTCAATAACATTTTTTTAAGAAAAAGTAAAAACTCAAAGTCTAAAAGAAATTCCTCCGAACTGTATCATTTCTTTTAAGATTTTATTCCAATACAGAGTGAAATCTCTAGAAGTTGTATTTGGTTGGTGTCATGTCAATATGTTCTTCTTTGAAAGTGAAATTATTCATATATTTGTCAATATGTCAAATGCCAATGTACACAAAAATCTCAAACAATCACAATTCAAATAGAACTTGTGTAAGAAGGGAGAAAATAATGTACATGTGAAAGGGTGAAAAAGAGAAAAAGAGATGAACACCGTGTATATTTATGTGGACGAAATTGGAGATTTATTTCTTTAGTATTCAGTTAACTAATAATTCTGGTCTCATTTGTCTAATGTTACGTTAATCCATAATGTACATGCTTGTAGTTTTGCTCACTACTCTCAAGTATTGATAGTGTTTACTACCTTATTTATCACCGTTGGATGAATTCAAATTTCAAGATTTGTGTCTATCCGTTACATAAATCTCGAAATTTAAACTCATCTAACAGTGATAAATAGGATGGTGAACATCAGCAGCTCTTAAGAGTGCTGAGCAAAAATATTCTCAATGTACAAGCCTTTGTTGATGTTATCAATAAACACTATTACAATCCAATGAGACAATAATGTACCAGAATAACGTAGTTTGATTATCGTCAAAGATAAATTTGAACTACATTATGTAAAGTTAAGCTCACCTCTTTTGTTTTTTAATATGAATAATATCATTTGTTCAAATAAAAAACTTTAACCAACGTAATTTTGTATTCAACAGAATCTAAAAGGTACGAGAGGAAATTGACCAATTTAATGTAAACGAAGGCCCTAACTGAAAAATGGGAAGAAATAAGAAAATTATACGCGTACCCCAGGGCCCACGCCTGAAACGACAAAGCCCACCCGTTGAAAAGGCAATCAAGATTCAGGAATCTTGCTCCCAAACGATACGGGTACCCCACCCCTGTTAGGACAAAGCCCACTTGTTCAAAAGGCATCAGGATCCAGGCATCAAGATTCAGGAATAAATCCCAGGTGGTGTTTTTATTTTTTATTTTTTAATAAATGATGTTATTTACGGTAAAGTGAAAATGATAAACTAAAAGTCAAACATCTTAACAATATTATAGTTCAATTTTGTTTTTGGCAAAACTTAAACTTAAAATATATCACTTACGATTCTAAAGAATACTAATAGCTCGTAATACAAAATGATCTTCCCGAGTTGGGGCACATGGACAGCCCTAAGGTGCACTCCCCCACTTTGTCGTATGTCTACTCCCCACGTACGCGTATCCCACTGTCTTATACATGGACCCTATTTCCCCCACGTGAAGTAGATAAGTGCCACGTGGACTTCTATCAACGTCCAACTAGACAACATGCGAAAGGATCTTCTTCGGATTCCTTTCTCATAATTCACAAAATCAGGAATTTTGAGCAATAGAAAATTGATTCAAAATTTTAAAGTGAATTTCTATTGTAATCGTTGGATTAAATTTCTATAACATGGATTTCCTGCTAGATTAAGAAGAAGAGATCCGGAGATATCATTTTCAACAACAGGAACTCCCACTGGTGCGTTGAATCTGCATAAATAGAGGGGGAGAGAGAGAGGGGAGAGAGAGAGAGAGAGAGAGAGAGAGAGCACTTGTTGTTTGACAGTGTCTGCAGTCAGAGGAGGGAGAGAGAAAAATGGAGGCGCTGCAATGGAGGATATTGCCGCTGCTTACGATGATCGCTTCTTTCCTACTATTTTTCTATTTCCGGTATCCCTCCCAGGTCTGATGACAAATTTATTTTTTGTTTCATGTAATTTAATTGGATTTTTTTCCCCTTTTCATTTGTTTCATGTAATTTATTTTTCTTTTCATTTGTTTATTTTGTTGGGTTGTATTTACGTATTATTTTGTACTGATTTTAATGATGTAAAAATGTTATTAAGTTACTGGTTTTCCGTTAATACTGGAAGATTTAGAGTTAGATTAAATTTTGGTTTTTTCTCAGCCAACCAAACACTATTTTTATGTAGAAACTTGCAACGTATTACTGTTTTGATTCTTCACTCTCAGGGATGCTTCTTTGATATTTTTGTTTTATTGTTTTTTTTTCTTGGTGGGTTAATTTTATATTTTTGTTTAATACTGATGCTTAAGGCAATCGAGAAATAGGGAGTGCAATGAAATACTTTTGATTTTTGTAATTTATATATATATATGATTCCAAATTGTTCGTTTGTTTCGCTCATTTTCTTACCAACCAAACTGTGTTTTGTGCAGACAATCATTGGAATATACCATATGAATTTTTAGGGTGATTATTTTCCTGTCTAATCCATTCAAAGAAATGGAGTGCAAAGAAAGCAAAAGATCAGTTTATGAAACGATATTATTTATCGATCTAAACTTTTTTTTCATTGAATTTATATGGTTTTCAAACTAGAAAAATCAGAACTAGAGACTCGAATTTTCCGTTTTTCCTTGGACGTTTTCTCTGCATTTTCTCATCAAGCAAACACTATTTTCTTTTAGAAAAATCATTGCAATTAAAGGACCGTGTTGATTCTGAGTTATAATTCTTTGACTTCATCTTTTCCCTTCAAATCCTCCTCCATTCCATTCCATTCTCCTTCTATTTGGACGGTGTGGTTTGGTATTGCTGCTTTAAAAAAAAAAAAAAACTGTTTCTGTTGTGCCGTGAGAATAAGCTTATTTTTGCAACGTCACGTTTTCAATTTTTTTTCCATCTAAAATTGTGAAAATAAGCTCTTTTTAAATGTTTACCAAACATATTTTTAAGCTCATCTTTTTTTTATACCCATTTTTTATAAAAGAACTTCAGTACCGAACTAATACTAGACCATGTCAACATTTTTTTTGTTGATTTCTTTGTAAGGAGAGGAAGATAAAGAAGGAAATGAGAGAGAATCCTACTCCGACACGTCAGTCGGTGTATAATTCCAATTTTCGTTTGTTGTTTACTTTTCTTTTGATAGTGGACAAGTGGATCTGAAATATTAAAATACTGGGTGATATGAACTTGTTTTAATTTGTCAAATAATAGATGATAGAGAAGTTATGCTGTCCTACGTTCCACCCCACTTAGAATATTCCACTAAGAAATTTTGGTGACATCATTTCTTTTTTTTGACGTGAAATTAGTATATAATATATCCACTAAATTTTTATTTACAGAAATGTTATGGACGTTATGTGTTGTATTCGTGTGCATGTCAGACTATATTTTTGTTCGAATTTTAAGTTGTGTAATGTGTTGTGTTTGAAATTGCCAACGTCCAAAAAATTAAATGCCATTTTGACAGAGTTCGATCAAAACCCTTTATTTTGCAGCAATATCCGAAAAACTGCAGCCTGCTGCCTTTCCAACATTATTGGATCGCCAGCAAGCGCATTGTGACACCTCAAGGGGTTATTTCCGGAGCAGGTAAGACGATATTCTACACTAATTTACGAAGAAGAATGATATAACTTGAGTCTAAGAGCGGGCGGACACGAGGTTTTAGCACCAAATAATTAAGTTTACGAAATGTGGAAATGTGCAGTTGAGATTAAGGATGGGAAGATTGCCTCAATTGTTAAAGAAGAGGAAAAGCATGGGAAGATCAAGTCGGAAAATGTGATTGATTATGGAGAGGCCGTTGTCATGCCTGGCCTGATTGATGTGTAAGTTATGACAAAATCAGTTGTCTTTTCGATCGGTTTCTTCATCGTCACGAAGGTAATTAGGTTTTTAGACTTGAGCTTAAACGCGTCGTTTGTATTGGTTTCAGGCATGCGCATCTCGACGATCCTGGAAGAGCTGAATGGGAAGGATTTCCGTCAGGAACTAAAGCTGCTGCTGCTGGTATGCCTATGTAACTCTGCTGCATTCTTTTGTTTTCATCGATTTTTGAAATTGAGAATGGATTTATTTTTCGCTTTCTTGCAGGCGGGATAACAACATTGGTTGACATGCCTCTAAATAGTGAGCCATCGACGGTTTCTAGGGAGACTTTGGAACTCAAGATTAAGGCCGCCGAGAGCAGAATTTACGTTGATGTTGGTATGAACTTGAAACTATGCGTTGGGGATACAGTTATGCTCAAATATTTAAGAACTCGCTTAAATTTAAATACAATGTGAACAGGCTTTTGGGGAGGGCTTGTTCCTGAAAACGCGTTCAATGCATCTGCTCTCGAGGACCTCCTAGATGCCGGTGTTCTTGGTCTAAAGGTAACTATTCAAGTAGTGAGTTTTGTGCCTAGAGAGAGAACTGTTCCATTACATTTCTTGTGCCACAAGGAACGCTCTTACCAACTAATTCAAACATCGTGTGGATCTAATGGAGACCAAATTTGCTATTTTCCTGCTTTAGGAAACAGTGTTCTACCCGCAAATTGTGCAGGATGTTTATGATCCTCGTCTAATGAATTTTTCGATGTCTATTTTTGTAGTCTTTTATGTGTCCATCCGGGATCAATGACTTTCCTATGACAAATGCCAGTCACATTAAGGTTTGTTTCATGAGATTCATCCCTCCCACTATCACATAAAACATCTAATTTACCTTGCAATTAAATTAAAATAAAATAATCGCCATCTTATTTGTTGATTGTATTGCTGCATCCATTGGCATTCTTGAGATGAATGTTGCTTTCGCAGTTCTGACGTTTTTAAAAAATCTGTGTTTTCAATTACTTGTTCATTAGGAGGGACTGTCTGTACTAGCGAAATACAGAAGGCCTTTACTTGTACATGCAGAGAAGGTACAAGAGCTCGAAAGCAACTTGGGAGTTGAAGATGGTAGTAACAATCCTCGTTCTTATTCAACATATCTCAAGACCAGGCCACCTTCATGGTAAGATATTGTTCGTGTGGATGCTAAGTCCTCGTTCTAATTTCACACGATAACTGTGTTTCCTCTGTTTATGAAACAGGGAAGAGGCAGCAATTAAGGATCTCTTGACCTTGACAAAGGACACGAGGATTGGTGGCCCGGCAGAAGGAGCTCATCTTCACATTGTTCACTTGTCAGACTCACGCTCTTCATTAGATCTTATTAAGGTATAGTCTTCAACAATTGTGGTTTATATAGCGTCTTGTTACTCTCTCCGATAGGCGATACGTGCATTTTTCTCCATTATTGCAGGAAGCGAAAAGTGGGGGTGATAGTTTAACTGTTGAGACATGCCCTCACTACTTAGCTTTCTCATCCGAAGAGATTCCCGATGGAGACACGCGTTTCAAGTGTTCTCCACCCATCCGCGATGCAGCCAACAAGGAAAAACTGTGGGAGGCTTTGTTGGTATGTACTTATTTTCTGTTTGCCTGCCTCCTTACAAAGTGATTTTCCATACTACTCTAATTGATGGAAAGAGGATGGTTATTTACCGTCAAATTGATTTCATTTGGCTTTTGATGTTTTGTTTCAGGAAGGACACGTTGACATGCTAAGCTCTGATCACTCACCAACTCTGCCGGAACTTAAGCTTCTCGACGATGGAGACTTTTTGAGGGCTTGGGGTGGCATATCATCTTTGCAGGTTGGCATACTTTTGCCTTCAAATGTTAAAAAGTTGCGATTTGTTTCAGCTAACCGACATTGTTTTCGGGGCACTTGCAGTTTGTTCTTCCTGTAACATGGTCATATGGCCAGAAATATGGAGTGACATTACAACAGTTAGCTTTATGGTGGAGCGAAAGGCCGGCCAGGCTCGCTGGACAAAAATTGAAGGTGGAATTATCATCAAATTTTCCTGCTCAAATCTGAAGTTTCGATTTTAAAACACAGGGAAAATTGCTTTGTTTTAGCCAATTTTTGCGCAGAAGCGGATATTGATATGCACCAAGAAAAACTAAAATATGTCTAATTACTAATTAAATTACAATTTTGCAGGGGGCAATTGCGATAGGGAATCACGCAGATATCGTAGTATGGGATCCAGATGTGGAATTCGACCTCGATAACGAATTCCCCACGCATGTCAAACACCCAGTACGCATTTTTCTTGATCACATTTTGAGGAACCCCTATGCATTCGGTTTAATCTATTGAACCAGTTCTATGTTATCGGAGTTCATTGCTTCGAGCAAGCATTTTACTCTCCTGTGTTACCTTTCAATATGTAGGGTATTTCAGCTTACTTGGGGACAAAGTTATCCGGAAGAGTTGCAGCCACATTTGTAAGAGGAAACCTTGTCTTCGAAGAGGGGAAACATGCTCCTGCACTCTGCGGCGTTCCAATTCTGGCAAGCTGAGAATGAAATAAGAACTGCCAATTGGCGAGCGGAATCGCACAAAACTCTCTTGTATATATGGTTGTATGATCAAATTCTCGTTCATGTAGGGCTCTGCCACAGTTAAATATTGTTCATGACATCCATCTTCTCTAGGGTTTAAGCGTACGTATAGCCTGTTTGACACAATATGGATTTCCTAGATGCAGGTATGCGCACACAAAAATCACAATTTGTAGATTTTTCTTCCACCATAAAACACAAAAAGTACACAAATTAAGGAACGTTTAATAACAATTTTGATTTTGGTTAGTTTTGTGAAGCATTTTGTACTTGTATGATGCTAAGTGGTACAGGCTGCATATTTAAATGGTGTAACAGGCTGCATATTCGCAAGTGGAACAGGCCTTATGAGCTTTGTTCATCCAGTGCACAAGGTGAGGGCGACTAGGCGCGAAGACGACAATGGACAAGTTTGTGGAGTGATGTTTCAGATGGATCTGTGCACGCGAGTCCCCAGCATCCCGTGCACCGGTAGGGAATCAAATTGGGACGACAAGTGTTTTCTAACTGGTGGGTTCTAAACAAAGACTTTGTGAAAAAATTAGAGCCACTGGCTCTGCCGTGCTTTGTGATCCCTAGTGGCACGGAACACATTTGATCACTGTGTTTAACTCCGTTTGCAATTTCAGTCCAATTTCTAAGTTCCGTCAATAAAATTAGCGGGTGAAGGCCTTACAACAGTAGGGCAAAAGCTGCATAACACTTTTTTTTTTTTTTCACAAGTTTGGGGGTTTTTATTAAACTTTTGTGACACACATTACACAATGATGCTTATTACACAAGATATGTTTATTTAGCTAGGGATGGGGAAGCCTTGGCGGCTATGATCATGGCCCATGCCACCATCATCACCGCCTTGGCCGCCACAATGACCACCGCCTTCCTCACCACCACTTCCACCACATTAGCCACCACGATTGCCACCTCCATAGCCATCACCACATCCACTGCCTTGGTCACCACAACTACCATCACCTTCTCCGCCATCGTATCTACCACCTTGGTCACCTCCGCCGCCAAAACTTGGATTGAAACTAATACCACCTCCAATAATCCCTCCTCCCATTTGCCCGCCGAGCCCTCCTCCCATTTGTCCCCCGAGCCCTCCTCCCATTTGCCCGCCGAGGCCTCCTCCCATTTGTCCCCCGAGGCCTCCTCCCATTTGTCCCATTTGTCCGAAGCCGAGGGAATCTGGCCTGTCAACTAGTACAGCTTTATCCTTGCCAATACTAATTGCCCTATGAGCAGAGCTCACTCCCCAGCTAAGTAATAGCAAATAAGCTACGCATGCCCATTTTTTTGGTGTTGCCATTTTCAATTGCTACTTACTTGCCTATGATCTTCTTCTTCTTCATGTTTAGGGTTTTTATACTGTAAAATCTGCGTGCAGATGAGTTTGTTTCAGTGAAAACTGGCATAAAAATGGCAGTTGGTTGAGCAAACCTACGGGAAAGCAAGCTAATCAAGATGCATTTGGTTATGGAAGCCAGGGCATCATGGTGTTTATGTGATCAGATAATTACGTGCGTTGTTTGCAATTGTTTTGAACAAATAATAGTTCAAAATAAAAAGTTGCAAACCTAAGTACGACAACCAAGTTGATTAGAGTGGTGTATTTTAGCTCTGTATTCAATCTTGAATCAATTTTTGTTGTTGTTTCGATGACTAGAAAAGTAAATTTTCAATCAATCTCGTCTACTTATATTATAATAACACGTAATGTACCGTCTTATGTTCTAGGTACAAAAAAATCTCTTCTCAACAAATGACGTAACCCACATACACATCATCTTATACTTCTTGATTACAAAAAATTAAGAAACATACCAAATATCTCCCAAATTAATATCAAATTAGAAACTAAAATCATTCAGTAAGGTAATTCCATCGGCTAATGCATGCAGACGCACATACATCAACATCCCCGTATCATTTACGTGGACGACTTCCCTACCATCACACAGTTCAGTCAGCCAAATCCATGTATTTTTGGTTGGTAATTAGCCAGGTAGGCAATAACCAATCAGTACTTAAAACACTCGACTTGACCAATCAATCACTCAACAACTTCCCTCGGAAGGAACGTGCCTTGGAAGGGAAAAAAGCGAGTGAGCAAACAGCGAAGGCGCCAAAAGCGTGCTGCTTTCTTCTGTTTCTTTGTTTTTGGTTTTTTTAGATTTTTTTAGATTTTATTTATTTATTAATTTTGTTTATTTATGCAAAATATTCTTCAATCCTCTCACTCTCATAACTCGCTCATGAATTAGTTGTATAAGTATCACAACACTCTCGCTCTCGCTCTCGCACCATCTTCGTCTCCAAATCCCCATTCTTTTGGGTTTCGCATTCGGATTTTTTTGAAACTATTCGATCCAATCTCTCACTGCTGTTAGATTTTTTGAATAAAACAGCGTCTTTGAGTGCCAAAAGCTTCGAACTTTGAGTCTCCGATTCCAAAATTTTGATCAATTTGTGTGATTTTTTGTGATCGTTCAAATCGGTTTGGTTGATTTGCATTTCTGATTCGAACCCAGAATTTTGTTTTGGAAAAAAATTCATCTCTGCTGTTCTAATCAGTGTGACTCTCTTCGTCTTCCTCAGAATTCTTTTCTTGTTATCCGTCGAGTTTCTAGGAAAATGGAGGCCTCTGGTTCGAACGGCGCATCGATTGTCACTGACGAGATGGCGCTGAGGGGTTTGCTGGAGGCGTTCGGGCCCGCGTTTTCTCTCGATCAAATCGCTTCTGCGTATTGCAAGGCGGGGAAGAATGCTGACGACGCCGCCGAAGCTCTGGCTCTCTCTGCACCCGATGGCGGAGAAACTTCCAGATTACCTGTCAATAGTATCTATAAGAAGCCACCGTATCAGGCAAACGGGAATGGGAATGGGAATATGAATGGGAACGGGAATCCCGGATCTTCAAAGCCGAAATATCGGCCGGTTTCAGCTGGTAGCGTCTCGAACATTATTGGGAAGCATTATGTTAAGAAAACGGCGCCGACACCGGCAAATGGGTCTCGTGAAGCAACCAAGCCGTTGAAGCTGAACTCCAGTGTGTTGCCAATGTCAGAAATTTGGGTCGAAAACGATAAGTCTAGTTCTTCAAAGGATGATCGGCTCCACCAGGACATGGAGGATTTTCTGTTCAGTATGCTTGGAGTTGGGTTCAAGCTAGAGAGGGATCGGATTCGGCAAGTTCTTGGTACAGTTTTGCTCTTTTATTAGTTTTCTGTTTCATCCATTTCGATTTGCGTTGTTCTTTGGTTTATATATTTACATGAAGTGTTTGTATTTGTGAGTTTGACATGATTGTTGAACTTGTCAAGGATGATTCAAATTTTGTCTAGCATAATGTGGTTAGACACGCACTCACTCAGTTGAAGTACCGTGCACACTCTTGGTTATCGGAGTTGGGAGAGAAGATTGGGAAGAAAGAACATTGAAGAGTAGAGGGCAAGAGTGAGTTGGTCTAGAGAAGGAAGACGAGAATAAAAGTAGGATAATGATTAGGTTGGTGCAATGTATGATTATACCATAATTTACGGAAAGAAAACTTAATGCTTGAGGCATTTGAAATGTTGACTTTTGAGACACGATGAATTGAGTGTTGAATGTTTTGATTGCAGTCTGTTTGATGGTTGTAGATTTAAGATGATTATTTTGATTTCATTTCACGGATGTTAATGTGGTGTTTAAGAATTGTTTTATCAATGACCTTAATATGTGAACACTAATCCTGGTTTATTTGGACATGCAGATAGTTGCGGATATGATATGGAAAAGGTACACTAAACCCTCTTTACTTATCGAAACCTGAAAGCCAGTCTCTTTACAATTTTTGTAGCCTTTTCGTTACTCTAAGATGTATGTGCAATATAATTTTCCAATTTTCTAATGTTATACAAATATCTTTCATATGCTACACACTGAAAAGCTATGTATAGAAAGAGTACTTCTAAGCAATAACATTTTCCTTTTAATACCGTTCAGAGCATGGAAAAACTGATTAATCTGCCAGCATCAACTTTCGAAAAAAGGAACGAACTTGTTGGAAAATCCAGTGAGAAGGTTAGTAACACTTCCAAAACGGGATTTGTGTGCTTTCTGATTTCTACCAATAACATGTCAAACTGCATCACTGATGCACATTTGAATCAGTTCTTCAGAAAAGTAAATTCAATCTTAATTTCATATAAGGAGGTAATACTAAGAGAGCTCACACTCTACGGAAGTGCATAAATTAATTCAAGGATGCATTCATGCAGTTTTGTACAGCTCTTGTAATCGATATTTGAGTGTAAAAGTTTGTTATTGTTTTGTCATAGTTTTGGGGGATGGGGCATTTTGTGTAGCATTTAGGCTTTAGGTACAGTAAGATCTAGTCCATGAAATTGTTCCAGCATGCTTAGTAAATTCTACTTTGGTATTTATCTCCTTGCCGTCTTATTTGAGATTATTGTCCAGTCTGCAGATTTGTCCCTGAAATATAAAGTATCTTCTGACAGAAAATCCAAAAACTACACCGAAGGGTATTGCTTCAATACTTAGTTATAGTTCATTAGTTCCTAGTTTATTATATCAATCACTCTGACATGTCTATGCTCATCTCATGCAGTAACAGAGATAGGGCTTCAAATACAAAAGGAGCAGAAGTTACTGAACAGGAAAAGGAGAGAAATGATCTCCCGAAGGGTATTCTGGCTTCCTGTTTGGTGCTTCTGAGAGAACCGAGGAGACACCAGTGGAGCGACCAAGAAGTACAATAAAGGCAGGGAGTAGATATGGAGCCTATGGACACCTAGTTGCTGAACCTCCGCAAGATTTCATTTCAGAGTACAAGTCAGCTGTTGTGTATCAACAGCATCATGTCGAGGATGGTATGCACCCTTTTCTATATATGGGAGAAACTTCATTTCCCTAATACCCTTTGTGGAGGGAATGGTGGCCTTAGGAATTTATTCAATTCCTATGAAATCCAGATTAATCCAAAAGACAGACCTATTAAGGCAGTAGCTAAATTCCATGTGTGGTTGCTCAAGTCAATTTGCCTGTCAAATTTATGTTTATGTCTTGTATTTTCCTTCATGATTAAAGTGTGTTAGAATTGCAGACGCAGATGACGAAGATAGCTACCAGGGTCTCCGTAAGTCTTGGAAGGAGTATCGGAGTACAATGAACGACTATTACCAGGCTGTATGTAACTTTTTATGGCTTATCTTATGTGCAATTATTTGATATATAAAACATGGAGGGTAGAGTCTCTTAGTAGCCTTCAAATTTCACACTATCGAGTAAGGATATCAACTCTTTTGTTAGGCTGTAGCCGCATTTGCTAAGAAGGATCGTGATCAAGCTTACAAACTTCTAGAACAAGTAAGGTTTCTGTCTTTCTGTTATGAAGTGATGGGATATGAGTTATATTTTTTTCATGCAAATAACAGAAAAAACAAGATTCCCTGACAAAGAAGATAGCATCTTCCGACTGTTGCAAATAGCTTTTACATGCTTCAAAAATTGAACAAGGCGTACTGGCGTAGTAATATTTGCCTTGACAAAATGAATTTATAACTTCTATTGTGCTACCACAGGGACGTTTTTTCCTCGAAAAGGCGTGTGAAGTAGAGGAGAAGTCGAATGAAATGATTCTTAAACCTAGGTTAGCATCCGTTTTATTGATAGTTCTGTGGTGTGTGCTTTGACACTTTGTGGAAATTTGTTACTGGCAGTGTATAGGGTCCGACAATGCTAATTATCATCATTTTTCGTTTCCTCGTCAGAAATGTTGAGACACAAGGTGAAATAGTGCTTGACGTGCAAGAATGCGGTGCCAAGGAGGCAATACGTCTTTTGAAGTGTCAAATTTCCTCATTTTCTGGTATCTCATGTAAGTAATCGTTCTCGTGTTCCTATTTTTCTTACGATTTTGTTTCATGGTTACCGAAATTTTGTGTTATCTTCGAGTCAGCAATCAAGTTTCTTAAGGTCATATGTGATACAAAAGAGGAAGATATCTCAAAGGGGTCTCGAAGACGATCATTGGTAAGACTGGTTCATAACTACTTGGTGCATCTGTTTAAACAATTACTTGACTGTTGTATTTTAAATCGACGCAGATTTTGAAGCTACTGCAGGAAGAATCGATTAAGTGGACCGAAGGAGAAAATGCTGGAACAATACTAATCCACTTAGACACTGTTAATCGGAGACAAGTAACTTTTGTCAAGAAGAAATGAAATAAAGTGCTTTCTCGAAAAGGTGCTTATGAGATTGAGATTTAGGGATGATCGACAATCAAATCGTTGAAGGAGAGAGTAATTAACTTTTGCAACATGTGATTTAAGATTTTGAAAGGAGTTGGAGTGAATTTTTGTTCCAATTTATGAGGTCTACTTTCTTTGAGTAATGAAACTCTTCAATTACCAAAGAAAAAAGAACAGGCATTTGCATTGTAATGGCTTTGAACTAAAGTTTATTTCATCTTTTGGTTGAAAATATTGGTATATCTTTTATCTTTCTTGTCATACGGATAATGCTGTCTTACTAGACTTGTTAGATTGTGAATTTGCACCAAGCATTCAAGTAAAAACTTAACCATGTAAATCGTTTTTGTTTCTAATCTGACAACATAACATGTTATGCGTCAAGCATTGCAAGTAAACTTATTCAATTGTCACAATGGCTACTTCTTCCCCCTCAAATGTTCCAAATATACGTTACCGAATTAGCGCTTACTTTCTAATAAAATTCAAGGCGTGACGATGCAAGTAAGGTGTATTTTTGTTCACCGCCTTACCTATTAACATTTGATCAGTTTAAATTTTAAAATTTATATCAATCAACTACATATATTTTAAAATTTAATCTTATCAAACGATAATAAAATGAGATGGTAAGCATGTTAACAAAAACATTCTCTTTCCAATCCATAAAATCAGGTCAAATATTTTGGTAGCCCTGAATGATAAAGGGTGGTGTAATTCACATATAAGCAGCTTCAAAACCCTCCGTCTCTCGTCTGTTTCTCTCGCTTTTGGTTGTGGGTTTTCCGAATTCAGAAGACTCCGTTCTCCATGGGTGGCTCAGTGAAGGATGTGCAGTCGCAAAAGGAGCTCGATAGCTTGGTCCACGGCGGCTCGCCGGTGGTTCTGCACTTCTGGGCGTCGTGGTGTGAGGCTTCCAAGCACATGGACGAGGTCTTCGCCCACCTCTCCACGGATTTCCCGCAGGCCCATTTCTTAAGGGTAACGTTTCATTCTCTTCTCTGAAGTTTTTTGCTTTTTCTGTTTTCTGTGTGTGCATGTATATATTTTTGGTTTAACTTTTAATCTACCATTGTTTGTAATTTGTAGGTTGAAGCTGAGGAACAGCCGGAGATATCCGAGGCCTATTCGGTTTCCGCTGTGCCGTTTTTCGCCTTTGTGAAGGTATGCTTATTGGATTTATACATGTTTTCTTGGTGATTTTGATGCTGCCAGTTTGATTTTTTGAATGAGCATGATTACGTTGTTCGAATTCAAATTTGAGAAGAGAGTTTTGCATTTGGTAAATCTGGTTGTGTGAATGTGGGGTTTAGTGTCCAATTGCTTTTGGGTTGCGGGTGATTTAAATTTGAGTCTGGGGGCTTACTTTTTTTGTTTATTATATGATACTTGCAGCAGTATGATTGTTTCGAATGAGATTTAAGTACTCATTGGCTTCAATTATGATGGAAAACTCAAAATTTGAGAGAGTTTGGTGGAGATTCAATAGGAACACTTTGTTAGTTTGAGTGACTGGAGAAGGATAAGGATCTGTGAATGGTGACATGGATTGTGATGTGACTATCGGATAATAAAAGAAGCCTTATGTTACACCTTATCAGTTCGAATGACTACCCGCCCAAAGAATGATTTACTAGATGCGAGACAATTTTAGATGGTTTAGGATGATTTATGATTCATGAGTTTGGAAGATACTTAATCTAGTTGGATACGTGGTAAAGCTTGTTAATTTTGAATTGAGTGAGATAATTCCATATGATTGCTGTTTCGTTGTTGGTTTGGGTTCTCCTATTGTTCTGTATATTTTTCTTATCCTTGTCATGTTCTGTTTGTGCTTTGATTTTCCAGGATGGAAAGGTTGCGGATACATTAGAAGGGGCAGATCCATCCAGTTTGGCCAATAAAGTTGATAGGGTTGCTGGATCAGTTAACCCTGGAGAACCTGCTGCTCCTGCCAGCCTTGGGATGACTGCTGGACCAACCATACTCGAAACAGTCCAAGAGTTAGCAAGAGAAAATGGTTCTTCCCAGGTAAAAGTTCAAGCACAAAATGGTCCTGCTGATGCCTTGAAAAGGCGGTTGCAGCATCTGATTGACTGTAATCCAGTCATGCTTTTCATGAAAGGAAGCCCTGAGGCACCCCAATGTGGATTTAGCCAAAAAGTTGTAGACATTTTGAAGGAAGAGAAGGTCAAATTTGGAAGTTTCGATATTCTTTCAGACAGTGAAGTCAGAGAGGGGTTGAAGAAGTTTTCTAACTGGCCAACGTTTCCGCAGCTTTACTGCAAAGGGGAGCTTCTTGGTGGGTGTGACATAGCAATTTCAATGCACGAGAGTGGTGAATTAAAGGAAGTTTTCAGAGACCATGGAATTGATACTACCGATTCTGCTGGGGCAAAAGTAACTGAAGCTGGAAGTGGAAAGGGTGGAATCTCGGCATCTACTGGTGTGAGTGAAACTCTTAACTCTCGACTCGAAAGCCTGATTAATAAAAGCCCTGTTGTGCTGTTTATGAAGGGAAAACCAGATGAACCAAAGTGTGGTTTCAGCCGAAAGGTGGTCGACATCCTTGTGCAAGAAAAGGTGGACTTTGAGAGTTTTGATATTCTTTCTGATGAAGAAGTCCGTCAAGGGCTCAAAGTTTATTCAAACTGGTCCAGTTATCCTCAGCTATACATCAAAGGTGAACTTATTGGTGGATCAGATATTGTATTGGAGATGCAAAAGAGTGGGGAGCTCAAGAAGGTTTTGGCAGAGAAAGGGATTGTTCTGAAAGATACTCTTGAAGATCGTTTAAAGAAATTGATTAATTCTTCACAAGTAATGGTCTTCATCAAGGGCACACCCGATGCTCCCAGATGCGGTTTTAGTTCCAAGGTCGTGAATGCCCTTAGAGAAGAGGGTGTGAGTTTTGGGTCCTTTGATATTTTATCCGACGAGGATGTGAGGCAGGGGCTTAAAGTCTTTTCCAACTGGCCAACCTTTCCGCAGCTCTATTACAAAGGTGAGCTGATCGGAGGTTGTGATATCGTGATGGAGCTGAAAAGCAACGGAGAGCTTAAATCTACCCTGACAGAGTGAAGCGCAGTCTCGTTTTATCAAACAATCCTGGTTATCCTAATCTGATGTAAGTGTCTGCTGACATTAGACACATTCCAGTTTGCTTGAGGTGCTTTCTTACCATACACTTTCATATATGTTTTCTTGTGTAATCAGTGGTTACGTACTTCGGATTATTTATGATCAATCTGAGCAATATCAAGAAGTTTATCGGTTGCTGCTTGCTTGGTTATTTTTCTCGAAGAGGTCGAACTTGGCATCTGGTCGAAATAATTTTTAGAGGAAGTAATTTTTCAGTACCGTCTGCACTTCCGCTTAATTTTGTCACGTATTTTTTTGTTGATTTATTCAATCTAATAGCTGAAAAAAGGTAGACCGGTTCGAATGACATCCTTCAAATCGTAAACATATTCCATTGCTTTCATGGGTTATAACATTGTCACAGTACACAGCAAAAAATTTTACGAAATCTCAACAATTGCGTTTTTCACAGAAATTGTTCTACGGTTTTTAATCGATTTTGTGAAACTCCACAGAAACCGTCATAAAATCTATTTTCACAGAACTTTCACCACGCCCCTAAGCATCCAGAGATGTTCTGATCGGCGAAACTGTTCCGGAGATGTTCTCTTGTCACCGTTGAAACTGGGGACAATGGGCAGAGGGAGACGGTGGCTTCGTACTTGTCTTGGGATAATAATTTCTTCGCCATCGCCATCGCCATCGCCATTGCCATTGCCATTGAAATATGCTTCTGTAGAAGCTAGTTTTCTCTCATGGCAAGGATTTTCGCTGTCTCTGCGCCATCGCCGTCTATTTTATCAGCTTTCAGTCGATCCAAAACACTATTCACTTCTATACCCTCTCTTATATATGCCTTTAACAAAGCATGATACATGTGCTTGTTCACCGGGATGACTTTCCTCAATGCCCCAACAAAAGCTTCCGCATCTTCAGCACTGCCTTCGTCACCAAGCCAACTCAATAAGGTTGTCAGTGTCACTTCTCCGAGGTTCGGCTTCCATCTTTTCTCGGAAGACAGACGGAGGGCCACCTTCAAGCACTTAAAAGCCTTCTTCATCTCACCCTTATTCACATGCCCCGCCGCCACTGTTTCCCAACTTCTCGCTGTGGTTGCTTTTCCCTTCTCCATCAAGTCTTCAAGCAGAGCTTCTGCTCTCTCGTACAATCCCTTTACGGTGTAGCCTGTAATGACAGTTTGTGGCACCCGAAAATCGTAACAGTTTCCAGACAATTCCCACTCCTCCATCACCTTCTCAGCTTCATTGAGCTCACCGAGCCTCACCAGAGACACCAACATGCCCATATAATCCCTGTTTATGCATCTCTTACAAGCGCTCTTCTCAACACCCCATAACCTCAAAACTTCACCCTTACTTCCCATACTCGCATAGAGCGAAATCAGATGATTGTAGCCAAGTCCGTCTTTGTTATCTAGCCTCTCTTCCGACTTCTTTAAAGCATTCATTGCCTTATCGGTTTGGCCTTCTTTAACATAGAAATTGGCGACGACAGCATACGTGTTCCAGTCCATGACAATGTGAGGCTGGCTTTCCATCTCTTTAAAAACCTTTTCCATTCCTTCAAGATCAGACCTCACGCCATACGAATTGATGCAGATTCTATAGCTGAAGTTGTCCGGAGGAACATTGTTCTCCTTCATCTCAGCTAGAACGCCGGGGACCTTCTCATGCTGGCCAACATTCGTATACAAACACATGATGTCGTTGTAAGTAAGAGGCGAGGAAACAAATCCCATCTCCTTCATTTTGCGCAAATGAGCGACGGACTTATCCACTTTGCGCTGCCGGACATAGCAATTCAAAAGAGCACCATACGTCTTGATGTTCTTATCTTCGTCCCTCAAATTATTGAAATATTCTTCCGCGGAAACAAACCCACGTACCTTCCCAATCAAATCCAGCTGCACGGCATGCTCAACCGGCGAAAATATGCATATCCCCTTCTGATTCATCCACTCTGAAATCTGCAACCTATAACAGATTACTACGACAGCAGAGGAATTTCCAATTACTTGCGATACAAACAAACACATTAACTAACAAAAATCCTAATTCCCTCTTTCACTCACTTTCTTTAACTAAAATTTAGTTACTTTGATGCTTCTTCGAATTTTCTTTCATTTTCTGAGCAACCAAACAGGGGATAACACAAAGTACAAGGTAAGAGAGAAAGATGGAAACCTGGAGGGCTTGGGAGAAGCGTTTCCGCTTTCGGAGGTCGTGAATGATGCGCTGAAGCTCGGCGACTCGGACCTTGTTGCCATTGTAGACCCAGTCGTCGAGCTCTGGAACCACATTCAAGCTAGGGTTTCCGAGCGGGCTGATTTTGTTGTAGAGGGTCGGCTTCTTGGTCCTGCTCGTGTAGTAGGACCTGATCGCCATCGCATTTCGGATTAGGGTTCTAGCGAAGAGCTTCGGATCCATGATTTGGGGTTTAGGGTTTTTGGAGTTGGGGGAGAAGAACCAGAGAAATGAAAATGAAGGGCGGCTTTTGGAGGAAATTTGGAGGAAAGGGGCCTGATGTTTCTGAAATTGGGCCTTTTAAGTAAGAACTCATTTTCATTATCGCCGTAAAAATTTATTTGATTTGGAAACCGTTTAGTCATTTATATGTGTCGAACAAATTAACAGTTATGAAAATATGTGTTATTGTCATGATTAATCGTCAATTTCTTTGATTCACATAAATGACTAAACGGCCTTTAATTTAAAGGATTTGTCTGGAAATGATCTTTAGATGATGATGCAAAATATGAACAATTTCAATCAGTTATAACTTTTATACGATGAAATGATGTCACATGAAATATGACAAAATTAGTAACTTGACATAGCATTGTGACCATCACACCAAAAAGTTTCTCGTGAATTCGGTTTAGCTTGATGATTATTTTCATAATTACAAAACCCCGATACCAAAAGCTAGCAAACACTGCAGAAAAAAGGCAGCATGTTTATATGATACCCAAGATCCAAAATACATATCCCATAAAACCTGACCAATTTGTGTCGACCAAATCAACAGTTATGGTAACAATCAGCATCGAGCTTTGTTCCGATGGTCATCCATGTACTGAGCTACGCAATCCAACAGCTTATTTTCCAGTGTTCTGAACTGAGCTATTTGCACCTGCAGCTCCAACTGCTGTTTTCTCAGGTTCTTATTCTCCTCCATTAATAGCAGGCAATTGTTTTCTTCTGCTGCTGCCAGTGCAGTGCTTGTGCTCCCACTCTCTTCTGAAGCCTTCAGATACGCTGGAAAAGCACTTGGTTCGCATTTCTTCCTGGTGATCTCAACTAGCATGTGCCTGCAGCCCTTTTGGAACTTTTCATGCTTAAATTCCCACAGTTTTGGTGATGTTTTCTTGAATCCCTGCTTTTGGTTTTGAGGGTTAGAATCACAAGTTGAATTGCCAAACTTTTGACTAATGTAATTCATGATCGGAAATGCTTTTATAGGCAGTGCTTTTGCTCATAAGCAAACACAAACCAACCCTAGGGTTGAGAGTACTGTAACCCACCGAGTCATGAGATAAAAAGAAGAAAACCTTGATATATGTAGCGTATCCAAATGGGATTAAGGACATACTTGGGAGAGACTTTTTAGTACGCCAAAAACACGATCTGGTACACCAAGTGTAATGATATAATTGATTGAAAACTTGAAAAAACAAATTTTCCAATTAGTAGTAATACTTAGTGTATCAAATCATGTCATCGGTACACTGAAAAATTTCTTGCATATTTGAGATGCTGCACTAAAAACATGCACAAGTGCTTTGACTAGACGCACAACAAAATTTACTAAAATTCTTGTCGTTGGATTAAGAAAACAATTTTCTTTTGGGAGTATGGTACTTTAGACAATTATTCGTGCAAAAGGATAAAGGGAACCTACCACGACTGCACTTGTTTATTCCAAAACCAAATTTGACCATTGGTGCTAATGCTTCCAAATTAGACAAGGATGAGAAATAATTGATTGAAAATGATTAAGATAAGTACAGTAATATTTTACAAATGGATCTATCTTGGAGATTCTAATTGCAATCGGAAAATTTTATTTTGCCTCTCTCACATCACGTCAAATTAAGTAACAAGAGATTTAAAGAAAAACTTTTTAGTTAAAATAGTATCTGAACTTTACATAACTCCTTACTTTGGTCCATGAGATTTAAAATCGAAAAAGTGATTTCTGAGTTTATCCACCATCAATTATTTTGATTATTTTATGAAAAATCTCTGTTAAATAAGTAAAATGATTGACGGTGAACAAATGTAACATCCCACATCGTCTTAGGGAGTGGATCCTTTAAGCCTTATATATATATATATATGTATATATTCTCATCTCCACCTAACACGAGGCTTTTTGGGACCTCACTGGCTTCGAGTTTCCGTAGGAACTCCGAAGTTAAGCGAGTTCTTGCGAGAGCAATCCCAGGATGAGCGAGTTCTCGCGAGAGCAATCCCAGGATGGATGACCCACTGAGAAGTTCTCGTGTGAGTTTCCAGAAACAAAACCGTGAGGGCGTGGTCAAGGCTCAAAGCAGACAATATCGTGTTACGATAGAGTTGAGCCCGAGATGTAGTGGGGATCCGGGCCGGGATGTGACAACAAACATAGGGACCATTTTTATGAAAGTCAAATCTTTATGTAATTTCAGAGACTAGTTTAGCTCAAATGTCTTTAAAAAAAAAACATATGAGAGAGTAAATACGCAGTTACACCAGGTTTTTCTCATGGTCGGTAGAAGTTTATGCTTTATTATTGCTCACGTAACTCAAAACTATTGCAGTCTGTAGAGTGTAATTATTTTGACCAATTAAAACTATCACAAATTTTTGACTTTCACAATAATTTATATATTCTCGTTGACTAGTGTTATACGGGGAGAGAGGTATACGCAACAAAGATAACCATCGTCTTCAATCCATGAAATCTTTGAATGAGTAGATCACTCAATGCTTTGAACGAGTAGATCAATGAATGCAAAAAGCTCTGCAGAAATCAAAACATTGACCCTTTTTGCTGATCGACGAACGTTAGTATTCCGGCGGGTAAAGGCTGTTTGCCCAACAAAATACCGTTCGTCGGTCAAATGATATTTCTGGTAGTGATGGTTCAAACCCTAGATTTTTTTTCTTTATCTATGAATTACTGGGTTCTTGATCAAGTGATCAGAAATAACCAAACAAAAGAAATTTTCTAAAAGCTTTCTAAACCTTAAGTATATAACATAGATATAATTTTCCATGTATATACGTTCTTTGTATAATTAAAGCAAATAGATGAGGTTCTGATTTCAAATCTGATATACGGAAATGGTTGAAATAGAAAGATAAGGGCGGGCGACTCACATAGGTATTAAGTTGGCGAATGAAGCTGGAGAAGTTGTTGTGCTTGAAATATTTAGGCAGCAGGAGCTCTGAGAAATCAGCAGGAGACCATACTATAAATCCAGTGCCCTCTACATTCCATGACACAATATTCCTCTTCCCACCACCATCTCCTCCGACATCTTGTTCTTCTAGCAGATCAAACGTCTTCGACAGAAACGGGGCGGCGCTTCTTGTTCGGGAAGAAGTTTCAGCCATCTATGGCTGGCTAGCTAGCTTTTGAAACTTTTGTTTCCACAGAGTTCCTAAAATATTCTACACTGTACCAGCCTCTTATTTATGCCATGCTTTCACCCTCGAGCTTTTGGAAAGTACTAGCTAATGGCGTGGAACGTTGACTGCTTCCTTTTAACTTTCTTTTACTTTAAGTTTGTCAAGTTCATGCAACTTTCCCAAAAAACCCAATTTAGCTTTTTTTTATTTTATTTTTATTTTTATTTTTATGTAACAAAAGTAGATGGAGGCATATAAATTCATTTGTCTCATGTTGGACAATGACAAGTGGCGGATTAAAAAAAAATTGTACTCGTAATTGTAGGTTAGAAAGAGAAATACTAGCAAAGATACAATAACGTATTAGAATAAATTTACTCCGGCCCTTTGGGAGTTATTCTCGTATATGGTGCTATAGTATATGTTCTAAGGGTTAGACTGCGTAGTTTGCCAATTAAAGCGGTACACAACTTGGATTTAGAACGTCATAAAAGAATTCATTACTATTTGGTGTGGATGTCAAAACGTTGTGAAGTAAATAATCTTGCATTTTGTTGTTATTGTACCGTTTATTCTAGTTCTTACCGCAACAAGCAATAGGAAGTCAGGATGTTATTGTCGTCAACACATCTTTTCCTGAAAATTATTTAATGGGTATCATATACAAATAAGATCCTGAATTAGATAATATTGTGTAACAATCTATGTTATGGGATTTACATATACCCATAATTGCTGTTATAATTGAAATTGGGAAGGATCTTGATATTTCAAAAAATAAGACAATTTCATATGTTGCAACATAAAACATGAAGCAATTGCATACATTGGTTTTTATGTAGATCCGCTTATAATGACATTGATATTTCTTTAATTTTATATTAATAGAAATATAGTTTATATGATTAAACAAAATTTCTAATAATTGACTTGACTAAGCATCTAAATTAGTACACAATACTTGAAAATCCAATTAGGTAATGACCATAAGGCTCTTTTATAATAAAAACTCAAGTAGTGGTGTATAGAAAATCCTTGGGAGAAATAAAAGAGGAAATTTTAGGGTTTTGGGTGCACAGAATGATTGTGTAGTCTTCAGTCACCCCAATGGTAACCCCGCCACCCCACCAACCCCAAGATATTCAAACATTGAAAGGATAACCAAAAGGCCGCGAACTCTGACCCATTTTTGGAACAATTTGGCAGAGTTTCAGGTGTATTTTTGCGAATGAAGATTCTTTTTGGATTTTTTTTTGTGAAGATTCTGAAAATCTTTAAATTGTATTTGTTCATTATAAATCATGTTTGATCACTCGAAAAACGATGAACGAATATAATTTGAAGATCTCTAGGATAATTTCGAGATCTATATATTACGTAGATCACGAAATTTAAACTCATTTAAAGGTAATAAATAAGATAATAAACAACACTATCACTTGAGAGTCGTGTGCAAAATTTTTTTATTTGAATACATTTTTTAGAAATGAGGGAACTCTCTTAAAAGTTGGAATTTTCATGAACTCTCTGCTCCCTCATGGTTTAACATCAATTTTGTGCTAATATTATAAAGCATTGTGTGAAAAACATAAAGTAACAGAAAGTACATAAAATTCTACTTTTTAAAATGGGAAAGAGATCCTTTTCGGATCTCTTCCTCTAAAGCTCAAGGATCAAATAATCACGGTATTTAAAATTTGATCAAACGGCTAAAAACATATAAGTTAGGAAAAAATTTAAAAGCTATAATAATATTTCACCGTTTGATCAAATTTTTAATAGTCCAGATTACTTGATCTCTGAGTTTTGGAGGGAGAGATCCGGAGAGAATCTCTTTCCTTAAAAGAGTCCTGTTAGTACTTCTTTAAAATTTTCTATATGTAAAAACGATATAAAAGTGGTATTGATTAAAGAAATCAGATACAGTGCTTTAAACAGCTTACCGACCAAACAGAGTCATGAGATTAGTATATCAAAAAGTACAGAAAATGATCCTCTCCGAATCCTCTTTGTGGAAATCCGAGGAATCCATTAATCATAATTGTTCATCGTACATCGTGCGGTTAGTTTTCATTAGATACTATTTATATTCAATTTAAAATTTAAAATTTAAAATTATGTATGATGAACAGCTGTGATTGATTGATCCCCGGATCTCCACAAAGAGTATCCGAAGAGGATCCTTTTCCAAAAAGTACAATATAAAACCAAGGACTAATATAGTAGGCTTTGATGAATTAAGGTTCGGGCTTTTTAGTCAAAATAATCCCTTAGATTGGCATAAATTTTCACTTGGTTCTTGAAATTTGAAATCGATAGAAGTGGTTCCTAAGTTTTGTCCATCATCAATCATTTTAGTCATTCGATATAAGTGGTTCCTAAGTTTTGTCCACCATCAATCATTTTAGTCATTCCATGAAAATCTCCATTAAAGATAATAAAATGACAAAAATACCCTGAATTTTTGTCAAATCATTTTGACATTGTTTTAGAAGAGAGTATTTTTGTCTTTTTGATCCTTACTTAACATAATTTTTCATGGAATGACCAAAATGATTGATGTTTGACAAACTCAATGACCACTTCTATTGATTTCAATCTTAGGGATCAAAGTGAAGAGTTATGCAAATTTCATAAATCATTTTGGTTAAAATGCCTTAAGGTTAGTCCGAGGTAAAAAAAAACCAATAACACCAGGGGGGATAAATACTGAGACTTGAACTTAAATTCTATTTTTTTTTCTTTTTTCTGATTCCAACTTTAGCTGAAAATTGTTGAGTTAAGAGCGTTTATCTCTACATCGGATTCACCTTTCTTATTATTGCTTGTATAAAACAGAAGTTCATGGAAAGCTATGGACAATGACATGGAATGAGTTATAAAAATTGTATGTTTAGTGTTTTTATTTTATTTTTTACTTTTTAACAAACAATATTATCTATATTAAAGGAGACGAGGGTTTAGCCTCACAATGGGCTAGCAATAATGTAATTCAGATTTGCCTTTGGCGAGAATCGAATCTAAGACTTCTCACTTACAAGGGGGCGGTATTTAGTGTTTTTATTATGATTGTTTTAACTAATCAACATTTGTTTATAATATTTGAGTGAGCAATTATGTGTGGAATCTTGGTCATGTGTTTCAAATTTTAAAAAGGAACTAACGAAAAGTATAAAAAAAATTTAGTTTTAATGAAAAATGACAAAAAAATGTATAGTGAATAGTACCAGGAAAAGATGAAAATATGATTTTTTTTATTAAAAATGAACAGTATCGGAAGTGTTTCGTTAAAACTTCCCATTAAAAAATGGATGGTGCTTAAAAAGTCATTGAAGATTCCAGAAGTGAAATCATGTGAGTTTTTGTTTCGGAATCATATAATCTACGACGTGTAACTGGATTTAGTCTTAATATTTTTCAATACGGTGCGCCAAACAAAGCTTAATCATTAAACAAAACGTAAAAGATATATGGATGCTTCAAAAACCAATGATTTTTTTCTAATGTACATTAGAAGTGCGTGGTTAACATACTTATCGGAAAGAGCCGTTAGATTTCGTAAAGTTAAATAATCTTACAGCTCACTTTTAGATGTATAAGTTAAATGTACATTTTGATTTGCATTAGAAAAAGCATAGAAATTCCGACCACATATGGGCCTCACCCTCCTTTTACTACCATTAGAATAAGCATACTGAGGCCCATCTCTCTCTCATACTCTCTTTCTGGGCCAATAGGCCCACTCATCACCCAGCCGCTGTCCCTTGTTTGACGGACTATTACTCGAGACTACTTTTTTCAAGTTAACTACTGTGGAGTGTAACCACCACGTGACGGTTAAGTTGTCGGGGACAAATTTTAGATTTGTATTTTATGTTGTAATTTTTGGATTTAATGTCTAGGGTTAATAAATAAATCACACGCTAGCTTGATATGAAGAGTTTGATATGTTAGTTTATCTCTATGAGTCTTTTTGGCTTAAAAAAATGAATTATCGTAATGAAGCGACTAGTTGTTCTCATTTTTTTTTTAAAACAAAATTACTGTAGAGTCGATAACAATTCTTTTGCGAAACTATTTCCAAGGCAATTTTGAGTCTTAACCATCGCTTGGCCGTACAAATAATTAATAACTTGTACACAAGTATAATTAAAACATCTTTCTTAATGTAGACGGTGGTTAAGTACAAGCATACAATAGCTAATTAATATCATTCAATGAAATTGAAAGAAACCGTCACGAGATGAATCAGTTGTTGGAGATGAATTTTATACTTGTATTTCACATAACACGTCATGAGTTTGATTTCTAGCACTGGTGAATCGCAGCCACCAGTGAACGCTGAAATTTTGTGAATCTTTTAAACCCTCAAAAGAGTAGATTGTCATGGCAAAACCATCGGCTAATCTTTTTTTTTTTTTTTTTTTTTTTCTTTCAAGAATGAAACGGAAAGAAAATTGGGATTCAAGTCTATAACTCTTTGAGCTTAATAATACAACATAATCTCATTGACCAATAAAAGGACATAAATTTCAATGTGGTTGAGTGGGCCGGTCTTGAATATGATGTGAGGATTTTCAAACGCTGGCATAATTATAGGTGGCCACTTTGATTTCTGATATCCATATGCGTTCAGAATGTCAAGCGACACAAATAAATAAGTGGACTTAAAACACATGTGGTCGCAAATAACAACTTGTTGTGGCTAAACCCTATTTGGTAAACGGGTGAAAAAAAGACGTGTACGAAAAATTTGTGAATGATTTGTAGCTCTGTTGCTTAAGAGCATTTTTTTTGCACCAAATTATTCTATAGTTTGTCAAAAAAAAAAAAAAATTGTGAATGATTTATGTTTATATGTTTAGATACGTTAAGCTCACGAGAGTAAAATTTTGAGTTAAATATAATCTCATACGACATGAAAATGGCACTTTGCAATTTTAAAACAATACTTGAAAGATTTACCATTTGATGCAATCAAATGTTGAAGGCCCAAATAAATGGATATAAACACATATCATGTAGTATAATGACATAATACGAACATGACATGTTGTCAGGCTTACTATTTACGACATTTAAACGCTCGAATGTTAAACAACAAAAATAAGTGGACCTAAACCACATGTCTTAGTAGTACAAAGCTTAAACACTTAATAGGTAAATAGGTGAAGCACGATATGATGCATTTACATAACTTACAAATGGGTATAGGTTTATATATTCTGGCATGAGTCCATGGATCGAGTTTAAGTTGAGCCGAATAATTTTACAAGATATTACAACATAACGCAACAGATGCTAAAATACGACAGATCATTAGGTCAAATATGTAATAATTGATGCAATGGAGTGTAAAACGACAAACTTAAGTGGACCTAAAACAAATGGCAGCTGACAAGCAAATCAAATAGACAAACCTTATCGATGCATATCACTCACTACCTCACACTGGCATCAACTAAAGATTGCAACATCAAATCAAATGAAACTTTAAACAAAAGTTTTTGATATTATTCATTTTAACAAAAAAATCACATTTTTATACTAAAAAGTCAATCTTGATACTATTCACTTTACCCTTTATTTTATCCTTATCGTTAAAACTCAAAGATTTTAAGTCATTTTCATTAATTTTCCTCAAATCAAGTAGGATGTGTAAAGTTAACGTTTTAAGCCGAGGGATGATCCACAGTTGGGTTTTGGGTGCCCAAATTGATGACAGACACCACCACACCAGCATTATCATCACACTCAACACATTTGGGGATGCACATTCAACCACAGATCTCTGTGTCCACCACGATCTAATTTCATCATCACAAAGTTACAAACCCTTTCGGTTGAGGATTATATAAGATTCTTGGATTTAAAATTACGAGAAATTCTGACATATAATCAATTGTTTATTCTTTTATTAACATTTCTCTTGTTATGTATTATGTATACTTTAGTTACACCGTAGAAATTTCTCGATGTTAGGAGTAAAACAACTCTTTTGTTGCAGCAACATAAGAGTCAATTTGTTTTGGACATTGTGGTCAGTGACGCAAAAAGTTTATTGGTTTGGCCAACAGCTTTTGATCAGGGATTGGTAATAAAAAAAAAAATGTTGAAGATGATGTTTTTGGAGTTGAGATCCTCACTGAGTTTCAGTTTGGAACCTAAGGATCAAGAAATTTTGACCATTTAAATTGAATCTGACGGTTATCATAAACTCATTCCACTGACCCATCTCACACAAACCAAGGGCTCGGAACTCTCTCTCTCTTTTTTTTTTTGAAACAGTCTATATTTCCTGATCTTTGAGTTCCGGACAGTGAGGTCTAGAGATGCTTCAAATTCGTGTTTCTAGGTTGAGTATAACCAACTTAATGTTGTTACTTGTACATTTCAGTGGGAAAGTGGATGGGTATAGGTGAACCAATTGCCAGAACGTTCATGACCACCTGCCGAATTGAGGTTGATGGAATAACTTCTGGGGCGAAATGCATGCACCCATCGTCAATAATGCATGAAACAACGTATATAAGATTGCTACGAAAATATGATAGATGAGTAGACATAGCACGCGTAAGAAGTCATTTTTTTTTACCAAAAATTGACAGATGCGCATACATTTCTCATTTTGTAGACAAACGTGCATACATTTCTCATTTTGTAGACAAACGTGCATACATTTCTCACGTTGGAGTTTGAGTGAAATATTTGTGTATTCTTGGCAGACTGCGATTCCCGGTTAATCACTCGAGCAATAATTCATTTCTTATTCCCCTATCTTACTATTGAATTCTCCTTAGTTTCTGGCTCCACCACCACCACCCACCCCAATCTCTCCCGTTCTTATTGGTCAACACACCAAAAAATGGAAATCAATCATTAAGATGTGTCAGGATTCACCAAAAGCAATATATAGAGCTTGTCTGGCTGATTGGATTGGTAAAAGCACTTTTGAAAAAACCTCATAGGCTTGGCCTCTTGTTACAACGGGGGATAGAATTTCTAGCTGTAAGCCTGCACTATATGTGACCAAGTTGGCTTAGAAGAGACCCACTGTGAAATAATTGTTGGCTATTTAGTATGGACCCGCCTCCCTCCCAAAGCACTTATTAAAACCAGCTTTTAAGCACATCTTTAATTTAATTATACTTTGATTTGAAATTGAAATTTCCTAAGATTATTCAATAATGTTAGTCATACGTTGATGTAATCTCCAATTTTTGCCTAGACCCACTTAAAATAGCAATCTTGGATGCCCCCTTTTTTTCTTTGCTACCAACGGAGAGATTCTTACTGATCACTGGGGGATGTATCACCCATCTGTCTATATGGCTCATCTCTTGAGGCGGATGAGGATATATCTTCAGTGACACTTGCGTTTTTCTCAAATCAGCGATGTTGAAAAAGACAATGATAAAACCAAAACTGAGGATGATTTTGAATAAAATCTCTAGAATTTGTAGCTGTAAGCCTGCACTGCATGTGACCAAGTTGGCTTAAAAGAGACCCACTGTGAAGGAAAAGGATCTTTTCTTAGGGATCATAGAGATTCCACAATTATGTTCGTTCATCGTATATTGTGTAGTAAAAAATTATTTAAAATTTAAAATTCAAATATAAATAATACTTGATGAAAATTGATCTTACGATGTACACTAAATGAACATGATTACTAAATTCCTAGAAAAAGTATCCGGCTAATTTCCCTTCCCCACTGTGAAATAATTGTTGGCTATTTAGTATGGACCCGCCTTACCTCCCAAAAGCACTTATTAAAGCCAGCTTTTAAGTACATCTTTAATTTAATTAATTATAATTTGATTTGAAAATGAAATTTCTTATATTCAGTAATATTTGTCATTCGTTAATGTAATCTCTAATTTTTGCCTAGACCCACTTAAAATTGGAATCTTGATGCCCGTTTTTTTCTTCGGTACCAACGGAGAGATTCTTACGTATCACTGGGGGATGTATCCCCATCTGTCTATAGGGCGCATCTCCTGGGACGGATGAGGATATATCTTCGGTGACATCTGCGTTTTTCTCGAATCAGCGACATTAAAAAAGACAATGATAAAACCAAAACTAAGGATGATTCTGAATAAAATCTCTAGGATTACTATTACCCCATATATTTCAAATCTAATGTCATCTATCTATGTTCCCAAGCGTTAATTATACAGTATACAAAATGGCAGCAGCAGGAGAATGACCAAGTCTCTAAACTTCAGAAGACAAGAAGGCACAAAAGCAAGCAACAGAAGAGGAAAATAGATATTCTGTTTAGTGACTTGTCTGCCTGCATCTCGTGCCTCCTCAGCCTCGGAGTACTACTTCCAGTTAGGTGATACGAATTTGGATACCCATATACGCTCTGCGAGTTTCCGAACACCCTTGAATAAACCATTTCCCCAAACACCCCAACCGCCGGATGGTGGATACCTGCCACTGCAGTGCCTCTGAGGTCAAGCAGCGGCGAGGAAGAATGTTCCCCTAAACTGCTGTATGAATGAGGGTTATATTGTTGGTTCTGATAAGGGTTACGATACGGAAGTTGCTGGACCGTCTGAGAGGTGCTAGATATGAGAGCTTGTGCATCGAATGCTGATGGTCTGGGAGGTATTACCATTCCCCCGTAGAGTGCTACCTTTCCTTCAAACTCAGGTTCAGAAGTTGCTTGGCCCCGGCCATAAAGTGGGACCATGGTAGTGTGTGATATATCAGCCTTGCAAACAGGGCACTGAGGGCACTCATCGGAGGCAAGGGACGCACTCTGAACATGAAGCCATTTGTAAATGCAAGGCCAGCAATATAGATGGCCACAGAAGGTGACCACTGGCTCGTGTGCAAAGTCTAAGCAGATGTTGCAGTCAAAGCCACCTTTGGAATTTTCTGATTCTGTTGTTTCTCCGGCGATGGATTTGCATTCGTGTGCAAAGTATTGCTGCAACGCCATTTTTCGGTTCTTCTAATTTGTTTTTTTCACCAATACTGCAAAAGATAAGACAAATGAAACCAGTTTAGTAGCAGGAGTTTTCTGAAGCTCCCTCATCTGATGTTCTACCTTGCAAAACAATCAGAAAGAAAATCTAACAAATGGAAGACAAGACAACTGTTTGCGAGAAAGAATAGTATGCACAATCACGTTGTGAGAGACAAATGAAACCAATTCAGATACAATGGTAACTACAAATAGCACCCGCTCATAGCACCTTGGATGTAGTTTTCTGCCCATTTAGGTTTTGCTTCCTAATAGTCGATTTTAAGTTTCAACCCATTCATATAGGCTTATGTAACAGATACCACCGGAAACTGTTGTACACAAACAGTTATGTTGGAGTTGAGATCTAACAACACAATTAGCAGCAACAATTCCTCAACTTCAACAGAGCATCTAAATTGCTATAGAACAGCGAAAGAAAATCACTGGCTACTGACGAGGAAACTGAACCAACCCCAAACCCTCCATCAAGAAGAACACAAAAACCAACGATATTTTCCGGTTTTTCTCTCACCCCAGCTCCATGGTAGACACAGATCTGAAATAAGGGATTCAACCGACAGCGATTCAAGGCATATCACACTTAGCTGATCAACCTTGTTCAAGCCTATACATCTCACTACCACCCTCAAAGTTGTGGGAAACCCCTCCAGCATGAGGTGAAGTACAACAGTCAAAGCAAATCATAATAAAATTCCGATATATAACCAAATATAAACCCCGAAAAGACGAAGATGCATACCTACATGCTCCTAAACAGTTTGATCAAGCTTAACATGCGCTTCGAAACCATATCTCACAAACCTATCATAGAATTGAACAGGATTGAGTCAAAGAAAACCCCAGAAGCCTCACATCTCTTGGCCTACAATCTAGCGTCAGATCACTGTAAACCAAGCATTCAATACTATGGCACCCTATCCACATCCCCACAAGAAAAAAAGACACCATTTTTGTGTTGTGATAAAAGGCAAATGCTTGAGAATTGTTTCTCAAACAAACAAACTTCCCAAGCATTTCCCTTTTCTCTTTCCCCAAACCACTTTCCCAGCAACCAAACAAGCCCAAAAATCCAAACATGACAAATTTGCAAGCAGAAACAAAGCTAGATCTGCGGCTCAACAAATCAAACCACAGAAACATCCTCCACAAAACCCAAAACCCACAAATTTTACTACTATTTCAACGTCCTCTTCAAGTTTTTTCAGCTCAACAGAGAAAAGCAAGGTGAACTTCAAGAACAAATGCACCCAAAAAAGAAAAAACAGTAAAAAACAAAAAAATTACAGGCGTACCGTGAAGAGAAACGCAGAAGTTCGGCACAGAAATTGCTTTCAGTCTTACTACTATCCTTCCTTCCTTCAAAGCTTCAATCTTTTTTCTGGGTATCTCGGAAAGTTTGCAAGTCGAGCTTTTATGGCTATTTTTAGCAGAGAGACGGAGAGCGTTGGACAGGAGGACGGGGATGGGCGTGCCGTTCGTCTTGCTTTTATAGGCAAGTGCCACTTTCCGCTGCTTGACGCGCGCGTGACTCCAGATTTTATAAATTTTTCTTGGTAAACATAAAATATTGTCTTTGTCTTTGGATAATATTTCGGTTAATGTGGATTGGCAAATAAAAACCCACGCTTGATTTTCGGGGTCAACGTATTGGTAAACATGGACTAGTAAAAGTTGGACTCTTTTTTTTTTGGATAAAAAGTTGGAAAACACTGAGATTCTTGTGTTGTATGTAATCCAATCGTTCTGTTATAACAACCGTCTAAATTAAAAGAATTTATATAGAGTTTTTCTTAAACGGATATAGATATTTTCTTTAGTGAAAGGTATCAGGTTCGATTCTCATTAAGAACGAGTTTGTATCACATTATTTTTAGTCTATTGTGACACTAAACTCACCATCTCCTCTTAATATAGATAATATCACTTGTTTCAAAAAAATAAAACAGCAAAGATAATAAAGACTTTGCAGTACATGTCGGAGTTAGGTCATTGTACAATCATAGAATGTTACTCTTCATTTGCAATTTCGTACAGAGCAAAAGAGGAGGAATCTAGCCCGTAAACTTCTAGCCATCCATATACCATTGATACCTAATTAGAGAAAGCAGAAGCACCAACGATGGAGACATGAAAACAAACTCAACGAAAAGAATATAAGATAGAAAGGGAAAGAAAAAAAAAATAGAACCCTTTGCCATGTAACCTATGATACCTCACATTTCTCCATTTTCACCAACTTAATGACAATATTATTCTAAGAGTAGGATTATCTCCCTTTTAAATTTTCCCTTTCTCTCATTCTACATAAACGATCACAATTAAGACACGTCAACATATTTTGTTGACTTCTTTATAGAAAGACAAAAAGAAATGTGAGAGAGAAGGGAAGGTGAAGGGAACGGAATGTGATTGTGTAAATTTAAAATATGAATCCCAATAGGATTTGGAGATCCTCGTAAGCTTTGTATTACTTATAAGACAAGAAAGTTCATCATATTAAATATAAATAATGAATAAGTGTCATAGTGTGAAATAAAATTCTCACACACAATTGAGCCGTTCTCTCTTTATGTTGTCCCTCTCTCTCACCCACTCTTAAAATTAGTTTACAACAATAACGTAGTTATGAAAGGAAAAAAGAAATGTTTTTATCACAATTGGGTCCTTGAAATTGGACAAAATGGTCCAAGAAATATTGGTCACTTGAAAATGGGTCCAGCAAATCAATTTTGTCATTCCGTTACATTCTGTCAAATTTTCTGTTAATGTGCTAATGTAGCACATGAATATTACCGACCGAATTCCTCTGACCCTCTCCAAACTTCCTCGCCAATCGAACGCAGACGTTGGATTATACTCAAAGATAACATCATAACAATATTAAGCAATTGGTGGAGTAACAATATATAACCGGCTGATATGAATTATGATGAGTTCTTCTATTACCCTAACACACACATTCAAGTACTTGGGAAGTAGAGTATTAAGCCCGTGTCCTTGACCAATGACCACATGGAAGAGGATCTTCTCCATATCTATTTTGTGGGGATCTAAGAGATCCCTACATTTTAACGGTTTATCGTATATCATGTGACTAGTTTTTGTCAAATACTATTTGTGTTTAATTTAAATAAAAATACCAATTCCTAACCACATAACCAAATCCCATCCCCAAATTTTTTTTATTGTGACTGGAACACGAGTGGTATACCATATGTTTTTATAGAAGTGGTGAGAAATTTTATTTTTTTAGTTGTTAACTTTTTAACACACATATCCCACCATTGTATAGTGACACGTGATGTATCACTCCGTGTACTGATTACACTGAAAAATCTCTCATCCCACCCATATACCCAATTAATTAAGGGAATTGTTATTAGCACTTCAAAAATCTCATTATACACTCCTTGTAAGTGTATTTTTCTTTCCTAATATAAAAAGTTTAGAGTATAGAATGAGATTTTTGAAGAGCTAATAATAATTCTCTTAATTAATTCAATAATAATGATAATATCAATATTAATATCGTTAATAACTTACTAATATAATAACTTAGCATGACATAAAGTAAAAGTATAAAGTCACATAAAATGAAAGCGGCTTTTCGTAGAAAACAAAATAATAATAACAAAAGGAGCCGGTCCCTCATGTTTATAACTTTTATTCTAGATTGTTACATAAAGCCACATAAACGTTCCCATTTAACGGTACAAAGTTACGGCCTCATGAAGAGCATCTTCAAATGAGACAATAAAATATCAAAATCAGCAATAACGGTAACAAAAGATAGTATTAATATTTTCCAACCGAGAAGTCAAATCTAATGTAGCATGACATAGATTGACATCTATTCTCCTTACTGCCAAATTTGACAACATCTTCAAAAATTTTAATTAATTATTAAATGCTTTTTATTAATTTTTTATTGGTTTAAACCATTATCATTTTGTTTCTTTTCATTCCTAATGCAAAGAAAATACATATGAATTATTATTTTATATTTAAAATTTGACATATCAATTAAAGATCAAAAATTTAAAAATGCTAAAATACCACGTAAACATTCAAATTTAGATTTTAGGTTTACAATGCGAAGGAGATGGTAGACGGCACTAAATGACAAATTGACAAGTCACGACAGAGTTACTAAGGTATTCCCGTCAAAGTGCTAAATTGTTGTCTGACTTTACTGAATAAAAAAATAAATAACAACAGATATAATAGTGTTTTAATAATTAAATTAAGTCGAACAATTTCCAGCTTTCCCGTATCGTTCACTCTCCGCTTCCAGAAGCCGGAAGAGAACCGCACCTACGAAAGACATATCTCTGACGTACGAGATTGTTTTTTCTTGTTAGCATTTTTTGAAACACGGTTAGGAGTGATTTACATATTTTAAATATATTTTATATGAGTGGATTGATAAAAAAAAGTTAAATATTTGAAGTAAATAAATAATCTTAAATCATGCTAAAAAAAATATCTTACAAACCAATTAAAGCAGTTGAATTCACATTATGATTAGAGAAAATAATATTTAATAAATAACTGATTGAATCACATTATAATTAGCTCATTGTGAGGCGAAGCCCATATTGTTTGTTCAAAAAAAAAAAAAAATCATTTGACAACTAATTTAATCACATTATTATGCGCGTGCAAAAGACATTTTTTATAATTGACATTACACGCTTTTTAAGATGTTTTGAACGTATTTAAAAATAGAGAAAATAATATTTAAAGAACGACTGATTGAATCACATTATTGCTAACCTATTGTAAGATACTAATTAAAAAAAGTATAAAATTAATTATTAAAAAACAATGGTAAAATGACAAAAATACCCCTGCATTATTTTGAGCTGTTTTTGAATTTTTTTGTTTTGGGGGCATTTTTGTCCAAAAAATTTTAGTGAAGCTTGTGGCTTCAGAAGGAGTTGTTGACTTTATATATAAAGATATATAAATACAGAGAGAGCTTGCAACTATACATAACATCACTTGCGAAGCCAATGAAGTTTTAACGTTGAACAAACCTAAGTGATTCATTTTAATAATGCATTATGAATCCCAAAGTAAATGTTTATGACAATCGTTCATGCGAAAGGCAGACGTGTGTGGATACAAGGACTAAACTGCTAGATTAAGCTCGAGAGGGATATTTTCCGCCAACTGAAAATTTATGTAGGACCTAGTGCATAATGAAGTTGGGTGGTTAGTTCGGATTAGGGCAAAGTATACAGAGGTGCGGCCTTGATTGTGTCAGGTCAAAGATTTAACGGATTTTTTTTTATGAAATTAACAAAAGATAACAAAGTGAGCAAAAATTGAATTTCATATGCAAAGTGAGATGAAAATAAAGTTCTAAATATAACAAAAAGTAAACCTAAAATTATATTGGTGATAATTAAAGTAGACAAACGAGCATATATATATAAATGAGACTGCAGACTGCTGATAATGCATGCATTGCATGGGATCAAAGCTCCCTTCCCCTCCTTCTAGAAGGCTTGACCGGATTTGTGGTAAGAGTAGAATTTTTTTTTTTTATAATTACACGGTTATGATTAAATCACGTCAACATCTTGTTTTAAAATCTTTATATAAAAAAAGATTAAAAAAAACAAATTGAGCGAGGATGAGAGAGAATAGGATAACAAAAGGGCGGTTAACTGTTGAGCAAAGTTGTGCACATGACGCGACCAACTACTTTTGTTTTGTCAAGCTCCTGCCGATAAAACCCTTACATGCATCATCACCCGAACGTATTCATAATTAATATATTATTTAAAAAATTAAGCGTAGAAAGATTCGAATTAGAAAGTGCAAAGGGAGAAATACACTGACTTAGCTAATTTATCTAAGCTCGGATCTATTGTAATTTAAATACTTATTAAAAAATAAAAATGGCAAATTATAAAATATTTACAAAGTTATGTTAAAACAACAGAGCATCAATAAAGTTAATCTCACTCGCAACGTGTTTAATGATAATGACTAGGCATCAAGCAAGTATCTCCGATATTCTCATGAATCGTACTTAAAACTTTTAAGACAAATATTACTCGAAAAACAATTGATTCAAACACTTTATTTTAGACTACAACTTTTTGATCATTTTGCTCTTTTGGATACACACAGACAATTCTCATGCGCACGCCTCACCTGCCGATGGAGAATTGTCATTTTTATTTTTTATTTTAAAAAGGGATCGTCAGGTTGTTGCGCCATGACAGTTCATTCTTTCAGGGATTGAGAAGACTGACACATGCATTTCAGCATCTCATGGGCTACCATCGTGTATTCACCAGCGTCATGAATTGAACCTAAAACATGTCATATGAAATACAACCATATAATTTGTCTCGAACCACTAAACCATCCTAGGTGGTTAGGGAGAATTGTCCTTTCACATGAACCATATCTTACTATGTTTTTGTTATCTTTTTAATATTTTAATTTATTGACTATTATTTATTTACTTATCACAAATAGTTGGTCTTTGTCTCATCCGCCTTCTCTCGTGGGTGGACATGAATCCACGTGAAAGATGAAGCATTTGAGACACGCATATAACTTTGAAGCTGGCTAGCAAAAGTTTGAAGCACTAGAAGTTAAACACATCTCCTCTATCTTGTACAAATCTTGCAAGCAATATGCGTGTTCGTGAGTTCTTGTTTTTCCACCTCAACGTGCATATACCCAAAAATTCTGAATACTTCAGAATACACAATATTTTGAATGTTTTGACCGTTAAATTTTATATGTTTTTTAAAAAGAATCTAACGTCTGCCCCAAGTCGAAGGCCTGTGATTGACTGGCAGAGGAGCTTCATAGACGTCCCACAAGTTGACCGATTTGACGGAAAATGGTAACATGGAAATTGGACAACCACAACTGTCATTTTATGGACTAAAGATGATGTTAGGTTTTATCGTGAATGTCACATACTACTGCTAATTTATTACACGTAAAATTATTTATTTGTAAAACTCGTCTTATCAATTGTATTATTCTCTTATAAAATAATATTATACGGAGGTCTAATAATTTGTGATGATCACTTGAGAATTTATCTAAAAAGTTATTGTGCAAAAGTTTTTTTCTTGTATTTTTTTTTTCACGGAAATGTAAGATGACATTTTTGGATTTAGACTAAATAAAAAATCATTAGTGAAATAGTTTTTGATTTAGTACTTGAAGGTTTTGTTTTTTTTTGTTTTTTTTTTTTTTTTTTTTTTGGAAACACCTAGTTCATCATTTCGGAGGCTTTGAAGACTCACAGAAAGACATTTTAGTCCTTAAAGGAGTTTTAGAATATGATGAACTTGGGACCGAAATATTAGATTGAAGATACATGAATGATCCCAACATTATGTTTCTTAGTTAAATTTCCTATATAATATTATTGATTTAAATTACTGCTACAATGCTATTCCGAGTGCCGAAAGTCCTCTACAAGTAGAAAAGTAGGGGAAGGAGAAGAAGTTGATACGCTATAGACACCGAAGGTGGACCAGACTAAAGAGTAACTCTACAGCCTCGGAGAGTTATCAGTTGACAAGTTGTAATCGGATTCCTTCTTCGATTTCTCTTTTTAGCTAAATTGACAACCGATGGTTTATATATATATGGACAAGGATGACCTCGTGGCTCGTCCTAATACGATTGGACCACTCAGCTCTAGCATCGCGACCCCATTGAACTGTGTGTAAGTACTGTACTTGGTGATATGAACATTACAAGTCTTCATAGTTCACATGCGAGGGAACCGTTGTTAAAGTCATGAATTTGTTAATTTTTAATGTTCATGTGGGCCCAGATTGCCACGTGGCATTCAATTATTGTTCACACAAGCGCCACGTCATAGGTTAATATCTGTTTTAACGAAAAACTTGACAGATGTATGAAAATATCATAATTTTCATTTTAGGTACCAGATTGAAATGAAAAAAAACTTACGTATAAAAGGTTGAAAACAAAAAAATTTCTTGGTAGTAAACTGAACACATTACATGCATCATCACCCGAACACATTCATAATTAAAGTATTATTTAAAAAAATAAACGAAGAAAGATTGCACAGGGAGAAATACACTGACTTAGCTAATTTATCTAAGCTCGGATCTATTGTAATTTAAACACTTACTAAAAAATTGAAATGTCAAACAATAGAATTACAAAGTTATGTTAAAACAACAGAGCATCAATAAAGTTAATCTCACTCGCAACGTGTTTAGTGATAACTGATTAGGCATCAAGCTCTTCACAAGTAAAGTATCTCCGATATTCACATGAATCGTACTTAAAACATTTGAAGACAAATATTATTTGAAAAACAACTGATTCAAACACTTTATTTTAGACTATAACTTTTTGATCATTTTTGTATTAGGCATCAAGCTCTTCACAAGTAAAGTATCTCCGATATTCACATGAATCGTACTTAAAACTTTGAAGACAAATATTATTTGAAAAACAATTGATTCAAACACTTTATTTTAGACAATAACTTTTTGATCATTTTTGTTCTTTTGATGCATGCACACAGAAAATTCTCATGCACACAGCTCACCTGCCGGTGGAGAATTGTCATTTTTGTTTTTTATTTTAAAACGGGATCAGTTGGTTGTTGCGTCATGGTAGTCCATTATTTTAGAGATTGAGAAGACTCGTACATGCATTTCAGCCTCCCGTGAGCCACCATTGTGCATTCACCAATACCAGAAATCGAACCCAAAACGTGTCATATGAAATACAACCCTATAATTTGTCTCCAATCACTAGATCACCCCGTGATGGTTAGGGAGAATTATCCTTTCACATGAACCATATCTTACTATGTTTTTGTTTTCCTTTTAATATTTTAATTTATTGACTATTATTTATTTTCTTATCACAAATAGTTGGTCTTCGTCTCTCATCCCCTTTCTCTTCTCGTGGGTAGACATGAATCCACGTGAAAATGAAGCATTTGAGACACGCACATAAGTTATAACTTTGAAGCTGGCTAGCAAAAGTTTGAAGCACTAGAAGTTAAGCACATCTCCTCTATCTTGTACGATTCTGCAAGTAATATGCGTGTTCGTGAGTTCTTGTTTTTTCACCTCCACGTAAAATTCTAAATACTTCGAAATACACAATATTTTGAATGTTTTCATCGTTAAATTTTATATTTAAAAAAAAAAAAAATCTAACGTCTACCCCAGGTCGACGGCCAGTGATTGACTGGCAGAGAGCTTCATAGACGTCCCACAAGTTGACCGATTCGACAGAAAATGGTAACATGGAAATTGGACAACCACAACTGTCATTTTATGGACTAGAGATGATGTTAGGTTTATATCGGAATGTCACGTACTACAGCTAATTTATTACACGTAAAATTATTTATTCATAAAACTCGTCTTATCAACTGTATTAGTTTCTTATAAAATAATATCATGTAGTGGTGTAATAATTTGTGATGATCACATTTGAGAATTTATCTAAAAAGTTATGGTGCAAAAGTTTTTGTCGTGTATTTTTTTTTTTCACGGAAATGTAAGATGACATTTTTGGATTTAGACTAAATAAAAATCATTAGTGAACAAATGGTTTTTGATTTAGTCCTTGAAGGGTTTTTTTTTTTCTTTCTTTTTTCTTTTTGGAAACACCTAGTTCATCCTTTTGGAGGCTCTGAAGACTCATAGAGAGACATTTTAGTCCTTAAAGGAGTTTTAGAATATGATGAACTTGGGACCGAAATATTAGATTGTAGATATACGAATGATCCCAACATTATGTTTCTTAGTTAAAATTCCTATATAGTATTATTGATTTAAATTATTGCTACAATGCTATTCCGAGTGCCGAAAGTCCTCTACAAGTGAAGAAGTAGGGGAAGGAGAAAAAGTTGATACGCTATGGACTTTAAACCGAAGGTAGACCAGACTAAAGAGTAACCCTACAGCCTTGAAGAGTTATTAGTTGACAAGTTGAAATCGGATTCCTTTTTCCATGACCTCGTGGCTCGTCCTAATTCGCTTGGACCACTCAGCTCTAAGCATCGCGACCCCATGAACTCTGTGTAAGTAATTGACTTGGTGATATGAACATTTCCAAGTCTTCACAGTTCATATGCGAGGGAAGGGAATCGTTGTTCAAGTCATGAATTTCTTAATTTTTAATGTTCATGTGGACTCAGATTGCCACTTGGCATTCAGTTATTGTTCATGCGGGTGCCACGTCACATGTTAACATTTTGTTTTAACAAAAAACTTAATTGATGTATGAAAGTGTTAGAATTATCATTTTAGATACCAAACGGGGATGAAAAAAAAACTTATGTATATAAGGTTAAAAACCAAAAGAAATTATGATAGTAAACTGAGATTTACCTTTAAAAATTTAACATAAATAATTAATGAGGCTTGAGTATTTATCAGTTAGTAAATTGATACAATACTAACCAATCGTTTGGATACCAAAATCCTAGATCATAAAACTCCATAGCTGTCGGCCTCTTGTTTCGACTTGGAGCCGGTGGCAGCCCTTGTCTCATTCTCCCAACCTTTCTCCTTCCTCTTCTCATGGATTATTGCAGTTTTGATTTTCGTTTTAGTATTTTCATCTATAAGTGCCTCCTTGGTGAGTTTATTTGTGAGTATCTCATACTGATTATTTTAATTTTATGTTTGTGCTTATGTTTTATTTGGTTCTCCTGTGTCTTCGTTGTTTTTGGTGGTTTCGTTAATGGTGTTGAGTACAAAATTCATGTTGGTATCGACAATAGTTGGTTTCTTGTCAGTTTCTCTTCCAAGTCCACATTGCTCGTTAACAAAGAGCGCCCTTATATTTGTTATATTGTCGTTTTTGTGCGCATAATTTCTCAAGTTTATTTGGTTTTGGAGTGTCATCTCAATCTTCTTAAGTTCGAGGGGTATGAGATTACATTATGTAATTGGAAATAAGAGTCGTGTTATTATTAACTTAATAACCATCTAGCACTTGAACGCTACATAATATAAAATTTCAAAGAAAAAAAATGTATATTATCTGCTTCCGGCCCACTTATAGCCCAAAATGCCTGACTCAACAAAAATTTACAAATAGTTATATAAAAAAGAAAAGAAAATATAATCACCATTTTTAATGGGAACTGTTATTAGCACTTCAAAAATCTTATTCTAATTATAGAAAATTTAAAGTGCACAATGATATTTTTGAAATGTCAGTAACAATTTCCTTTCTAATTTATAAATTCAGCAGTTTAGTAGCTACTCGCGAGTATAAATACGGGCACAACTTTCCCATTCAGAAATTCGAAATATCCAGAAAAAGTACCAAATTTGAAAGCGCGGGAATCTCACTCGGTGACTCAAACGACCTTCTTCAACCTCCAAGCCACAATCCTCAAGCTCCAAACCCTAACAACAATGTCGACCGCCAAAGCAAGCAACAAGAAGCGCAGGACCGACCCGGAGATCGCCAAATCGGACCACCTCGATCTCGACCTCGACCTCTCCAAGTGCGTCTTTCCGATTAATCGATTCTTCTCTTTTCATTTTTCAATTTTTTGCTTTGCGATTTGTGGATGAAAGCGTGCGGTTCTGAATACGGTGGAATTTTGCAGTGATATCAAAGGAATCATGTCAGCGATTCATCAGATCCGAGAGAAGGCTCACAAGGACGGTCTGAAGAAGAACGAAGAGACGATTTCGAGGTGAGTCGAATCGTTTCGGTCCGATCAGGTTTCGTTATCGCTTAAATTGGAAGCTTGCGATTTTTGTAATTGATGCTGATTTGTGTTTGTTCCTCCCCTTCGAATTTTCCATTTCGTAAACAAATTGCAGTATATAAATTGATGAAAATTCTGATAACTGACAGAGATTGCTTGCTTGTTTTATTGAACGCGTTCGTTCTGATCCGATTTACGATCTGAATTTGTAATGCTACTATTTAAGATGATTAATCATTAATTAATTTACTATCGATGTTTGGTACATATAAAATTTGAATCAACATAAATGAGTAAGAAATCAGGAATTAGGTTTTGTTAATACATTCTGTTTTCGTTGTCCGTTACTTCGAATTTGTATCGTTACTCTGTGCTTGCGTGACAGTGTGGCAGCTGAGGTCAGGTCTGCCATTGATGAGCTCAAGTCCAAACTCGAAAAGGATAGGTAACCAAAATTTCGAAGAAACGCCAGCTTAAGCTACTACATGCTTGTCCCTTTGCATCAGTAGTTTCTTCAGTCTTTGCATTGATAGTTTCTTCGCAACAAGTGAACTAATCAGGTACATTTTGTTTTCTTTACGTGTTAGGCAAAGTTTCGCTAAATCCCTCTCGAAGAGCTCAAAAGAGGTATGTTGAAAACAATGGATGATCCGGCAAAGAAATTTGAATTCGCAGTTGTTTTAACTCTGATTAATGTTTGTTTTTATGCAAGCAGTGTGAGAATTGCTTGAAGACTGAAGCTGCAAAGTTCCAAGCACTTCATGAAAAGTTCTGCAAGGACCAAGCAAGCCATCTGCAGGCCTTGAAAGGTAGTTCCTTGTAGTTCAAGTCTTCACTCCTTTCATCGAATTTCTCTTCTTGCTTTAAATCCAGCAACATAGATAATCTGGCTACAGTAATTGAGAGAGAGGTGCTCGACTATGTTAACTATCAGAAACTGGTACATTTTTTGGTTTCATGGATAGGAGGTCTACTTTACACATAGTTCCCTAGTCCGCCTCCGTTTTCCAGTAACTTAAGAACATACCCGAGCTGCAGTAATCCGCGGATAGACCCTCGACACTGTTAAGCATTGTTCTCTTTTGCTAAAGAAATGTTTTTGTTGAACTGCGTTCCAAAAAATGGGAGATACAACAATGCAAATGACTGCTGCTGGTCTTTCTTTTTACTAACCGGGGAAGTTTGTTCGACAGGAGTTATTTCGACATATGAAGAAGAGAAGGAAAGGCTCTGCACACGATACGAACAATTGAGTACGCAAAAAAAAAAAAAAAAAAAAACTCTCTTACTCGTAACCGTAGGATAGGAATCGGATAACTAATGTTCTGATGGGTTGATGTCAGGGAAGAGAGAAAGGAGTATGATTTCTGAGCATGAGAAGGCTTGCGCTGATAAAATTAACAAACTGGAAGAGTCATTGAAAAAGAAGAAGCAGGTACTCTCTCTCTCTCTCTCTCTCTCTGTGCAAAGAAGTCTCAAAACCAGATTTATTCATCTGTTTGCAACACACAGGACGACAGAACTTTCAGCGTTCTGAGAAAGTCTCTTGGTTCAATTTTGGACAATGGTTCCGACGAGGACATCCCGGCTGATGATTGAAGATTACTTCAGAGTTGAAAAGGGCAGTGCTACAAATATTCAGCTGTTAAATCTCCATTAACCCGAGGTATTACGTTCACTGATACTTTTGAAATGATATGAGCCGTAGGTGTAAGGTTTCTTTTCTCAGTTTCACTATGTTAGTGAACCAAAATTGATGTTAATGCTCGTTAGTGTCGTTATACTGTAATTCCCCATGACTTTCAAGAATGCTTAGTCCGAAACAGTTTAGCAAGGCACAACAATTTAACTTCATATACGGTATCAAATAATTACCTGCTACATGTGAAAAATCGATCACATATTAATTTTGGAGAAGAGTTCCGGTGTAAGCTCTTCGTTCTTCCCTAATCCATGCAACGGCAATATAACGCGTTGTACCGCCAAGCTTCAGATGCTAGTTACATTTTGTAGACTGCCTCGCATAAGCAGTTTAATGAACAGGATTTGGAGGAGTTGGTGATTGCCCCTGTTGGACGGACCATGGAGGGCGCTTGTTGTGTTCCTACAAAGAAACGTTTCACATCCATCACACATACGAAACACAAGCAATTGCATTCTGATCTACTTGCAATAACTATACGAATGACAGACTACATAATTCGAAAGTGCTTTTCTTGTTCTCCCCCGTAACAATACTATTGACTACTACAAACGAAACAACACCATGAAGGTACAACTGATAGAAAATAACCTTCCTCGTCATATCGTACCTAATGTGAAGTCTACAAATCCATAACTTATACTTAGAAGTTTAGGAAAATCGTCTTTCGTGTGATTATCCCTGAATATTATTCCGAATGCTAGCCTCTTGCTAGTGATATTCACATAGGTAACGTTATTTTTTTCCATGTAAATTGTTTACTTACCCCAACTTCTGTCACAAAATGGCACGAGGAACACCTAACGGAAGGCGCTCCATATGGGTACATCAGCAACACTGCACAGCTACCACATTTAACTTGTCCAACCTGATGAGCTGATAGAAGAAGAATCCGTTAGATTTTGCCCATTTGCCATCACGACGGCAAATCACCAAACATCTTACATTTGCAGAAGAGAAAATGACACTTTACTACACAGACAATAGGCTCGAAGGCTCTGGTAACTCAAACTTATCAAATCTACAAGAGAAGCAATAGAATTATAAATTACTTGCAATTTAACGATGAGGAGTGTACGGGAAGAAAGACAAATAAGCGTATTGCACTTGAAGCTAGTTTTAACAACTCAAGTCCGTGACTCAATTTTAATACCATCGGGGTTTTTCGCTTAGAATCAAGTATGGCACACTGCTTGTGGTTTGTGGAAATCGCGGTTTAGGGTTCAAGGTTTAGGCATAACGCATTTTATTAGAAAAAGATTTCATTGTATGGCACTACTACATAAAACTATGACTGAGGCACTGCAGGGCTCAATCAATTCAAAAGATCCGATCAACTTTGTTAGAGTACATCGCGAATTTTTCATATTTGAGGTTTGGTTTAGATCGAGCTTTAGCTTCTCTTTCCCAATTTACATTGTTTCCATATATTTTTGCGCTACGTATAGAAAATCATCATAAATTATCGTAAAGTAAGAACAAAGAGGAGGGAATGAAACAGAGAATCTTAACTTGTTAGGTGCACACAAAGTATCTAAGTGAAAGAGGAAGAGAGAAGAACCACCTTCAAGCACGAAGTTGACGGTCTGACAGCACGAGCACTCGACATGTGTGGCTCCTCGAGGATACTTAAGCAGCCGGCGGCAAGAACCACAAACCATTTGAGCTATTTCTACATCACAATTACACAACTCACCAGGTGAGAAAATCTTGCACTATTTTTACTTCATCTCAAAAGGAAATCAAATGCTCCAAACAACATTCTTCTCCGGAATCCAATAATCCACATTCTGTTATTCATTTCCAATTAAATTACCCAAATTATTCACTTTCCATTTTCACATTCGAAATTAGAGACTTTTGAAACAAATGCCAGGTGGGTTACTCTTTTTTTTTGTCGATACAAGCGATATTCTACCTTAAACAACTAAAATGCGGGGTGAGGATGATTCGAACTCGAGTGAGTGTACAAGGAAGCACGTACGCTCTAGCCAATGCAGCTACGCCCACGTGTGCGACTTGATGGGTAAAATTTAAAAGTGAACCCAACCCAGTTACAGTTGCTAAATGCAAACCATAATCACATATATCAATAAAAATAAAGTGAATAATTAAAATAGAAGAATACAAAAATATTCTCTAAGAAAAAGAAAAACCCAACTGACACGAAACGCGGAGAGAAACGGAGTCTCCGATTGATATAATAAGTTGGTTGTTATTAGGGGGTTATAAAATGGAGGGAGGCTGACTGACTCACCGGAAGGCGGTGATGGCTGCGCGGCGATGGATTGGAGCTCCGGCTGCGGCGCTTCGTCTACTTCCACTTTGCTCTCCATCCTCCACCTCCTCCTCTGTGCCTTTCTCTTGCTGTCGCTTTGCACAAATTGCGGGTTGCAGAAAACGACTTGGAGTTGGACGCCTCGTGATACGGTGTCGTTTTAGGGGCCAACGTCAAGCGAAATGCTGACCTGGCATTAAGATGTAGATTTTGTTGCCGCATTTTGGGCAAAAGGATCATCTCCGAATTTCTTCCTCCTAATCCATCAAATCAAATAATCTGTGCTATTAAAATTTGATTCAACGATTACAAAAATGGGATCCTTTTAAAGTTATATTAATTATAGCCGTTGGATAAAAATACAACGACTCACAATGATTGGTCAGGAGGATCCTCTCCTTGGGCTCAGGAGAGGATCCAATCCATGTCTTATACTACCACGTTTCGTTAACACGTGGTGGCGCCAATGATTGAGGACGAATCCCAGCCCGTATTCCGTACAAACATGTCTTAACTTTAATTATTGGCACTGGTGAACTACACAATAATGGTAAAAAAAAGCTGAAATGCCTATCCACCAGCTGGTCCCCTTTTAAGTGAAAATAAAAACTCATCCTCCCTATCTTATATTACCCTATTCCGTGAACTAGACTAGTAGAGACATTAGTTTTTCTGACATTGAAGAGCCCCTATTTGCCCAAGTTCAAAGTTTTGAACTTGTCTTGCAAATTTCAGATGAGACTTTAAAGTAAATTCTCACTAATATCAAACATAAAAACATCTTAATGAAAGAGCAATCCCGATTATAATAAGGATTATAATCGTTGACAATGATTAAGAAAAGATTAGGAAGAAAAAGGCGAGGCAACCGCAACGTATCAATGAACTCAGATATATTTAAGGATGATGTCATACATGTATTTACTTAATGATAGCTTAACTACAGGAAAATACAATTAGTTCCAGCTCTCCAGCTTAAAACGAGACGAAAACAAAACTTTCATCACAATATGGTTTGAACCGATTCCAAAAACACAGACATTCGACTCCGATGAAAATGCATCTACTAATTCTGATTATCTTGTTCCAAACCTGCCCAACAGGAACCGATGAACCTTCTGATTCGCCTTCAACCTCTTGAAACTCCGGGCGTGTATCTATTGTTATCGCGGTAAAGCCTATTAACTTCGTGCTTGTTTAGACGAGAACTCAGAAAACAAAGAACATGTTGTGTTTCAGCAATCAACTATATCAGGCTCCTTTCTTCTTTTGGTTTTTGGCAGGCTTGATGTCCTTTGTGAGCATTCTTGGCGCTATGGCCATCGACATTAGCTCTTGGAACAGCAGCTTGCAGGCATAAGGAATGTAAACCTAGACAAACACAAGACAAGCAGCGGATAGCATTAACCTCGCACCGATCAGAGCAATATTACAACTCTAGGCATGAATTCATGTACCGTATGAGAGAGCGAGAGAGAGAGAAAGAGAGAGATTGATTTACCTGAACAATGTCGGTTTTGTTCTTGCAACCCCTGCACTCAAACGAATTCTTCTTGAGATTTGCAATAGCTATTAACCCACAACGTTCACAGACATGAACCCTATATGCATCACTCTGGTCAAACAATCTTTCTTTCAGAAAGTGAGCAGCACCATGGGCAATCATGCAATCTCGTTCCATTTCCCCGAAGCGTAGACCACCATCACGAGATCGTCCCTCAGCTGGCTGCCTTGTGAGGATCTGCACTGGACCCCGTCCACGTGAATGGATCTTATCGTCGACCATATGCTTCAGTCTCTGGTAGTAATGTGGGGCCAAGGAATATCATAGCGCTGAGCCGCCTGCCCGTGTGACCGTTATACATGGTCTCGAATCCACGCATTTGATACCCACAACTGTGAAGAGCTTTACTGATATTGTCCACCTAACAAAGAAGAAGATAATAAGATATGGGAATTTCCAGGAAAAACAAAACCAACTAAAGACACATTTCAATTCATGAGGAAGTGCAACTCACCGTGACATCTGTAAAAGGTGTAGCATCTCCTTCCTTTCCCATATGAGCTGCAACCTTCCCCATAATACACTCAATGAGCTGACCAATTGTCATCCGAGAAGGAATAGCATGCGGGTTCACGATTATATCGGGGGTCACCCCTTCCACAGTCCATGGCATGTCTTCCTGGGTATAAGTCATACCCACCGTCCCCTTCTGTCCATGCCTGCTACTAAATTTATCACCAATCTGAGGTATTCTGACAGACCTCACCCGTACTTTAACAAACCGCAACCCATCAGCATTGGTCGTCAGTAGAACCTACAAACACAGAGTAAATGTCAGTCTTGTGATAAGAAGACAGTAGATCTGCAAGCAGCAGCGGTGGGGAGGGGGTGGGAGTGAAATACAACGAACCTGATCAACTATGCCGGTTTCACTGTGGCGCAAACTTATGCTGTGGTCACGCCGTGTATAACGTGATGTAGTTTGCCCTGGAGCCTCATCCTGAGCCATGGGTGTAGTCTTTCCTATGATGACATCCTCACCAGAAACCCTAGTTCCCTAATAAGGTAATATCAAAGAAAATTAGTTCATCTTTATTTCAGATATAGTATGACAAAAAATCGTAGTAAGACAAAGATACATATACTTACAGGAGGAGCAAGACCATCATCATCCAATTTGTCATAAGAACCATGTCGCATACCCTGTAAACTCAAACCTTAGCATAGCGTCCAATACTACATGAGTGGCACCATTAAAAACATAAGCTAGAAGTTAAAATTCTCACCATGGTATTTGCTCTGTCAGGACGCCCAAAATCCTCTTTGACAAGGGTCCCCATCTTTTTCTCCTCGTCCCTGTGACAGGAAAAAGTCATCGATGCAACATTGTAGGAAAACAAATGATTTGTTTTCAAAATAGCTGTTACAGATAAACTGACCTATAAGATCGGAAGAATAGTGACCGGAAGAATCCACGGTCCACAGAGGATTGATTCATAATGACAGAATCTTCCTGGTTATAACCAGAATAACAGGAGATGGCAACAATAGCGTTCTGATGTAGAATGGAAGACAGAAAATGTTCATCATCAGACTTTAGCTAGAGAGAGAGAGAGAGAGAGAAGCATATCATCTGAAGTGGAGAAACAGAGAGAGGCATAGTAAAACAAAGTTAAATACTTACGATGCCAGCAGGAAGCTGCCTGAAGTGGAGATGCTCCATGGCTCTTGTGGTGACAAGAGGTTTCTGAGGGTAGTATAAAACATATGCCAATGTATCCTGAGTGAAGCAACAAGAAGATTGTCATTAATCAACTGTAACATTCAACAGTAGAAGATAAAATACTTGATTACAATGTGGGAACCAAGTCATACCATTCGGAACTGATAATTGGTGACATAAATCCCCATAGCTTGCTTTCCCATAGCAGATTGATATGTATTACGTGGAGACTGATCACAACAATAGCTAATAAATAGATGGAATAATAACTTATAACATAAACAACACATTAAATTCACTTGTACGACAAGATCACCTGATTATGATCGGGAAACGGTATAATAGAAGCACAAACACCCAAAATAAGTGATGGGTGGATTTCACAATGAGTATAAGTGTCCGAATATGCCTCCTCCGGATTGAGTCTTGCTTGGACAAGATCCTGCAGACGAATTTTTCCAAATTGAACCATGAATCCCTACAGCTTCTACATGTCCGTTTATAATCCAAATAAAACAAGATGCATTTTTCCAGAAAGAACTCTAACATTAATTGTCATGGAAATCATTGTCGTCTCCTCTTCTTCAGTGTCAATATATTCAATATATCCCTTTGCTACAAGGTCATGCCAACCAGCATCTTCAGGGCTTTCCTGAAAAAAAATATAAGGGTAGAGTGATGTAAACATCGGATGTCCCAAGAAGGAAAATAGAAGATTTCAGCTAGCTCACCCTCTGCTGCAATGCATGAATATCTCTCTTCTTTATGAGAAGCCTCTGTTTGTCCACAATGAATAATGGACGACTGCAACGTCCATAGTCAGTATATATCCGCAATTCTTTCAGACGGATATCTCTCACAACCCCAACTTCAGTGTTGACATCAACCTGCACAAGTACAGAGTAATCAGCATCTGTAACGTTTATTGTGACAATTAAACGTGAAAAGTCACCAGACAGAATATAAGCAAGCGCTAAGAAGATTGGGCGGGTAAGAACAAAGCACAAGATGAAAAGGAAAAGAGGAAGAAAAGAATGGAGCAATTAACCAAACATAGACTCTACTTATAAAGCCAATGTTAGGTTGAGCATTTTTCTTTTGGCACAATATCTAACCAAAATAACAATTTTAAAGAAATAAATGAAAGAGATACTGACCCGTCGCCTTAGCTTTCTCAATGTCCTCACCAACATTTCAGGATCACGATGGATTCCAACCCAACAGCCGTTAACAAAAATTTTTGTAGCTTGGGGTATAACCGCAGGAGAAATTTCCTACAGTCAAGATAAAGATGCTTGTCAAACTAAATAATAAAGAAACCATAAAATCAGAATCCATTAGAACTAACAGAACAAACCTCAAAGTTTTCTGTACCCCATTCTTCCAAAAATTCCAAGATTGGATATGCAGCTGATCCTACGGTTATGTATACCATCAATGCAAGATTCTTTACAAGCCCGCACGCCTGGCATAACAGACAGACATTTAAGTGCCATGTACAGCAAGAAAGGGTTTTTCAAGCAAACTTGCAGACTCAAAAACTTTTAAAATGTGATACTCACTTGCCCTTCAGGTGTCTCAGCTGGGCACATCATTCCCCATTGCGAATTATGCAGCTGACGCGGTTTAGCCAATTTCCCTGATAAAAGAAACCTTGGTTCAAAAGAAGGAGCGGTAAATTCTAACAAGCCACAGGTAGCAGTAGCAACAAGATGATTGGGCAAAAATAGACATTAAAAGGTTTTGCTTTACATCATAGATGAGTCTTATAACTGCAATCCAGAGACCTTACATTTGAAACATAACTATACAAAACACAGCAGAAGCCAGAAAGCAGAAAGTGGTTTACCTTCACGCCCTATTGGAGAATTCAGTCTTCTCAAGTGTGAGAGAGTGGATGCGTATGTCAAACGATTTAACACCTGCGACACTCCAGCCCTTGTACCAGCTGCATTTGCTTGCCCCCAGTTTCCAGTGGCAAGTGAATATTTGAGGCCACTCGTAATGGTTTTAGCTTTGATGGCAAATTGCAGATTAAGATCCTTTCCATTGTCAACACACTGCAACATGCATTAAATATGTAAGTATAAAACCAAATAAAATAGAAATTTAATAAACAGGGTTCATGTAAAAAAAAAATCAGGGTTAATGTAAGCAACCTTCTGTGCATAAGCTCTCACATCCTTGGTCAACTTCCTGAATAGCTGCGATTGCATAAACAGTTCTGTGGTCAACAACATATTGGCAAAAAATTCATACAACCTCTAATTTCCACTAAAAAAAAAACTTACATTTCGAAATAAGCCTCCGAGTAAGGGACCAGCAAGATCAAGCCTCTTGTTGCCATAATGATCCCTGTCATCTTCTGGCCTCCGTCCTAGTGCACATAGTAGAAGCCTGTGGACGATATATCTGGAACAAGCACAAATGCATACTTAGTTAACAATTCAAAATCCAACTGCATGCTAATGCATATCATAAAAACCTACCCAAAATAGTAAGCTTTCTTTGTCTCACAAAATTCTCCAACACCAACGTGTGGAAGCATTTCCTTTTGCAGAATCTCTTTCGCATACTTGATTCTCTTGTCTCTACTTACACCAACATTTGCACCTCTCTTTCCAATATAATCTAATGCAACCTGTATTAGAAAATAGAATATTAAGCCACATGCTAAAAAGAATATGAGAAACTTGTAGACATTAAACCATGAAATAAATAAAGCACCTGTTGATTCTGAATCACAAATGCTTCTTCCAGAGAAGGTCTAAGCAGCTCCATCATTTGAGTATCAGAGAAGTCATAACATATGTGCTCTAGGATATCTTTATCCGCAACAAACCCGAGAGCCCGGAACACAATAATAATAGGAATTTCACCTTTAATATATGGAAGGGTAGCTTTGATGTACTGTCCCGAAGAACCCTGCGATAACAGAAATGCATACAAACAAAATGAAACAAATAGCAGACAATACATGAACAAAAAAAAAAAATTACTGCCACAATCAGTTCCATTACCCCTTTAGAACTAGTCCGAGCAAGCATCCGAACAAACATGGTACTGGGTGGCCTGTTTTGAGACTCCGCCATAGACCGAACTTCAGCCACATAGGCATACTTGTTAGGCTGCCTCTTCTTGAACACATAGACGTGATTGGTGCTCATCTTCTCTTGAGCAATAAGAACCTTTTCACTCCCATTTATAATAAAATATCCACCTTGATCATATGGACACTCTCCCAGCTCAGTTAAATCTTTCTCCGAATTCTGGTACAGCGTGCAATAACTAGACCGAAGCATTATAGGAACCTGATAACATACAACAAAACAAATTCAACCAAGCTGTTGACTAGCAGTGTTATATTCATCCATCATTACAGAATTAATCACATTACACACCTTCCCAATGAATACTTTGGTGAAATCCTGGGTCTCAGTGAGTTCTTCGCCATCGTGTCCTTTCTTTATCATCCTCTTTGAGACATCAACATACAAGGGTGCTGAGTACGTCAGATTTCTAAGTCTTGCAGCTTTGGGAAATAAGGTTGCAGTTTCTCCATCGGATTCGGTCATCATGGGCTTACTCAAATAAATCTGACCAAAGCTAATCTTGCATACAGTCTGCAATCCAACCCAACAGTGTTACAGCTCCAAACAACATAACCATGAAAAATGCTCCAAGTTCTACTATCTTTTCATCCAAATATTCAACTGTGATATAGAAACCCTGGATCCCAATTACTTGTCCAGCTTTAATTTTTTGCACCAACTATTACCCATAAAATCATCGAAACTACGAAGCTTAAATTCTTTAATAAGACGACTACTTGATCGAAGACAACAGCATTAAAGGTCGAAACAAACTAACCATGAAAATGCTCCAAAGTCTACTTCAGTTTCGTAACAAAAATCAACAATCAGAATGGAAACCTAGCTCCCAATTGCTTATAAAATTGTTGTTTCGCGCACCAAGGATTACCCCTAAAACTACGAAAAGTTCGAATTCGTTAACAACAATACCATTTAATAGAAGACAACCATTGGCAAAACCCGCCCTAAAACCCCCGTTTATTTCCCTAGAGAAAACGCAGGCAATTTCACACCCATAATTTCCCGGGAGGAAACCCTACCTCGGCGAAATCGGGCTGGTGCCCCGGGTTGTGCTGCGACTCGGGCCGAATCTCGATATCGGCCGACTCGTCGACAATCTCCTGCATTGTGTTCTGAATGAATTCGTCGAACGAGTCGAGCTGCTGGCGCACCAAGCCCTTCTCCTCGAAGTAGGCGGAGATGACGGCCCACGCGTCCTCCTGCGTGATTTCATCTTCATCGTCGTCGTCCATGTACTGCTGATCGTCGTACTCGTGCTCCTCCTCCATGATTTACGGCGGAGGATTGGGATTGGAAACCCTAGGTCTAGGTCCGCTGGAATTCTCTGCGTCCGATTGAACGGTGTCGTTTCAAAGTGCGAGCGAAACCCTAGCGTAGCTTTTTCGCTGTCGGGGTTCGGAGGAGTACTGCAGAGTTGAAAAATGAAAGTTTTGACGAATGAAGTGCGCTTTTATTGGGTCCATACTCCATAAGCGGTTCAGTGGGGGACAAAACGACGTAGAGATTTAGGCGGTTTTGGCCGTAAGAGAGAGAAACGACATTGACTCTGGTAGTCGATCAGAGAAAAATGCTCTTTTAAGCTAACGCCAAACTAACATCTTCATATTCCACAAAATATATTTTTGGTGAAAACTTTCTTATAATTCATTTCTTAATCTTTTGAGAACGGGTCGCAATAAGCATGTTATTGGTCGAACAGTTGTCCAAAGATCAAGGTGGAATGAATGAGAGCATGAAATGGCCGAGATAATTTGAGGCAAATCAAGATGAATTGTGAACTATGTCTGAAGTTAAACAAAATTTGTTGGATGGTGAAGTCATTCTGCTTGCCAGAATGTCAAAGTGTGAATTTCTGGCACACCCGCAAGAATTTGAATCATTTTTGTTCTTTTTTGTACATTTTCTTTTATTTCTCTTACCACTGCAACAAACTATCATATTCATGTTCTTCAAAATATACATTTCCGCGCAAAATCTTTTATAATTCGTATTTAAACACTTGCAATCAATGACTTAAAACCTAAATTTAGATATATTTGAATTTTTTTTTTGTCAATTTTTTTTTTATCTACATCTAAACTACATATTAATATAACTCTCTTTGTCAACCAAATAGGGTGAAAGACTATTTAACAAAACAAAATTTTGCCTTTTTTTAAGCTTCACCTGCAGGTGATTTTAACATTTCTAATTTTTTTTTAAAAAAATATACATTTTAACATCTCTATATTTTTCACTTACTTTTTTTTACTTTCTGTCTTAAATATTCTACTAAATATACACTTATTGCTCAATAAATTGTAAATCCGTTTCCAAATACACTATATAGATTTTCTTAATGTTCATAGAAAATATTTCAAGAAAACAAAAAATTTGCATTTGTACAGAAAAACATGGATTAGCACTCATGGTTTTCAGTCAGTTTTACAAATTTGTACATAAATCATCGTTCAATCTATTTATTTTCAACTTCACCTTCACTATGAAGTTTTGAAAATTAAGGTGATACTTTCCCTTTAGATTCTTGAGTGTAGAACCCCATTTGACAATGTTATGGGCCCCACTACTATATTTTTCACTTATTTTTTTTTAGTTTTTAGCTTAAATATTCTATTAAATATAGATTTGTTGCTCAATAAACCGTAAAAATTCTTCCAAATTCTTTAAAAAATTTAACTTAATGCTCAGGAAAAAAATTATTAAAATAAAAAGTTTGCATTTTTGTCAAAACACATGGTGTTAGAAGGGTTCGACTCACGAAAACCAAGATGGAGTTAGCTCATGCAGAATGAGATGGACCAACTTGTGCCTGGGCTTGCTCCCACTTGCTACAAGAGACGATGGCATGGGGCCCACCCATGCGCACAGCCCAAGAGCCAAATAGCTCATTTTTCCTCCAAGCTAAGCTGTTGGATTTCTAATTGTTTACATGTGGCGCAATCTAGGGCAACATAACTAATTTTGAAGTTCATTGGCCATGATTATTCTAAAGGTTAAAAATTCGAAAAGAAATACCCATATTTTATGGGTGGACTTGCACAAAAAAAATTATTGTTCAAAGTGAATAATAAGGACAATTACATTGCCCTTACCCTCTTAAAGCGAGTGAACTTACTCTTAGATTATGTAGGAAGCTCCTCTTTACTATTGAGTATTTTACTATAAACATGTTAAAAAATTTATTAAAAATTCAAGTGTAACTTGAAAAAATCAAATGCTTCACCATAAAACGGTTATTTTTCTAATTATTTTTAAAATTTTCTACTAAACGTGATAAAAAGGTTTTTAATTATCAAAAATTTGTTTTAGTCATTTCAAAAACAATCTCAAATAGATGGTGTGACATTTTTTTACCTTTGACCAAATTCATGTTACAAACACAATCACATGATAAGAATTGATCATGTGGTGTGCATGCATGCAATCACACAAGATAAGTGGATCATGCTATGAATCACATGATCCCTTAATTTGTAGCATGAGAATACATCTATACATGTTCATACACAAAATCTTCATAAAATCTTTGCATGTAAAAGGAAGCCACGTGTCAAAATCTAGAAGGACTCAAAACATGTTTAGTCGGTGCGGACCCCTTTTTTGTGTAAATGACGGATTTGTATTCCATTGGGAATTGTGGGATCCTAAAGATTCTCACATCTTAATTATTCATCGTGCGGACAAAAATCATTTGACTTTCTTATTTAAAATTAAACACAAATAGTACCTGACGAAAATTGACCGTACAATATACAAACGGCTAAGATGATAGGATCCTCACAAAGTGGGTCAGGAGAGAAGAATCCTCTTCTGTAAACGGCTAGTCTTGCAGCAGCGCATTATCTTCATACCTTTGTGCAGGTAACCAAACCATTCTTGGTTTAAAGAAATACAAAGAAGACAAGTGCCCCTCCACCTCCCCACCTCCTATCTGTCCTCCTAACACACTCTCTACATCTACCCTCTTTTGCTCTAAATATACACTTCAGCATTTGGACTTCCCTAGCTTACTTCTTTGTTTTGGTCGTAAAACTGTGTCGTTTAGGTTAACTTCTCCATGACTGAGAACAGAAGGATCTTCACCACTGTGCTGAGGCTGCTGGCCTTGGCTGCGACTGTTTCTGCCACCATAGTTATGGTCACCAGCCACGACTCTACCAACGTCTTGAACTTGACCTTCAAGGCCAAGTACAACCATTCTCCGGCTTTCACGTAAGTTTGCTCTTCTAGTTTCTTCAAGTTTATAACAATTTCGCAAACATGAGTTAGGTTTGTTAAAAGGCAATATGCATGTTCCCTTGCATCCGAGTTCTATATCGACCCCTCTCTCTCCGTTGATAGTCCTTTCTTTTCCTCGTAATTAATCATCGTGTTAGTGTTCTATATAACTTGTTTTTATCATATTTTGTTTGACTTTTTTGTTTGTTTGAAATCATGGAAAAAGGTACTTTGTGATAGTGGAGGCAATTGTAAGTGGATACAACCTTATAATCCTGCTTCTTTCTTCCAAGGGCTCACTTTGGCGCATGGTTATCATCCTAGATGTGGTAATAATACCATATTTTCCCTTCATTTTCATAGTTTAAGTAAATGTCTTCCTTTCTTAATTCTGAAATAGTTACATTTTTACCAATATGAAATCGGATAAGGAGTTGGATCAAAGATAAGGACTTTGCATGAAACAGAAACGCTAAAATGATAGTGTTCTAAACCAATCATATACAATGTCATCTAAAAAAGTTTGAACACGTAGCGACATGTGATAGGCTAATAGACATGCATGGGTTGGAGACCACTACTTTTGCGTTTTCATTTCATGTAAGTCTCTCCGGCTCGAGAACCGTCAATCTAATTTCCAACTTAATAGAAACTGAGGGATTAAAACTGGTTCAGGTTGCAGCTCTTCTTCTTACTTCCAGCATGTCAGCTGCCTTGGCGATAGCTCAAGTGGGGAAGAAAGGGAACACTCATGCTGGTTGGCTGCCAATTTGTGGACAGGTCTCCAGGTTTTGCAACCATGTCACTGGAGCTCTTGCTGCTGGCATCCTTGCAGCAATGTTTTACTTTGTGCTTAATCTGTTTACCCTTTACAATGTTCTTAATCCTCTATTTATGGTAAAACCTAATTAATTACCATTAGAATTTTTATGGTTAATTTCCTTAATTTTGGTCTTGCTTTCTGCTTAGCTTTTCCCAATACTGTAAAAAGATAGTAAAAATGTAACATTGTACTTGAATGGCAGTTTTTTTTTTTTTTTTTAACAAACGATATTATTTACATTAAATGGAATAATAGTTTGGAATTACGAAAAATTCTTTTTCATATTTTATTTTTTCATGCTATATATGAAGAAAGATTCAAGGAACTGTGATTATCTGCCACCCGTTTATATATGTTTCTTGATCTCTATTTTTTTTTTTTTTTTTTGTCAAATGAAATTACTTCCATTAAAAACTAGTACAAGAAAGAGAGACCAAAAGGCCTCCCATAAACAACAGTAGGTAAAGTAAAAGACCTAAGCAAAATGAGAGCTGTAACTCAAGATACATATGGAGGCTCACACAAACTTAGGCCCATAAGTAGAAAAAACGGACAAAAAATCCTAATCTAAGTAGCATAGACCAAGCCACTCAGTACTACGGTCTGGTGGTATTCCTCTTCACTTGGAAGTGAGAGGTCTTAGGTTCGAATCTCGTAGATAGCGAATTCGATACCAAATTAGGATGTCCATTGTGCGGTTTTACTAAACTTTCCCTCCCTCAAAAGTAGCATAAGCCAAAGTGACTTGTCTCACTGTCTAGGTCAAGTGTGATTTTGATTTGTGAAAATTAACATTTGCTCTCAATAACACAAGGATGATGTTATATACACACTTTTTACCTTGTACACACTTTTTTCAATTTTGATTGTCGGATCGAACTAATTAAAGAAAATCAAATCACAAAAATTAACAAAAGGTGTATGGAGATAAAAAAAAAATGTGTGGACAACACTGCCTAATGCATTATCATGGGGTCTCTTCTCAACGTTTAAAATTTCTGGCATTGAAACCCTCACAAAAAAAGATATCACAGTAGTAAAATTTCTCTGACTATATTTAAATTATCAACAAATCATTTCTTAGGTACATTTTTATCCTTCACAGGGACCTGGATTGTTTGCCCTCCCCAACCTTATACCCTTCTCATTCCCTCTTATTTCCATGATCACGGTTAAATCACGGCAACATTTTATATTGATTTTGTATAGAAATAATAAGACAAAAAGCAATCTAAACCCAACATTTTATATTCTCATTACTTTTTGTTTTATTATTTATATAAAAAAATCAATATAAAATGTTGACGTGGCTTAACCGTGACCACACAAATAGGAGGAGATGAAAAGGGTATGGGATAAGGAGCACAGACAATCCAGGTCCTTTTGTGAGACTAGGAATAGCCGCTGCTGCTGGAGTAGGGGTCAGAGATATAACGACCGGGAATTGAACTCCGTCGTAAAGCTTTTGCTGTGGGGTCGCCACCGATGCCAATGCCAATGCTAATGCCATGCTGTCTTTCTCTGTTGTTAGCTGCTGCTTCAAGAGTCATCCGGATAGATTTCAATAATTTGCAATCGCTGGTGGTTTATTCAATAGAGATCATGTTAGGTAATATAGTGTATCATCATGTAACATGAGAGAGAAGTTAGTTAGTGTTTCCATACCAGGCAAAAGATTATGTAAAAAACAACCCTAGCTACCTTGCAGAATGTTGGAATCCCACATCGGTGAATGGGTTTAAATATGATTACTCACTCTAACTAATACCGAAGTTTTTTGTGGTAAAACCTTACACTTGACGGATTGGACATGTGGTAAAGTTGAGGACAATATTAATGTTTAGTGGAGCCACCCGGCCTGTCGATCTAAAAAAAATCTTAACATGGTATTAGAGCCAGGTTCAGGTCCATACAAGTCAACTGGCTTATCATCAAGAAGGAAGCAAGCCGTGACTTTTAACAGAGAGCCGGCCTCTGAGTTCTATTGAAAACAAGTCTGGACTCTTAACATAAAGCCGACCTCTTAGTTTCAATTGTCGATGTGTGGATCTCCATGTGTGAACCACTAAATGAGGTTACACGTGGGGGGGGAGAGTGTTGGAATCTCACATCAGTGGGTGAAAAGAAAACAATGGGTTTAAATATGCTTATCCCACTCTAACTAATATCGATGTCTTTTGTGATAAAATCTCACACCTGACGGATTGGGCAGATAGTAAAGTTGGGGACAATATCGATGTTGTTAAAGTGGGACCCAACGGGCCTGCTGATCCAAAAATCCAACACATGGATGATCATGTGAATTGTGGGACCTAGTTATGTGCCAAATCATCACATAACAGAATTTTTAACGGAATTGTAACAGAAGAATGATCCAAAAATCCAACACATGGATGATCATGTGAATTGTGGGACCTAGTTATGTGCCAAATCATCACATAATAGAATTTTTAACGGAATTGTGACAGAAGAATCACATTGATTTGGGACATCCATTTTCAGGGACTACATTGATTGATTTTCAATTTCAGAAACTATGATGGATCAATTTCAAAGACCATTTCCTTAATGTTTTTGTATACAGTACCTTATTACCTAAAAATTAAAACTGAGCTAACGAACGAACGAGGACATAGATTCATTGGTTTGTCAAGAATCAGGAGGCCATCTAAATCCCTAGCCACGAGAAAAATCCTGTGACCAACCTTTACGGCGACATTAATCCTTCTTGGCCTCTTTACTCTCTTCCCTCTTGGCATTTTCTATTGTTTAACCTTATTCATCTACTGGTTGTGGTTCTTTCGCTATGTCGAAGAGATGCTATGTGGTGGTGGTTACTCTCAAGCTCTATTCACGACGAGAGCGACATTGGTTGGCCTTTGTAGTTATTTATCATGTGGCTCATATCAAGGTTTTTTTGTCGAAGATTGCAAGATAACTAGAAGGTGGATGTGGTGCTTTCCTTGTGGTAACTTTAGGGTACTTCTTTGGCTTTTGAGGTTTACTCTTCGTAAGTGTTATCTTTATCTTTCATATTGGTTTAATGCTAGCCATTCATGATTGATAAATTGTATTGTGTTTCTGATAAGTTTGTAATTACGGAGTTGTGTTGTTTATCCTACTTCAATAACTTTTTCGTCACAAGTGCCCCCCTTTCCAGAACAATTTGTTGAGGCCAACATTCGGACCTTTGAAATTTGATCTAACGACTAAAGTTGTTATAACTTTTAAAGTGGGTCCTTATTTTTAGCCGTTCAATCAAATTTCAAGAGCCCAAATTGGTGGATTTGGTGGAAGGAAATCCGGAGAGATCCCTTTCCCAACATTCATGATCATCTACAACTTTGACTGGAACTAATGTCCGTGAATCTAATTCCCAGAACATGTTAAAAATTAAATAAAGGTTTAGCGTAAGTGGATGTAAAAGATGAGGTTAGAATCTAATTCATCTGCGCCCAATCGTCAAGAATATATACACAAGCGCGCGCGCGCCATATATATATATAGATGTATGTATGTATGTATATATATGTACGTATGTATGTGTGTGATTCGTATTTCTGTCTTTTTCTTGGCAACCAAACAAGTCCCAGTTCTAACTTTACCACACAACTCAACTCTTACTTTTTATTCATAAATTTTGTAAGCAAGACATACCATATTACAGATGCAGCACATTCCAAATCTTAGAAACCAATTTTTTATACACATCCAAACAACCAGACAAATTTGCATGAGCAATCTTACACAAACACACATTGAAAGCATATGGACTTATTTATTCACATGACAGGAATATCTTCCTTGGGTAACTTTATGTTATAATTTTTGTAACACGTTCATTCCTCCGGCCCGATGAACTGGTTGCAGTCAATTCCCTTGGCGGAAAATGCCTCAACCAATTTTGGAAAGAGCTTAGAGAGCATGATTTTGAACCCGGTAGAGCTTCCCTTACCGTCTTTATCTTCAGTTTTCTCGAAACCAACAGCACACCCTACTGGAGCCCCGTCCATATACGCCTTACACGCCATTAGAATATTTTGGCAGCGGCGAGTGAAGTGTTCGATCACAAGCTCCTCAAAATGCTGCATCAACGTTACTAAGTTACAACGTATACCAAACAATCATTTTGCACTACTAATTAAAACAAGGGAAAAGTAAACCAAATGAGAGTCCATAATTAAGCATTGTACCTTAGGTGGCTTATGGAGTGTGTAGAGCATGGACTTGCAAGTCATGAGGAATGCATTTTCGTTGTAGCTTACAGAGTTTTTCTCTCCCTCGGTTCTTCCTATCTGTTGATCATACCCAGCTTCATTGAAATATGGCTTGTCGTTAAGCACGAGGGCTTGAAGGGAGAGAAGAACTTGAAGAATGGTGGAGCCCCCTGGATTCCAAACTTCAGTGCCTGTGCCCGTCCATGTATTAAGAAGACTGAGACAGACCTTTCCGGACTCGTACAAGTTAGGGTTCACACGTAGCCCACCAGAAGTATAGTGTACCATCTACATAAAATTTCAAGATTGACATGCTAAATTAGCACTCACGATGATAACCATCAATGTGAAATATCAGAACTGCACATCCACATGCAAGTACTTACAGGCGGTTCATGAGGATATTCTGGTGGAAGATAAATATCAAAGAAGAAAAGCCCGTCATGATATGGAGTTCCAGGTGCACCAACAATGGCTGCTCGCAGTAGATCCATCCTTTCCTCGAAGGCGCGGACATAGATTTGTTCTGTTGATGGGTCTAAGTTAGTGTTGTTCCTCTAACGATGGTTAAAAGCACTTTGCATAAGAATATCCCTTGTGTTGCCAACTCATGTTATGAAAACCATTACAAAATAAACTTTAAAAACAGATGAAGTGCTAACCAGGCAGATCTTTCTCGAAGATGCTCCACTCTTGTTGAACCCTTTTCATCCAGCCTCTTTTCACCTACGAAGGGACCAAACGGATAAGAATTATGGCTAACCAGACTATATGAATATATGAAATGGCATGTTTATGGGAAATATCATCAAGTATCTAACCTGAGACAATGCCAACTCCTTGTTTGCACCATGAAAATGGTGGTCGGTGCAATCAGCAATTATGTGAAACTGTCTAAACTGATCTACACTGTCATTAGCTTTTGAATGTGGAATGCTATTCCCCTCAAACCTCTCCAGCTCAGTCGTTGACCGTTGCTCAGTAAAGAGGTCACAAGTTTCCGCTATTCCTTTCTCATGGGGAATCTCAGATTCATTTCCAACTTCAGAAATACAGACTGATGGAGAAGGAGCTGAAAGCGGCACAGACTCATGGGATCCAAAGAGACTCGCAGCTATGCTAGTGAAAAATCCAATGGCAGCTTGAGGAAGGAAAGAGGAACTAGACTCCCTTGTGTAATCTTTTCCAACTTTACTGACATCATCCAAATTCAATAAACCCTGAACATAAAAATGTCGTTTAGCTTGTTGTGAGGAAAATGCAGAAAAAGAGGCTTTCTCCATGGATTTCAGAGTTATGGGAAGCAATAATGTCAAGTTTTTTTTATTGAAAACCAAAACTTCAAACATTACATAAACTTCATATACACCCAAAAAACAGAGAGAGAGAGAGAGAGAGATGGCTTTACCTTTCCGTTCTGGTTAGAAGGTTGCTTCTCATTTTGAATCATCTCTCGGTTCAAGTCCTCGATGTCATCTTCTGCAGGGAGTGCAGCTGAAACTTCATGTTTGTCAAACCGGAAAATTTCATAAGGGGGCACCTGTACCAATGACCAACAAAAAACTTAAACATGATCATCAAAATTTAATGGGAAACCAAAGTCGGCAGGAAATCATTTTACACACAGAATGATGAATAAACAAACCAGTAAGGACGGCTTAAATTTATACCTTGCTTGTAATACCAGTAGCCCATCTCACTTCCACAGCTCCATCCTTGAAGCCTATAACATTTCCAATGTGAGATAGGTAGCGTTTATCAGTGTAATACTCTTGATCTCCACCACAGTTCTTGTCATCAGAAGCAGCCTCCTCGCTCATGTCAATCTTTGTGTGCGGACAGTTTTTATCCGCTTGTTCATCAAACTGATTCTGGACCAACCTGAACACACAATCGCCAAAACAGTAGGAGTAATCTGGGTGCTCAACCAGTTCATAAGCGCTTACAGTTTCCTCCAACTGCTCTCCCTTGGAGTACTTTTCTTCAGGTGCAGTGATAGTTTTCCATTGCACGTTTACTGTATGTTCCTTTGCATCCACACCCCTCACGACACCCCATTTTTGGCTGCTAGACATGTGTGGATCATCGTAAGTTCCTTTTTCCAGGACAAACTGTTCAGGCCAAAATTCATGATCATTTACAACGCTTACCGGAACTAGTGTCTGTGAATCTAATACCAAAGAGTGGCTACCATCTTGCCATGCCACATCAACTTTGGTCCTTGTCTTTATGATCACGAAGACTTCATCCCTTGAATTCGCGTTACTTCTCCGAAATCCTCTTTCTGATTTCTTGTGCTTCTTAACCATCTCACAAGTAGAAGCATTTTGAAAAGCCTGCTCCATGGCAGCTTTATCATCAGCAACTTGAAGCATACACCAGTCACCAAGCTGCCAGTTTGCATGAGAGAAACATGACAACAAATTCAATTTTTTCGAATCCAGCACACGTGGAGGAGCAGGCATTTTCGGATTGCAACCCATGAGAAAAGAGGCAAGCCAGTCAACATACACTAAACCTCCTTCCACAGAACAAACAGTTCCCTCGTCTTGATTTTCCCTCCAGTTACTGCATAACCATCTACTTGATTTGGAAGCAGTTGAGAGTCTGACCTGCACTCTCTGTCCTGGATAATATGGGTACTGAGAATCTTCAAGTAGATTTGGAGAAATAGGTAAGAGTTTCTCTTGATCCACAGCAGTGACCTCACGCTCCGTTCCATCGTCAAAGACAACAGTAACACGGTCAACCACTCTATCCACCCTTCCAAGCCATGGGCCAGAAACAACGTAGTCCCCCACCGAAATGGAGCGGATCTTTGATAGGTTCTTGGAGTTTACATCTTTTATTATATTTCCATTATCACTCTCCAAATCGACCAACATGTTAATCCCAACCACTCTGCCCATCTGTCCAGATGGATCTCTTACAGAGGATACCATGTCCCCATATACGAACCCCCTCTCAAACGCGAGAAAATCATCGATTTTCCCAATGGACGCCTCCAGGCTGGACAATATGTTACTGGCATGCCCGCCATAGAAATATTCGTTTTCCTCTTGATCCATGCTGCTATCAGTCTCACTAAAACTCTCCCAATCAGAGTCACTGAGGAGTGCATTCATCATTCAGATGCCTACGAGAACATTACCATACATCTCAGTTTGATATCAACAATATAAATTAAAGTATGAAACTATGTTTGCAAATCTATTTACATAGATGCATGTGACATGTACATGCACATATAAAACATCACTACAAGATAACACAAATGAAATCCAAAATCAAATGAGCGAAAAGATTAAAGAGTCCACGGTGCAAGGTTTCTCACCTCAACTGCAAGCTGGGAACAAATAAAATTACAAGCTTTCTAGAAAAACTTGGTTAATCTTCACTGATCTGCAAAACAAATATTCTTTGTTAAATCAATTGCCATAGAAAGCACATAAACCTCAACTTAGTACAGAAATTAGAGATATGTAGAGGAAAACATAAAAGTTAATAGATAAGAAGAGAGTAGTAAGGTCGACTACATACCTTTTACGATCCTCTGTGATTAACAGATTCACCTTACACTTTTCCAGTTGATATTTGATAGTGATATCTCCAGTAGGGTACTTTGACCACTAAAACTGGAGATCTAATGCCAAAGGAGATTTGCCCTACCGGGAGGGATAACAGGAGTCAACGAGGACTCCAAATGCCAAAGGAGATTTGCCCTACAAGGGTAACAGGAGTCAACAAAGGACTCCAAATGCCAAAGAAGATTTGCCCGATTACCCCAGGAGAACTTCCAAAAGGAGCTTTTCCCAACTGCAGAAGTATAGCGCAACTGCCAGATGAGATCTTTCTCAGAGGTTGAGGTGAAGCTTGCTGAAATAGCGAGGAGAATGCCAAAGGAGATCTGCCCCAAAGAAACACTGGAGTTTGAGATAAATTGATGACAAGTCAACAAAAGAAGCACTCTTCCCAGCCACTACGAAAGGAAGTCAACCAACGACAAAGGAACTTCAGTAACTTTTGCCAAAGGAGATTTGCTCAACAGAGCTGAAATCACTAGTTGATACAGTAAATATATCATATATATAGAGACATGCACACATGAGATGCGTTCGCGTGTCTCTTGCCAAAGGAGATTTGCCCCAAAAGGAAGCCGAAGTTTCTGTCAGGGATTATCTACTGCCAAAAGGAGGTTAGCCGAGCTCAACGAACCAACAGAATGCAGGAATGGGACCAACAAAGTTCAATCCCGCCAACAGAAGTATGTCTTTACGCTTGGTTTACTGCAATTCAGCTGAAGACTGCGTGATCGCTCAGATAGGTAGGACAACCTTCACCGAGAAAGATCTTGAGAGCTTCTCTATACAGTATGATACTTCAACAACAACACCACCACCTTTATATATATGAAAACTCTAAGGAATCTACAGAATAGCCACTTTTCAAGGCCACAAGTCATATAAGCTTCTGCGAACCTGCAAGAGTCACCTTTTCATTTTAGTGTGACAAAAAAACATAAAAAAAAAAGAACGAATAACAGTCCAACAGAGTTAAAGAGGTTCGAGAATACGAGTAAATGCCTAAAACAGAATAAGTGATATGTAATTTTAAATAAACTCAAGTTTCTCGTGTGTGAAGGGAATGCCTCAAATTGTTAAAGATTTAGCATCTTTGTAAAACAACCGAACAAAAGCACTTTAGGATCTTCTGGAGATTTTGCATCTTTAGCATGTGATCTCTTTTGTTGTCAGTGTATTATTATTACTATTTTGTTTTTGCTATCCTTTATAACAATTAACAGAAACCAGCAAAATGTATCAATTAGAGCAATAATTGAGAGAGATATGATGTTGTATGAATCCTAAGTGGGGTCGGTTGTATGAACAAGGAGCTGGATACAATAAAGCCCTTATGACACAAATTTGGGTCCGCTGTATGAATTTTAGAACACCTCTACTCTATTGAACAGCCGAGATACTTCCGTTGGATAGCAGAGAACAAAAACCATAAAGAAGCTCTTCCTCCAACAAAATCATTTGGGACACGAATCAAACATCTTTCACCAAATAGCTTCAAATCCATGCATGAAACCCATGTATCCACATGCAACCCAAAAAAGTATTAAATTTCCAGAAAAAAAAACCCACCAAGTTCCTTCTATGATTCTATCCCGTTAACCATTTCTTCCCAGAAAAAACCATAGAACAATCATGAAAACGTTAAATTGGCATACTAATCACATCACAAAATTCCAACCCAGAATTTTTTAAAACTCAATGAACAGAAAGTCCAAACTTTCTGCATACCCACCAAAACAAAAATCATATAGTCAATGAAAGCGAACATATTTGAAGACAGAACAAGCGTGTACCTACCATTAGCAGCCTCTGAAAAGCAGGGGAAACCGCGGCAAGAAAAAGTCAAGAATACAGCCAATAATACTGAGAAAACATCAGAAAGCCACCAAAAGCTGACAATAGAAAGTCGACCCAGAACACAACTCCTCGGAAGAATATCAGCCGTCTCATTTTCCCGGGAAAATCATTGGAAGGAGCTAAGGAAAAACTGGGATTCCAGATACGGAGATGCTGCTGCTGCCCGGTTCGAACCCATCCTGCGCGCCGTCTCCGAGCCTCCAAACCGTTGCTGGGCACAGTGGATTGGTGCACATGCAGAGACAGAGAGCTTGTTTTCTTCTGGATTTGGATTTTCGTGATGGTTCGCTAATTTGCAGGGGTTGGAGTCCGTGTGGGTCTGTGTCCGTGTGTGGCAGCCAATTGGATATAAGAGATACAGCGAAAGAATATACCAACAGTATCGGACACAAATACCGCTGCAAGTCGAACTACATTCACTTCATTTTCAGTCAAATTACCATTTTGCCCTTCCTACATTTTTCTGCTAGGAATGATCATGTAACCCTACATTTCCCTCAGACGTGAAGGTAGCCAAGTTGATTCAACTCCGCTCTATATGTCAGTATATCAAAGACTAAATGCTTAATTAAAGATTGTAGTTCACTTAATAGCTACTAATGTTAGTGAAAAAACACTTCAAGAATCAAATTTTAAAGAAAAATCATTAGCATACCAACTTTTAATGCTGAGTATATTTATAGCCAGGTGCAATAACAACTGAGTCTAAGATTTCATTTCAAAATTAGTGATATTTAAGGATTGTTTTATTATTATTTGAGTTTTTGAGTAACATAATTGTAAAGAGGCGAATTAGTATTTAACTCACCGCTTATGCGAAGAATATTCTTCATTTTATCAAGGGGAGATACACAAATGTGATAAACATCAGCAATGCTTTTAAGAGGATGCAAAGCACCTGTATCGGTTTATTTTAAAGAGGAGATAGTATACTACGGCAGCCGCCCATGTTTTTGGAATATTTTGTGGAGACAAAAGAAGTACGATATTCGATATGCTATGAAGCAATCAGTATAATGAAGCGCAAGAGAGGGTGAGGATCGAACTCTTGTTGTATGACTAATGTTAAGTACGTACCTCTCATCATTATATCGTGTGTGGTGTTTTATTGTTTGTCGAGGAATGTGTAGTACTGTAATACTTCACACTCATTGTATAACTAAGTTACGAGTACTAATATTATGCTCTAATGTATAAATTTGTCGTTCATTCATAGTATATCATGTGAAATTGTCAATTCACACAATAATATTTAAAAATATATATTAATACCTTACGTGTAAGTGACAACGCCTAGTATTCTTATTTGAGAAACGAATTAAGACGAACCATTTAAGAAATATTTAAGTACAAAACAAAAAGGCTACAAATATGGTTCCATCCTCTTTTGGGCAAAGTATCGAAAAAGATGAGTAAACTTTAACGCCTTGCTCTAACAGCACTAGAAATTAGACATATAGAATGCTAAAAGAACATGGGCAATGGAAAATGACTAATTCCTAACAACCATACCTTTAAACATCTACTTAGACAAACACATGTAATTTTTTATATGTTTCCTTTCTCTACTGCTACAGTCTCTAATCTCTTTTGAGGTGAATTATTTCAAAGTGTCAAATCTTTGTTGTACTTTTTGTTTTTTGTTGTTGGAGAAATTGTGGATGCATACTTGCATGCACTTTGCCATATGCATGCGTAATGTGCCCTAGATATGACTTCCAATTCAACTCCTGTGACCTCGATGGCTTGTAAGGAAGAGATTTTTTGTGTGCTAAGAACACCGAGCGAAACACCACGCGTCATTATATAATTGGAGGAAAATTTATTTTCACATGTCACTCAAGCTGCATAATGACATGTAGTATTTCACCTCATACTTTAGGTATACTGAAAAATCTCTCCAGGACCATCCATGTTCTTTCTAGGCATACCGATTTGCAGCCATCGGTTCCTTTACTATGGGCAAGCATTTAAGTAATGTAATGACTTCTATATACTCTTAATAACGGCACTTAATTTTTTTTTGTATAAAACGACAAATTAAATGAAGTAGTTAATATAGAGAGAAATAATGTGCGAAAATTATTTTTCTATTCCAATTCGTAGTGCATAAATGTATCATCTTATCTTACTATATATAGTGGGTCGTGTTTTTCCATTGTGCACCGACCTTTGAGCTCCAAATTTTGATGGTAATATAAACTGTCCCTTCCCTCTAAGATAGGAGAACTTGCATGACATGGGTTTTCCGGTACAATGCGTCTTGTACTAATAATATAAAAATATATTTCTAGCTTTTGTTTACATGTCATTGTGTTATTGACACACAATATCACCGTAACAGTGAATCTATGTTATATAAGTTATTTTCCTAGTATCACGGTACAATAACTACAGTTAGATTATTTTAGGTATATATAGAGGTGCAAGAATTTGGATCCGTTCTAATCCGACTTCAAATTTGAACGGGTTCGAGAAAGTACGAATTGAATTAGGGTGTAAACTGCGTACCAGAGCTCATGCATGCAAAGTACTTTTCTCATTGCACACACGTGTATAGCCCCAAAGCCACCAATCCATACACGCATTATAGTACCACCAATCCATACACGCATTATAGTAAAATGGCTGATGAATTTATATATACAACATTATTATAATCTGTAGCAGCTGTAATGGTACTATATGCTTGTTGAAATACTTTAGTTAACAAGAATTGACAGTCTTTAATATTACTTTACAGTATCTTGCATCCATCTTCGACAAGCCACTACAAATAATAGTAGTTGTCGACGTATGTTGGCATAAGCTTTTGGCATATGTTAGCAGAAATTGACAAATACTTCCTAGATGCTCGACGAAATGACCTAATAAAACTTTTTTGATAGATATTATGACCACATGATTTAAAAGTCCCGGTTCGACCACTGCTAGAGAGCATCTTGAGGTCGAATATTCACTCATTCCCTTTGCAATATATTTCTTTCTTCTCACGCATGCCAATTAATAAATATAGATCGGCTGGAAAATGCAATCATATATGTTCTTTAATTGGTATGTTGCGCATCTAAAAGCTTTGATAATTTAAAACCCTAGTAGTTCATACAGCGCAGGAAATGTATAATAGTGCCCCATTAGATCAGCAAGTGGAATATTATTGATTGATCAGTCGTGATCAATTCCGTCTGCACTTTTGTGTATAGTATAAATGAATTCGAATGCAATGTCATTTAGCACTGGTGTTTAAAAGAGCTAACTTGTATAGTATAGTTATACCGCCGTCACATGCCAATAATACAAAACAAAAAAGCGAAGTTAGTACATATCTTTGTATTATTAGCACGGGAAGTTATGTGACGATACTCTTATGTCATACAAGTCATTCTCAAAGTACTTATAAATGAAAAACCTTAAGTTTGACATCCATAGACCGTGAGTTTGATATTAAATTATTATAACTTGGCTCAAATGTTTCAACCTGCACACAGTGGCCCCAACGGCGTACAACAGTGGATATGGGTTTTCAGACACCAAATTTGGTGCGTCGAGCCCCATATTTCAATGTCCTTTGCATTTTTTACACAATTACACTCATTATGGCTTCGTCACCCTTCGTGTGTCGGATAACACCCTTCAATTTCGGTGTCCACGTGGATTTCGGGTCGGGGTGTGTTAGTTTGATACCAAAGCTTAGGTTTTTCAAATTTGGTCTCATGATTGCGCTGATGCCAAGTTGGTATGAGAGCTTAGGTTTTCAAAATGCTTTTATGATTGCTCTGATGCCACCAGAGCATAGGTTTAGGCAGTCATGCATTCATTGCACATGTAGGTGATGTTAAACACTAATTATTCTCCATCTCTTATGTCATTACTATGCCACCTCATTGAGAGCAAACTACGCTAACTTTTTCCGAATTTGGGCAATTTGACGCGGCTATCGCTAATGCCATCTAGACAGCTTTTCGTCCTTCTCAGAAGCATGCTTCGAAGATACGTACCCGATCTTGCTCTGATGGTATTGTTATAGTTATAATAATAAAAATTCAGACGAGGAGACAACGTATCTGGTAGGAGACGAAGACGATTTTACTTTTACAAACCCTAGTTAGTCGAGGGGGACGGTTTTGGAATGTTGTTGGTCCCGGCTATAATATTGCAGTAGCGTGTATCCATACCATTGAAGGTGGCTACAAAATAATTTGGATCTTTTACATATTTTAAGCCTTGAAAGACAAAAGTGATGGTGGAAGGTTCACCTTCTTCCATTCACTCAATGTGCGTTTAGAATTCTGTGCTCATACTTTGTGACACCATACATGATTGGTTTTTTAGTCAAAATAATTTTTGAGATTTGCAAAACTTATCACTTTGATCTCTAAGATTTGAAATTAATAAAAGTAGCATCTGAGTTTATCCATCATCAATCATTTTAGTCATTCCATGGAAAATCTCCATTAAATAAGGCTAAAATGACAAAAATACTCTTAATTTTTGTCAAATCATTTGGCCCATTATTTATTAAATTCAGGGTGTTTTTGTCTTTTTCATGGAATGATCAAAATGATTGATGGTGGACAAACTCATTGATCACTTCTATTGATTTCAAAACTTAAATATCAAAGTAATGAGTTATGCAAACCTCAGAAATGATTTTGACTAAAAAAGTCTTCTTTCATTTGCTTGGATTTGCAATCAAATGCGCCTGTGACCTAGCAGTACAAATTATATTATCCAAATCACAACTCACAGCTCCACGTGTACAAGGCATTAGGGCCTGCATAAAGGCAACCTCTTTGGAGTCAACATGCAATTAGCTGGTATCGATCTAGTCTATAATCCGGTGATATTCATCGTGAAAACGATGCCTATATAATTGCCTTAAGCCTCGAATTTTTTTATTCGACTAACATAGTAGCATGGACGAAAAGAGCGATATATGTGTGTGTGTGTTGGTCCGAGACCTAGTTTTATGATAATCAGCGTTGTAACAACGTATTTTTGTAGTGTCAATGTAGATGCATTGTAAGAGTCTTTGTAGACATAAATCGTTTTCTTAAAGAACCAGTTAGTATCTTAATTGTAAGGTAAATGACGTTTAACTACTTTTAAGTCACACTAAATCATGTCTGTTAATGAGATCGGGGAGACAGATTAGCTTAGTGTTTATCATGAACAGAAACCGAGTATTATAATTAGTGGTCATTATTGGTCCAAGACGCTTATTAAGAACAGTTTAGGAAAGATAATATGCTATTCTGTCGTCGTCAACCCGATCATATTCTGTAATAGTACAAAGACAGAGAGAATTAATTAACTAATGACATAATTAGGTTAGTTAAGATGGTATTCGTGGAGATTTATTAGGAAAATCTGTATGAATGAGATGAAGTGGAGAAACTATTAAAGTGACAAAGAATTCCATTAGCATAATCATATTAAACTGAAAGTGGGATGCAAAAGTGCTTTAGGGAAAATACCCAACTCTGCACAAATATAGTTTTGTAGATGGGTGGCAAAGAGAAGGTGATTAGTCCACTTAAAAAAGCACTTTTGTTCATGGAAGAGGGATATTCTCCTTTTACCTTCAGCCGGCCCTTCAGCCATCCAGAGCAACACCAACAGAAAAGATTGGACTTCAAAGAAAAATAAATCATAGAAGTGGATTTAGTTGGGTCAATTACCCAAATGACCTATAAGCACTCTCTCCAGCTGTCCCCCTTAAGCGCTCCTGCTTCTTCCACTCATTCTAATTGAGCACATTTTAATGTGCTCGCTTGCAATTCGAATCATGGGTTATAAATTGAGATGTTATCTTCTATAGTTGAGATCTAATTCTAAGTAAACATGCAAAATAATATGCGAAATTCCACAGACAACAAATCATGAGTTACAATATTATAAACTACGGTAAATTACTAGTTCAAATCTCATAGACGATGACAGATAAGTTCAAATCTCATAAAAGAGGACAAATCATGAGTTCAAATCTCATCATAAACTACGACAAATCATGAGTTCAAATCTCATTAGATGACGACATATCACAAGTAAATCTCATAAAAAGAGGAGAAATTATGAGTTACATTACTATAAACTAAGACAAATCATGAGTTCAAATCTCATCATAAACTACGACAAATCATGAGTTCAAGTCTCATAGATGACGACATATCACAAATTCAAATCTCATAAAAAGAGGACAAATCATGGGTTACGGTATCGTAAACTACGACAAATCATGAGCTCAAATCTCATAGATGATGACAGAAGTTCAAATTATATAAAAAGAGGACCAATCATGAGTTGCAGTATTATAAATACGATAAATTGTGAGTTCAAATCTCATAAATGATAATATATTTCAAGTTCAAATCTCATACAAAATGAACAAATCATGAGTTACGACATCATAAATTACAACAAATTATATGTTTAAATCTCAAAGATAACGATAACGAGTTCAAAATCCCATAAACAGAGAAGAAAAGAGAGAACCAAATTCATACAAAATAAAAAGCATTATGCTGGTGGGGAGTGACGTAACTGGCATGCACAGGAATGCTTTCTTGAAACTATAGGAATCGTGGGACCTTCGACAAATAAGTGGGGGGATATACACAAAAGAAAAAATGCCATATGGCATGATGGCCGAAAGTGATGAGTCTCATCTAAGCCAGGTTTTGGGTCAACGAAACAGATCTGCACGTATGATATGCTGCTGTTTGCTTTAGTCCATTCACACATCATTTGCGTAACGAAAAAAAATTGGAGTCTCGACCATTCTCTCTCTCTCTCTTTCCCTCTCTATTCGTATTATATAAGCATATGTAAAACGAATCTAAAGACAATCCTTCCTCTTCCGACGTTGGTTTAGTTGCATTGGTTAGAGTGGATGCGCTCGTTTTGTATATTTGAGTTCAAGTTCATTTTCCGCAATTAGTAGCATATTCAGAAATTGTGTTAAAAAAAATCAATCTTAAGTGATAATAAAATCATAATAAATAGAGATTATATATAAAAATTACTTAACTTGTTTAGCATAAAAAATATTTTAAGTTTCTAACCTCTATATCATTATGATTTGATTAATTACATTATAGCAAATGACGCTTTATGGCAAAAAACAATCATACATGTGCACCTTGGTGTATGATCTAGGGAGCAATTGTTATTTTGTGGTGTGAAATTGGCGGTGTGTGGTTCATCGCCTTTGGGTTTTGAGCTTCTGAGGCTGGCCATCCCTCACATAGGCTTCTAAGGTTTTCTCTATTAGTCACTTTTGGGTCTCGATTGGTTGGGCCACTTAAGAGGATATTTATATGAGTAAACTGCCAATTTGCCCCATGAACTATCACCCAACTTTCCATTTCCCCTCTGAACATTTTAATTGGAAAATTAAGGACTTAAACTAATTTTTTTTGGCCGATTTCCCCCCTACCATTAGTTTTCATAGATTTCATCCAAATTAACATTAACTCTTATCATGTGCAAACCACGTAACTCTCCCTTGTGGACAAAAGCGTCACTTCACTAGATTTAAGTCACAAAAGCTATATAATCACACATATTTGCATAGGTTTATATTTTAGAAATTTAAGGTTTTCAATTAGTTTAAAGAATGAAGCGACCAAACTACCCACACATGTTGTGCACATGCTTCCATTTAACAGAAATTTGGATGGAATGAATGAAAAGTTAATAGCAGGGAGCAAATCGGCCAAAAAAATTAGTTTAAGTCCTTAATTTTCCAATTAAAAAGTTCAAGGGTGAAATCAAAAGTTGGGTGATAGTTCAAGGGGAAAATCGGCAGTTTACTCTATTTATATTTGTGTTGAAACCCCTTATGCATTTATGTTATTCACCGTTTTTGTACTCGTTGCAGAAAGAAATCATTCCTCATCTTTTGTTGCATTAGTGACATTCTTTTGTATGCTAATCCTTTTTAGGGTCCGTTGTAAGTTGTTTATGTTTGTTTGGACTTTGTTTAATGAATTACTCTACCTTTGACCCCAAAAAATGCACCTTGGTGCAAATTGCATATAAATATTAAGACATGAAATTAAATATCTTTTATTTGATTAAGAGGCAAATAACGAAAATATGAAATTAAGAGTTGAACTCTAACTGTGAGCAAATTACTTTTGTGAGGGTCAACTTTAAACATAAAAGCCAACCCACATCAATATAGCACATATAAATATAACATTTCCGTCACTTAGTACTACAATTTAATGGTATTCCTTACAACCACAGTATTGCTCGCCTATTGCGAAGCTTAGCCCACTCTCCCACTCTCCCACTCTCTTAGTTAGATAATAATTTTTGTTCAAAAAAAATGACATCATTTCAAAATTGTAAGGCCTGGTTTGGTACTGATGTGATTCTGAAAAAAGTTGGTATCAAAAAAAGTTGGGAGCTGTTTTTGTGTTTGGTAAACATTCAGCTTCAGTTTTTTTTCACAATTTTGGATGAAAAAAAGCCACAAACAAGAAGCTGCAAAACCCAGCTTTGAAAAACCGGCTTTTTTTCACATCTGTTTTACATAAAAGCTTACTAAACACTATAATACTGTTTTTTTTTTTTTCAAAAGCGCTTTTACAAAAAAGTTTACCAAACACTCTACTGTTTTATTTCACAACTGCTTATTCTCACAGCACAACAGAAGCAGTTTTTTTTCAAAGCACAGCAATTCCAAACCAGCCCTCAGAAGGGTCATATGACCCTCCTGGGCACCGTGCAATTTAGATTAATTTAAACCAGAAACCAAAAGACAATGATTTCCTAATTTGGTTGCCATTGGTTTAACCTTAACATAGTAATGTACAACAATTAGACTGGCGTATTGCCTTATAAGGTGTAAACAAAAGAGGTCGACAAAGTTCGAATTGACGTAACATAAAACCTATTGGTCCAAAAAGGTCCGAAAGTGCCCGTATAGGTCAGAAATTAATGGTCTAAGTTAGTTAAAGCTTAGAGAAATTTTTTTGATGTTGGTGGATGTACCATTCCAAATTAGAAACCACTATCAAGGTTCTGCAAGTTGACCAAAAACAAATCACACAAAAACTAAAAAGTGACAACAAAAAGGTTTTAGCTTTACTAGTTAGCCACCAAACGTTATTTTAGGGAATTTGGGGACGCACATATTATTCATTCAACTGAAAAGAAGGATACAACTTGAACTTAATTTCGACCAATGGAACTTCCAACTTCGATTCAATCTAAGTTTCGACCAACATGCATTCATGACACGATAAGAAAACAGAGACATGCCGTACAATGAATTGTGAAAGAAACACACTTATGGATCATGCACGAGTTGCATCATCGTTGACATCACGAGTCAAGACTGAGCACAAACAAAAGATTACTAAAGATCATGAGGAGCAAGACCGATTCAATCAGCTAGGGGGATTTCATAATTTGCACTCCTAAATACAGAAGATAAAATTGGCAAAAATTTGGGACACAAATCCTACAACCACCACCCCGGTTAAATTCTAAATTTTCTATTTCGAATGACAGCCAAAACTGTGCGTGGAGCAACGTAGGAATCTGATTATGCTCACCATAAAAGCACAACATTATGAGCAGAGTGCCATTATTGCTAATGTTCAGCCATAGTGAATGTCTATCCTAAGCAGCAACTGCAACCTTTTCCGTTTTCTTACCGGGTGCCTTTGGAGCCTTTGGAGGCTTTTCAGTGACTACAGGCTCTGGTTTCTCAATTCCTTGAACATCAACTATCCTCAACTTAGTCAATTCCTGAAAGAAACATAAAAAAAATGATAATCAATGTACTAAGAAAAGAAGTTGTGACTGCTTGGACAAGGTTCCCGAACATACCTGGCGATGTCCTTTGGTTCGACGGTAATTCTTCCTCCTCTTTTTCTTAAAAATAATTACCTTTGCATCTAATGCCTGAGATGAAAAAAGGAAAAGGAACAATACAAATATAAATTCCAAAGGTGAAGAGAACCAATGTATATGTATTGTAATGGTTACAAATTTATATTCTAGTGCCAGTGAGGAAAAAAGAAACTACAGTACTGTGACTCTTTGGTTGGATTTTGAAGCATACATATATTCATTTTTCTTCTTGCCTGTGACACTCACGCACACAGCGGTAAGAAAAGAGAAACAGTGCTGTCACACTTACGTGCTCCTCAACAACCGCATGAACTGCTGCATCTGGTAATATGGGCCTACCAATTATTGTCTGACTACTTGAGCCCAGCATGAGAACCTTGTTCAATACTAACTGCAATAAACAAGCAAGCAAAACATCAGACAATAGAGTTCATTTATGAAAATTACAATGTCGTCTACCAAAAAATTATGAAATAATACAATTATTTGATCTTAAACAAGGATACAATAATTTTATGTACTTTGCTAATTTCTAATAGAGATCAAGAGATTTATTACAAAACAACACAGAAAGGATAGAATCAATAGATAACAGGAAAACCGAATGTTCGCTCGCAAGTCCGGCTTGCCCTCTTGAGGGCTCGGATACAAAACGAACACCAATGGAAAAGAAATAGCATCCAAAATTATGGTACTTCGAACTTAGGTGGCCCTCAATGCTGGTCACAAAACCATCTTCCTAGTCTAAATATTTACCAAAACCAGTGCAACTCCTAAGATCTCACCAAAGGTATTCATTTCCACCTGTAAGCCCATTAACATAACGCTCAATTCATATCACGCGGAAACTACTTTTCTACAAAAATTACTTTCCCCCCGGCATAGGACGTTGCTTCCAAATTCTAATTAAGAGCTCCTTTTAAGCCCACCGAAGAGTCATAATCTTGGAAAACACAAATTCAATTGATCAAATAGTAGCGAACGCAGAATGGATGCCAAACATTAACATACCACCAGTGAACTGAACAGCTAAAGACTTCAAATTTCAATTTCAGCGACTATGAGTATTGACATTATTCCTGTGGGTAAATGCAGTACAAGTTTGCAACATAAAGTTAACGCATACATAACAACCGATGATATCCTAACACCTGAATACGCAACACGCAACAATTAATCTGTACCGACCTTATCATTCACTTCGCAGAATTTCAACTTTTCTGTGAAAATGCAGTCCCCGTTGCTAACCTTGAACTGATGTGAACCAACCTACAACAACACCACCACATAATCACATTCATCAAAACCAATCCTACCAATACAACAGTCTCATTCGACGCCCAAAGATAATAATCCACTCTACAGACGAACCTGAACCACCGCGAAAACCGGCTTGAAAACCCGATCAGACCTCTGAAGCGGTCCAATCACTTGGTACCCAATGGTGGCGGCCTCCGCCACTTTTTCCTCTGGAGTATACTCTCTTTTCGAACCGCTGCATCGGTAAGCACTCTCGTCCTCACTGTCCCCAACTTCTTCGTCGTCGTCGTCGTCGTCTTCCTCCTCTTCACTGTGCTCATTGTCTTCATTTACGTCGCCGATTCGAGGTTTCGACGAGAAATGGCGGGTAAGTGAGCGAGTGGGATCGGGGCTGGAGGAAATGAGGGAGAAATTGGAGGTGAGGGTTTTGAGGGGTTGGTAGATGGGGAGGGGAGGTGGGAGGGAGTGGAATGAAGGGCTTTTGGAGAAGAAGGCGGAGGCGTGGCGGGTCAGAGCTTGGAGGCGCCGTCGGGTCGCCATGAGCGTCGTTATGGCTCTTTGGGGCTAGGGTTTTAGCTTTCTCAAGTTTGGGGTTTTGAGGTGGCCGATATTTCGGTTGGTCATAATTTGGTGGGGGGTTTTCTTTGGGTTTTGCTAAAAGGGTGGTTTGATATAGGCATCTCAGTTTTAAAATTCTTAAATTTAACATTTGCAACTTTTAGATTTTTGATCAAATATTTTTATCTAATTTTTGATAATAAAAATTACATATATTTTGTTTACCAATCAAATGACAAAATAATATCACATAAATCCTAAAATCTAGGAAATATATTATCCAATAATTCATTTCAAACGACACTTTTCATTACTCAAATAAAAAATATCATTAAAATTCTAAAAATACAACTAACATTCTATTAAACATAACATATCAATTATGGACATGATATATGAATGCACATATGTATTAAACATAACGTACCAATAACTTGTTACATAATTGGTACATTATATAATCTTAGTTTTGGTACGTATTAATATTTTGATATGTTATGTGATTCTTGTTTTAGTATGTACCATGGTATTGGTACAATGCGTTAACCTAACCTTGGTACGTACATGGTACGTTATGACCCATAAAAAAAGAGAATTTTTCATATTAAAACTTTGTACTGAAAATTAATTATATCAAATTCTTAACAATTAATTATTGGGATAATGACTCAATCAAAATTTTCAAACTTATTTTCTTTCCATGAATTAAGGGATTTTAGATTTGATCAGTTTCAATATAAATAACTCTTATTTTCATTTTTTTTGTTTTCCTTAAAATTTACTTAAAATGATGAGTTGGGAATTAAAAAATGACATGGATAAAGATGGAAGCACCTTAATCAAAATACAAGGTGTTTTAATAAAAAGTTGAGAACCCACAAATGCTTAATTAATAAGATGTAGAATTGAAGTGACACACCCCAACCGAGGTCAGGGCATGCTGGCCGTCACGTGGAAGTGACGTAGCCATGTGCACAGTGCGGAAGCTAAAGGAAATAATATAAAAGTACGAATAATTTAAAAACTAGCAAATATAATGTGATAAAGTATGTGCTAGCGTAAGCAAGTCACTGAGTTCAGAGCTTGAAGCCTACAGCAGTCCAAAAGAAACGATACAACAATAGTGCACTCGAAGGTGACCCTACATAAATGAGTGCCTGTCAGAATGCCGGGACGTCCTCTGGGGAAAAACCACCGAACCCGCTAAGCTACTAGAACCTGGAGGGGCGCAAAACAAAAGCGTGAGTGGGCAAAAACCAATTCTTTGAAAACCATTTCAATAAATATAATCTAACCCCTCGCCGTAAAACCTGTATACTTCCCAGAAAACAAACATATATACGTAGACATGCCAAATCATGCTCAAGGTATGCCATCACAAAACTTCATAATATCATGCATGTGCTCAGGTATAAATCACATCAATAGCATAATAAACTGGCAGCCGGAGTCCCCTAAGTGACCTGTACGGCTGAATCTAGAGCTCAAATCTCAAACTTAATCACTAAACCTGCCCACGAGTCGGAACCACCTATAGTGGTCTGTACGACAGGCCTGGGTGTAATACATATGATCGCTCTAGTGCTACGATCACGTGAAGGCTGTGCGAATAGTCGCGGGTCACCTACGAGTCGGAACCACCTAAAGTGGTCTGTACGACAAGACTGTGCACCTAACTTGGATTCAAGCTGAGCGTGTGGTGCGGGAGGTGAACAACACGTGAAGGACTGTGCCCTACTCTGGGCGGGAGCACTAACACCGGGGGTGCAGGTTATGAGCTCTCTAAGCATCTCTAACCACTATTTAATGCAATCGTTAAATAACGCTTACCTGGCACTTACCTAGGCCGCCACAGCACCAACGTATATGTATATGACATATGAATAAATATATAAACCAACTTATATGCCACTAATCATGCGTATCAACCAATAACGTAAAAGGAATGGCATGTAACGAAGCATTCATACTAAATTCTGGGAATAATATGTACATAGGTATATACGGAAAACAAAAGCCCACTCACTGGTATGTGGAAGGGTCGTAGCCCCCCTGCCTCGAATGTGCACGCTCGTCCTCGGGATACGTGTCACCTATATGCGAATTAACTATAAAAACGTTAACTTTAAAGCACATAACCGTCCGTTCAAAATAACTTCTCATACATTGCTCAAAATGGACAAATGAATATACCAACGTGATCTACGCAACCTCACGATCACACCCATATTTTTAAAATAATTTTTGGACCTTCCACGCGCCCTCACGTGCCAAACCAGGCACGGACCCACGCGTCCCCACGCGCGGCCACGTGCCAGGCACACTGACGGCGTCAAGTGACGTCGTCAGGAATATTCCGTTAACCTAACGGAATATTCCGTTAAACCTAACTGACGCCGTCACTGCCGTTAGGAATATTCCGTTAAACCTTAACGGAATATTCTCCCTTCTTCTCCGATCAACCCTCGCCGGACTCCGGCCACCGGAAAAACTGGGAAAGTTCAAACCCACTATTCTCCGTCGTTTTTCATCCATTTTTCACGTATTTTATACCAAAATGAAGCCCTAAACCTCATCTACCACGTTGAACTAGTTTTAGAGCCTAAAAACAACGGAATCAAACTTTCTAAAAATATGAAAATCTGGCCTAAACTTACAGTTTGTGATTTCGACGTCCAAATCCGTCCAACGATGCACTCCCAAGCTCCTTGGGACCTCACCAACACATTTACAAGCTTCAAATGTCCAAAAACTAAGTAAATTAATGTTGCATGAACAGTACTCAAATCGGAATTTAAGGAATCGACGTGAAAACGTCGATGTTCTTACCTGAAAAGGGTATCACTGGACTCCTCACAGCCTCACAAACTCGATGGTGTCCTTGGTTCCCTCGATCTGTCCAGGTTTGAGGGGTTGTGTGAGTGTCCGTACGTTTTTTGAAGAAGAAGAAGAATAGAGGACTCGGGGGGAGAGAGAGAGAGAAAGAGACAGAGGGTGAGGGAGAGTGACAGTGAGTGTGAGAGTGTGTGTGTGGTCCAACCCATGCCATACCACACAAAACAACCAATAACGTGACCAAAACGAACTAGGGGCAAGGTTGTAATTTCACACGTACGTTAATAAGAATTTTGGGACGGGATGTTACATGAAGCGCTTTTATCTAATTAATCCTTTGTTAAATTGCTCTTTTTTCAGTTTTCAGATTAATTTTGATTTTTTATATTTTATAAAACTGAAAATTGAAATTTTGTTGAAGGAGAGTTTTGTTTGAGTTTTGCTAAACTACTTTCAGAAAGAAAACTCAAAACTCAAGATCAAATTTTGAAAATTGGAAATAAACTCAATAAATAGTTTTTAGTTTTAATTTTTTTTTTCCTTCTTAAAACTGAAACTGAAAGTAGTTACTATATAAGTGGTTTGATAACCATTTCGTTTTCACCTTTTCAAAAATAGAAAATTAAAAATTTATTTGGTAACAACGTTCAATTTTTAATTTTATAAAAAAGAATGAAAACTAAAAATCAAAAAGTAAAAACTCAAGGATAAATTTTGAAAACTCAAGAAATTAATTTTGATTTTTTTAAACTAAAATAGTTATCAAGTACGGTTTTAGTTTTTAGATTTCAAAAAAATTAAAAACAAAAATTGAAAACTGAAATAAAATAGTTATCAAACGACTTTTAAGGTTTTCAGTTTTTAAACAAGTGAAAAATAAAAATAAAAATAAAATGATTATCAAACTATCCATAAGTGTTTTTAAGCGCTAAAGGTACTTATAAATTATTTTATCAAAGTGCTATAACCATTCTAAAAACAATTTCAAACTGATTTAAAGTTTAAGCAAAAAGTTTTGATCTTTCCTCATCATTGTGTCTGATTTTCTTTTTAGGTTTTGAAATTTTTTATATAAGCTATTTTAGCAAAGAAGACATGAAATTCAAATCTCACATTCAAGGACAAGTGATTATACTAGGGGTTCCAAAAAGTAGAAATTGGGGGCATAATGAATATCTCTTCACTTGTAAGTTTGGCTCATATAGACGATTTGAAGATATATATTATATTTGTGTTGAATTTAATATTTTATTAAGAACTTATTAAATTTAAAACTTTTCACTGCAAGTGACCATTTACCATAATGGTAGAAATGAGTTGAGCCTTTGCATCGATGACTAATCTAACATCACTGTTTGACCAAAAAAAAAAAAAAAAAAAAAAAAAAAAAACCTACGCACATATATTGGGCTTCAAGGCTTATTAAAAAGGGACCGACATTTTGCGATTAAATCGAGCTGTTCGTTTTGGGCTTTTATTTGGGCTTCTAGAAACACAAAAATCCAAAAATTTCAAAGTTCATCGTCTCTTTCCAATCAAAGCAGAAAAATTAGACAAAAGCTTTTATTCTCCATTTCTTACAACCAAAGGAACCAGAAATCCTCCACCCAGAACTCTTTCCGTCTCCGATCAAAAAATGGCCGGCCGGTTCGGCTTATCCTCCTCTTCGCCAGCGGTGATGATGACCGTCACCAACACCCCCGCCCCAGATCTCGCTTTAACCAATCTCGCCTACTGCTCCCCCACCGATCTCCAGAACTTCGCCATCCCCGGCACCAAGCTCAATCTCGCTTCCGTCGGCGACTCATTCGTCCTCACCGTCTCATATCCTTTTGATCTTCACGATTTCTGATTATTTTTACAATTTTTCCCTGCAATCTGTCATTATTCGATCACGCCGTTTCTGCTCCATTTTTTTATGATTTGATTATAATTAATTGTGAAATTGCTATGATTTAGTTGGAATTTTTGAAGATTCAGTCGCTTGGAGTTGGTGTATGTTGTGTTTTTTGGTGGCCTTAATTGAAATAAACTGGTCATCCAAGCATACAGAGCGGCCACATTGCGCTGAACGCAATCCAGCGGCGGCATGCTAGGGTTTCTAGTGGCGATTCTATCTCTGTGAGCAGGTTAGTCAGGCACTCAATCAATCAAAGGATCACTGGCTCGGAGCTGAGGTTTTGGTCAATTTTGGTTTCTAATTGTGTTTTTGAAATCCATAATTTAGATTTGTTCCACCGGAGGATTTCAATCTGGCCCTGCTTACGCTGGATTTGGAGTTTGTGAAGAAAGGCACTAAGAGTGAACAGGTATTTTGCATATCGATTTCAATTTTTACATTATTGTTTTCAGTTTTCTGTATTAATACAAATGCCATTTTAAGCATTGGGGATTTGAAGGGCTTCCGGATTGTTTTGTAGGTTGACGCTGTTGCCCTGTCGAAGCAGCTTAAGAAAAGGTTTATCAACCAGGTAACTTTTGCGTCTACACTTGTTTTTCATGTTTGTTTATATCGTCTGGTTGTTGTTGAGGAATGTATGCATATGTTTATTTGCACACCAGACGAACAAATAATGATACAAATGTTGTTCTAATTTCGAACATGATCCTTTCTGAGGCAAGTTACCAAATTGAACACGTGTATTACTAAATGAAGATTTCTTATCGTTCCAATGCGTGTGTGAATTTTGCCATTAAATTAAGGAAGGAATAAAAGCAACTCATGCTAAATTATTTTGGTTAGAACTTAGAACGTAGTGGTCAAGTACTGATTCAGTTATAATAGATGCAAACTTCAGCCATATTTGCTTGAAAAAAATCAGCCGTGTTCTTATTTCCTGATTTGTTTGATGGATCTTTCTCTCTCATTTAGTTTTCCCCCCTTTCCCATAAGTATATATTACTGCAGGTCATGAGTTTTGAAACATTGTGCCTTACTATGTGCAGGTCATGACGGCTGGACAAAGAGTATCATTTGAGTTTCAGGGGATCAACTACATTTTTACTGTCAATCAAGCTGCAGTGGAGGGACAAGAAAAGTCTAATAATGGTATTGAAAGAGGGATGATTGTGAATGATACATATTTCATCTTTGAAACATCAAATGCAAGTGGAATAAAGGTGAGATTTTGATATTTATCTTTACTTATTAATATAAATTGTCAAATTATGTCAGACCCAGTAGTTTTAACCGGTGGAAAGGACTGTATGACATATTTTAGCATCATTGTCTTGGCAGGCTACATAGATCCTTATTCTATGTTCAGAAAACGCAACTTCATGTAGTTGCTAATGGTTATCATTTTAGGTTTTTCATGACCCTGTGTTTACAATAAGAAAACACAAAATCCTATATTAGATTGGTTGAACTCACTTCATACTTGGCCGTGAAGGTTTTGCAATGACAAATCAGTTTTGCACTTGCTCCTTTGATCACTTATTTAGCTGCATATCCTATGCAAATCAGAGTCGTGATATGATGGCCATTTACAGGAGAACATTTTCATTATCATTTAGTATACAATATCAAATAATGTATTGAAATTTGATATCTAAATTGTATTCTCCAGATCGTAAATCAGCGTGAAGCTGCAAGTAGCAACATTTTCCGGCACAAGGAGTTTAATCTTCAAACGCTTGGAATTGGTGGCTTAGGTGCTGAGTTTGCAGATATATTTCGAAGAGCTTTTGCATCCCGTGTATTCCCTCCTCACGTGACAAATAAGTAAGATAACTGATTCTTCAAGCTGCACTGATATCTTGTTGGTATATCTTTATACCACGCTCCTTATTGGAAAGATTTTGATGTTCCAGATTAGGGATTAAGCATGTAAAGGGTATGCTGCTTTATGGGCCCCCTGGTACTGGAAAAACTCTCATGGCTCGTCAAATTGGAAAGATGTTGAACGGGAAAGAACCAAAGGTTTGGATTTTGATCCACCTTTTTTTAAATAATCAAATTTCTGAGTTGTCAATTCTCTAAACACTGTTTGGATGAGAGAAAAAACTTGGAATTCGAACAAAACTCAGAATTTAGAAATTGACGTACGCCAATCCCCTTGTTTGGATTCATAAACATAGAAATTTAGAATTTTTGTGTGAAAAAAAAAAACTTGGAATTTGGGGCTCCTAAGTTTAAATTCTGTGTAAATAGTTGGCACCCATTCTTCTTTTAGGTAGCCAACAAAATTAAAAAATTCTAGGAAATAAAATTCCGTCATTTCAATTTCCGTCAACCACCACCACTCCTTTTAGGTAGCCAACAAAATTCACAAATTCTAGGAATAAAATTCCATCATTTAATTTCCTTCAATTTGGAATTCCTTAGTAATCTAAAATATCCTCATCCAAATGCACTGTTAGGACTAAGAATTTGTTCTTTTCATTGGTCCGGAAGTTGAAAATTTATGAATGTTTGAATGTTTTTTAAGTTTCGGCTGTAATTTCAAATAATACTTGCCAGCTGATGACACATGAAACTGAGATGAAATTAAAAACTAGGTACTCATTGTCACAATCTTGTATTCTCATTTTTCATAACAGGCATATGTAATGAATCGATTAAGTTCTGCCAGCTGTAAACATTGAACCATGCCGAATCATGCTTTAACACATTATTTTGATGCTAGTACATTATTTAAAGGTTCCAAAGCTATTTGAGCATGTCTGAATGATTTTGGATATGCAACTTTTCCTTATATAGGTTATTTATTAAGATGCTTTGGTGATTGATGAGATTTTTATTTTGTGTTCCGTAGATTGTTAATGGCCCTGAAGTTTTGAGCAAGTTCGTTGGTGAAACTGAGAAGAATGTTAGGGATCTATTTGCTGATGCTGAGAATGATCAAAGGGCTCGCGGTAAGGGAAAATATATATGTCAAGTGCACTTAGGTTGGTTTTTCAATAATTTCTAATGTCATTATGTCCTTAATTCCCCAGGAGACCAGAGTGACTTGCATGTGATAATCTTTGATGAAATTGATGCTATTTGTAAGGTATAAAGATTTCTTACCTCTATGCTATTTACTAAGATTCCTTATTCACCTACATTGTAAAACCTCCAAACCCTTCGTTTTCACAGTTGCATAGCTTGAATTGGATCAAAACGTTTCTTACTCTATGCTATTTAGTATTTACCATAACACATGCTTTATTTTGCAATACAGTCAAGAGGATCAACTAGAGATGGTACCGGGGTTCATGACAGTATTGTGAACCAATTACTCACGAAGGTTGGTGAAATTTACAGTTGCACTTTTTAAGTCTTGCAAAAACTTACAAACTTTTCTAGGCCAGTATGTCTTCTTTGTGCTCCTAAGCAATCTCATCAATATGTCTGTGAAACTTCTTTTTCAGATTGATGGTGTGGAGTCTCTCAATAATGTTTTGCTTATTGGGATGACAAACAGAAAGGATTTGCTTGATGAAGCCCTTTTGAGGTGCTCTCTCTCACTCTCTCCAAACTCACTAAACAACATGTTTATTCAGTAAACATCTAATTTTTTGTCTTTTTCTTGTTTGTAGGCCAGGACGTCTGGAAGTTCAAATTGAGATAAGCCTTCCTGATGAAAATGGTCGTCTACAGATTCTTCAAATTCATACAAACAAGATGAAGGAGAGCTCTTTTCTTGCTCCAGATGTGAACCTCCAAGAGCTTGGTATGTGCATAAGTGACATGCTTGCCAAATCCTTATTAATCTGTTTCACCTTTTATTCAATTCCTCTTTTTCTCAAAAGTTGTAATCTTACATAATAAGATTTTTTTACGTAGGCGGAGGTGTATGATGCTTTTTCAAAATCAATGACCTTGGTCCTTGAGATTGGAATATTTTTCGATTGTTTAATGTTCCAAATTCTTAATGCATGAAACTTTAAGGATCCTGACAATAATTTGAACCTTTCCTACGTATCCATGAAGGAGATAGAAGGCTTTGCTTATATCTTTCATGTTTGCAGCGGCTCGCACGAAAAACTACAGTGGTGCAGAACTTGAAGGTGTTGTTAAAAGTGCAGTGTCATTTGCTCTGAATAGACAACTAAGTTTGGATGATCTTACCAAGCCAGTGGATGAAGAGAGTATTAAGGTTACTATGGATGATTTTCTACATGCACTCCAAGAAATTGTACCTGCATTTGGAGCCTCCACTGATGACCTTCAAAGATGCAGGTATGGCTTGAGATTGTACTTCAGAACTATTGAATAATAGTAAATAAATCTGACCCGCTATTTACCTAGTTTCATCATTTTGTTAAATTAGACCCATCTACCAAGAACTGGCCCTCATAAAAGTACAGAAATCTTGATTCTGGTCCCTTTAAAATGACGTCATGTTTTTTTGGTAGTTTGAAGCAAAATATGGAGCCTATTAAATGTTTTTATTTGTATTTCATTTCCTCATGGTTCTGTCACTTGATTTGTAGACTTAATGGAATGGTGGATTGTGGTGATCGTCATAAGCACATTTATCAAAGAGCTTTATTATTAGTGGAGCAAGTCAAATTGAGCAAAGGAAGCCCACTTGTTACATGCCTTTTGGAAGGCCCTAGTGGCAGGTAAGCATAATTGTGTGCATTTTTATTCTATTTTCATTTGCTTTTTGTTTACTTTGAGCATTCTTAACTTTACCCATCTTGGACAGTGGTAAATCTGCACTAGCAGCTACCGTTGGCATCGACAGTGATTTTCCTTATGTCAAGATTGTAAGCTCCCACATTATTTGTTTCACTTTACATATTTATATGCTTTTCAAGAATTTCCAGTCTTTTAATAATCTATGTTCTTTTTATTCCTGTTACAAATTTTACGAGTCTTTAATTGGATAGGTTTCGGCTGAGACAATGATTGGTCTTCATGAGAGCACCAAATGTGCACAAATTGTGAAGGTTTGTTTTGTCTTCTTGAACAATTTTAGTTTTAGAGATGTCACTTTCATGTCTCAAATATTTAACTTTCCGACTAATGCAAAATATTCAGTATTCTTGGATGATCTGTTTGTTTACTTATTATCCTTGTGTGTGTAAGTATAGACACGTATATGGATGAATGTAGCCTTATCAATATAGTTTTTGTTTTTGTTTTCACTTCTTTTATTTTTTGAATAGGTTTTTGAGGATGCATACAAATCACCGTTGAGCATCATTATCCTTGATGATATTGAAAGGTCATTACTGCTGCTCTAAGTTTGATTGACTTTTGTGACTCATCGTATCTTGTCTCCAAAAGCCTTTAGCAACCATTTATCTTGAATAAATTGTTATTTTTAATTTGCATTACAGGTTACTGGAGTATGTTGCTATTGGTCCAAGGTTTTCCAATTTGATATCTCAAACACTGTTGGTCCTACTTAAGCGTCTCCCTCCAAAGGTTCGTCATTTACCCTCAACTTCATTGAATATCAATGATACCTATTAGGATATCTGTTAGCTGAGTGATTATTTTTTGGAATGTGATTACTTTTTTCTTGCATCTCTGAAGATAATGGTGTTTGGATGCCCATAATATTTGTTTTTAACATTTCTCTCCTCATCAGGGTAAAAAACTTCTGGTGATTGGAACAACAAGTGAATTGGGCTTCTTAGATTCAATTGGTTTTTGTGATACCTTCTCTGTCACTTACAATGTTCCCACACTAAAGACGTTGGATGCAAAGAAGGTAATTAAAAATTTGCTTCCATTGTGGTTAATTTTTTGGCTTTACATCTTCAGCTGTTTTGCTTTTAACGTTGTTGGTGAGTGAATGTTCTCGCCTTCCAAATATGATTCAGTGAGCATGTTTTTATCAAAACAAGGCTTGTATCGCTTCGCTTCCAAAAAAAAGTGAAAGCAGTCTGCCATCTTGGGTGTATATTTCTTGGAATAAGAACTGCATGTTCGTGTTTTTATCTAACGTGAAGAACTGCATGTTCGTGTTTTTATCTAACGTGATGTTATAGAAACTTTAAACTTTGTACGTAATACCCTAATTTCTTCCCTTTTTCTCATCGTAGGTGCTATCACAATTGAATGTTTTTGCTGATGAAGACATCGATGCGGCAGCAGAGGCCCTGAACGATGTAAACTCCGCCCTCCTTAATTTTCTTCATCCCTTCGTTCTTTTTATATTTCTCTGCTTTTAATATCTGACATTCATCTATGTCTCTCTCTAGATGCCCATCAAGAAGCTCTACATGTTAATTGAGATGGCAGCTCAGGGCGACCAAGGAGGATCTGCCGAGGCAATCTACTCCGGAAAAGAGAAGATAAACATCACTCACTTTTACGATTGCCTTCAGGACATTGTTCGATATTAGTTTATATGGCATTGTTCTAGGATATGAAAACCACAGAATTCTTATCCTTCGATAGTTGGGTTAATTATTCACTCTTATGTTTTAGATACTCCCTCCCACTTTTCGTTTTTGCTTTTGTTTCGGGTTTTGTTGTTGAGGAAGGGAGAGATGTTTTTTTTCGCAGGCTAGTGCTTTCCCCTGTTGGGATCAATCCTTGGTTGTTTTGAGTTGTACGCTGGGTGTAGTATTTTATAGATTGAGGAGAACATGGAGGGATATTACAGTCCCATGACTATTATTTCGGCATACTTGATTTTTGTTATTCGTTATATGAGGGGTAATACACTGCCATGTGTAAATTTATTGCATTATTGGATTGAGATGCCATGATGGCGGCAGTGGACCTGTTTCGTGTAAATTACTCTCTAGTTCTAGTTCTACAGTTTGTTTGTTGTTTGTTTTTTTTTTTTTTTTTTTTTTTCAGGCTAAGATGTTGCCATCAGTGATGTGTATTGGTAAATGTCACTGCTATAAAATGAATGCCTCCCAAACTGATTAAACGATGGGAAAAAAGTTGTTGACTTTGCATGACGAAGATTGGCGTCGTGCAAAGCTGTTTTGCGTGACATAGGTGTACTTACGTCACTCAATGTAGTGAAAAAAGCGGTAAAGCATTCTTGGTTTGGCGCAAAAATCTTGCGTGACGCCTTTTATTTAGCGTTGCGCAAAACTTGGCGCGACGAAATTTGCTTCATTGCGCAAACATTTTTTTGTACTAGTGCATTCGTGTTTAATTTCAGAAATAATTAACATTCAGCTTTCAAAAATGGTGTAGTACCGTTCAGTTTTAGAAATAATGCAGTACCGTTCAGTTTCAGAAATAGTGTGTGTGTGTGTGTGACTGACGCGCGGATCATTCACATCTGTTTTTTATTACTTCTTTTATTATTATATTAAACTTTTGTCATTTTTCATTAAAATTTAAGCCGTTTGCATTAAAAAAAGTTATAGGATGATTTTCTGTTAAAATAAACTTAGCCCAAACCTTTTTTATTAAAGTTTTCTAAAAAATTTGATCTTCCTAACATTTATTAAGTAGCGTTCCTATATAATTATAACACTATATTATGTTTTTGAAAAGTGAAAATACAAGTAGAATTTAACACACATGCAATATCAAACACGGTTTCATTTTTTTTCTTCTCAAAAATTGGTTTCGGATGACCTACCGGCTGCCTTCTCATGTTAAACGTAAAATTTAATATTTTCTCTTTTCATTTTACAAAAATGCTTTTGAAAAACATTGCCAGACATGTCATTGTTGGGTTGATGCCTCCCCTACATTTGACAATTGATCTATAGCATTATTGTTTTCTCTAATAAGAAAAATCCATATTGGAGACTTGGAGTTCACGGAATCATGCACGGCTTTGATTTTAATTTTAAATCTCGTGAAACATATAGCAATTTAACTCAATGTGTCACGTTTTATGCTATCAACACACAGGAACCATATGTATTTTTTTTGGTCAGAACACAGGAACCATATGTAGAATTAAAATGAAAGATACGTAAAGAGTAAAGACACATACATGTTGTCCCCTCTCAAAAAAGACATGTAGTAATTGTGCAAATTACTAGTTACTAGTGAAGGAAATCGAAGTTTGAGCATAAAATCAATCAACAATAGAGGAGTGGTCAAACTCCTAATATGTAAATTTTTAAAGGATTTGGTTTCTCTCCTCTCCCATCCTTTTTCCTCCTCCTTTTATTAGAACACTCAAGATTAAGCTGCATCATCATCTTGTTTTACCTTCTTTGAAGAGAAAAGAAGAAGAGGCGACTGAGAGAGGAGAGGGGGGAGGGAAGAGAAAAACGGAGGAGAGAGAATCCAACTCTATTTTTATATGGTTTTTCTTTTGTTATGATATGGGACGTTTTTACTTTCTCGTCCTCACAACTAAGACCATTTGTTATATCACTCTATTAACGCGATCTTTATCATATCGATCCCATTTCAACATGAAGATTGATCATTTAGCTAGCTCACAAAACTTGGTCATGGCTTGAAGCTTCCCTCGTTGAAAATATATACAGAAAACTCGTCGCCGACATATGCAGTGCAAGACAAGAGACAATGTTGCAGAGGCAGCTGAGCGGAAGCAATGCAGTTGATCTATATGCGTAGCTTTGCGTTTTGCACGTTTTACTCTACATAGGTTAAGACTGGTACAACACGTAATGGAAAAGCATTCGCGGGTACGTATGCATGCATGACCACATAGCATACGACGTTGTTGAATTGGTTCCTTTGTTCACGTGCATGTCGGGAGCATCCTCTAACTCGACCTCAAGAAAAATCTACAGAACCATATCCTACCGCGGAAACTTGACATAGTAAATTAGTAATTACTAAATGAATGATTTTATTATTAGTACAAGAAGATGTAAGCACACACATCTTTTAGTTTCTCAAACACCGGTTTGTCTGTTTCATTTAATTTTAATAAGTTGAGGGACAAAAATAAATAAGAATAAGTGAGAAGGTAAAAAAAAGTGTGAAAATCATTTTTCTTAATAAAACATATATTTTAGATAATAACGTTTTATCACAATAACGACAAGTAATCATATTAATGCATCATGTTGTGGATTGGATCCTCACCTATTATGTTAATATGTGGTAAGATGCTATGGTTGCAGACGATAAATGTGTAAATTAGTGGTATAAACCACTGACTCGTTTTTGGAAGAGTAAATTTGACATCCAGGCCAATTCAACCATTTGTTTAAATTACTCTCATGTAATTTTCTCGCAGGACAAGAAAAATGGACAAATGTCTTTTGGTCAAAGAGAAATAATTAATATGTTTGGTGCTTATCAGTAAAGACAGAATAGCAGCAATACTATGGCAACCAATTAAACCTGTTACGTGATTATGTTCCCTACGCCGCACAGACACAGTCGAGAAACCAATTAAACAGTCGAGAAACCAATTAAACGTGTTACATGATTATATTGTCTAGTAATTAAAAAGTGTGTAAGGTACTCTTTGCGATAGTAGTGAAAATGTATTGAATCTTGGTCTGACGATGTGAGTTCAAAATAAATTGAGAAGCATCATTTTTGCGAGCTGTCGGTGTGGAGAAAAATTTAGTTGTGACAGGAACATAAGTAGTACATTACATCTTTTAATATGAATGGTAGGAACTTTTATTTTTTAAGTTATTAACTTTTTAGCACATATATCCCACCATTTGTTTAGTGACACGTAATGTACCATCCTATGTACCGATCATACTAAAAAATCTCTCATCGGTGTGATAGTTAATACGTGTGGGCCATATTACATCTATATCGCGACACAAGCGACACTCGTAGGGAGAGAAGTAAATTTAGACCATTTTGGTTTTAGCTTTTTACAAGTTAATAATTTAAAGACTACATAGGACTGAATTTTTTTTTTTTTTTATAGTGATCCAGATACTCTATTTCTACTTTTGCACATATTCTTAAATTTTTGGTCTTGTCGAATGAATTGAAAAAGGGAGGCAGATCCTTCCACTTCCTGTGTTCTTCTGTACCCTCTTATTTATATGGTCACAGTTAAGCTACATCAACATTTTATATTACTATTTTTTTATCTTATTATCTTTATAGAAAAATAATATAAAATATTGATATGATTTAACTGTGATCATACAAAACAGGAGGGCACAGGAAGTGGGAGGGCAGAGAATCTGCCTCCTTGAAAAAGTGTGTAGATATGACCAATTCTTCTAGTAGCCTGTATTTTATTACTTCTTGAGGTTAAAGGATCCTCTTTGTGAGGATTCCAGAAATTCTCAAATCACATATGTTCATCGTACATCGTGCGATTAAAAATCATTGTAAATTTTTTTATTTAAAATTAAATATAAACAGTACTTAACGAAAACTGGCTGCACGATGCATGATGAACATATGTAATTGGAGGATCCTCTCTCCTATATGTTGTTTGTCTTGAAGCCAAACTTAGCTTACTTATTTTAGCCCGATTATCTTAATTAAGGCCTTTAGCTTGAGATTGATTTTGTCAATTTTCGTGCAAAATGTGGCCTATTCGCCTTGGCTGAAGATGGCCTTACGGTCCTCGCTCATCCTACTCTATATATAGGCTATAGTTATTACACCCAATTAAGCTATATGGCAATGAGTGTGGGTGCACTTACTCATCCCAATCACATTTCAAAACAAATGGATATCATGTGGCATGCTAATTGTTACAAGCAATTTTCCTCGGCCATTTTCTTTCCTTCAACAAAGAGAACTAGATTCCGAGCGATGAGTAAGAAGAGGGCGGCATTTGCAGAGATAGTTTGTTGCAAGTTCTCCGCTGCAGTTGATGTAGAGAAACCTGCAGCAGCGACGATGTTGGAACTCACTGCGCTGGTGACTGTTCGGAAAAGTCAGAAAAAGATCATAAATGTCATGGACATGATGCTTCATTGGTTTGACAATCATGCTCTTGATCGTCATAATCAAGAGGGTGTTGTTCTAAAGCTTGTTAGTACTGAAACTGAATCAAGTAAGCTGCCTAATTGATTCTATTACTAACTATTGCCTAATTGATTCTATTACTACCAATATCGTTACATCAACGAACTGTTTGTTACGTACATACCAAGTAAGCTGCCTAATTGATTCTATTACTAACCACTGCATAATTGATTCTATTACTACAGCTTGTTAGTACTGAAACTGAATCAAGTAAGCTGCCTAATTGATTCCATTACTAACGACTGCCTAATTGATTCTAGCAACGAACTGTTTGTTACGTACATACCAAACTGTGATTTTTTTTTTTTTTTTTTTAACTATAATTTCCGAAGTCTTTCTCCCATTGACGTGTTTACAATATTTGACTTAATTTTCCTTTGATTTTGTGTGTTGAAACAAATTAAGATCGGATGTCGCCAAAGCGGAGCGATGAAGCTAGATTGGTTTGGACAAAGAACCTAAAGATGGGCTCTGATCAGAAGAGCGTTTACGAAGTCAAATTTATGGTGGATCCAAAATTTGGGATGCCAGGAGCCATCACGGTGAGCAATGGATATGAAAACGAGTTCTACTTAGAAAGCGTCAACATTGAAGGTGTTGTTGATTTTCCGTGCAATTCTTGGGTTCAACCACAGAAGGTGATGTCTGTACAAAGAATCTTCTTCTCTTCTAAGGTACTTGAGACACCGAACTTAAGTTGACGATCATGTATATACATGCACACAGTTTGGTATTTATTGTCAAACTGTGAATCTGGACCAAGTTAGGTTAGTTGGCTTGGGCTGGATGCCCTTTGAAAAAAAAATGAAAAGTAAATCTGGACCAAAGTATGTTAAGAGATTAAAAAATTGCAGTAATACTTCGATTTATTTTCTTTTCATTTATGTAAAATTGTTTAGTACATGTGTTGCGAGATTGAAATCTGATTACCTACACGCTGATCATCACGACTTTGAGGCTTTGGATTTTGCAGGCATACTTACCTGGTGAGACACCAGAAGGGTTGAAAGAGCTAAGAGAAATGGAGCTAAGGCAGCTAAGAGGTGATGGGAGAGGACTTAGAATACCGTCCGATAGAATATACAACTACGACACATACAACGACATTGGAAATCCAGATAAGGGAATTGAATTCGTAAGACCGACTCTTGGAGGCAACAAGAATCCACACCCTAGACGTTGTCGAACTGGCCGCCCTCCGACCAAGACAGACGAGAATATGGAGTCACCAGTGAACGAATCCACGACAATTTATGTGCCTAGAGACGAGGAGTTTGAGGAGGCCAAGCAAGAAGCTCTTGAAGTTGGAAAGTTGAAGGGTATTCTAAGGCATATAATACCTACAGTAACAACCATTGTTAGGGACAGTAAATTTTTCAAGGGCTACTCAGACATCAACGGTCTGTATAGCGAGTCGTCTTTGCTTGAAAACAAGAAACGAAAGATGAAGCTTCCGTTGGCAAAGATTTTTACCAAAGTCCAAGAGAACCTCAAATTTGACCCTCCAAAATTAATCTCAAGTAAGCATTTATATATCATCTTAATGAAGTAAAAAATAGTTATTTCGGATCAAACAGTTAAAGTTTCAGAGTGATGCGTTCAGTAGCGGAGGGAGGGAAAAGAGGGGTTGGGGGGGGGGGGGGGGTGGTGGCGGGGTGGTGTGGGCACATGACCCCAACAACTTTATATTATTCCACACAATTTTGCTATTGATCCCCATATACCCCAATAAGAATCTCCAATAATTAGGTTCAGTTTAAGTTTATATCTGCATGCTTTTGATTTCTATTATTTATCAAGACACTATTAATCAACAGTATAGTTGATTCAATCAATTGAAAGGATTGATCAATAATCTTTAAAAGTGGTGTATTTGCTTATGGGAGTCAAATTAAAGGTTGTCGTTGCTTAAGTGGAAAAAAAAAAAAATTTCTAATATCATACGGTCAAGAACTTAAGATCACTATATGGTTATAATTGGTTGTATACGTCGAAATAAATAATGATACTATTGATAATGACGTCATACAATGACTAGTTAAATTTTAAGAACCAGTCATGAATTATATATCTAACTAACAAAATTTTAAAACATCTACTTCTTTATCATGACCTAAATGAGTTCAAATCCAACCTCTGCCACTAGCCGCATTCCACCACTAATAAAATTGATATTGTCCCCACTTAATCACCCGTGCAATCAATTGGTATGGAGTTTTTATACAAAATACCTTGATGCAATTAGAAATGGAACCATTTGATATAAGTGTATTTGTTTTTAAGTTAACCGATGTAAGACCATTTGCTTTATTTAACATGCCCCCTCACGTCGGACCACTTTGAATTTGGTCATACGTAGAGCTACATCAGTCATGTTTGTAAGCGAAACCAATAATTTGGCCCAAATCTAAAACCCTTTCTAATACCATGTTAAAGTTTCAGAGAGACAGACCGTAGTCCACCACTAATAGCATCGATATTGTGTTCCATGAACGGACTAAACATATAGATATCGACTGCCATCTTGTATGGGAAAAGTTCCAAAGTGGAATGATTATAAAACGGCTCACACATCAACTTCATAGCAACCTGCGGACAAGTTCACAAAGCCGCTAGGCCTATCAGTTTGATAAGACGGATTTGGGATTGATTTTAAAACGGCTCACATAATTTACGATCTACTTGGCAAGTTGGGAATTATCAACATACATTCCAACTTGAGGGGGAGTGTTGAGAATAAAGAATGATTTGGGATTGATTTTCCCAATCTGTATATTGTAATTTACCCTTGATTATAGGAGTGTAGGAAAGGAAAGATATTGTATAGGCTAATTTCTGGGATGTAAATTGTTTCTGTCCAGTATATTCAACGTGGTAATATACAGAAATGTTCCAGTTTAAATGTATACAATCTCACTCCCATAATTATTTCAGGGGATACATCATCTTGTTTAAGAGACGACGAATTCGGGCGTCAAGCAGTTGCAGGCATAAACCCTCTGAGCATAGAAAGGCTTACAGTTTTCCCACCCGTAAGCAAACTTGATTCATCCATCTATGGCTCACAAGAGTCAGCACTCGAGGAGGAACATTTAATAGGCCATCTTGATGGAATGTCCGTACAACAGGTATGTATATTGTACGCAAATCTTCTGTTACATGCGCATAGTACAAGAGCGAACTCATCATACCAAAAGAGCTAAATCCTAAACTCTAAATTTCATCACCATCAGATGCCAAAAGATATATGTTTTATAGTGATACAGATCATGATAGAATTCACTACAATAAATTGTGTTTAATTTGCAGGCATTGGAAGAAAACAAGCTGTTCATATTAGACTATCATGACATGTTTCTTCCATTTCTCAACCAAATAAATACTTTGGATGACCGAAAAGCTTATGGAACACGTACAATTTTGTTCTTGACCTCATTGGGAACTTTAAAGCCAATTGCTATTGAGCTCAGTTTGCCTCCAACAAAGTCAGGTTCAGCGTCCAATAAGCAGGTTCTCACACCTCCAGTTGATGCTACAGCATATTGGCTTTGGCAACTAGGAAAAGCCCATGTCTGCTCCAATGATGCCGGTGTTCATCAACTAATTCATCATTGGTATGCACAACAATTTCCATAATTTGGAGGATTGACGTAATCGTAAACATTCATTTAGACTCATCAGACAACTTTCTACTCTGCTACCAATGATAAAATTTTGAATTTTAAAACAGGTTACGCGTTCATGCATGCATGGAACCACTTATAATAGCAGCTCATCGCCATTTGAGTGTAATGCACCCAATCTACAAGCTCCTCAAACCTCACATGCGATACACCTTGAAGGTAAATGCATTGGCTCGTCAGGAGCTCATCAACGCTGGAGGCATCATCGAGTCTAATTTCACTCCTGGCAAATATTCCATGGAGTTTAGTTGTGCGGCTTATCGAGAATGGTGGCGCTTTGACCTTGAAGGCCTTCCGGCAGATCTCATTAGAAGGTTCGGACGTTATGTTTATTGCCAAACATATCCATCTATTTTGTTATTAGTCTGACTTTAACATCATATTTGGACAAGCTAGTTTCACCAAATTAATTGTTCGGATTGACAATCTGACAACCTAATATATTACATTGTCTTGCAAAAGATGCGTAAACTTTTCCTTGAGTTGATATCTTATTAACTTTATTGTCGTCTCTATATGTAGAGGAGTAGCAATACCAGACCCAACTCAACCCCATGGGCTAAGACTACTAATTGAAGACTACCCGTATGCAACAGATGGACTCCTCATATGGTCAGCAATTGAGAGATTGGTTCAAACCTATGTGAATTACTACTACTCTGATGCAAGTGTGGTTCAATCAGACACAGAACTCCATGCATGGTACCACGAGTCAATCAATTTAGGGCATGCAGATCTTTCCCATGCAAGCTGGTGGCCAAAACTCTCAACCCCAAATGACCTAATCGCAATTCTCACCACCATAATTTGGATCACAACCGCCCAACATGCTGCCCTAAACTTTGGCCAGTATCCATACGGTGGTTATGTCCCAACTCGCCCACCACACATGAGAAGACTAGTGCCAAATCAGCACGATGATCCCGATGAGTACGCCAATTTCATAAGGGAACCACAGCAATATTTTCTGTCATCATTGCCTAGCTTTTTTGAAGCAACAAAGTATATGGCAGTTATCGACATCATTTCTGCTCACTCGTCTGATGAGGAGTATATTGGGGAAAGGAAGGATTTATTGTCGACGTGGTCAGCTGACACTGAGATTGTTGAAGCATTTTATAGGTTTTCAATGGAGATGAAGAAAATTGAGAAGGATATTGAAGGAAGAAATGGTGATTCAAATCTGAGGAACAGATGTGGGGCTGGGGTCTCACCATATGAGCTGCTCATGCCAAGCTCGGAGCCTGGTGTTACATGCAGAGGAGTTCCTAATAGTATAACAATCTGAGGTTAATTCCAGGCAGTTAAATTCTTATATATAACTAATTTATAAGTATCAACCAGTTAATGTAATCTTCCTTGTACAATACCATAATACTTGCATCCGCATTTGGGGATGCACATATCCTTCCATTTAGAAATAACGTATTTTGATTGAATAAAATCAACGATCAAACCGTTCAACTTATTAATATTCATTTGGTTATCACTTTTACAAAAATTCATTCAAATTGGATGTCGTTTAATTATCCAAACGTATTAATTAAGTTGACAGTTCATCATGAATATTTTACTTGGTACTTACACTGTCGATTTGTTCTATACATTTGAATAACTAAATCATCTCGATTGTAATGATTTTATGTAAGATTGATCTTAAATGAAGATTAAGAAATAAAACAGTTCTGATAATGAAATTTGTATGATCAAGATCCATTATTCATAAGAAGGAAGAAGCTCATTCCCAAAAGAGGAATGCAAGTATTATTATCCGTTCAAAAAATGGTTAAATTCAAAACAAATAGTTTGAACCCTTTCCTTTTCCAACCAAATTGATTTTTTTTTTTTTTTTTTGTGTCAGATGATAAATTTATTACCAACAAATTATAATCGCATAAGAAGAGGCGCAATTACATGAAGAGCACAAAAGAAGATATGGACCCCCAAAACCAAAACCCAAAAGAAATTTGAGCCTAGAAACAGAAAAACCTTACAATCCTGCTTAAGTTGTGGCCGCCGAAGTATCGCGGAGAAACAGAGATCCAGCCATTCAAATCAACAAAAATGATGGAAAAAACGACTCAACAAAGCACCACATAGATCAGAACAGCAACCACAACCCAAAGAAAGCTAGTGAGATATGACCAATCAGCAACAAGGTCATTGAAGGCAAAAAACCCACCGAGGACAAATCTATGGGAAATGGTGCTGTGAACACCTGAGCCGGAGCAAAACGCACTTCCCATCCATGGAAGGTGGTGGTGTGAACACCTACGCCGGAGCTCTACGTACCTCCGAGAAAATCGCGTCAAAACGCGTTAAAGGCGAGTGACTGCAGATTAATTTGTAAATATGTGGGGTGGAGGAAAGCCGGAGACAGGTGGGAAGGGTAGGGTGAAGAAGGAATAAAACCATGTAGGTTGGGGATGGGAAAGGGGAATCGCAATTGAAGGCTTAGGTTTTGAAATTGATTGATATATATACCCTGAAAACAAAGAATAGTGGAGCAAGTTAAATTGAGCAAGTTAGGCCATTTCCAACCGAAAGTATGGCTCGTTTTAGTCATCTGATCATTCAAGAAATTAATATTTTAATGAACAATGCATGGTCATATTTTTTTCCAACTCCAACTGAGGGCCAAAGTGTCATAGAGCTTGTTTTAGTTCTGTCACAAAAAATCATCTCCAATCGAGGACCAAATAGCTAAACATAATTTATTATTTAAATTTTAAAACTACAAAAACTTAAATTTAAAACTACAACTAAAATTTAAAAAATACAACTTAAATTTAATAACTACAAGTAAAATTTAAAAAATACAACTTATATATTTCAAGTCAAATGTGATAGGTTTTACTTAGAGTTAAAAAAAAAAAAAAGAAGAAAAAAAAAAGGAAGTGGGTGGGAGAGTCCACATCAGCTTTGGGAGACGAAGTAGGAAAAAAAATGGAAATGGGTGGGAGAGATTTAAGTAACCAAACATGCTTATAAAAGCCACATCCCAATGTCCAACTTTGAACAAATCACCTTTGCCCCTATAATTAAATATCTTTTAAAAACATTTGGTCCAAAAAGAAAAAATTCAAATATAATGGCTAACTGATGTTAACTAGTTGTTGCATTCAAATTTCTGGTCCGTCCTGGGGCTGGATAGCTAGGTTGGGCCAGCTAGTTGGCCCTTTGACCTTTTTTTGTCCAGTAGAGCTCACGAGCCATTTGACCTGGTCCTAGGTTGAAGACGATTTTTGGGTTATTTTCGACCCTCTGAACCCTTCAATTAGAGATGGCCTTCCATGCCTTCTGGAAGGCCCTAGTGGCAGGTAGCATGATTGTGCGCACTTCTATCCTTTTTTCATTTGCACTGTCCCGGCCCGCCCGCCATACATGCGGAGATAATTGCCGCAAGAGGATGACCCAGAGCATGCGGCTTTCATAACGGATCCACAGAAATACTTGCCAGGTTTATTTGAAGCAACGATGTTTACATGGCTGTAATAGATATCCTTTCAACGCACTCATCGGATGAGGGTCAGCTGCCATGGTGATCACTGAGGCATTCTACAGATTTCCAATGAGATGAAGCGGATTGAGAAGTAGATTGAACAAAGAAATGCTGACTCAAACCTTCGGAACAGATGCAGGGCTGGAGTATCACCATACCAGCTGCTCATGCCAAGCTCAGAACCAGGGGTTACGTGCAGAGGAGTGCCAAATAGTATATCAGTCTGAAGTTAATCAAACGAATAGCAATTTCTGAACTTGGCACCAACCCTACTCCTTTTCCATGATCCTCAGCCAAAAGACAAAACCTAATTGAGGTGACGATCAGAAGCCAACTATCGCTCCACACCAGACGTACTGTACATCAAACAAAATACTAACAGTGGACTGCTATTGTATAAGCTATATTGTTTTGGATGAAGCAATGCTATCAGTAGACATTACTTCAGCACAATCAACGCAAACCGAACAGAACAATTACCCAAATTAGATCAGAACTTCGTGGGAATGTGTTTTGTTCGTCAATGAGAGTAACATATCAGAAGTTTGCCAGCTCAAAACGAGTGAAGTGGGCAGAACTAGCATTATAGCAGTTCACTACTCCCTTTCACGAGAACAAGCAGATTTGCAATCCCAAATATTGTAACAAAAACTATAATGTCATCACCACTTACAACCCCTTTAAATTCCTATAAATCCAAATTCCGATTTCTACACATTTTAACTGCCTTCAAGATTCAAGATAAACACCCTCACGATTATCAGCTGATAAAGTTCAAGCCTTTAGGGCAACGGTTTATCACCCAGTCATTATGGTTTAATATAAACAAACACGGGCGACGTGGGCGTAGTCAAATTAGTTAGAGGAATGCACCTTCCTATCTCACTCGAGTCTGAATCTCCCTCACCGTTTAGTTTAGTTTAGAATATCGCTCGAATAAAAGAAGGGACATGAACATAAACGACCACCGAAGGATGATGTGTTTCAACTTTCATTATCCACAAAAGTAAATATCTACAACAAAGATCGCCAAAATTCCACTAACATGTAACTGAACCAATAAGCAAACACCTTTTTTCTTTCTTACAAAAAAAGAAAAACAGAAAAGAAAAAAAAAACACTGAGAGACTCCAATTTTCCACACTTTCTCAATAATCGACATACTACCCATTAATAAGGCAAATTAACAACTTATAACAAAACAACAGGCCGTAAATTACGAGGAAGAAGGGGGGCTTAGTCGTACTTTTCTCTCCAGGAGAAAATAAGGAAGAAAACCCAAGACGCCGCCAGCACGACGTCGCCGACCGTCTGCCTCAGCCAGTCCCAGGCGAGGTCCTCCACCCGCCGCTCGAAGTAGCACCTCCACAGCGCCATGAAAACGTGGAGCAACGTGCACCCCTTGGCGAAGAAGCTCTGGAACTCGCAATCTTTCACGAAGGAGACCATGAGCAGCAGGAAGCCGATCGCGAAGAGGAGGAGGCCGGAGAAGGAGTCGCAGGTCCGAATCAGGAGCTGGTCGTGGGGAGTGGACCCCAGCAGCTTCTGGGCGGTCTCGATCCCGTGCCCGAAGGTGTAGACTTCCGTCATGTAGAACATCATGAGTGCCCCGCAGGATATGGCGATTAGGGAGTGGAGGAGGCAGATGACGAAGAAGGCCGACGACGGCGCCGGCGATGACATTGATCAATCGGACGGCTGTGATTGATTTATCGCGGCGTCGGTGCAGTACGCATCGTTATGATGCTACCAAGAACCCTAGTTTCTGAGAATTGGGGAAGAAGGTGAAGCAGAAAGATGATTAATTATTATTCTTTTTTTTTTTTTTTGTTCAATTTCTGATTCAGGGAGGAAAAATTCAAAAATGTGTTCTCGGTTTTCTACTAGTTTTTCGATACGGTGAGATTCCAGGATAAGGGTACGGTGGGCCCCAGAGGACGTCGACAGTCGGCATGCGGTGGACTAATTTGTCTTGGATGAACACGTGTCGAGATCGTAGCAGTGCCGACAGATTCCGTTGGGACCTACTGATTCCATAAGTATTCTGCAGTCGGGAACCAGATCTGGATTGTCTGTCCTTTCCATTCTATAGCTTTATTATTTTTTTTGTTTCTGTAGTTACAATTAAATTATGTTAATATTTTATATTTTTATTATTTTTTATCTTATTATTTTTATAAAAAAAAATTAATACAAAATGTTAATATGCTCTTAACCGTAACCATAGAATATAAGAGAGAATGAGAAATGTATGAGATTCGGAAGGCAGACAATCCAAAGTCCAGCTGCCCTTGTCTCCAAACACAAAAGTGGGAAACGACGTCGTCTGAAGCTGATGTGGTGGATACCTACAGTTTCAATTCAGTTGAGCAGAAGATCAAGGGCTTCTTGTCCTACTAACCGACCAAAAATACGCGAGCGTAAATTGTAATAAAGTGATTAAGAGCGTTTAATTTTGCATACGACGTCTTAATTAAAATTTTTTTTGGAGGTTCCTGGTTGCGGATAGACCTAGAAATCGTCTACTTCTAATTAAATTTTATAATTAAAATCATTTATATTTTTCATTCTCATTTGAAGATCATTGCTGAAAAACAGACAAATAAAAAATTGATTGAACAATTTGATTACTCAATAACATATCTACTCATCACGTATGCCGTCTTACCTTACTAACTGATGTACTCGTGTTTGATTGACAATAGACAAACACAACTTTTTGTTTTTTCAGATTAAGAATTAGAGACAAGAAAAAAAAATAGAGGAAAGTAAGTTTTTTTTTTTTTTTTTGGGCAAACGAGAGCATTAGTTAGTTAATTATTAGTTGTTAGGGAGGAGAGATTCGGTGGAGATCAAGCCCGCACCAGGGTTAATTCAGGAACTTTCTTTAACTTTATTGATTTTTCAAATTAAAAGACATGAGTGTGTAGCTACTAGTATATAATTTTTTGGGTGGGTGGGGGTACAATGGTAATTGAAAGGGCAAAATGGGCCACTACATATGAGGGGGTTTTGGTAGCAACTAGCAACCCATATTATTTTTAATTTGGGAAAATTATACTTATATATATACAACAAAAAATTGATTAAACTTTGACAATATTCCGAAAGGTAGAAAGAATGAGGAGAAAGCCGCTCCATGTTGAAGCAGAGCTAGGACACTCATCTTGCACGAAATCCTCCGTCCCCGCCGCCGTGAACGAATTTCGAAAGGGGGAGGCTTAAAGAATGATGTAATTTTCTTGAACAAAACTTTTAACTTGAATCAATGTCTCTACCACCGGCAACAACTTTGCGGTGACGCCTAGAGCCCGACCTCCTATCTCTCCCGCGCCTTGGAGGCCTCTTAGCTGGGGCGTTTACAACCCTTTCGGGTGAAGTTTCGGTTGATGGTTTAACTGGTGGTTCGTTACTTAAAGCTGGGAGTGAGGGAGGTAGTGGTGGTGGTAATAGCGGTGGTGGAGGAACAGCCTTAGGAAGACGAGGAGCCATATGCTCCAATACATCTCTATGATATTTCTGTAGACGACGAAAAACATACATAAAATGCATCAAGGAACATAAGAAAAAGATAAATAATTGAACTGCAATTGCACCCGATGACCACCACACATCCTTCCCAAAGGGAAAAAAGGTGTTTCTTCGGTGTTCTTAATAACGATCATTTATCTTCCAAAACATACGCACGCGTACCTGAACAACAAAATTGCGCCTTTCACAGTCGTAGAACATACTGATAGTCCAGTTTGTCTTTGCCCGAATGTGGTCTCTCACTATGCAAAAACTAATTTGATCCCTGGAAGTAAAACGATCAACTTCATGGAACCAAAGACAAGCGGCGAGGTTGCTGATGGGGACATGCTCCCTTATTATAACACATCCTTCAGGAACGTCTGCAGCAAGGCAAAAACACGAAAACTTATAGTAAAGTGAAACATAGACAATATGTTTTAGCATAGTGAAGTTCCACCTACCACTTGTAATGGGAAGCTTTTCCTCAGAATATGGGGTCAAACCTTCCCTTTTGTAAAATTCAACCTGGAAGTCAATAGAGGCATTGTCGTATTTTCCAGCAGCTTTATTTGCCTCAGCTTCCGTAAACACGTCAAAGCGTTTATAATGTCTAGAAATTGCAAAAGTTGCATTCTTTCTCCACAAGAACCTGAAATAAATGTTTGTTTTCATGGAAGCATAAGCATTGATGCTGGTAAACCCGGCTGAATAAAGATAGCAAGAAAGAGCAAAGACTCACTTTGGACCGGTTACAATTTGCTTTTCAATCTGATGTTTCATATCCAAACGAAAGGGGTACATAAATGGACAGTACCCTAATATAAGTGTCAGAAGACTCAAATATCTTGTCGTGTTTCTACAGATTTCATCCATACTGGAGCATTATTTTGATTTTGTTCACACAAAACAAAACATAATGTCCCAGAAAAAGCAATATAAACAGAAAGTTTAGCCATATATGACTAGAGTTGGACTAGTCAACTATGTGCGAGTCAAAATATATGGAGGGGCGAACATAAAGGAAAGTGAAATAGGGGAAGCAGCTTTTAGGACTCAAAGCACTGATTTTGTAAGTTGAGAAGCATATGATAATTCATGAACGTGCCACAGTCAGACGTGGTTGTAAGATGCAAAATTACATCAGAAAGAGGTAACCAGGAAATTGAACAAAAGATATCATGCAGAAAATGCACTTGTTTCGCAACATTACTAAGATGGTTATTATTTTGCATCTGGGCGTTTGGAAGTTGCTTCTAAGAAAACCTGGCCAAAATGTTGAACAAGATACCGATGATATTCCAAACTAATTTCCGAAAAACAAAATTACAAAGACCTACTTATACTAAGCTTAAGCTATAAATTTTTTAATTTTGTTTTGGCGAAAAAAAAATAACCTATAAATAAATTGATCTAAGGCTAGATATATGTGAAAATTTCAATCAGATATACCTTTCAAGAATTTGATATGGATCCACGACAAGTTCAAGTTTCCCATCAATCCATAAAGAAAAGCGGGCATTAGGAAACATCCTATGCACTAGAAGTTTGGGAATCTGCAAAAGATGTAATCTGCATCAAAGTTCCGTCAAGGTATAACACATGTATATAAAACACAGCATTCGGCAAAGAAAGCCCCATTATCCTAGTGACACATTTAAATGCATGGAAACAGAACCATTCACACTAAACTCATTTGCTCCTTTTAGAGAAGCTTAAATGATATCTTATATGTTCCCAAATCATTATACTGCTCACTTGTGATCAAATTTTGCACAACATGATAAACACCTGTCTACGGATTTCCATAACTGAAGAGCCAACTTTACGAAACTATAACCAAGGACAACTCCACTCTAGAGTTGAAAAAATTTGCTTGCAAAAAATTAGAAATCTTACCTTCCCAGTGCGCCTTCCATCTGTGTAAGGAGGATTATGCACAACCACAGTTCTCCATATACCAACTTTCCGATCGCTGCCCATTTTTCCAGATGTCCTCAAGTAAGCTTCTGTCACATTATCTATAAACATGTAGAAGCAAACGGTCTCCTTGGAATAATCACTAATGTTCCTTGGCTGGTTTATCTCATCAAAATTTCCTGATGAAAACAAAATTCAATTGATAAGGAATCCACCATATATATCTAATAAAAAGTTGAATTGAAAATTTACCGCATATTACCAAATATAGCCGATGCAACAACCACTCCATTACACTGCTCCATATCATTTAGGTCAACCTCATCCAAATCATATCCTGTAGTCCGCCCAGGTTTACTTCCTCTAACAAATCTGATTGATGCTCAAATCCGCCAAGCAAAATGCACAATAAACTTAAATGAGTAGAGCCAATAGAAGCTCATTATTACAAGACTAACTAATTCAAAAAAGAAAAAACAGGTATAAAAAAATAATATTAGAAAATGTGACGAAGGGAAAGCAAAAAGGGAGAAACATACCCGCAGTGCACACTCATTGACTCTCTTATATCATAAGAATCACTCCTTTGCTTCAATGTAGGGTATCCACCAAAATCTGAGCCTCCAAATTCTGTATCTCTTGATAAATTCTCTTCATAAATGTATGTTAAATTCTTAAGAACCGGAGAATATGAAGGGACCTTCGGCATCAAGGCTATGGCTTCTTCCACAGGAAGGTAACATACTGGACAAGCTGAAACGTAAAGAAGGAAGAAACTCAGCAACATCACATGAGTTGCTAACTTATCTTAGTGCCAAATATTCTTGCCATCTTGAATTTTAAAAGAACGTAATGCAGAATATTTTTCGAGAGAAGAGGAAGAGAGAGAGAACGATAAATCTGGAATAACCAAAAAAAAATATCAAAGAAAATGTAGAAACTTACGTCGTGGTCCAGTTCTTTTTTTATCTGCTGGTGGGGGAGGCAAAGTGAATGTATTACATGGATGCCCAGGAGGAAGAGTGTAACCCAGAAAAGCAGCAGGAGGAGGAGGGGGCAACGCCAGCGGAAAAGTCATGCTGATACTTTGAGCTCCATGTTGTCTTGAGGATTCAGAAAAACTTGAAGTGATGCTGTTGTTAACACTAATGTTTCCGACATTGACAACATCTTGTCCATCTTCACCTATAGATGAGCAGATAAGCATATATTACTTCCTTAAGCAAATCAAAGAGGTAATTTTGAGCTCAGATACACGGATATCAAGCTAAATACATACATAAAGCCCATGTTTATCAAGTAAACATCTTTCAGTCTAAGAAATGAACTTAGTACTAAAAATTTCAACTAGAAGAAGATTTTAATACCACCAGATAGGGAAGCAACACTAATGCAGATGAAATTCATTCTACACTGTCACTACGAGAAGCATCTCTTGAACAAAATGGTAACCTAGTAACTCTCCCACCATGATTCACAAAAGCCGTGCGAAATGCATTGCTCAAGTTTAATTAATGTGCTAAGACTAATCGTTTACTCTCAATTAAACTAGCATTCAACCCAATTCTCTTCCCCAGCTTCAAAATCGAACTCGATCAACTAAATTACACTGAAGAATCAGTTCTATCAAAATCAGCTAGTATCAACTCAAACAAGCAATACCCCCACATCAACACACAGAACTAATACAGAACCAAATTAAATTCATAAAAATCAAACATGCACAGGAACACGAATACCGAACCTTTTCCAACGTACAAAACCCAGACGAAAACTGCGGCGGAGATGAGGCAGAGCAGCAGCATTCCAACCTTCTTCCGGCCGGCAAACTTGCAGATCCAATGGAACAACCTATCCTTCTCCTTGAGCATTTTCGACGGCTTCCTTGCAGATTGGATTGGCAACACTCCGTTGATGCTGTTGATGTTGTTGTTCTGTAGCTGTTTTTCCAAAGAACCATAACTCCCTGAGCGAATCCCCAATGACCCTCCAGTCATTGTTGATTCAAACCTTCATGTGCCCCTCTCATCTGCCTCTTCCTCCCAATCCCAACCCAATCATTCAAAAACCTCCCAAAAACCCAGAATTTTTTTCTCGATCAAAAACCCATACTTTCAACTACCCAACTCATCAAATCAGCCGCAGAATTAAGGGCCACTCCCAAATTTCACTGAATCACAAGCTCCCCTGCTGCCCAATTGCACTAAAAAAAACAACACTCGGAACTCAGCTTTTCCAAAATATCTGTTCTTTCTCGAATCCGAAAGCCAAAAAAACAAAGTGGGAAGTGACGAGCAAGAACAAATATGCTTCTGGGAATCGAGGATTGCTGAAAACAAGAACAAAATTCTGCTCCAACCACTGAAAGAAATGAAATTTGAACTCTGAAGGGTGGAAAATTAAAAATTGGTGATTGGGTTTGTAGGGTTTATAGCATAAATCTAGGTTTTAATCTAGGTTTTTGTGAGAAGAAATCTGGGATCACAATTTACAAACAAATTGTAGTTTTTTTATTTTATTATTATTCTGATAATTTTCAGGTGATGACGGTGAGAACAAAATCTTGGATTATTTATAATTGTCCAAATTTGTGGAAATATTTCAAATGAAATTAGGGAATTTATGACGTGCTAACCTGCGCCATGTACGTGATGTTAACCACAAACAGACGGCGTCCCCTTGTCTCACTCAGGTGGTATTTATCTTTCGTGCTACCGTCAGTACAAATCAAGACGTCTGGCAACTTGGGGGAATATTTGTACTCTTAATTCTTTATTTTGATTGTTTAAGACGGTAAAATCATTTCTTACAGCTTAATCCTTTTGGTTTCTGGTTTTTTATTGGTTAATCGCTTCGGTTCGTTTACAAATTCATTTTTATGTTTTCGAAGAAAACCACAGATTTCATTTATGAAATGGGCAAATACCATGTTCATGCAGATCAAAAACTGTTGGATTGAAATCCTTAACAAATACAATGACCACTCTTTTTTCTACTTGGTTTGGCTGGATTGCACTAAGAAGTTATGGATATAGGATGAAAACTTGACCATACATGACAAACCACGATATGTAATGTTCACTTGGACGTCCGAATGGTGCTGTGGAAAGTACAAATAAATTAAAACTTAAAGTAATTAAAGTTAAAGTGCGCATGTAAGCAGGATTTAGCTCGATTCTAAGGTCCAAGTGTACATTCATGATTCATGGTCAGGATATGTCAAACTGTAATACACTTCACTCATCCTTGTACTAGATACAATGCAAGATCATAAGGTAAGTTTTCTATAAACATAATACACACGATTTTTTGTTTTTACGTGTACAAAAGCTCATATCTATAATATTTTCAATTAAGAACTTGTCTCGTACTTTTATTTATCGACAATAAAAGTATTTGTGCAAGGCAATAAGTTTCTCAATATGTTATTCTTTTGAAACGTGGACAAAGTACAGGAGGCTTCCAATTAATATAGAGCGTTTACCTTTATGTTCAACGTACGGTGTTTGATTCATTCTTCTTTCAGCATCATTGGTTTAAAAAATGAAAAAAAAATAAAAATGAATATGGGTCGCCATATACTAATTAAACGTGATAACTTTGCGTGCAGCTTTTCAGGTCACTTGCCATGCTATTACTCAAAGGGAGCATAACTTTCATTTGATGCAATCTATCCTCTTGTTTATTTTTGTTAGATTTGGAAAGTTTTGAATGCTCATAAATAAGTTAATCAAAATCAATTCAAATTAAAACGTGCAAGTTGCAAATTCATCAATTTGATGCAATATGGATAAGCACAATAGCCAAGGTTTAAAACATTCGTCAAATTCATTGCTTCAAATTATAGAAGGGTTTTATCACAATTACGATATAATTTGGATGAGAAATGCTAAGGAGATTTTTTTAAAGTGGGACTTTATATGAACTCTCTGTCACCTAATAGTTTAACGTCAATTCTATGTCATTATAAAATATTGTGCAAAAAAAATGAATTGAAAGAAAATCATGCTTTTGTGAGAATCTCCTTAAAAATTCTCAAATACTTTATATTGTTATCTTTTATAGTGTTAATAGAATAACGTATAAACAGATAAAGAGTGCTCGGGAGAAGAAAAAAAGTGTAAAAATCATCTTCTTTTTTTTTTTCTTTTTTTTTTCCGAATTACGTGAGCTCCTAAGTTAGTACTTAGAAATCGGGATTGATAAAACGAGACCCCAAGAGGTTTCATGGGTCATAACCATGCGTATGCAATCTCTAGCACCACCAAGTGGTCCACTCACTGCCACTGTGGGCGTGGTGGGCCTGAATGTAGGAGTTTTGAGACTCCAAACACAAACGTATGAATTTGTGATGTGTTGGTGTGGCATATATTTTGCTTATTGTATTGGTTTACTGTGGAGATAAACAGTTCAAGATTTTATATTCACTGCGTCATCTAATAAATTCGATAAGTACATAATAAGGTAAGTTCAAGTCCAAAAAACACGTCTCCTGATGTATGTCACACCTATTGTTTACTCTCGTATCTTAGTTTCTCTAGGACCAAATAATCGTCTAAAAATGTGGGGTATTGTAGGAGTTTTGAGACTCCTATTGTCCCACATCGAGAAACATTGAATTGTCAATAGCTTTTATATAGGTCTAATCCTTTATACTAGTAGTTAGGATTTGAACCATTTGGAAATGAATTGAAGGTTTAGGCCTTATGGTTGTGGGATTAGATTTGTATAATATAGTCTAATACAATTAATATTAATTAATCATGACAAGGGCCTTGGAAGTTAAAATTAATCAAATTCATTAATTTTAATTTCGGATTAAGTTTTTAATTAATTTATTAATTAAAAAATGTTTTGATTAAGAGACACAGCTCTTAGAAAGAGTTGGGTATTTTCAAATACGCTGAACAAGTATTTGAAAGGGTGTGAAACAACCTATATATCTACAATCATAGTTTCCAAGTAGCTTAATCTTTTCTTCCTCTTTTTCTTCCATACAAAATTCCTAGAGAGTAAACACACAAAACATTTCGCTAGAATTTTATAATCCAGTGCGGGTTGTAGAATTAGGTAGTTGTATCGTGGTAGAGCAAACGTTGTAGAACCACAAGTACAAGAGTGAGATGGAAATATTGATTGAAGGACATAACTTTTGTGCTAGCATCTACCTTTGGTTCATTCACATTAGTATCATTTTAATTTATGTATTTATTGTGTAATTTCATTTTGCATTGCAAGTATTTTTGAGTAATAAAATATAAGTACTTCATGTGACAACCCGTTCCAAATTTTAATCGGATATCCCCGAAGGGACAAGGAACCAATTAGAAAATAAAAGTGAAGCTTGCAGCTAATCAAAAAAAGAAAGAAGAAAAGAAAGAAAAGAAAAAAAAAAAAAAAAAAAAAAAAAAAAAGGGAAGAAAGCTTCCCGTGCACCCATACCGCACCACCGTGAGGCCATCTTCCAAGGCCGATTCCGGCCAACTCCGGTGGAGTTTTTCGATGCCACCACCACCATCTTGAAGCTCTCATTCCCCTCTACAAAACCCACCCAAGAACCACTTTGATTAACCATGGGATGTGGAGTTTTGAGGCCACGAAAGTTGACGAAAATCAATGGTGCTCCGGCCACCCTTTTCGATTTTCCGGCAAATCGGCAAAGCAATGGCCGATGCCATCACTTGGGCTTTGTAGCCCATCATCCCAGGAGCAAAACCCAACCAACCTTGGCCCCGTTGGACCACCGTAGACGACGAATCGACGTCGGGAAGTTTTAGGCATCCGCCGGCTTCGTGGGCAAAATTGACCATCTTCCGTCCATTTTTGGACTTCGTGGCAGGTATGAAAGTTGCTCCACTCACTGAGATCTTCATTTCTGTGAAGTTTGAGAATTTTTGGAAATAATTGGATTTTCCGGCGAGTCGAGGCGGCCGACCGCCACCCGCGGCGGCGCGTGGCCAGTGGGCCGCCAATGCTATTTTTAGGCTATGTCAAATGTCTTGAATTCAGTTTTGTCATTTGAATGACGTAGGTTGATAGTTGGAACCTAAATTCGTTACGATACGTTACTTGGTAAAATGTGAATCGATGATCCGACCGTTGGATCATCACCAAAATTGGATACATTATAATACATAATATTTAAAGATTATAGGAATTTACGGATCGAGAATCCGACTTACGGATCTTCCTGAATTGGATTTGTAAGTTAGTAAAATAAATGTTCACGGCCACTTGTTTTAGGCAATTGGCGGAGATCTGACCGTTGGATCATAATGAAATTTTAATATGTTATTCTAGAAACATATTGTGGATCGTTGGGAGTTGCGGATTGGAAATCTGATATGCTGATCTTCCGGGTCAAGTTATACAGGGTTGTAAACCCTACCGTCGATCTTTGATCGACGGTTGACTTGTGGTCAATGGGTCTCAAACTATTTTAGAATGTCGTTGAGGTTGTGTTTTATGTGAATTACATATTCTACGGATAAGAGTTCTGAGATGTGATTTGATAATTGGTCACAGGGACCAATCATTCAGGACGCCTCGATGCGTGCGCTAGAGAATCATAGCGTGGACTCCAGGTAAGTGGATCTTTTCCTTTTTATCCCACATATTATTGAGAGTTCTATCGACACCTTTAAATTGATTAGCCACATTACTTTCATATATAATTATTGTGAATGCTTGAAGTACTATATGAACTACGAATGGCTTGATCCCTGTTTAGGGTACGTAGGCAGTCTAACGAGACGTTAGATGCAGCCATAAAATATTTGAGACAAAAACCTTGCTTGGGAAATTAAGTAAGGCGAAGGAAATTGGTAAAGGCAAGTTTTAGTTTTATGAATTAGTTAGCTAAATTAGTGTTAATTGGGTCGTCATGGATAATTATCCCTGAAAATGAGTAGTTTGGGAGTAGGGCGTTGTTGATTATACACTTCTCACTGTATTGTTTATAATTGAACATGCTACGACATGGTTGAGTATTAGATTGCATCATGGTATATCAATATGTATATTACTTGCATATAATTATTGGGAATGCTTTCAAGTGCAAAGGTGAACTCAGGACACCCAGGTAAGTTCAGGTGAGTTTGTGGTACTAGTTGAATCGATTACGTTATAGCATGACTACAGTTATGAGTTAGGCAACTTCGATACTGTCGTACTGGTTGCCATGAGTTGTACATGCTATGTTGAGATGCATTGAGAGCTCATAAACCTGCACCCCGGTGTTAGTGCTCCTGCCCGTGGCCAGGGCACAGTTCTTCACGTGATGTTCACCTCCCGCACCTTACGCTCACCTTGGATCCAAGGTAGGTGCACAGTCCTGTCGTACAGACCACTTTAGGTGGTTCCGACTCGTAGGTGACCCGCGATTATTCGCACAGCCTTCACGTGATCGTAGCACTAGAGCGTTTATATGTATTACACCCAGGCCTGTCGTACAGACCACTTTAGGTGGTTCCGACTCGTGTGCAGGTATACTTATTGAGATATTGGCTAGCCAGGATTGACGAGATATGGATAAGTCGTACAGGTCACTATAGGTGACTCCGACTTATATGCTAGCCAGGCTTGACGAGATATGGATAAGTCGTACAGGTCACTACAAGTGACTCCGACTTATATGCTAGACAGGATTGACGAGATATGGATAAGTCGTACAGGTCACTATAGGTGACTCCGACTTATATGCTAGCCATGATTGATGAGATATGGATAAGTCGTACAGGTCATTATAGGTGACTCCGACTTATATGCTAAACAGGATTGATGAGATATGGATAAGTCGTACAGGTCACTATAGGTGACTTCGACTTATATGCTAGCCATGATTGATGAGATATGGATAAGTTGTACATGTCATTTTAGATGACTCTGACTGATATATCATTTTGTATTGATTTAGTTCATTTGGCCTACTTATTGATGTATGGTGGAGTTGATGGCAAACCGTGGTTTTGGTCATTTCCGAGTATGGTTTGGATATATGTATATATGTTGTATTGTCTTATGGAAAACGATACGGGTTTTACATTTAGGGGCATTACTTTTTGAGAGGTAGTAACTTTGGGAAGCTTGGTTTTATTGCTTACTCACACCTTCTGTTTGGTGCCCTCCAGGTTTTAGCTGCTGAGTTTGTATCGACAAGAATCTGTGACGAATCTTTGTATTGATGGATATTTTTGAGGGTATGATTCTTACCCATACTACTGTACCTTACTTATGCTCTGACATCGCGTGTGAAATGGGTTCGCTCCCACTCGTAGCGCACTCTGGTATTTAGACACTTTTAGATTCAAATTTATTCACTTTTTATGCACTATCACATTTTATGGCTTCGTCACCTTCCAGGTGTCGGCCAGCACAGCTCGATTCAGGGTCCAAGTGGACTTTCTGGGTCGGGGTGTGTCACTTCAAGTTCTGTATTTCTTTTACTTTTGTTTCTAAATTGTTCTCCAACACTGAAGTCATTTGGAAAAGCATAATGCACATCTATTAATGTCTCATTTGCGAGGGTAACTAATATATTCTAAGACTGCTTCCATATAAATGCTTAACAAAAAAAACATACTTATCTTGAACACTAATAATATTTGATATCATTAAATCCCATTGATATGTTTGTCAAGATGGTGAAGTCGTGGTAGCCTGGTCCTCATGGACGTTGACCTAATTGCCAATTGCGAAGCACATTGGAAAGTTTAGGCACTGATTTTCAAATATTTAACAATACAAAGCAATTACCTGTCGTAAGGGGATTGGAAGGATTTAGACGTGGTTTAATTTTAAAAGCAAACATTATTTATTGAATATATAATATAGATAATTAGTAATTAGTGGTGACCTTGTTCTAATTAATTATTCATGTCACCGTTATCTTTCTATAATTTGGTAACAAATGAACGTGGCACATGCAGGTAGCATCATTTCCATAGTGGGAGAAAGAGACTTTGGAGCTTTATACATAGATTACATTCCTTATAGAAGGGATGTTAATAATACTCTCTTAAAAGTAAGATTTTTTTATAAGTTCTCCGTTACCTTATATTTTTGGCATAATTTATGTGCTAGCTTTATAAAATACTGTGCAAAAATGTGAGGTAATAAAGAGTACATGAAACCTAACTTTAAAAGAATCTTCTTAGCATTTCTCTTCCTTCTTATATAATCTTCATCCATCAGTTTAGTGAAATTGATGATAAAAAAACCAAGGGGCAAGACGAAAGTCATGCATAGAGATATTGAACGACAAAGAAGACAAGAAATGGCCATCCTCTATGCATCTCTACGATCTCAACTCCCCCTTGAATATATCAAGGTAAACTGGTTATATTTTTCTTTGATAATTGAGCACATGAACTATGTTTCCTTATATAACAAAGTTGCAAGATAGATGCTTGAAACAGCAAACAAATTAAAAGCAGAATATAACCAATTCGAGAATGTAGATGCTTGAACAATATCATCTCATCATCATCGACTGGAATTGAAGGGGAACGCCTTGAACCGTGTGTGAATAATGTCGATTGGGGTTGAAGGAGAAGTCTAGACTCGAGTTGAGACTAACAGTCCAAATAGTTGAAAAGATTTTAGTCATGTTACGATGTAATTGAATCCATACTAAATGTATGAACTCAACTAAATAACAACTTATAACCCAACATCTAATATGAGTGGTAAAGTAAATTTTTTAAATTTTATTTTGGTGCGGTTTAATCGGTTCAAATGGTTAAAACCGAAACCAAACTGTTTTTCTTCTCCTGCAACTTGATTTCGACCGAAACCATTTTAAAACTGTAAAAACCAAACCGTTTGATCCGTGTTCCGATTTCGGTTTTCGAAAGTGCTCCCCCTACTTATAACGCTTCCTTGCTGACTGACCAGCACGTATGATTGACTTTTCACTTTTCACTTCTCGACTTCAAGTGCCTCTCCATTTTCAAACTTATTTACAGTCGCATGCATGCTCATGCTAACATATTGCTAGGTGGCTGCCGCAGGTAAATTAAGGCACGTGGTCATTGAATTAATTCGGTTTTAAAAGTGTTTCATTACGTGTTAACTTTAATGATTAATCCCTAATCCTAGAGCAATCCCGCGCGCTTGCTTACTGTTTGGTAGAACTTGTCGGTGGAAGGAAAAAAATATAAAAATAAATAAATTATCTTCATATAAGCTGGTATGCAATCTGCAGCCGCCATATATCTGGATATTGGATTGTTGTTGCCAATTGGTTGTCAAAACCATGTGGTGCGTGGGTCGTGCACACAAGTCTCCGTTCACAGTTTTTATATCCGTAACATAATATATCTTACTTTTAAAGTAAATTAATAATAAAATAAAATAAAATTCATATTGGAATAATAACATTATATGCCTATATTTCAATACACCGAAAAATTACTCAGACACGGGCTTCTTGCTAACACTAACAAACAAACCATGATAACCATTTCTTATTTGCTTACCAGAATAAAAATTAGTGATGATGATGAATCGGATTATGGTGTTGTTTAATCAAGCCAGCAACCTCCCAAAGGTAGCAAAGATTAGTCTGAACTCTGAAATGGTCACTTAAACCCGTTTGGAAAACCAAATCTTCAAATTATTTATTGACCACTGATTATGATAGGCCACCAACTGTTAAAGTCACCATCTCTTTTCCATTTAAGGTGCTTAAACCTTATTTTAATTATATTCTGAAAATTATTAATTTAATTCATTAAAATCTACTGTCACATTCCGAGTCTCCGACCTGGGCCCTCACCACATCCCGTGTTCGACTCCACCGTAGCACAATATTGTCCGCTTTGGGTCCCGACCACGCCCTTCTGGTTTTGTTTCTGGGAACTCATGAGCAACTTCCCAGTGGGTCACCCATCCTAGGATTGCTCTCGCGCGAACTCGCTTGGCTTCGGAGTTCCTTGTAAGATTCCACATCGCCCAAGGGTGAGGATCTTGTAAGCCTTATATGTATATTCTCATCTCTACCTAGCATAAGGCCTTTTGGAAGCTGACTGGCTTCGGGTTCCATTGGAACTCCGAAGTTAAGCGAGTTTGCGCGAGAGCAATCTCAAGATGGGTGACCCACTGGGAAGTTCTCGTGTGAGTTCCTAGAAACAAAATCGTGAGGGCGTGGTAGGGGCCCAAAGTGGACAATATCGTGTTACAGAGGAATTGAGCCCAGGATGTGGTGGGGGCCCAGGCGGGGATATGGCAATTTGGTATCAAAGCCAATCCCTGGTCGGATGTGTGCCGACGAGGACGTCGGGCCACTAAGGGGAGGTGGATTGTAAGATCCCACATCGCCCAGGAATGAGGATTCTGTAAGCCTTATATGTATATTCTCATATTTACCTAACACGAGGCTTTTTTGGAGCTCACTAGCTTTGGGTTCCATTGGAACTCCGAAGTTAAGCGAGTTCACGCGAGAGCAATTCCAGGATAGGTGATCCACTGGGAAGCTGCTCGTGAGTTCCCAGAAACAAAGCCGTGAGGGCGTGGTCGGGGCCTAAAGCGAACAATATCGTGCTACGGTGAAATCGAATTCGGGATGTAGTAGAGACGGGGGCTGGAATGTGACATCTACTACATAATCAGACAACATATTTCTTTTTTAATATAGGAAAAATAAAAACGTATACATCTCTCTTATCCATATCCACACTTCATATCACTAATTATACTAATTCATATTCTCTACTTGCAAAAATCAAGTAATTTGTTGGCATTAGTTTGTTGCAAAATGTTACTTTACCGTACGTTCCAACTTGAGATTTCTACAAATATTGTAAATAATGTTCTAGGAAAGTACAAGTCACACACTCATTTTTACCTCTCATACATTCTTGTTAATTTTTGACCATTAGTCTTCTTTAATTCATTTTATCTAACAACCAAAAATTGAGAGAGACGTGTGAGAAGTAAAAAATAGGATGTAAAAAGCACTACCCATGTTCTATCTTTTATACTTTTTCAAGTTTTAGGTTGGTTTCCATAATTAAATTGTCTAAAGATTCTTTTCCCTCACATTGCATTATGTATTATAAAATTGAATCATTTTATGTCTTTTATTCATTTGTTCTATATTACCGTTAAACTAATGATGTGACATATAGTTAACCGCTTATAGGTAAAAGCAACACGCTTAAACCAATTGAACCAAACCATTCGTTTATTGTTTTAGAATTCGAAGTACTGAGGAAAAGCTTAAGCTCCATGATGCCTAGTTATGGTTCATGTGCGCAGGTGTGCTTCAACATAAACTCAGAAAACAGTTACCCACTTGTCACGTTATCAACTTAAAAATGATCATGCTAACGTCATAAGATAGAAATTAATACAATTTTAAATTCACATAATACAATATAAAAGAAAATTAAATTCGTAAACATTTTAAAAAACACTTAAGACTTGAAAAGTGTAAAATGTATTCAATCCTAAAAATAATAATCAAATGTTTAATTATTTTTTCATTCTGACTTTTCTTTGTGTTCAACTTGAGAGGTATTATTCTGAAAAAAAGAATTTGAGAGGTATTAACTTGGCCAACCAAACCTAATTATCCCCAAAGTCAAAAACAACTCTTTTTCCATTCTCAATGTATGGTAGCAGATAGATTTTTCTGGGATGTCCAAAGTACATATTATATATCAGCCAACTAGGGTTTAATAATTTGTTCCCTTCTCTTCAATGGAGAAGACAGGTTTTTCAGCATATCGAGAACACAATTTGATATATTAAACGTTGAAATCACTTATATTATAACATTTTATGTCTCTATTCATGTTCAGAATGCATTTAAAAGTTTGTTGACAGAGAGTCCAACGGCAGCTAGAAAAAGGCATCCATTCCATTATGTTTTGTGTACATTTTACTTTATTTATTTGATGGCGGTCGTTCTGGTTCATACAAAATAGACATCCATTCCATTCACTCTTCAACCTCAATTCCGGATTTTTAATCTGGATTTTTCCTGGAAACTGGCCAACGTTTCTACCGAAATAAGGCATCCATTCCATTGACTCTTCAACCTCAATTCCGGATTTTTAATCTGGATTTTTCCTAGAAACTAGCCAACGTTTCTATCAAAATAAGGCATCCATTCCATTGACTCTTCAACTTCAATTCCAGATTTTTAATCTGGATTTTTGGCCAACATTTCTACCGAAATAACCAATATGCCATTTTGGTATTCATGGCAAGTGAATTTTGTCTTATGACTATTTTGATTTTAGTTTGGTGTCGGAGCTGAGGTTTTGAAATTAGTTTTACGATATTGTGTTGATACCAGTTTGATGATGGATAGATGTTGTTTTTTTTTTTTCACTAAATTTTGTTTAATAAAGTGATAGAAATATAGAAGGATCGAAGAATCAACTCATTTCCGTTCAAACAAAAATTCTTTTAATCTAATTCAAAAAAGAAATGCAAAGGCGAAAAAGATCGCAACACTAAAATGTGATTAAGAACCCGAATACACAAAGGAACAACTAATTTTTCCGATTCTTAGACCAAATAAATTTTTTTTTGGTCGAACTCAGACCAAATAAGTTGACTTAAATAAAATCACACCTGGGAGGACTTTTATTCGATCAGCCGATGGCTTCTTTGCCCTTTGAAATTTCAACTCTCCAGAAAGAATGCTGCTGCTTTGCATGTTCATGGTGGCCTTTCGATTCGGCAAGTGTGCCTTCAGCCAGACAGCAAATCCCACCTCCTAAACCCTACCATTTTCATAATTAAAGCCATCTCCAAGGGCGAAAAAAAAAAAGGATGAGGATCCTTTCCGGATTCTCTTTGTAAAGATTCTAAAAATCCCCACATCTTAACCGTTTATCGTATATCGTACGACCAGTTTTTGTTAGGTACTGTATGTGTTTAATTTTAAATAAAAAAATTTAAATAATTTCTGACAATACGATGTACAATAAATGACTAAAATGTGAGGATCCTTAACTATTTGGATCCGGATGCGATCCAAATCCCAAAAAACAGACACATCTCCTGACCTGGAGTGCTTGACCATGCACACTCACCTTATTAGCTAATGCGAAAAGGACAAAGAACACTTCCTTACGTTCCCTGCAATTCTCCTGTTTCATTCACTTCCCGACACTCCATGTGTGACCCTTTCCCTCCCTCCTCCTCCTTTTTCAGCTTCTTCCCTTTTACTTTGGAGATTCTGAACTACCCCAATCTTCACGGCCGGACATTCAGCATCAGTTATAGTTGAGCGACTCCACCAACTGGTCATCTGACCTAACTCACGTCTTCTACTTCCTTAGTTTCTCTACAATGAACAAAACAAAACCAAATCCCAAACCTCTCCTCCTCGTAATTCTACTACCTTCGATCCTATCCTGCCAACCAGCTTTTGCTGTCGACTTTGTCTTCAACGGCTTCAACTCCTCCGACATGTTGCTTCTCTACAGCAACGCCAGCGTCGAATCTCGAACCCTAACGCTCACAAACAACACCAACTTCTCCATCGGTCGAGATCTCTACAAATCCAAGATCCCTACCAAAAAACCTAACTCATCGTACGTATACCCTTTCTCAACTTCCTTCATTTTCTCCATTGCCCCTTACAAGAACACACTTGCCGGTCACGGCATGGTCTTCATTTTTGTGCCGCAAACTGGCATCAAGGGGACGAGCTCGAGCGAGCATCTCGGACTCTTCAACTTCACCAACGGTGGTAGCTCCGACAACCATGTTTTCGGTGTTGAATTTGATGTGTTTAAGAATGAGGAGTTCACGGATATTGATGACAACCATGTCGGCATCGATCTGAATTCTCTTCAATCTGTCAAGGCACACGAGGCAGGGTTTTGGCCGGAAAATAGTGATGGAAGTGATGAGAAAAGTTTCAAGAAATTGAAGCTTAATAGTGGGGAAAATTACCAGGTTTGGATTGATTACAAGGATCTTTTGATCAATGTTACAATGGTGCGGGCCGGCGCAAAAAGGCCGAAAACACCGTTGTTGAGTTTTGGCTACAATTTGTCTGATGTATTGTTGGATGAAATGTTTATTGGGTTCACAAGTTCAACGGGGCAGTTAGTTGAGAGCCACAGGGTTTTGGCATGGAGTTTTAGCAATTCCAACTTTTCGTTGAGTGAGAGTTTGATCACTTCTGGTTTACCTTCTTTTGTGCTTCCAAAGAGTTCGATTTTCGCATCAAAAGGTTTCATTGCAGGGATCACAGTGGGTGAATTTTTTGTGATTTGTATACTTGCTCTGTTTTCTCTGTTTTTGGTCAAGAGGCATAGGAGGCTAGCAAGGGAGAGGGAGGAAATGGAAGATTGGGAATTGGAGTACTGGCCACATAGAATGACTTATCAGGAAATCGAGAAGTCGACGAAGGGTTTCGATGAAGAGAATGTGATCGGAGTTGGAGGCAATGGGAAGGTTTACAAGGGTGTTTTAGCAGGAGGGGCAAAGATCGCGGTGAAGCGCATCTCTCACGAAAATGATGGGATGAGGGAATTCTTGGCTGAGATTTCAAGCATTGGGAGGTTGAAGCACAGAAATTTGGTAGGGTTGAGAGGTTGGTGCAAGCGAGAGAAAGGTAGAATCATGTTAGTGTATGATTACATGGAAAATGAGAGTTTGGACAAAAGGGTTTTTGATTGTGATGAGAATAAGATGTTGAATTTTGAAGACAGAATTAGGGTTTTGAAAGATGTGGCTTCAGGGGTGTTGTACTTGCATGAGGGTTGGGAATCCAAAGTCCTACATAGGGACATTAAGGCAAGTAATGTGTTACTTGATAAGGAAATGAATGGGAGGCTTGGGGATTTTGGGTTGGCAAGGATGCATGGACATGGTGAAGTCCTCGGCACCACTAGGGTTGTCGGAACAGTAGGTTACTTGGCCCCGGAAGTGATCCGGATGGGGCGAGCATCAGAGCAAACCGATATATTTGGGTTCGGGATCTTGATTTTGGAAGTGATGTGTGGGAGGAGGCCTCTAGAGGATGGGAGGCCACCTTTGGTGGAATGGGTGTGGGAACTTATGGTGCAAGGAAACTTGTTACAAGCCTTTGATGAGAGGCTAAGGGCTAGGGGAGAGTTTGATGAGGAGGAAGTAGAAAGGGTTTTGCATTTGGGATTGTTGTGTGCATATCCTGACCCAAATGCTAGACCGTCGATGCGACAAGTGGCTAACTTGTTGGAGAAGAAGAACAACGATCAGCGGGACGAGTCGGAAGCTGAAGACATGGATGCATATTTGCTCCGAAAGTTGCAATCCAAGGAGATGTGGTCGGATTTTTCACAAACTTTTGGGTATGGATCACATTCACACCCAACTTTTGAAGACATCGAGCAGTCCATATCCACTTCAATGTCTCTTTCTTGGTCCAATACTAGCATAGTGGAAGGTAGGGGAATCTCCATCATTCACCAAATGGAAAGGGTAACTCTTGGGTATATATGTATTGTAGCACACTTTACCACGTAACATGAATGAGTTTGCACAAAGATCCTTGTGTTTTTGCAATCTATTTATTTGTTCACAATCTTTGAACTTAGGTCTCGATTCATACAACATTATGAGAAGGATAATCAAAAAAGTAGAATGAGAAAATCAACTCAGAAGATCGGTAGCATCCCAATTATAGAAAGCATGTTCACTCCGCAAGGGTAGGACTCGGTGAGATTTTTGCTATGAGAGAAGCTCTTTGTCTTTCTATTTAAAGACACAAGTGGACCATCATTACTAGGACCATCGATGTATCGTGGGCTTATTATATTTGCATTGCCTCTTTGAAAGGCAGGTAACAATATTTGATCAACTATCATATTATTAATCAAAATTTGCGAGTTTTTCTTAATAATAATGTTATTCTTATTATATTATTATATCACAACTTTACGACCGAGTTGGACATGTCATATCACTTAATTATAGTATACTTAAATTTCTATACAGGTTTTACTAATTTTTATTAGTTTTTCGTGGAAATAGATATTCATTTGAAGGTTTTAGAATCAAAATGGTCTATAAAATTGACATAACTTCTCACTATTGATCCTGAAAATTTGCAATCGATAAAAGTAGTCCTTAAATTTGTTAGCCGTCAATTATTTTTGATGAGTGGTATCCCAATCTCATAAACCATTTTGCCTATAAAATCTAGTTTGAATAGAATGGAGCTCAAAATTCAAGCAAACCACAATATACCAGAAGCTCAACATTAGGCTCAAAAACAAAACAAAACCGATTTCATTCTTACTTACATGCAATTTTCCTGCAAAATAAGCAGAAATTCCTGAAAAATACTCGGAATGGAGCTCAAATTCAATGAATTCTACGATCTACCAGAAGCTCGCCAAAAAACATAATCAATCGCATTATGCTGGCTACTTGCATTCAGGAAAGGCCACACACTTATTTCTATCATTTGATTTTCTTCAATCCATGTGATTCGACGATTGAAAATTAAAATGTAATGTGGGAAGTAAAAATGAGTGTGCTTCAAGAAAATATACGGATAAGTAAGTATATAAAGATATGCTTATTTCCAACAAAAAATAATAATTTGGTTGACAAATTGCCAAGGGATTATGGTCAAATCAGACGGAAAAGTGTGTATATATAAAATAATCGATATAATTGTTCTAACCCCTAACTAGCCACAGTCCATCAAACTTGTGCAATTCTCTTGCTCTCTAAAACAAAGCCATGAAAAACCAACGAGGCAATCGCAATCGCAATCGGAATCGGAATCTCAGGCGGGGAGCGAACCCAACCCTAGCGTAGATGAGCGGTATGCTTTTATTTTTGGGAATTTTAACGAAAAGCTCTCGGTACTGTTCACTTTAACGACAAACCACATTTTTACACTAATCAATCCTGGTACTATTCACTTTACACTTTATTTTGTCCTTATCGTTAAAATTCAAAGTTTTCAAGCCTTTTTTCATTAGTTTTCCTTTTATTTTTTTGGGTTTTTGGTTTTTGTTTTTAGGGTTCGGGAGTGAAGGAGGAAGATTATTTGTAATTTCGAATTAAACAAAACTTTGAATTTAATTTAATTTCATACCTATTTCCTGAGTTTCGACAAAAAAAAATCCTTTTTCATATTGAAAATATGAGAATTCTTTTGATGTATAGGCTTGATTTTCATTCACATTCATCGCAATTAAATGAAGATTAAATAATCCGTAATTTTGAATTTGAGGCTTCCTTTGCAATCTGCATATGTACTTACCAACCATGTTAAGCAATAAATTTTTGTTTTTGCTTACTGTGCTTGAATTTAATTAAAATTAATTTCGTTCCCAATTATTTTCTTTGTGTTGATACAATTCTGGTTTTATGTTGAAAATACGTATTTTTTTTTATAGGTTTATGTAATGGCTTGATATTCATTCACATTCAAATCACAATTTTGTTTTACTACTTGTAGATTACCAATGCTTATGAATCCTCAACGAAGTTTTCTTTGATTTGATATATTGCTTGGCTACTGATATTATTCCAAATGTGTTTCTTCTTGTAATATATATGTATATTTTTTTTTTTTTCAGAAACTGAGAGAGAACAAAAGTATATTGAGGGGTACAACGCCTACAGTGAGTTTCTCATTGCCTGTCCTCGCCTTTGGCCGATCTAACCAATGCATATGAATTTATCAACGTTTTTTTAATCTTTGATGTATAGGCTTGATTTTCATTCACATTCATCGCAATTAACTGAAGTTCCCAAGGGTTATGCAATTGGTTGTGTGTTTTGTGGTAACGTGCATAACAAGTGCAAACATAATTGGGGGGTTGTTATTGACGTTGAATGCTATATTTGTGATACGGAAGGAGACCGCTTCACTTTGGAATGCCCCAAGATAGAAGCCCAATTCATAGCTAAAATCGATGCCCGAGCCAGGGAAGTAGCGGAAGCCGAAAAAGGGAAGGAAGGAGCTGCCAAAGACAGGGCAAGAGCCGAAGCCGAAGCCAATGGTACCCTTGAATGCCTACTTTGTCATGAGAAAGGAGATCACTTGTATTGGGAGTGTCCGAGGCTAATAACAGCAGGGCTGACCAAAGTTAATAGTGAGGGAGGGTGCCAAAGGGAAAGATGGAAAGCGGAGGACCGAACCAGTACTGAAACCTCACTTGGTGTTTTGGGACATTTGAGAGTTTGGAGTTGCTACATACTTGATTTCATTTTATATGTGTTCTATAGTCGCTCTAAACTGAGACACGACGAGCTTCTTTTCAATGTTGGTATGTTAATATAGAAGGTGTTTGTTCATTTCAACTCAATTTTCGATGCACTTGATATCGATACGTCAGTATGGTATTTTCGTATCCATTAATTTTAACAGACGGAGGTTTGGAAAGATATCCCCTCCGCACGCAACTCAAACCGTGGAGGTGCGCACTGAAGCATAAAACACTTGGCTCGATCTAAGCTTCTCGTCTCATTTCCTTCATGAGAGATATCATCCGACGTCCAGGATTCTGTTAGAGCGGAAAATTTCGTTCGGTTCCTCCAACAAGTATGTAACGATCCATCCTAAATTTTATTGTTTTTAAAATTTTAAAGCGTAAATTTACGAAAATGCCCTTCAGGACGAAATCATTGACTTTTGTTGACTCTCGTATCGTGAGACGTATAACCCATTCTGTTAGTGTATCCTTGTAATACTCGTTGTTACAAACACATAGGAGCGAGCAGAGTTAAATTCGGACGTTTTTATGGACTTTGAAACATTAACAATGGACAAGTGTCAATGAAGTTTACAATGACAAGATTGAACCCCTTAATTTGACAGCACAACTTGTTGTACACTTACATATAAATTACATTTTACCTCTCAGATTTGGATGCTACTGAAACCTCGTATATTATTTTTTTTAAATTTTAATCTCATATATTTACTCGTATTTGGTTACAATTTCATACGTTCATTAGTTAAATTGTCAATTTGATCGTTAAATGATGACGCGACAACTACAGAGCTCATATTTGTTTTTACGCATCAATCAATTTTTTTTTCACATAAATTCGAAACAAATTGTGTATAATTTTTATATTATTTTGTGGAAGTTTATGCATTTAATAAAAATATAAACTGAAAAAATGATAGAGATGAGTTTCGAACTCATCCTCTAAGCTGATGTAAAGAAGCAATAATTCCATTTGCACTAAAAACTCAAGTTTGTAATATTGTACACATACAAACTAAAAAATTGGGGGCCCTAACATCATTTGCACCCTCTCAATGCCGGCCCTGCATCTCACCCACCCTCCACACCCAAAACCCGCGTCAACGCCGCAGAAATTCTCTCGAACTCCCACCGAGGAATATGGTCGGGTATGGAGCCACCGCCTCGTCGGGATAATACTTCCAGAATATGTTCATGCTCCCGAACTTTTGAGGCACGTGTAAGCCATCCAAGTCCTTATTCCTCACAGCCTAATTTCACAAACAAATAGTTTTCTTCATAATTAATCAAAGAGAGTTTTAACGAAAAACCTACGGTACTGTTCATTTTAATGAAAAATTACATTTTTACAATAAAAATTCAAACCTGATACTATTCACTTTACCTTTTATTTTATCTTTATCGTTAAAACTTAAAGTTTTCAAACTCTTTTCATTAGTTTTCCTTTAATCAAATTCTCTAATTTCATAAACAATTAAATTACCACCAACGAAAACTGAGAAAGTTTAGAGCAAATAGCAAAAGGGGTACAGCAAGTGCCGTATTTTATTTTATTGACACCTAATATTTTGTTGATTACATCGTATATAAAAGTTAATTGTAAAAAACTCAACTATCAGTCATATGAAATGACTCTTTAAGCCTTACAAAGTACACACCCTAAGTTCTTTTAACAACAAAACCTAATAATAATTCAAGAGTTAACATTTTTTGAGATTTTTCTTGTTTTCGAGTTGCTGTCTAAGAGTTCACATTTGAAAACATTTTCTGCGATTCCGGTACCAGTTTTTCAAAGAAAATTTTCAGAAGCTAGGGGTGTGATCGCGATCGCAATCGCAATTGCAAATGCTGCAAGGAACCCATTGGATTTTTCGTATGGAAAATATAATGATGCTCCTTATTCTTCAGGACGCAGAAAATATGTTCGGTACCAATTAATTCAATTTTGTATGGCCCGCCCTGTGTATTTCCAAAATGGTCGGGCCCCTTCAATTTTCGGCGAGCCCGGACGAGTCGGAAACTGAGAACATGGATGCGTATTTGCTCCGAAAGTTGCAATCCAAGGAGATGTGGTCGGATTTTCCACAAACTTTTGGGTATGGATCACATTCACACCCAACTTTTGAAGGCATCGAGCAGTCCGTATCCACTTCAATTTCTTGGTCCAATACTAGCATGGTGGAAGGCAAGTGAATCTCCATCATGCACCAAATGGGAAGGGTAACTCTTTTGGGTACATATGTATTATAGCACACTTTTACCACATAATATGAATGAGTTTAAACAAAGATTCGTTGTGTTTTTACAATCTATTGATCTGTTCACAATCTTTGACCTTGGGTCTCGACTAATCGAAAAAGTAAAACGAGAAAGTCCAACTCAGAAGATCGATAGCATCCCAATTATAAAAAGCATGTGCACTCCGCAAGGGTATAGGACTCCGAGAGATTTACTTTCTCGTCTTGTCTCTGTATTTAAAGATACAACTAGACCATCATTACTAGGACCATACATATTTGCATTGCCTCAAGGAAGGGCAGGTTTTTATACTACTTTTCGTTCAGCCCTCTTTTGAATTTAAGAGAGAAAATCGGTGTATTTATACTACTTTTCGTTGTGAATCACGCGAAACTTTGTTTGTACTTTCGTATGAATGCATTGCCGCATTTTGCATTAATTTGATGTGTTTCCCCCAAGTGTAGTTTGACTGTCGATGAAGTCATATAAGTTTGCTAATGCTGTAGGGGTCCCCCTTTTAAGAGAATGGAAGAAAGCTTGGGTTTTTAACCATGGTTTAAGGTATTACTCATTAGAATAAAACTAAATCCGAATCAAAATTGCTGCACTTTATTGTTTTTATACATGTTGTTTGGCTATAAAATTTCGCATGGAGAACAAAAATTCACCTTGTAAAAAAGTTATATAGTTTTCAGATACAAACTGACCACGCTTGTAAATAAAATCTTTTACTGTCAAGTCTTTCTTAGTTAGTAATTCTGGTATAAATAATTGATATGTCTTTAAGTCCAAGTCTGCTACTATTAAGGTACTTTAACATCTTCATATTATCCGAGTTTAGCTGCTTGAAATGTTGAATGCATGGTCTAGTTCTTCATATCATCCGAGTTTAGGTTTTGGAAGCTTTTCAATAAGCTCAAATTTTTGCTCATCAACCTCAATGCCCAAGCTAGAAAAGAAATTCAATGCCCCAATACAAAGCGCCCTCTTGCACCATGAAAGGAAATTTGTCCTAGTTCAACACTAAGTTTGTTTCTTGGACATCGTTTTAGCATGAGTCAAATTGTGAAGACAATCATCAAGGGAAGACACCCGAAGACAGAAAAGTCATCCACGATGGTGAAGCCACGTGAGGGTGAGGAGTGGTGACCACCACTCTCCTTGTCTGAAAAACACGACTGGAGCGTAGTTCAGCCCCTCCCCTAACAACTCGCCGGAAACCCTACTGGTTCTACTACTACACAGCAAAGTTGAGTTATATATATTTTTTAAATTCCAAGCCAAAATAACGTCATTTTGATCTTGGTTAAAAAATTTAAAAAATAAATAAAAAAGAGAAACGGCGCTGTTTCGTTTATTTTGGAAAAAAAAAATATATATAAAGGGAGGGACCGCGTGTCCCCTTTTGCGCTCCCCTTCAGTCTCTTTCTATCATCTGCGACCTTTTCAACCCCAATCAGAGAGTAAAGGTCGCCGCCCCCCAATTCCCAGCAGCAAACGGATCCCAGTTCCCTTCAGCCTTTTGCGACCGCGCCAGCCGCCAGCCACAAAAACCACTCTCCAGTCTCCAGCGGCCGGCTTCTAGCCTTCAAAGTCACTATTTAGGTAAAATTTATAATTCCTAACCCTAATTAATTATTTAAAACAGATTTTATTTAATTGGTATAGAAGAATCATTGATATGGTTATTGGTTATTGATATGAAATTATAAAATTATTTTTTGGGGTAAAAATTACAATTTGAATTCTTGATTATTGATTAATTAATTGAATTATTGCATAATGTATACAATTATTCATATAATTAGTTGAATTGAATTTTTATTTATTGAATAATTTGTATGCTTATTGGTATTGATTAATTGAATTGTTGGTTGAATTAGTTATTATGCATATTAGTATAGTCTACTATTAAAAGTTTAAGAATTTTTCTTCTTTCCATTTTACAATTATGTAATGAACGATACTATAAGATACAATGCTTAAATCTTTCGGTAGTCATTCTCCTTCAAATATTCCAAGCAGTCATCATCCTCCTTTAAATGTGATTTCATTCGAATGGGTAGCACTGGAAGCGATATCTCACTGAGAAAAGGTTTACAAATTGAAAGAAATGACCTGAAAATCGTCTCCCCTCTCCACGTCAATTCCTAGTTTTGCCATTGCCACAAAGAGACTTGGATAACCCTTTAAATCATGTCAGAGAGAAAATATCATCTTATATAACGCCAAATCATGAGATTTTCAAATTAACTTACGTGCAATCAGATCAAGTTACAATTTTCCAGGGCATGATACTACCTTTCTTCTATACACCTAATTTTTTGAATGGCAATTGTAATCCAATTAATCTTTACCAAAAGGAAACAAATATATAAAATTGCTCAAGAAGAATAATCCACAATGTACGAATGATCTGTACCGCCAAGCGCCTCATTCAACTGCTCGTAGTAGCTCTCTTGCTGAAGCATAGATGGTATATGGAGAAAGGAACCTGACTGGAATTCAAAACTATTTTCAAAAATCTATATATCCCACATAAAGTCTGTAGATTTATCCATTGAAATAACACTATAAAATTATATAACTACATATACCTTGCAGGTCAGTGAAGAGAAAGCCATAGAGGCGGCATGTGGAGCCCTATACCTTGCAGGTCTTAAGAGCATGAAAACTGAGCCACCGTACGAGGTGCATGTGTTCCGTAGAGGAGGACTAAATTACGAACAGACTCTGCTATTAACAGACGTTTGTTGGAAGCAGTGGGATATAACAAAGAAGTTGGTATGGAAAAAGAAATATGGCAATGTTTTATTCGAAGGCGTTACTCAGAGAAAACCTTTGGAAAATGATCACAACAAAGTACCATTTTGTAGATGTTCGTAGGCACAGACACCCTCTTGTGCTTCTGGAAGGAGGATACGTCATACATGTGGTTAAACTTGGGAGTGCTGGTAGCATCGAGAAAACAATGTAACATGCGGCGACATCAAGTGTAACTGTACTTCCGGAGTTTATGGTGGAAAATTCAGAACATAATCGATCTCCCTTTTTTTTGGATTAGTGATTAGATTCTTTTAGGCACTCCAACAAATTGTCTCCAGCCTTCTTGATATAAACATTCGACGTCACTTTCCTCTTGTCCATCGTCTTTGTGAAACTCAATCCAAAAACTTGCATTTCAATGTAATATGAATTTTCCACCACAAATTCCGCAAATTGAAATGCGATGGACAAGAGAAAAGTGACGTCGAATGTTTATATCAGGAGGGCTGGAGACAATTTGTTGGAGTGCCTAAAAGAATCAAATCACTAATCCAAAAAGAAGGGAGATCGGCTAAGTTCTGAATTTTCCACCACAAACTCCGCAAGTATAGTTACACTAGACATCGCCGCATGTTGCATCTTTTTCTCGATGCTACCAGCACTCCTAAGTTTAACCACATGTAGGACGTATCCTCCTTCCAGAAGAGCGAGAGGGTGTCCGTGCCTATGAACATCTACAAAAGGATACTTTGTTATGGTCATTTTCCAAAGGTTCTCTCTTGAGTAACGCCTTCGAATAAAGCACTGCCATATTTCTCTTTCCACATACCAACTTCTTTGTTATATCCCACTACTTCCAACAAACGTCTGTTAATAGCACAGCCCATTAGTAATTTTGTACCCCTCTACGGAACACATGCACCTCGTACGGTGGTCCAGTTTTCATGCTCTTAAGACCTGCAAGGTGTAGGGCTGCACACACCGCCTCTATGGCTTCCTCCTCACCGACCTGCAAGCTGACCCTTTTATTCCATAATGACGTAGACGGGCATTACGCAAGACTCCATCTCGTCTACCCAAAAATTTATAAGCTAGCTCCAACATTGCAACGGGTGCTCCGGAACCCATGACATGCAAACCCAAGCTCAACTCTGTAGAACCATGGGATGTTGCACCATTCTTTTCAACATTATAATATACCAGATGTGCTTCTCCAGGGCCGGTGCAAACATAGCATGAATACCCTCTACGGCACTTTTGATGCTTGTTGAAATCTTTGCAGGCTCTTACAACACGATTATGGCTCCTCTTTATCTTCAATCAAGAGAAAGGATTCATATAGATCCCCACAGCGACATATTTTGGTCTGCAACGAGTTGTTCACAACTGAGATATTTGATACTGTTCAGGGCCGGTGACCATTGAATCAACAGCCAACAAGGCAAAGCCTGGGAAGGAGAAGCAGAGGCATTTAGTGCCCTCCTGTCTTTGAAGTTCTTCAACAATTTCATCAAGAGACTCCTTTAAATGGCCCGTTGCAAGGCGAAGATATTGTTACTCATTTATAATTGAGTCAACCTGGTTATAACAACGTGACCATAAAAAATAAAAAAGTATGGAACTATATAAACAAAATAGACATCAGATGTTCAGTTTCTTAGCTACAACTCGTCATTCAGCTCCTACGCTTAAATTACCGATGCATAATCATACGAATGGCGCTATCTGCTCAAATTATGGGCAGAAGATAATGATGCCTTGCAGTCCTAATTTCTCTTTATAATTTATATGAATTCATTTTTCAGGCGTTTGAATTCTTTAATTATAATGCACACATAATGTCACCATGAAAGAAGTGGTAATTTACTCACATCTTCAAGCTCCTTGTCCATAGCGTACGCTTCAGCCTCTTCAACAATTCCATTGTTTTCCGTTACTGAAGGAATATCAAGTTCCATCACATAGATCGCGCAAGGACTACCAAGTCCAGAGGTCGTATGGTCGTCAAAAGTGCTGTTAGACTTGCTCCCCACATGACTCTCATGAATGCAAACCTTGCGAAAACGTAAAAAAATATTTTGCTAAGTTTATCCACTAGAGGCTCCCTCCTAACTCACTTAAGAGATACACTTTGCGGTCGTTATAAATCATTAATTCTATAGAGTTAGTTGAGAACCTGCACTGAAACAACAACTTTTGAAGGTTCTTTGAAATTTCCGCAGGTCTTTCTGGAAGCATTCGATGAAACTTTACTGCCACCAATATTCCTACATTTAGAAACATCAAAACATTCAAAATCACAACCAAAACATTTCCGCACAGAAAAGAACTGAAACAGAGGAATAATTACACTCGCACCATACTTTGAAATGTTCAAGGTAGAAAGCTTGGTTTTCTTCTTGGTAGGTTTATCAGGACAAAGCTTACTCCCTTCCATTGTAATGATCTTTGAGTTCCTCACAGACTCCAGGCTTGAAAGCATGGATTTAGGATTTACACGTCTCATGTCTGTGCACTAGGTTTAATAGTCTTCTCGATTAAGCTGGAAGGATTTGCTTGACTGCTAGAAATCTCCACATGCCTAAGTACATATATTGACAATCAGACGTTTCTCTAGAAGGTCCACTCGACCATTGATTATGTTGCTCAACAATGTACGAAATAAATTGTCGCGTGCATGAGAAATAAGCAGTCACATCTTTGGATAAGAACATCAGTCAAAAGAGCCACATTCTTAATGATAAGATATGCAAAGTACAAGATAGATCAAGGTCTTTTATAAAAGCCTTACCTGAGATCATGAAGACTTTTTCTCGTTCCACTTCCCAGGACAGGTTCCCTTTCTGTTACTTCTTTTTCAGACAGCCGTGAATCCCCAACCAGTTTGGCCTTCCTGGGTACACTGTCAGAATTGAAATCCTCTCTGTTGATGATTACAAAGGACAGGACACTGCTGTTTAGCATCGTCAGTAGCTTTATTGTATTTTCTATGAACTAAAATGACGTCATCTTTTTTCTTAAGCGATTCAAAATAATATGATGTCAGAGTAAAAACTTTACAAATCTGTTTATTTAAAACAATAAGGTTACTGGAAGATGTTGCCTCAAGTCATCAGCTGATACTACTTGGATTTTAACATCACCTTCCCGATTTGACATGTTTGGCTTTTGTTTCTTTATCAACTAACGCAGGAGTCTCAGGCAATTTGCTTCCAATTTGTGCAGTCATTGGCATTAGTAACCCCTGTTGAAGATTAACCAAAACAGTTTATAACTTAAATTCCTACTATTCAATTGTTACAGGAAAGTATCACTGTATCGCTCACCCTTGCTCAATTGCATAACGTAGACGCATGGTATCAATCCCTTTGGTTCCAGATGAGAGATATTTTGCTCCTATCAATGATGGCTGACACATTTGAGATCCAACTTGCTCCAATCTCTTAGAAATCTTTGAGTGGAATTCTCCACTTTTGCTTTCATTTGTCAGCGTAACTTTATCAACTGCACATTCACTGCATCAAGAGGGGAAAATGTAAATGACGCGTTGATACTAAAGCCTCTATCAGAGCTATCTACACAGTTCAAGAGCATACCTGTTATACATACAGATTGGAGTCTGTTAGTTATTAGAATTTTTTGTGTTGTTTTTTTATTAGATTATTATCATAAAGCACTTGCATGTATCAACTCAGAGCACTTCCACCGGAGAACAAATAGGCCGGCACCCAGCCAAATTATTGGCCCGGCACCTAGCCATTCCACTCTAGCCCAGCAGATAGGCTGGCACCCAGCCCAAGTTGGTCTCCAGGCCAGCCTAAAATCGACAGAGCCATGGACCGGCCCGTATGACGTCATGCGGACGCCAGCGTGGCGTCAGATGATTAGAAAACAAAATTTTCTGGAGATACAAAATTTTACTTCCTATTATTTTTTGTGTAATTAGATTTCTAGGTATTGGAAATGGAAAATTCAGTAAAAAAAAAAAAAAAAAAAAATTAAATCAAGGAGCCGGCATGTATTACCTTGAAAGCGTGGATTTAAAGGTTTGGGGATGAACAGGGAGTAGGGATTTTCCCACCAACCAAACAGAATAGTTGGATTGGACACGAAAGCCAACTCGATCGATCTCGTCCGCTGCTGGTCTTGCTGCAACAGGCAGTACCGGAAGCAGCAGCTCAGAGGGAGGGAGAGAGAGGAGAGGGTGAGGGGGGTAGAGAGGGAGAGGATTTCGCTTTTTTTGTTTGTAGAAGGTTCCAGAGGTGGAGTTAATGGTAGGAGGGAGAAAGGGTTTATTTTTTATGAAAAAAATAACTGTGGGCCCATGAAGAAGAGAGAGAAAGAAAAGATGTAACGTGACGTGACAAGATTAGTTAAAATTATTATTCTAAATTAAAACTATAAAATATTTTAAACGTGCTGAGCGCCAGCATATTTTTTTAGAAATGAAGATGTATTTGATTTATTACTATTTATTGAGGTATATCAGTGTTCATTGAATGAATTAAATAAATTAAATATTGATATTTTTTTAGGAGTGAAACTGCTTTTAAAAACAACTATTCTATGGGCATGCGGTTTAAGATAGGTTTGAAGGTGAAGAAGCTCCACTCCTATTATCCTTTTTCTTGGATGCATATATTCACGGGTCACATTTTTTTTCTCTTGGCCCTAGGTGTTTTAAACTTTTGATGGAATTTTATTGATGTAAATATTGTGCGTTATTTGGGGTATTACCGTATTAGGAGAAGATGAAGTCTATTTAGATAACAGTAAATTGGTTGTGTCTTACTTTTTTTTTTTTTTTTTTTAATTCAGATAATCATGTTCAATTCTTTGGTTTGATTTAAGGACGTTTTAAGGAAAAATCCACGGTATTGTTCATTTTAATAAAAAATTATATTTTTACACTACAAAATCAATCTTGGTACTATTCACTTTACTTTTTATTCTGTCTTTATTATTAAAACTCAAAGTTTTTAAACGATTTTCATTAGTTTTTCTTTGATTTAAAGGAATTTCTTACACAAAAAATTTAGGGTTTTTTGGTTAGTTTTTTGGGTTGTACATCTGGGTATTTCGTACACACAAAAGTTAAGTTATTTTTGGCTAGTTTTTTGGGTTGTATATCTAGGTGATTTTATTTTCTTCAAATTTGTGGCTCACACAGTGACTTGAAGTAGAGATCAATTCGTCACTCCCACTGTCGGCCCGCAACTAGCACATACTATATGAAATATATGCTATGATGTATTCTCAATTTAATGAGTGTGTCACTTGTCCATTGGACATACACCATACGAATCTTAGTCTAAGCGCTACACAAATGCCTAACTTGAGCATTTAGCCTAGTCACCCCTCTCGATGCCTACCTAGTTACTCACATCTAGCTTGACAATCTTTAACATGGATTTTAAATGAAAAAATCTTCATGTTCAATCTTTGATACGTCTCATCTTAGACACTTCTAAGGCAATATTTACGTTTATCTAGTGTATGTATTGTACGTGAAATCATACACGTCTGGTCTCGCACTCAAATGCATTTTAGACATATATGTCTCATCCTGCTTGCTACCTCAGTGCCAGGGCAAATCATTTTGTGTGAGTGAAATTGATTCTTAGTTGTTGACACTAAAAAAAAATGTGCATCATAACGTTCTCTGAAATAAACATTAATTCTAATGAGTCTCGTGTAGCTCATGTGACCGACTACAAACGCCAAGCACAAAACTACAGAAAAAAATCAGCTCCATGTACCCTAAATTCAGCCCGCAAAACGGCTAAAAAAATTGAAATTTTCAAGAAATCACAAAATTAGGGTATTTGATTTCTCTCAAACCGTGGCACATATTTGCATGAAGTTTTGAGGGAATAATTTTCACACATAAGATAACATATTTCTCAAAAGAAATCCTCAAAAATGCAACGAATCAAAACGTGATTTTTTCGAGTTTATGCAACCATGGTGGATATAGTGATTCTCGCAATTTACATCAAATTGTAAGGTGAGGAACAAGCCCTATGGCTCTAATACCACAGTTGGGAATTTGTACTATTCCATATAGGACATACCTTGTGGAGTAAATGAATTCTGGATTGCCGTCACACTCCTACGAACCATTGCACGAACCACAATGAATAACGTCATCCAAGCATGTACACCTTGTATCAATGCACATGGAACAAACCACCATAGTTCTTAGTATCAGGGTGATACCCTAGAGGCTAAACTTAAAGAAAAGTTAACTAGGAGTAGAGAGCATTATCTCTCCTCTCTAGGGCTAAGAGACGTGTCTTCGTTGGTATTCATTTTGTTCTTTCCGAAAGCCCTCTTTATATAGTAGCTAGGAGGGAAGGGAGAAAGAGAGATGACCAATGTGGGACAAGTACCTCATATCCATATAAATCCTATGAATGGAATTAAGGCATTGCAAGTAGACAGATCAGGCTCACAACCTTGCTTCTCCAATTCGATCGAACACTTGATCACCATTATTAGGAAGCAGAAATTTGCCAATTCTGGGGTCACGCCTAGACAAAAGGAAAATCAAACAGCAAATCCTGCAACTCATGGAGGTGCAGGTCTCAAGCCTAGAATTGGCATGACGCCATCAAGGGATTTTGTTGGCATGACTCCAAACTCCAAAGGGTACGCTTAACAGTGATGCGCTCCGTATCAATGAAGAAATTATTATACATAGACATAGTAATGCAAAACTGGAGAAGCGAAGAAACTTGCAGTTTGGTTTCGGCAATTTTCCACGGCCGAAGAACGAGTACCAGATTGAGGTAGATTTTGTTGAAATTTTAGCTCAATTCTAGTGGGCCTTTAGTTGACCCAGCATCCCAGTTTAAATGGGTCTTCCGTTGTCCATCTGGGCAGTTAATTTATGCATAGTATAAGTTGGTACATGTTAAAAAACAAGTGTAAATATTAATTTAGGTGTGTTCTAAGTTTTATAGTCAATTTATGCAATTTATATTCCTAAGTATAGATACAAATTCGCAACGCATACAGAATGTTTAACAAAATATCTCATATTAATAGACTTCATAGAAAAAGAATCAAAACAACTAACCAAAGTAACTAGCATGCGCCATCTTTGACTTCAAGAAGACAAATTTCACACTCTACCATGACACATGAATTTAGGTCTATATAGGTTACCCGTAATTTTCATGAAAATTAAGCCATGCTAAACACGAAAATTAAAAAAAGAATTCAGTCACATCAATTATAAAATATCAAATAGCCAAACAGTAAAATATTCTGTTTTATTTATCCTAATAAAACATGTGATAGCAAAGATGTGGACAGATTGAACGCACATAGACACTTTCACTGGCATGCTTCAAAATTATTGGGCCGTCAAAATAACAAAAATGTCCTTAAGTTGTTCTCCTCTCCATCTTTATTAAAAAAGGTAATGCTCAGTAGACTAAATTTGTAAATTAAATTTTGTAAATTGAATGATATATTGTTGATAATTATACTATTACTGAAATATTGATTAAGATACTTATTTTCTATTAATTACATATCATTTGATTTGTAAGTTTAATTTAAAATTTAGTTATTCTAATATTATCACACTAAAAACACCCTGTCCTTATGCGGAAAACCAGATGATTTGCGGTGTCTGAGACGCCGCATAGTCGTAACATTTGTCAATCCAATCCTAATCTTTTCAGTATTACGATATTAACAACAATATACGAAATAATGCGTTGGTTGGACGACAGTGGGCCCCTTAATTGGATAGAGCTACAGCATCAACGGCTAAGATTGAACAATATTACAGAATTTAGGCTGGATATCCGAGTACATGACCGCGCTACAATAATTGGACCAAACTGACGTGGATCCTAGCTGTCCAGCCCAATCTTCAGACCTCTCGGATCGTGTGCGCCGCGGCTTGTTCGGCCACGTTGTCTTGGTGGTGAGTCCGACTCTCAGGCCCCACGTTGATCCAAACTTTGGGTTTGGTATATAAATCCGATCCCATCTCTCACATTGTTCATGCCCATCGAGTCACACCATTTGTTTAGCAACTAGAAATATTTACTAGCAGTTAATGTGAATGGGTAGAGAAACTCCGGCCACCGCTCGAGAATTATTGGCGGCGAGTTTTTCCGGCATGGTTTTCGGGTTCCTCGAAGACTGCGATGAGTTCCCAGAAAATTACGGCAGCAGCACCGAAGGCTGCCAAGAAAATGAAGCCTACTTGTTAGATGAAGAGGAAGAAGCTGGAGATCAGAAGAAGGACATGAGGTTTTGGGATAACCAGCACCAACTTTTACAAGTAATTGATCTATATATATATATATATATATATATATGTTATCCGTAGATGAATTTTAATTTACAGTATACGAGCACGATATTAATGGTTATGTAAATATGGTCTGCAGGCTACGTTACGCAGAACTAGTTCTCTAGAGACGAGGATTAGGAGTTTGACAAGGGAGGTGGTGAAGGAGATACAGCAGTCGGGGATGGAGTGTGGTTGCGGGAAAACGATGGCGGGCGGTTGCCAGAGCTGCCTCTTGAGAGAAGTTTCCGGTAGACTTTGCAATGCTGGTCACAACAGTGCCATCTGCAAGTCTAAGTGGAGGAGTTCACCGGATATTCCTTCAGGTAAAAACATATACCATTGTTGTAATTCTGAAGCATTATCTGTTAAAAAAAAAATATATATATATATATATATAATTAATCAGATAAATTTTGTGTTTAATAAGAGAACATTTCTCATTGACTATTTTCTCTGTTCTCCAGGAGAGCACGCATTTTTGGATGTGGTGGACAATTCAAGGCTAAAGAAAGGAGAGGTGAGAGTGATCATAGAGCTGAACTTCAGAGCCGAATTCGAGATGGCTCGAGCAGGCGACCAATACAACAATCTAGTTCAAAAACTCCCCGAAGTGTTTGTTGGCAAAGTTGAAAGACTGCAAAGCCTGATAAAAATTTTATGTTCTGCTGCAAAGAAATGCATGAAGGAAAAGAAAATGCACATGGGGCCATGGAGGAAGCAGAAGTACATGCAAGCAAAGTGGCTTAGCCCCTGCAAAAGAACAACATTGACACCTGTTTTGGCCGTGGGAGACTCCTCCCGGCTGCGACCGAAGCCTAAGGAGTCGATGTTAACCGTAGATTTGCTAGAGATGATGCCTAACAGGCATTGCATGACAGCAGTTCAAGTTGTGTGATTTTAAGCAAATTTTTGGTCGTGTTCTTGCTTTGATCCAGTAATACTTTGTAAAATACTTTAGAAGTTAGGGCATGTGTATATATGTAAACGAAAAAAATAATCTCATCAGTAATGATATGAAATAACAAAATAAGTTCCAAGAGATACTGTAACACTTTTCAAAGATTTTCTTGCTGGTCGGTTTCAAGTTTGCTAAAACTGTATCATGAGTGTGATCAATCTTACGAGAACTCTGTTACGTTGGCATTTCGCTCTAATATAATAAAGATATATGTAAGCTTTTGTTCATATGTTTTTATTTCATTGGCCACAATAGCATCAGTTTTTATATGTGTTGGCTTTACCTTTTTTTAAAAGTATGTAAGTCCGTAGTTCAAGTTTTCGCTCTATTCACCAAGGAATATTTTGGTTGCTTTTGGCAGAATGCTTACTACTAGGCATACAATGTAGACGGAGACCTATCACATAAAATTATTTTGGTTTATAGGGACCGCCCACTTCCAAGTGGCAGCACCGTGACGATGGACATATAACGCAAGCCTCGTATCCTTTAACGCAAAGAGCACAAATAAGAATTGTGCATGAAGCAATATACAGCAATAGTGATGCATTTTGTTAGACCCACTTCAGTGATGAGACATTCTCCAAACGTACCTAAACGTCTTATTGTGTTTGTCGTTTACAAATAAAAACAAATGGATTACAAAACAGACTCGAAAACTCGGTAAAATCTTGTACACGACTTGACAGGGTGGGATATCCTCCTCAAAATCTTGATTGTAGATGGACATGGTCATCAGTCACACAGATGGATGAACCTCCCACAGATGCAAATAAGGACACAATAAACATCCAAAACATCAGTTGTAATCATCCTCATCATCACCATCATAGCTACAGTCATAACCATTCTCTTGATTGCCAATGTGTGATTTGTAATCTGCTGCTCCTCCATCACTTCTCGCGTCAACATTTCCTTGCTCCTGCATCATTTCAAAGTCATTGTCATGCCGTATGGTAATCTGGTTTTGTCGATTGGCATCACAATCACGAATATCGTGGCCCTTGGACTTTTGCTTTCAACCACGAGTATGGTGTGCCACGTTATATTTTGATAGTAGGCAAACTATAATTTTGTCACAAATAGGAAAATTAGGGCCATGAGGCCCATATCTTTCATTGTATGAGAATGAGAGCACGAGGACAATATACAAAAGAGTAGGAGCGGGCATGGTTCAGTTTGGTTCTTGTTGCCCTCTTAATTGTCGGCCGAATCACTCTTACCCGGTTGGTTTGGTTATGCTCACTAAAATGAAAACTTCATGTTTGTTTCAAAAAATTCAGTTTTTAAAACGAAAATTGAACCAAATCAGTCTAGTTTGGTAGGTTTTCTGGGTTCCTTGGTTTTTTTTGTTTACTCCTACACGAGAGGTTATTGTCTTGAGTAGGATGTTGTGCTTGTGTGTGTGGTTGAACGAGCCCCTAAGAATTTCTCCACTATACATGCCAACTATTGTCACATATATAAGACTTGAAGCTTTCAGCAAATATATCAGATACTAACCTTCTTGAGTATTTTGTGGGCTGCTACTGCAGATGACTTTGACATGAACCCTAATTTAAATAAAAACACAGGAGATAGAGAAGAAGAAAAAAGTTTGAGAATAGTTTATGACAAATTAACCGACATTGTAGAAATTAGTAAATGGAGATGTGCAAATTATATATTGTATAACAACACAACCGCATATACCCTTATTTAAAGTCCTTTTAGATGATTGCGAATGGTCCCTTGAGAAGGATTTTACAATTATACAAGAACCTGCCTTCCTGTTCTGCAAAGTACAAATTTAACAGATAGTTTAGAAACAAATCGAGAATGCTACATAACAATGAGCCATTCGTCATGTGATGAGTTTAGTAAGGACACAAGGATGTATTCTCAGTTGCATGCAAGAATCTCCCGCCAATAAGCGGAATATTACCTTTGTTCCGCGGCTTTTGACAAGAGCTGCAGGTTCAGTACTAATGACACTTTGATAGAGAACTTTTCCACAAACACTACAAGATCTGATCAAGAGAAAACACGGTTAAGTAAGCAGTGATTAATACAAGAACAATCTAACATCCGGTAATTCTTTGAACTGATTCAATTGAATTATGTAGATTAACATAATAATAAGGTGTTTAGTTTCTTACGTAAAGTAGTTATCTCGTGTCGAAGGAATAAGACCTCTGCAATGCGCGCACCACAACATATTTTGTGAAGCCTCCATTTATATGTACTCAATATTTGTCTGGAAACGAAAACATATGCCAGTATTAATTTATAATCTGCATCGAAGTATGAGCTTGATTTCTCTAACCAATATCGGTTAAAAAAAACACGTAATTTCAGACAAAATGCAGATACGTAGAAAAAATTCTTTACAACTTGAAGATCGATCCCAAAGAATAAATCATAATATCGGAAAAAGAATAAAATTTGAAGTGCAGACAAGTAGATAATTAAAAGGTATGACCATCTCTAAATGGAGAGGTCCAAATTCGAAAACTTCCCCTGCCCAAGCCTAAAGCCCAAATAAAAACCAAAGTTACACCAGAATTTAGGTTAACCTAAATCCGGTGAGAATTAGAGGCACGATAATGCACATGGACACGCTAATTGAGTGACCGTTGGATGACTCAAATGTTATAGTTTGAATTTCTTTTTTCTTTCGGTTAATTTTTTTTGGTACTGAATCCAACAATAAAAAAAATAATCCAACAAACTCATATTCCACCCCCAAATAAAATATTGTTTTTTGTTTAGCAACATATAGAAGTGTGCTTGGTGTGTGGTTTTTCATACTTTATTGGAATTCGAATAGTTCAAAGTTAATACATTTATCCCTAAAAATTAATGAAAAAAAATTAAGAATTTTGAGTTTTAACAATGAAGATAAAATAAAGGGTAAAATGAATAGTAACAAGATTGACTTTTTAATGTAAAAATGTGATTTTTCGTTAAAGTAAACAGTATCGGAAACTTTTCATTAATTCCCTTATAAAAATCCCTCTTTAAGATAACAAAAAAAATATTTTTAAACAAAGTTTAATGGGAAAAACCATGATTCGAGCACTTGAGAGCGTAAGGCTAAATCTATATTGGAATGTGCGTGAAATAAATATACTTTTTAAGTGTAAATCATAAATTTCAAATCCTGAATAGCCATTAAAACTCACCATTAGAGATGATCTAAGAATTTCACATGAAAATAGCACAAAAAGACTATTTCAAAATACATTAAGGAGGTGCAAACCTGGGTAATACAAGTTGACTCGTGTGCTTGCCCTATTGCCCACAAGTTCGAATCACGAAGACAAACTAAGGTGAAGAAAAAACACACGCAAGAGATCACTAGTTCAGATTTAACTGAATAGAAAATAATTATGCTTTGGAATTACGTGCTCAAATAGTGGACTTTATATAAGAGAGTAGGGTTCTCTCTTCTTTCCTAATTTTTGTTTTCCTTGTGTATATTCCTTTCCTTTTGCCTAATTTTTTATTTATTGTATAAGCACGTTCCAGTATATTACATTAATCTCTGATTAGTCCAATTAAAACACGTGCCATAAATTTTTGACACGCAAATCGATACGGTGCAGGTCAAGCTTAGAATGTTCCCTGGTTGGAACTAATTGGGCCCACTCCTAAGAATTGATCAAATTCAGCTAAATCCAGTTGGGTTTGATCATGTGGGCCTTTGGGCCTTTTTCTTTTATTTTATATATATTTTCTTCTTTTTTTGCCAAAGACCTTTTCTTTATTTTCATTTTTTCTTTACGAAATGTTATTGGCATTTCAAAAATTTCATTCTACCCTCCTCACAAATGTATTTTTCTTTCCAAATATATAAAGTTTGGAGTGTAGAATGAGATTTTTGGAGTGTCAATAATAATTCTTTTTTCTTTTCGTAAAAGCAAGAAAAACCATGTCTCCCTTTCCATTTTATTCAACGATCTGCAAATATCGTTTATTTTCCAACCAAACCTAGTCGTAAATTTCTATTTCCACGCCTAGGTTTTTAATTGATTTGGAAATTAGTAGCATGGTTGATAAGTAAAATTTTTAGCTTAGACTAATCATTTAGAGCGACATACTAGCTGTACTTTGTTGAAAAATATTATCAATTTTAGTCTCTTAACAACGCTTGTTGAATAAAGATAAAAGAACGAATTTATATCAATATTGAGATTCAAAGTAACTATAATAGTTCTCTTTCAGGTAGAATTCGATAATTGTACATGTACGTGTGTGATGGCTTATGGCTCCAGTAATGAAGTATGGGATGTGCTATCCACATACCATTTTTTACTTCTTAAATACTCCTTGTTGATTTCTGTAATTTTATCTTCTTCAATTTTTCGTCCGACGGCCGAAAATTAGAAAGGTGTGTGAGAAGTAAAAAAAGATGTGTGAATATCACATCCATGGAGTATTAATCCGTATGCACGTGTTAGGTTTCCGACTCACATTACCTTTTTCTTAAGTTGAGCATGCATCATGTATAAACAATACATACAAGGTAATACATGTAATTTTTATTTTTTATAATAATTTTTTTATGATAAAGTACAGATGCGTTATCTATTCCGAACTCTATCATCTACACTCTCCCAACAAACACACGGCCAATATATCCTCATATTCCGATAAAAGTTTGATTCCAATTACCCTTTTTAACTAACCCTAGATGCAAAACTCCATAATCCCAAGATTAGCCTCAAAACTCCATAACCCAACAGGAAACACACACCAAAAACAAAGGGGCAATTAGTAATTCCACAAACATGTCTCACCTCACACGTACACAGAGATGGCGTCCGTGCGACCCGTACCAGGAACCGTAGGGAACCGGGCTTTTTAAAAAGCCATATCCGTACCTCATTCTCTCCGATAACGACACATAATCCCGCATTTCTCATTATTTTAATCAAACGAGTTCCTCTTCCTTCTCGCTTCTTCCTCTATCGCTATCTCTCTCCTCCCTCACCTGACCTCTTCCTCTCTCGCCGTCTTTTCTGACTTCCGCTGCCCCTGCCCCCGGTGGTCCCACCACACCCCCACCGCCCCATTAACCAAAAGTTTCCGGGTCCCATGGAATCTACGTCCCAACTTACATGATACGTATAGCAATCCTCGCCGAAAAAACCCCAGAATTATTCGAATTTTTTTTAATTTTTATTTATTTTTTTTGTATTTTAAATCTGCCCGTCTGTATAAAAATCATTAGCGTCTCCCATACCAGATGGTGAAAATGGTGAAATATCATTGAAGCTCGTGGTGATTTGTCGCCGTGATGTAGAAGCCATTTCCCTTGTGGTAAGCTCCTCGACAGCTCAGACATTTTACTTGGGTACCCTTTTGTCTAAAATATGATATTTTTTACTTTTTCCGGTGATATTATGTGTGATTTATTGATTATTTTTTAGGTTTTTTTTTTTTTTTTTTTTTTTTGTATCTGATATTTTTTTATTCTGCATTATTTTAGTGGATTTATGATTGTTTTGACACCATGATTATTTTTTAGCTTTTTCTTCCGTGCTTGAGGGGGTTGTAATCATGGGTGTTTCTTCCATTTCAATTTAATTGAACACACTTTTGTTTTCGTGGGGCTCTAATTTTATTTTTTATTGACTTGTTTATTGGGTTGTTTGTGTATGAATTTCCAGGCTTTTACGGAAGGTGGTGTTTGACTTTGAAACAATAACCAGTTTTTATTTTTTTTATTTATTGATTTTTTATATTTATTCAGAGAGGTTGAGGGGGTCTGGTGGTGCTGAGGAGGGTGTCCAAATTATTTAATTGGAAGAGCCTGCTGATTGATGGGATTTGGTTGGTTTGAGGGAATTTTGGTTCTGATGGAGATGAGCTTATCAGGATTTGATGCAGCCACATTCTTCCAAAAGGGTTCAAAAAAGTTTGTTTCTCTTTCTTCAACTAGTTTTTATAAGGTTAGAGGTTGTTGTTGATGGGCTTAAAGAACTTCGGATTTTCGAGTTTTTCGAGATTTTCGAGCTTGTTTGTAGCTGAATTCAGGTTGTTTGAGGATTTCCCAGTTGGATTTAGGCCTTCGTCTCGGCTGAAGGAGAAGGGGGAGGTGATTAAGGAGGTTTTTGGGGTATAACGCTGGTTGGGATTTGTGAGAATTACTGGGGAACATGGAGGAGGAGGCCTATTCTTGGATTCGGAGAACGAAGTTTTCGCATCGGTTTGATTCTTCAAGGTTGGCCTCCCTTCCGTTAGCCCTGCAGGACAACCGGATTGCCGGATTAAAGTCAAGGCCTGCGACAGCGGTGGCAGAAGCGGAAGCGGCTCCCTTGAAGCAGAAATCGAGTCCCAGTAATTCAAAGATACAGAGGAATTTTGTTCATACACCGGTTAAGCGAAATCTCCTTACCAACAAGCAGAGATCTTTGTCCCCTCTGCCTCAGACCAACCTCTCTGATGCGTTCAAGGAAGCGAAGTCTGATACTAAGAGGTTTTCAACACCACATCCTAAGAGAAAGGGGATGGGAAGATTGTTCAGTAAGGATTCGCATAGTAAGTCATCGAATTCGATGAATACGAGCCCCCTCAGGCACTTGGCTTCTATGAAAGTCAATGACAAGACGAAGAGCCGGAAGGAATCGCCTTGGGCCAAGTACTTTGATCATGCTGGCGGGAGAGTTAATGCTTTGGAAGCTGCCGATGAATTTAGTGTTGATTTGTCGAAGCTGTTTCTCGGGCTTAAATTTGCTCATGGGGCGCATAGCAGGCTTTACCATGGTATTTACAATGACGAAGCTGTTGCTGTTAAAATTATCAGGGTGCCAGAGGATGACGATAGCGGAGTCTTGGCAGCTCGATTGGAGAAACAGTTTAATAGAGAAGTCACTCTTCTATCTCGTCTCCACCATCCAAATGTCATAAAGGTATGTCAATTCTTCCTTTTTTCCGCCTTGTATGCATTTGGATTGTGAAATTTCGTATAATGGTGAGCAAATTATCGTTCCTAGTTTGGAGTTTTTAGACATCAGATATGTTTAAGTTTAACCATGTTTGGAACTTTCATAATTGCAAATCATGAACTTGAGGTTGCAGAATAATGTGTATCCTTTGTTACTGATATTTGTTTCCTTGAAACAGTTCATCGCAGCGTGCAGAAAGCCACCCGTTTATTGTGTAGTCACGGAATATCTATCAGAGGGTTCCTTGAGGGCATATCTCCACAAACTTGAGGAAAAGTCTCTTCCTCTGGAGAAACTGGTTGCCATTGCATTGGACATTGCTCGGGGAATGGAATACATACACTCAAAAGGAGTCATTCATCGGGACCTTAAGCCCGAAAATGTTCTTGTTGATGCAGAATTCCACCTGAAAATTGCCGATTTTGGTATAGCTTGTGAGGAGGCGTACTGTGATTCGTTGTCTGATGACCCTGGGACATACCGTTGGATGGCCCCAGAGATGATCAAGCGTAAATCCTATGGGCGTAAGGTTGACGTGTACAGTTTTGGACTCGTCTTGTGGGAAATGGTGGCTGGAGCAATCCCCTACGAGGATATGAATCCCATTCAGGCTGCTTTTGCTGTTGTAAACAAGGTACTTTCATAACTTTTGTTTTACTGGCCTATAGTTAGAAGTGTGCATATTAGGCTCCTTCATCCATACTTTTTAATTCCTTGGTTCTAGCTTTCGTCTTCTCTATGACGGCTAATCTTCGAGAAGTAGCCAATGAAGATAGCAATGAAGTGAATTGCAAATGATTCGGGTGTTATGTTTCTAAAATTCTTGCGCTGAACTAATATTTCCGCCATTTACTCTTTCTCGTGAAGCTCAACCTCCAAATGAAAGTTACTTATCAGAAAAATTCTGAATTAAAGCTACGTATAAACCATATTCTAAGAAATGGTGGGTTGCTTTTTCAGAATTTGAGACCTATTATCCCGAAGGGCTGCCCGTCTGCAATGCAAGCATTGATCGAGCATTGTTGGTCCTTGCATCCGGACAAAAGGCCCGAGTTTCCGCAGGTTGTAAAAGCATTGGAGCAATTCGAGTCTTCCCTCGCCCTCGACGGAACCTTGACTCATGTAACAAGTCCAATCTGCCAAGATCACAAGAAGGGGAAGCTCCTTCACCGGATTCAGAAGCTTGGTCCTGCGCATCCTCATAGTACACCAACGCCTAAACCCAAATTCTCTTGAACCATCATCTTTCTTGTGAGACCTCCTGGCTTTTGTAGTGTCACCAGGTCAAAATTGTAATTAAAGAAAAGGGTTTGTCTTCTTTAATCGTCATCTTATTTGATGTCACATTCATGTGGAACAAGTGGAAGTGAACCAACTGATTGATAGGCATGCATCGGAGTGAAGCAGATATATCTTTTCTATATTTTACACGCACACCACAAATGCTTATCAATTTTGCATATTTTAATCTCTCACTCACTGTGTATTTATAAATTATAGAATGAGGGGTGGAAAATGCCATATGGTGACGGTTTTAACTCCTTTTTCTAGAATGAGAAACTCCACTGATTAAGTTAACTCTCACACTGAATGTTTTTAGCTGCTAAACTTTTAAACGAAATATGGTGGCATACGAATCACCTTATCTTGATACCATTGCAAGTGTAATGACCAATCCGCATGATAGGTCCATAAACTAGAGACAATTAGATAGCCATCAGACCTCCTTAGTGAATACTAGCGCCATCCTTAGATGCTGAAGTCAATTGAAGATATAGATTCAATACAAGCCCTTTCAGTTGGAAGAAACAAATATTGAGGGTATTATACTTTTGTGATAATACCTTTACCAATAACGTGATTAACTTGTCCTTGATTGGGCTATCTTACTAAAGTTTTTCATGCAAATTAGGATTTGGAATTAAGATATTCACATTTGTTCATAAACAATCACCACCAAACCTTAATTAAGCTATCTTACTAAAGTTTTTCATGCAAATTAGGATTTGGAATTGAGATATTCACATTTGTTCATAAACAATGAATCCTAGAGCGTCACTATACTCGGTTTTGTGCCAAATCTTTCGTTAGTTCTAAGTGCTCCATATCTTTTCTTATAGTCTTTATAGGTTTTTCTCTACCCTTTTTGCCCTAAGCTCGTCCTCATAGTCACATCATCTAACTAGAGCATCTGTAAATCTTCGGTTCACGTGTCAAAACCATCTTAATTGATTTTCTCTCATCTTACCTTCACATCTATTCATGAAATCATGAATTGGGGGTTCCTTTTCACATGTCATTATCACAACCAAAATGATTGGTGCAGTCTTACAATTTCTTTCCTTGGAAAAGGATCCTCGTCGGATCCTTTTTCTGGGGATCCTAGGGATCCCGTGATCAGGACCTTCCATCGTACATCTCGTCGGATCCTTTTTCTGGTGATCCTAGGGATCCCGTGATCAGGACCTTCCATCGTACATTGTACGATCAAAAATCATTTTAAAATTATTTGTAAATAGTACCTAACGAAAACTGATTGCACGATGTATGATGAAGAATCGCGATCACGGGATCCCTAGGATCCCTATGAAAATGATATGGCGATGATCCTTTTACTCTTTCCCTCATCATCTCAAGCATTTAAATAATTTTGAGTGACTCCTCTAATTAGGTAATTACCTCAGACCATCTCCAACCGATCCAGCCAGAGGGCCATAGGGTCCAAAATAGCCTGAAATGACACGAAAACCGTCTCCAACAAAGGACTAGGCCAAATGGCTTGTGGACCCCACCTGGCCAAAACCAACCAATCAGGCCAGTGGGCTAATCATCTCCGGCCAGCTAGCTAGCCCGATGAGCCAGCCTACTTTTTTTTTTTTTTTTTTTTTTGTTGGACAATTTTTTTCTACACCATTTCTCACACTTTTTACCATTTCATACTATCTCACCTCATTTTATTTCAATTCTTCACATTTCGTATCATGACCCTTTGGTCCCCTCGGTTAGAGATGATTTTTTGTCATAGGGCTATGTTTGGCCTATAGCCCTTTGGCCCCTCAGTTGGAGATAATATGAAATATGGTCTGGTACTGTTTATTAAAATATTAATTTCTTAGAGGGCTATAGGCTAAAACGAGTCATCTGTCCCTCATTCGGTTGGAGATGACGTTATAGCCCCTAGCTCCTTTGGTTTGTTGTTCTAACCACCCAGTCATCCACGGAGAAAGCTTGGCTAAAGAATCATGGGTGGACACATGTCTAAGTTGCGATAAAAAATCAATTACTTGGACATGAGCCATCTATCCTCTCTTCGGTTGGAGATGACCTTACAACCCTCAACTCCTTTGGTTTGTTGTTCTAACCACCTAGTCATCCACGGAGAAAGCTTGGCTAGCGAATCACGGGTGGACACGTGTCTAAGTTGCGATTAAAAAATCAATTACTTGAACACTGTGTCCACCTGTAATTCACTAGCAGTAGGAGCTGCTGCTGATTTTTCAGCAGCCAAACGCCGTTCGTCATCCACCCCTTTGTCTATTTGTCTCCTTCCGTGCTGCCAAGCTTTGCGAACTCATGATGTAAAACACACATGTCTGTTTATGAAGCAGCCATGGATGCGTGGCCTACCATCTTTGCTACCATGTCTCATCACTTGTATGGAAATTTAGGTGCAAAAAAATCCTGTGGTCTTTAATTAGGTAGGTGAAGGACATATTCACATTAGTTCTCACAATGTTCTTGTGTGTTTTATTGTCAAGAACTCAACTTGAATTGTCCTGTCAATTAAGGGAAAAAAACACGTTGTCCTTGTGTTGCAAAACAGTTGGTGCATGTTCGTAGCACTTTCGGATAATCATACGTGTTTCTAACAATGTTTGGCCAAAAAAAAGCCTTTATAAATATAAAGTTTTTGCAGAGGCAGTTCTTCTTGAAATTTTGATAGTAAACTTGTTTTGCTATTCATTCAAGCACACTCACGTCTATTTTTAGTTTTCAATTTTTTTTGATTTATTCAATTCGAAGACATGAAATAAGAAATTAAGAGTCTACAAGGCGACAAATGAAATGTGCATAAATGACTTCCCTTCTAACAAAAGTGGATCCAAGCAAAGCACTATAAGCATGAGTATTGCTTAGACCCTTTATAACGCTACATGATATTTTGTTAGATAGTTTCTCATGTGCTTCTCTTTAAAACACTTCTATATTATTATGCTTCTAACGAAAGTGCTTACAACAAAAACGCTTATTATTTAAAATCCACTCCTAAATCGAACCTTTATGTCCCCACATATGACATTTCGCTACCAAATTCGATGGCAGATTTTATTTAGATGCATTGCATGTAATGGCCTTTCTTCTTTATTTTGCCACCTATAAATTTCAACCTAAATCCGTGATGTTTGTAATTTCTCATGCCTTCGACGTTTTCTTTTCTGCAAAAGCATAAAAACCAATTGCAACAAGCAACATCAGCACAACCAGCAAATTCGATGGCAGAATTTATTTAGATGCATTGCATGTAATGGCCTTTCTTATTTATTTTGCCACCTATAACTTTCAACCTAAATCCGTGATGTTTGTAATTTCTCATGCCTTCGACGTTTTCTGTTCTACAAAAGCATAAAAACCAATTGAAACAACCAACATCAGCACAACCAGCAAAAATATCCCAATCTCTTGCAATGATTTGTACTTTTTCACATGCACTGGACTTGTACAGTAACTCACATGAAACATATTTATAGTTGTTGTGATGTCTTTAGCTAATTATATATTATCATTTGGAGTAAAATTTACACAATAATACGTTATAGTAAATTAAATTTTACTATCTTAACTTTGCATCATATAACAATATCATACTTCATATAATTAGTCCAAAACATCACAATAACGATATTGGATTGGGTGAAGAGTGGGGCTGGCGTACACCACTGTCAACATTTAATAGCAAAAAAATGACAAAAAAGTTGACAAAGGTCTAACAGTGTAATGAATTCGTAAATTAATGTATGACATTGTAATATTTAAAAAATAAGGTATGAGATTGTTATGCGATCCAAATTTAAGGTATTAAAATGTAATTTATCTAATATATTATTAAAACAGTAAAACGTTTCAAATAATGTTCTTATCCTAAACTTGAATCAATTTTTTTAATTGTCGCATTTGACAAGGCCTGCTGCTGTGTCGTGCGTGTTTGGAGGTACAATATAATTAAGTGACAGTTGTGGTCCACAAATTAAGTGACGTAATTTAAATGCCTAATTATTTCCCTTTTGACCAGAATAACCAATGATAAAGCAAGCACATTCCCTTTAGCAAATGGTGGATGGATGTTTCCCATTAGGGCAGAGAATGCCTGGTTTTTTTTTCCTTTTAGAATTTAGAAGGTAGGCTGATAGGATTTTTTACTACCTGTAAAAATAGGAAAAAAATACTTAAAAAATTTACAAGAGTACAAGGCTATTGTAGTATAGCAATTCAAGTAAGATTGTTCTCCATAAGGATTGAGTGAATAATTTGTATTTAAACTAATTTTTAATTAACTATTTGAGAACAAAGTTTGGAAAGAATTAATTTTATGACCTAAAATATTAAAAACGAATTTAATTAAAAAGATAAAAGAAATCGGCAAGAGCAAAGAAAACAAAAGAAAACGGTTTTGAAAATAAAGTTAAGCCCTAGAGTTCTGCCGTCACCTTAACAATCCTATGTAATTTTACCAATTATTTATGAATTACATGTGCAACTTTGAATGTTAGATTTTGCTAATGCATATTCTCCTCGTGATATTCAAGCAAGAACACATATTTAACATGCAACCCGTCTGTGATATTTAGATCAAATATGAAGATGCAAGATTTATTAAGTTTTGTGAAAATCATTTGAAAAATCATGCAACCCCTAAGAACGTGATATTCTCCTTAGGTGATATTACAATTATTAACCACAAGAAGCAATACTCAATCCTACCGAATTGCATCCGAATACTTATCTAAACATTCTAATGGTAGCTGAGCATTAAGACATAGAGGCAGTTTAAACACAGTGATTAATAATTCAATGTATGCATGCATAAAATCATAACCAATTGAATAAAAACTACATATTCATGCTAAGGCTCGTGACTTTGCCCTAGAAAACGGAAATTAGTTACGAACGACCAACAAACAAAAGGAATTTTATTAAAATAGAAAAATGATAGAAAACATGTTGAAAGAAAAATACAAATTGTCAAACACTAGACAAGTTCTCCAAATTGATCAATCTCCTTAATAAAAGGTCTTAAAATAAAACTAGGAAACATAATAAAATAATAAACTAGCAAATAAAAGGTTTCCTATTTTAACTAAAATTCAGACTTCTCAGAAAAATCAGACTTTTGACTGACCAAATCAACTCCGATTTAGTCCCAAAAGGTCTCTTTTGAAAGCTTAAGTCGTCCCCAACAAATCATCAGAAGGAATCTTCCTCAAAATATGTCATCCTGACATCCAAAATACCCAAAATATCCAAAAATATCTATCTGGAAAAGTTGCGCGTGGGCCTTTATTTCATTGTCACAGTCAAATGGCTTAGTAGAGAAATCTGATACTTTGGCACAATCATCTTGAAAGACTGACGAACATCATCTAATTGGAATCACTCCAAAATTCGTCCGTTTGATTAATTTATGCTCAAGTCAAATGTCCTACATTAGAAATTTAATTCAAAGTATCAAATTCACACAAAATAACCAATAAATTAATACTAAGATTAGGATAAAATATATAGTATAAAATTGACTCATCACATGCTACAATTTTATCAAGAATTCACGGTCAATAAATAGACAATCAAACTACAAATTGGTTTACTATTATATCATTTCACTTTGCTAAAAGAGGTTCTAATTTCAAATCCTATATCCGCTTGATTAACGAGAAAGCAAAAGTACAAAGATAGATAAGAATAGTAAGAAAACTTTATGGAATGAAAAGGAATTTAGAACACGAATACTTCAATCAGACACTAACGACAACATTTACCTCATAACTTGAGTTACATAATATGTGTTGCATACACAGAATAATAGATCGTCAGTAACACGTTAGTTTTCTCCAACCCATAATATGTACAAAAAGAAAGGACCCAAAGAAAAAAGAGGAATCTATACCATTAACACCAGATAATTGGCTCCTCCAAGTTAGGGTCAATATTTGATCCAATGAATTGTCTTGATTGGAGAAATGCGGCAGGGAATTTTACCATATGATTTGAGTCTTGTGGTTTACTTCATGGAAAGTTAGAAAGTGTCTACCAACCAAAAAACTAATACTTAATTGTAATACACAAATTTGATATCAAACTATTAATTATATTTCGAATTTTTGTGGAAGTGCTTATGTACGAGTCTTGGTCATTATATTTTAGTGGAAGATGCTGCAGAACCAAGATCCTTTCCGTATCTCGCTCGAAATTCAAGAATTTAAATATCTGAATTGTTAAAGAGAAAGATATTCGAACTCTTGGTTTATGAGAGGTAAGCCGATAAGAATGGGCTCATAAAAACTAGAAGATTTAAAATAAGTGGTTTATATCTCTAAATTTGTTGGTTCTGAACACAGAAATATAAAGAGCCTCTTAGTTGGACGCCGCAGACCGATTCAATCAACTTTAGTGGATGGCACAAGGATGGGGACCCTTTTTGGTCCTTTTGCACGACTCCAGGCGTACCAAGCAAATCGCAGCATTGCCCAGAAAAACCACTATGGCAAATATGAATCATGATGCCAACTAATTATTGGAGTTCTATTTTCTTCGAGGTGAATATTTATTTTTGAAATTAGGGTTTGGTCAATTACTATTCAACGCTTTTTAGCTGCTTGTTTAATCTTGTGCCAGCCTGGGCCAAGTTCTAACTTAATTAAGCAAGATCTTCGTGTTTAATTTTGATTCTTATTCTCATATTCTAAACGATGCTTAATTTTAATGAAATTGACAGGTTTTGCTATAGTGGAACAATCTAGTTACCAAGGTATCGATTATAAAGGTAGGACTTCTGGTTCTGAAACGAGGGTTTGGGTTCAGGAATAAAATACATACTAAAAGTCATGATATATAGTTTTAGTACCATAAATCTAACCACTGAAACTGTAAAGGAGAAACTTGTTCGCATCACACAGTGTGTTATAGTTGTATTACGTACATATACTCAAATTATTTGCAAAGAAATCTTAGGTTAAATATCTATCATTTTGATCGGTTTGTAATGCTCACTACAAGAAAACCAACTTTGCAGCCTAGATACTCCAAAAAAATCATCCCTACGATAATTTACCTAGAAACGTGCTAGCTAGTTACGAATTTGTGGGAAGAAATGAAACAACGTAGCTAGCGAGAAAGATTTGAGCACTAAAAGGATCGAATCAAACAACAAGATGATCCAGAGAGACTATGTGTCTCCACCTTTTGTGCATGAAGAAAGCAACAATGGCCAGGTTGTATGAGAATATTGGAGAGCAAGACGACCCTCAAAATATAAAGTAACACATTAGTTTCATAAATCTCCAGAAACATATGTGGCTGTGGTAGTAACACCTAAAGCTACTTTGAATAATATTTCTCTGCGGTACTGTTTCTGATAAACATATAGTGCTCTTGAAGTTTTCTGTCGGAAAAGACGAACAAAAAAACACACACTAGGTTTTAATATGTGAATGCAGATTAAAGCTGCAGCAGTATATCATCTTTAATTATTGGTTTGCTTATCATTATCATATATGCTTAATTGAAAAGGGAAATAGTATTCCTTTGCCTGATTGACCCTCTGTTTGATTTTTGGATCGTCGGGTTCGTTCTACTCTAACGACATCGATACTGTCTCCATCTTCACCTTCTGCCCAATTCGTCAGGTGTGGAGTTTTACCACAAAATACCTTGGTATTAGTTAGAGTGAGGTAATCATATTTAAACCCCTTAGTTTTCTTTCCCACCACCGATGTGGGACTTTAACACCCTCTTCGAGCATGTGTAGAGTTTACTGGAATATTTAGCCTACCAACCAATCGATTCACATTATCCTCTAGAATTGGTCGTCAGTTCAGATAAGGTTTGATTGGGAGTAGGGATGGGCAATGGTTATGGCGGACGGGTAATCGCGGTTATTTACCCATAACCGTTTATCCGTTGGGTATTTACATAAACGAGTATACTCATACCCATAACCGTTTATAAACGGTTAACCATACCCATTTACCCTTAACTATTTATAAACGGTTAACCATACCCATAACCGCATACCCATTTACCCATAATCGAGTATCCATTTACTTCTTTTTTTCTACCCGTCTACCTATATTTTTAACAACTTGAAAATTAAAAAGAAATTTGTCATAATTTTCTTTTTTCTAACTATTAAATACCGTTATAAGTACATTTAACATGTATTTTTATATTAATGGTAATATTATTTATGAATATATGCAATGTCTCCCAATTATTTGACGTTCAATCTATTACAAGAATCATGCATGGTTGTAGGTTAATTAATATTCTTGTATATATATATGTACGTATGTGTGTATGTAAGTACACATCAATCTGCTAATAAGCTAATTTGATAAATAGTTGGATTTTTATTTAGAAACATATGTTCATCGATCCAAACCATTTAATCGATTTCTAATTTTGGTGTCAAATATTTATTGAAAACTCAAGGCCAATTAAGTTTATATACACACACACACACACACACACATATACATATAGAGGTACACATCAATTGATAATAACATGTTTCTAAATGCTCAAGGTAATCATTATCTTGAATTGGTCAAAGCTCCAAAAGACTCCAAAACAAAACTGTCGAACACTCTAATGTTTTAGCACATTCAATCACATATATTAAATATTAGCCCGTTCTATCAACTATATTTTTTTTTCTCAAGTGAGGCATAGACATACATACATACATACATACATACATACATATATATTATGGCCTTTTATAACCAAATATATCTTGGGATACTAAACCCAGTTAGAAACTTTTTTTTTTTTTTTGAGCTTTACATATATTAAAATAAATGGTTAAATGTGTACCCATTTATAACGGCGGGTAATACCCATAACCATCCATTTAAATTTCAGAGGTAAACGGTTATACCCATAACTGTTTATTTATCTAAACGGTTACCTATAACCGTAACCATCAAATTTAAATGGACGGATAACCGCGGTTACCCATAACCAATGAGTATTTGCCCATCCCTAATCGGGAGTGGATTATCAATGAATTTTCTAGAGAATGCAAACTCAAACCTGGGAAAAAGAAAAGGAACAAAATTGTAATGTTTTAAGCTTAAACACAAGTTTCTGACTCATCATATGTTCATCTCGACTTCTTGTTTAATTTGCTTTCGCTGTTTGTTGTTTCTTAAGATTAGTGAAGAAAGTTGAGGTGGATTCACTCCCTTTTTCAATGTGAGATTTACTCTAAACATGTATATTTCTTGTTTGATAATATATTCTCCAATTTCCAAATTGAATGTTTTTCTTGCGAGAGGTGGAAGTTAAAAATGAATGTTAAAATTACTAGATAGGTCTTGAATAGAAAATGAATGATGAATGGTCCCTTGCATTTGTATGGCAATGAGTGTTTACGAATGGTCCCTTGCATTTGTATGGCAGAAATTTAGTCGTTGGAATTTCCAAATCTCCGGAGTCTTCTTTAGGTTAAAAGGTGTAATGTGACATGTCAGACTCATCAGTTTCACACTACTAAATCGACACAATTTGAATGTAAAATAAATGGTCTAGGTTTCACACAATATACCTGCCAAATGATGAAATTGGCACTAATCTGTTAAATTTCGTTTTGATCATGCTTTTATTCAAAGTACCTCCACTACTTTGAAATTGCACGATTGTACATGTGTCTTCATTTGTCAAATGGACAGTCAAAAACAGTGGTGTGTTCATAGGACCTTGTTAGATGATAGATATTAAATGTGAAATGTTATATACATGGCTATATGTCTATCATAGAATAAGAAAAATAAACTTAAAATTATATACAATCGGTTATAAGACAGATTTAATTTTTTTCCTGACAATAGAGAGCAAAGGGTCCCACCGCCTTCTGAAATCTGTAAACTTTCTTCAGTGGCATCTAATGATAGAGTACTGCTCTTCAGCTTTTCTTTCTCTCCTGATGAGAGTCTTAATAAAAGCGCTCATTATACCACAAGAAGTTGAAGACGAATATTTGTTAGTATTTGTATAATATAATCATCAATTATTTCAATTTGCTGGTGGATATTGTTTGATATCTTTCTAGCTTGAATATATTGATGGAGAAGTGCCCTAGTTCATCTACAACTGATAGGAAAACCATAGAAAAAAACAGAAGAAATCAAATGAAAGCCCTATTCTCCAAGCTCAATTCTCTTGTTCCCCACCAACGCTCAGGGGTCTCTCTCTTTCAATCTTCTTTGTGGGTTTCGTTTTTGCATTATAGATCATGTTTTCTTGTCAGACTGTGAGTCTGTTTATGTAATTGTTAAGATTATAATCCAGACTCACAGTTTGACACCATATATATTTGTCTGCCAATACAAGCCTGCTAAAAGAAATGTGTATTTTGTTCATGGGATTATTGTTACAGGAAGCGGCATCGCTGCCGGATCAACTAGATGATGCTGTAAACTACATTAAACAACTACAGACAAACTTGGAGAAGATGAGGGAGAAGAAAGACAGGCTAATGGGGGGAATCGAGAAGAGCACTCATTGCAACGCAGGCTTTGGCCGCTGTGCTGGACCAATAACCGGGGGATCACCATTGGTTGAGATTCATGAAACGGGTTCAGCTCTAGAGGTTCAGATGATAACTGGGTTGGAATACCAGTTCATGTTCAATGAGTCGATTCGCGTGCTTCATGAAGAGGGAGCTGACGTTGTAAATGCCGGTTTCTCAGTTGTTGAAGATACAGTTTTTCATACAATACATTCCAAGGTAAGGAAACAATTAATTACTACACAATTCATCACCATTTTGTTAGAGATATTTATGTTCTTCTGAATGTAATGTAGATTGAAGAGTTGGCACCAGGCTGTGCAGCTGCAAGGATTTCGGGGAAACTTAATAAGAAGTTTGTGAATGATCAAGCTGATGCACTTGGAAGCATATGAGCACTCATTTTTCAGCTATTGTCACCATTTGGGCACCGTGACCAATGCCCATTTTTCTTGTTGTGATTTCTTAATTTGGTCATCTTTTCAGGCTGTCTTCAGCCGGAAACTTTGTCAATCAAGCTCAAATGCCCTTGTGATGATCTGAAGCTAATATTTTCTAAGTTCTAAGCATTCTGAAGCTTACTGCAGCTTGCTAATAATATCGAAATACATGTTTAAGTCGATCTTAGCGTGAATGAGCTAGCTGCCTAGCGCGTGCGTGCACACACGCATAAAATTTGTACGTTGTTATCATATGTACTACTGTTTTGACAAAAATGAAAGACGATTTCATGCGAAAAGATAGACGATTCCCTACTTCCAAACCAAGTGATGTCAATACCATAGTGACATGACAAGCAAGAGCAAGGAGAAGTGTACAGTAAGTTTCAAGAACTAGGTCATTGGCATGCAGAGTAAAATAGAAAAAGGAAGGAAAGAAGCAATGCAGAAATATTATGCCTTCCTCGTACGTGCACAAATTAAATTTAAAATTTAATGAATATTTCTTGTAACCTGAATATATTTTTCGTACATGTTTTCTTTATCGACTTAACCTTTCTTTGAAGCTCACAGCATTCACCAGTCTATTTGTATATGGAAATTAATGATTCTCGAGGATGATTAATAGGGTGCTAAAATAGCTTAATATATAATTAGTATTGTTTAAGGAATAAAATGGAATTTGATTTCACAAAACGAATCAAATGTTTTGTTAAGCAGATTATAGAGTTTGCAAAGAATAAATACTCCAAAGCTTCATTAAAAAAATGCCGGAATCGGATTGATTTAGACAGTAGATACATGTGGGATATAACTTAAAACAATTCGTCCCGTATGTTTTTAGTTAGAGTTACACATATTGCCGACTAAAATAATAGTCGCCCATGATATTTAAACTTATAATCTCCTCTAATAAAGTAGAAACATGAAGCCATTAGACCAAACGATGGCTTAAGACATACTGCCTACTCGACAAATTGATAATTTGACAGTATTGCGAATGCAGCGTATGATAGCACAAGTAGAAAAGATTGGATTTTTTTTTTTTGGGTAACCAGCTACTGAAATCCACAGATGAATTTAGAAGAATCGAATGAATCAATACCGCCCATGCCAATGCTGTATGGCTGTCGTCAGCTCTTGTCGTGAGATGTTTGGTCAAGTCTTATAATGCGCAAAACTCCCATTTTATGTTGCTGAGGCATATGCGCCTAAGGAGAAAGTCTTTGCAACTGAAGTGAGAGAAAGCTAATTAATCCATCAAGAGTCATAAGTGATGCATATGACTATAGGAAACCATTAAAGCAGATAAGATTTGAAGAGTGATTTCAGAATTGAAAAGAAACTACGAAGTAAATATAATTAGCACTCGCCCATCAAATATGTCATAAAAATGTACAAGTTAAAGGACTCGAATTGAAGTGCAAATAGACGAATACATTGTTTTAGCCAAACTCATCTGGTTCACACCTGTTTGATTATGATTTTTTTTGATGTTTCAATTTCAGTATTAATAAAAAAAAATTCTATTAGAACTTGAGTAAATTGTAGCTGTGGTCCCTTAACTTTAACTCAATTGGAGCAATAGTCCCTCAACTAAAAATTCATTACTATTGGTCCTTCAACTTTAATCCAACTAGAGAAATGGTTCCTCAACTTTAACCCAAATGTAGCAATGGTTCTTTCAACATAAGTCATTTTGACAAAACTCTGACGAAGTTGACCAAAATAATCATAACTACACATTTTAATGAGTTGAGAAACCCCAGTTGTAGCAATAGTCCTTCAAACATAACTCATTTTGACAAAATTCTAACGAAGTTGACAAAAATGACCATAGCTACACATTTTGATGACGTACCAATAATAATAAATTTTTAGTTGTTGGACCATTGCTACAATTTACACTTAGAACTTATATTACATGCTTGACGAATTACTTATTTTCCAAAACAATCTTAAAACCCCAAAACAATATAATTGGGCTAGAAACGAAGCCCCATAAATACAAACAACGGCCCAGTGGTATAACGGTAAATTACTCATGCTATAAAAAACCGTACGAAAACTAGGGTTTTAAGCACAGACCCAATCCACTGTAATCACAGCCAAAAGCTTCTTTCGCCCTCTGAATCTCATAAATCCAGCAATCAACGATGGTCGAAGGTTTCGAAGTCGGCGGCGTACCTTTCAACCCCGACGGGTGGGGCCCACCGGAGAGCGCCACCACCCCAACCACCACTTCCAATTTGCCCCAAAACGTCCCCTTCGCCCCCTTCTCCCGCTCTGAGAAGCTTGGCCGGATCGCCGACTGGACCCGCACCTTCAACAATCCTGGCCGCTCTAAGAACCCATCGGACGCCGTCTTCGACTTCTCCAACGACGAGTCCTTCCCCGCCTCCGCCGATGACGACGCTTCGTTCCGTCTCGTCGATGGAAAGCCCCCTCCGCGCCCCAGATTCGGCCCCAAGTGGCGGTTCCAGCAGCAGCGACAGCTCCCCCACCGCCGTGACGAGGAGGTCGAGGCCAAGAAGCGCGAGGCTGAGAAGGAGCGGGCCCGCCGCGACCGCCAGTACAACATGAACCGGTCCAACGTCAACGCCCCTCGCCGAGAAGCCGCGGTTTTCAAATCTTCTGTTGATATCCAGCCGGAGTGGAACATGCTGGAACAGATCCCCTTCTCCACATTCTCGAAGCTCTCGTTTTCTGTACCGGAACCCGAGGACCTCCTCCTCTGCGGCGGACTCGAGTTCTACGATCGCTCCGTCGATCGAATCACCCCCAAGAACGAGAGGCGGCTCGAGCGGTTCAAGAACAGGAACTTCTTCAAGGTCACCACCACCGATGACCCCGTCATCCGCCGCCTCGCAAACGAGGATAAAGCCACAGTCTTTGCCACCGATACGATTCTCTCGACTCTCATGTGTGCACCTAGGTCAGTTTACTCTTGGGATATTGTGGTTCAGAAAGTTGGGAACAAATTGTTCTTTGATAAACGTGATGGGTCGCAATTGGATTTGCTTTCGGTCCACGAAACCTCTCAGGAGCCCTTGCCTGAAGCTAAGGATGATATCAATTCAGCTTACTCGTTGAGTGTCGAGGCTGCTTATATCAATCAGAACTTTTCACAGCAGGTTTTGGTTAGGGATGGAAATAAGGTCACGTTCGAGGAGCCTAACCCTTTTGCGAATGAAGGAGAGGAGGTTGCTTCCGTTGCTTATCGCTACCGGAGGTGGAAGCTTGAGGAGGGAATGTATCTGGTTGCGAGGTGTGAGGTGCAGAGTGTTATGGAGGTGAATAACCAGAGGTCGTTTTTGACGCTGAATGCGCTTAATGAGTTTGATCCGAAATATTCAGGTGTCGATTGGAGGCAGAAGTTGGAGACTCAGAGGGGAGCTGTATTGGCAACTGAGCTGAAGAACAATGCCAACAAGTTGGCTAAATGGACTGCACAAGCGCTCCTGGCCAGTGCTGATTTGATGAAGTTGGGTTACGTTTCAAGGGTTCATCCTCGTGATCACTTTAACCATGTGATTTTGGCTGTGGTTGGATACAAGCCCAAGGAGTTTGCCTCGCAGATTAATCTGAACCAAAACAGTATGTGGGGGATTGTGAAGTCGATTGTGGACTTGTGTATGAAATTGAATGAGGGAAAGTATGTGCTTGTTAAGGACCCATCGAAGCCCCAAGTTAGGATCTATGAGGTGCCTCCAGATGCTTTTGAGAATGACTATGTGGAGGAGCCACTGCCCGAGGATGAGCAAGTTCAGCCACCCACGGAGGAAGGGCAAGGTGCTGAGCCGAATGTTGCTGCTAATGATGTTGAGGATAAGCCGGTTGATGCTGTTGAAGCTTGAAGGGTAATGTTTCTTGCTGCATTGTCTACTGTAATATGTGTTCCTTATTGTTTTATATATTTTGAAAATTTTGGTATATGTTTAAGCATTTTAATTACGTTCACTGTTGCTTGTTGGTCTTTGTCTATTTGATTTCCCTGTGAATCAGGTATTAGTTCTAGTTTGTTAAAAGTTTTTGATTATGAATGTAATGGTTTACTTTAGTCATTGAAACTTCAACTGACTAGACAGTGCCAAGTTCACAGATCACTTCTTGCCGAGTCGATTCTAGGCCCCATTCTTCATCAGATATAGATTCCATTGTTCCTGTATCATGGATTAAACGGTGAGAGAGCGGGGATCAGTGTATGATGTTAGGAGTCATTATATTAGAGACAAATTGGATTGTTTAGGATTTATCCTTTTGTTGGGACACTCGTGTATTTCCAGAATCACTCTGCCAAATTGTAGAGTGGTTGACTGAACTCTTCTCGTTGCTGATCTTGAAATGAAATCCTGGGTTCTGGGATGAATGTGTTTAACTTGTTGAGGTCACTAATTGACATTTCACGTGTTACCTGTTGTATGATGCATTCGGACTTATGGTCATAATAACATTGGATATCTCTTGATCGTATATAGTTGATTGATTCATCGTTGATTGGTGACTGCAGATTTAAATCGATTTTCACAATTGCTGAGAACGGGGAAACCTGGCTACATCTCTTAATAGTTGCGAAGCGAGAGAAGATTATAAGGCCATCAAAGACTTGTATCTGAAGTTAGTCCAACTTTTGTTGCATCGTTGGCATATAGTTTTTACGAGCATTTTGTAGCTTTTCCATCTTTTAAACTGGCATGGAGTAAACTAGCAGATCATGGGAATGGTTTTGTTTCTTCTCTCTTTTTTTTTAACCTGGAGCTTTGTGATATGTTATGCTATTTTACAAAAACTTGAATTTTGCCTTAATATTTGGTATCGAAGTCGTTTACCTTCCTCAATTTTGCGATATCATGATGCTTAATGAACTTGCTTGGTTTCTTGGCCATGTTATTCGGATGTTTTGTGTCTCGTAAACGCGTTTGCTTTCTGAGTGTGAAGTTAGTAGGATTGCTTGTGCTTACCAGCTCTGGAGTAGCTCTAATTGCTCAATAATTCCATCCCTTCACCCAGCCAAACCATAGCAACTTACATGATGTTAAGAGCTCGGAAGTGCTTTTAAAGTGACGGAAAGCGATTTTGGGAAAAATGTTTTTGGAACTAATTTTTAGTAAAAATCTAACTAGATTGTGAAAAAACACTTGGTGTTTCTCGAAAAAAAAAAAGCACATATTTGATGCCTCGTACAAAAAACATTTTAAATGCCTTTGAAACTCAAAACTATTTTCTCGAAGAACTTTTTTTGTCATTGTAAAAGCATTTTCAACGAGTCCGTAAGCAAGTGTAACATCTGATTGAATAATGCAATACCACATGTAATATGGGGGATTTCTGGGCTTCAGCCTCGTTTTCACCGTAGAAATATACTGTAATTGCAATTTCATGCTATGGAAAAGGGGGTACATCAGCAAGAACATGCGAAAATCAGATTGGGGTTGAAAAATTTTAGATGTTACATCCCGTTCCAAAATTCTTTCTATTTTATTGTACGACATGTGGACATTCCGCATCGGGATGTGTCATTGTACAGATTTAGGATCGATTATGGGCCTGACTCGTGGTTACAGCATAGAAATATAGTTCCACAGCCCTTTATGCAATGGTTGTTATGTGATTCTCTAAGATCAACACAATCATAGATGTTGGTTACGTTGGATGGAATCGTACCCAAACCTATCCGAATCATTTCCTCACCATTTCTCATTGGTTTGTATAGGAGGGAATGAATAGGAATTTGATTCCAGATCAATTTGGATCTTAACACGTCTCTATTGAAGAATGCAAGAAACTGTGCATCACAAAATTTCACTTGTAATGAATGGATCCTCTACTAGTCGCACAAAATCTCACTTATTGAACTAGTAGGTAGTAATACGCAAGTTGGAGAACAATAACAACATAATTAGTAGTGGGTTGCTGGCCTTTTTCTTTATGATCGTGACGATTTCCCTTCATTCTCTCCCTTCCTTTACTGCTTGGATTAATTGCAAGAGCTTAACATGAACTCTCAGAATGTTAGTGGGAGTTGAGAAGTCCAATATCTATAAGATCGGACAGTAGGTGCTCACTACTTGACAAGTCATGCTAGCCATGGCATGCCAAGAACCCCGCACCTATGTCCTCAGGGGTGACAAGCCCGCCACACCCATCACATGTTACTTCAGTATAAATGGTGTGTCGAGCTTGGGACATTCTCTCCCATTGTAAAACCATAGTACTACCATGCCTCATAAAGTAGAAATGTCTCACAAATTACTGGCGGGAATGAGGAACACTAGCTTGGATTTTCGACATACAAAATTGCTGTTAAATTCCCAAGTGTCAACTAAAATCATATGGATTTTGTAACTTGAATCCTATTAGCCAGATATGCATTAATTTTCAACTAATTCGATGGTATTAAGTTCAACCTATACATGTCCATTGAGAAGACACATGATAATCGGCATGCATTAGTACAAATAATAATGTCTTATAATCAGAACCACTATCGGCGCTGCTAAATCATAGAGTTAAAAATGAATTTTCATGAAACATTTCACCATCACATGACGTTTTTCTTTGCAATTATATATTAAATAGAATATTACAGTAACGATAAATTCATTTTATTTCTTGTTCTGCAACAGTTTAATTCTCAATATACTATTAGTTGAGAGGGTGTGGGTGAGACTTATTATTATTTAGTGTTATAATAATTTTCACATTTTTCCCTCATGCATTTTAGTTTTTGAAAATATTGCAGAAAAAAAAAAACTAGAGTGAAATCACTGATTTAAAATGTTTAACACCGTCACCTTTTCCATAAATCCTAATTGAGTTCATGGAAAAAAAAACTTCAATATTCTCGGAATATAAGGCCGTACATTAAATTTGAAAATATAAATTGATGTATAATATATATTTTCAATTGTTCCTCTATTTTATTATGACGCGTAATATACTGCCTTTTATTCCGGTTACATTCTAGAGCTTGTAAATATGCCTAAGAATATATATGCCGCCCAACAGGCTCTCAAAAGATCGATTCAACCACAACGAGTGCCTTGTAAAACATAAAATGGAGTTTGAGAAGTTTCGTATGTGATATGATCGAGTTAAGGGGAAAATCGAGTCTCTGCTTTTAGGTTTTTTTAATGAAAAGAAACACACTTTTAGTTTCGGATTTTGATGCAATGCAATCATGGAAATGTAGAAAAATCGTTGTTTAAGAAACTGCTTCTAAGAAAAGGGCACGAAATCATCAGCATACGTATGTGTAGTCATCACAGCAATAGATAATGTACCCAATCATCATCACTATACTGGCATTTGGAATTAAAATGTTAGGAGCCTGGCGACTTGGCTAGCCATGGTCGTATGGACATTTCAACAATCATTTTCTTTCTATAAAAGCAGTAAAACTGAAAGAAAAATATCAAATAGTGCGACTTCAATACTACGTACGAAACACTTAAGAGTTACGAGTGTGTTAACCGTTAAATTTGATTTTCACAACTATTAAATTTCTTATTTTCAATCTTAACTATTTATTTTCTATATCACGCAATACGCATTATCAAAGAAAAACTGATTGTTTCGTGTCAATCCTCCTAATGATAACATACGTGCCCGAGAGGAATTTACAAACACTTGAATGCATAAGAGGAACGTAAACTTGCAAGCACCTACTCCATTAGGCGTTTGACACACAAGATTTTGCCCTAGACATGCATAATGACCAATCATGAAACCTAACTTGTTTGTGCATGCACATTGTTCAGAGCCAATAGACGACCACACAGAAACTGCAGTTAAATCCACACACCCGCCAACTTATGTATGTATGTATAGTATAATCCAGGAATTTCGATGGATGAGACCAAGTTAACCAACCACGTAACATTTTCTCTGTTTTCAGTTCAACCCTAAATATTCTACTCCACCACGATATTGCTTGATCAGGTCCCACTATACACATGATTTGATTTGACTTATAACTCTCTCACATGTCCAAAATTTTAAAGCAAACTGTTGATCTACAATGATATCATGATGGTGTGTTCTGACTCATTATCCGTTACGAGAAGGACTTTTACATCTGTTTGGTAAAAACGCCAATTTTTCAAACACCAAAGGGGCCGCACTGCAGTTCCATTTTAGGGTTCTTCGATGTGATTTTACGGACACTTCAAAGAATCCAATGGCTTAAGGAGTTCAGTGCACTGGACTGCATGCATGCCGAGGTTCAAATTTTTGGTCTCGTTCTTTATTTTATTTATATATTTATTCAAAGCGAAAGCTACTATCATGTCTGCCATAGGACAAGCAGTACCACATCTGATCGTTGAAAATACGGTAAATTACATAATACCCTCTCAAGGTCTATTACAACCCCTTAACCTCATATAACATCTTTAAAACATTTCACTTTCATACCTTATTTATTATTTTATTTCAATATAGTACCTCAGTTATATTTTTCATCTATTGATCCATTAAGAGCTGACGTGACTGACACATTTATGTCGCGTGGTTGTCAAATATATGACACGTGGAAAAAAAAAGGTTTTAAATTAAAAAAAAAAAAAAACCTGAATCTTCTCAAACAAAGGAAAAAAAAAAAAAACAAACAAACTGAAAACGCAGAACCCACCACCCCCACCTCCCCGCAACCCCTCCCGACCTCTCTTCTCCCTCCCGAGCCTCCCAAACACCTCCCTCTCCTCCACTCTCTTCACCTCCCCTCTCATCCAAAAACACACACTGAGGATAACACTCCGACAGCCCCATGGACTCCGACACAGCTCCGCACTCCTCACGCACTACATTCCCTAACCCCATCTCGGCACATCGACCGCCTGATCAACTACAACCAATCGCCGTCCAGGACCATCTACTCCGATAGGTTCATACCCAGTAGATCTGGTTCCAACTTCCCCCCTCTTCGACATCTCCAATACTCCATCCGACGGCCGCGATGACTCGTCAAGCGCCTACGGCACTCTCCTACGCGCTGCCCTCTTTGGACCTGACTCCGCCGGCGTCGTCCCTCCGGCGACGCCTGAGAAAAGGAGCACGATTCAGATGAACCCTCCCAGCCCCAACATCTTCCGGTAATGCACTCGTTTTCCCCTTTTGGGTTCGATGATGTGGTCACCGGAGTTCACCATAGCCCCGTCAAGGCTCCTCAGAAGGTTCCCCAGTCACCTTATAAGATGACTTTCATCACTTTCTAGTCTTTTGGCGATTTGGGTTTGGTTTGATTTTGGATATTGTGAATTGGGTTTATATATATATATATATATATATATATATATATAAACGGAAGTTTTGTTTCTTGTTCAGGTTTTGGATGCACCTGCTTTGCAGGATGATTTCTATCTGAATCTTGTCGATTGGTCTTCGCACAATGTGCTTGCTGTTGGCTTGGGAAATTGTGTTTATTCATGGAATGCTGATGCCTGATGGGGTGGGTTTTGGGATGGGAGGGAAGGTGCAGAGAGTGGAGGAGAGGGAGGTGGTTGGGAGGTTCGGGATGGAGAATAGGGGTGGGGAGGGGTTGCGGGGAAGGTGGGGTTCTGCGTTTTCCTTTTTTACTTTTAATTTTTTTTGAGAAGATTCAAGTTCTTTTAAAAAGAAATTAAAGAAAAAAAATTGCCATACAAATGTAGCAGTCACACAGTTCTTAACGGATTAATAGATAGAAAATGTAACAGATGTACTATATTGAAATGAAATAGTAAATGAGATATGAAAGTGAAATGTTTTAAAGATATTGTATGAGGTTATAATAGACCTCAAACCAGAAGGGGTATTATGTAATTTACCCTTGAAAATATATCACTTTTTACTACAAGTTAAACTAACTCAGTATATGCACGTAAGTTGAACCAAAATCTAGATCAATTACCATTCATTATTGTAACCCAAATAACAAAGCAGTATTATTTCGAAACAGCCATTCCTTCAAGTTCAAACCATGCATGGGCAGGGGGAAACCCTAACAATGGCACATTAATCTGGGATTAAGAGTTAACTGACAACAGAAAGCCCCATTAATTAACACAAGCTCTAATAAACTGTAAAATAAATTAACGAGGACATGTGGGCTCAAAGGCGAATGGACCGACATTGTAGAGAAGGAATGGGAGCTTCTGGGACATAAATGGCTTCGCAGGCTTCAGGAGAGCACCGCTCAGTCCACCATGCAGATCGGACGGCTTGGAGCAGGCGGCGGAGGGAGAGGAGACGAGTGACACCTTGCACTTGTGAGCTCCAAAGGTGGTGATGGTCTTGGGTGCCGTGATAAAAAAGTAGCCATTTTTATCAGTGGTTTCCTTCACAACCAATGGGAACTTTCTGTTGTTGCACTGTAGCTTTACTGTAGCACCTGCCCAAAAAAAAAAAAACAATTCAAACAAATTATTAGAAAAATGAGTAAAATCAAACCATGTGAATTTTGTAATTTTCATAAAATGGATGTATACCTATGGACATGAAGAGAACACTATTTTAAGGTGCATAAAGTAAAAATTAGACTAATTTGGACTAAACCAAGAACACTAATTTTTTGTTTATTTATATGTGCAAAATATGTACATTTTTTTTGTTTTGAAATGTATGTAAAAAGTAAACAAATTTTAGACTAACCAAGAACTGGCTTGGCGCCGTTAAGGGTGTCGACGCCGGAGTAGTTGCAAGATTTGCAGTAAACGACGCCTTGAACCGCTACAAAGCTCCTTGGGAAAGGTTTCTTAGGTGGGTACATAGGAGGGTGAACCGGTGGGTGGCCGTCGTGGTGGTGGGGGCTTGGTGGGTGAACCGGAGAGTGGGCTGGTGGGTGCACCGGAGAGTGGGCTGGTGGGTGAACTGGGGAGGCAGTGGGTGAGTGTGGGTGAGGGTTGGCGGTGGTGCTGGCCGTGAGTGGGTGGGTGAGCCGGTGGGTGGGTTGGAGGACTGGCGGGTAAAGTGGTAATTACATTACCGAAGACAGTGAAGCAGCTCAGTAGGAGGACTGAGAGCTGCACAAACACTGCAGGAGAACCCATGTTTCGTTTCTTTCTCTAGTCTTTTTTTCTAGAGAGAGAGAGAGAGAGAGATGGAATGAGTGGCTCGAGAGAGTGAGATTTATAGGAATTTAAGCCAGGATTCCCTGCGGGTTTTCTTGGTAAATTTGGTTTCAACTTTTTTATTGCTCTGGGCTGGTATTTGAAGGGGATATAATTAATGGACTTTAGAAATGTGAGAATTGGAAAAATAATAAAGTAAAAAAATAAAAAATGTTATTTGTGGAGGAAAATAATTGGCTCCTTTGGTCAAGAATTCTTTAGACTATGTTTGGACGAGAGTATTTCAAGTTTTAATAAATTGATACTTAAGTTATAGTAAGTAATGTAGAGAAGATTAGAAAAGTTCTCAAGAAGGATTTATAGATAACATCTCTCACATAAAGATTAGCAAATTCCTCTCACATCCCTATGCAATGCACATGGAGGGTTTTTTCTAATCCCTTTTATATTTACATTTTGTAATCCATTCCTTATTAACTTGGCATCAATCTATTGGAACTAATAAAACCGTCATCCAAACATGGCTCGTTAAACTTTATAGTTAAATTGTTGTTTCACATGTGTATATAAAATGTTCTTTTATCACTTTTAAATAAAACTGTGAAAACACCATTTGAGTTACTATCCAGACGCATGTTTTAGTGCAAAGGTATCACCAAACTTCTTTATGGTATCAGAGCATGTTGATTCACGTGTGAAGTTAAACGGTCACACGTGCTCACTCAATTCGTGCACATCACCCAATTCCTATAGTCCATGTGTTTCGCTTAAAAATTCTTCACACGTAATGGGAGTGTAAGGATGTGAAAGTAAAAGAGTCACATATCAATGAAAGGAAAAACTTTGTAAGAACTTATTAAAAATTGGGTTACTTTATGTAATATCAATTAATTTTATAGTGAAACTTAACTTTTTTTGCAGGGTAACTTTCGATAAAAATTTGGTTAAAAGGTATCATTTGTTTCACATGTATTTGTAAGGAATTTTCTAAAGACTCTAGATGGCTTTAGGCTAAAGATTTAGTTGACTGGGATGATAATTGTGAAGAACATTACGTTAATAAGCTCTTCTTGATTAACATTGAAGGCATCCTCACATACTTCTTGTTTATTTTTGTTTATAGACTTTGTTTAATTCATTTGATTCGTCTATTAAAAAAAAATATATATATATATATATGTTAGAAATGAAAATAAATGCGTGAATAACATCACTTAAAGTTTTCTTCTGATATTGGCCAAAATAAAAGTTTTTTGTTTAGATTAGAAATAAGTAGTGTTTGAATTTAAATACAATCTAATTAGTATAATATTCATCTATCTATATATAAAGCCAATGAAAAAGGTGAATAGTAATTTTGGTGTCACCAAGCTTCAACAAAAAATATTTGGACAAAAATATCCCCAAGACAAAAAACTTCAAAGGCATCCAAAATAATGCATCAAATAAGGCAGGGCATTTTTGTCATTTTAACAGTATTTTTTTAATAATTAATTTTTTTGTGCTTTTTTTATATTAGTACCTCACAATAAGTTAGCAACAATGTGATTCAAGTTCTCTATTTTTAAACACGTTCAAAACATTTTAAGATGCGTGTGATGTCGGTTATAAAAAAGGTCATTCGCATGCGGATAATAATGTGATTAAATGAGTTGTCAAATGATTGTTTTTTTTAACAAACGATATTATCTACACTAAGGGGAAGAGGGTGGGCTTAGCCTCATAATGGGCTAGCAATAATGTGATTCAATCAGTTGTTTATTAAGTATTATTTTCTCTATTTTAAACACGTTAAACATCTTAAGAGGCATGTAATGCTGGTTATAAAAAAAAGTCTTTCACACAATAATGTGATTAAATTAGTTGTCAAATGATTTTTTTTTAACAAACGATATTATCTACACTAAGGAGGAGGGGGTGAGCTTAGCCTCACAAATCAATTGTTTATTAAATATTATTTTCTCTTTTTTTAAACACGTTCAAAACATCTTAAGAAGCGTGTAATGCCAATTATAAAAAGGTATTTCACACGCGGATAATAATGTGATTAAATTAGTTGTCAAATATTTATTTATTTTTTTTTTTTTTTTACAAACGATATTATCTACACTAAGGGGGAGGGGGTGGGCTTAGCATCACAATGGGCTAACAATAATATGATTCAATCAGTTGTTTATTAAATATTATTTTCTCTATTCTTAATGTAAATTCTATAAAGATCGATTTTATTATGTTGATTCAGTTGTTTTAATTGGTTTATGAGGGATTTGTTCTAACATGATATAAAATTATTTATTTACTTCAAATATTTAACTTTCTTTTTGTCAATTTACGCATATAAATATACTAGAATTGTGTACAAGCTGCACAGAGGGGCACGTGGCCAGCAACGAGTAGCCAACATTTGGAATATTTCCCCATGCAGCAAGCCAAATGTAGAATTTTCCAAGGCCTTCGAGGGCTGACCCAAACCCTATATTAACTGGGTAACTAAACGGTACTCTAGGTCTTGATTCTCAGTTAATTTTCAATGCTGCATATAAAACCTTGGTTAAATACTTTAACAAGAGAGATTTTCGATGAGTCATAAATACGATACAATATAATAAGTAGTAATTATATAATTAGTTGAAAATTTGAAAGAAAATAATTGTGAGATTGCTCACATTCTCAATCTCAATAGTAAACTTCTTGTGGGAGCTTTATGTGTTGGGGTGCCACCTAACAAACGCCATGCCGTCTTCTTGATTACGGTGGCCACTAGTTAGAGTGTCTAATGGCCGACCTCGGATCCCTCTAATTCAGATTTGACCCGATTTTTCGGTTCAAATTAAATGTGGCACATGAAGCAAATGAACATTAAAAAGACATACACTTACAGTTTACTCAATCATAATTTTTCTCGAGTTTTGGGGCATCATGCACTGACTTCATAGGTCATAGCCCAATGGTTTTAGTTGACTCTAATGCGGCGTTTACTAGCTAGCCTCTTATTTTAGTTTATTCACATAGTTATGATTCACATAAATGATAATTATATATGTTGTGTATAAGATATTAGAATGCTTTGTTGGATGTGCAGGCATACGAGAAATAACAAGATTAATAACAAGGATATCCGAGGTAAAGTAGGAGTAGCTGTAATTGAAGGTAAGATGAGAGAAAATCAGTTAAGGTGGATTAAACACGTGAATCGAAGACCTAGAGGTGCTCCACAATTACAAGACAGAGATTCAAGGCAAAATGAATAGAAGAAGACCTAGGAAGACTTGGAAAGAGACTCTAAGAAAAAATATGTAGTGTTTGGAGCTAACGGAAGACTTGACACAAAATTGAACGCAAAAACGTTATATGATTCATACAGCTAAACTCACTAAATAGGATAAAATTTTGTTATTATTATTGTTGTTGTTGTATCGTTTAACAATCATTACGGATGCATTGCAGATATTGTGGTAAATGTTCAATTTGTGATGTGGAATGTTGTCCTACATCACAAAGCTAAAAGACCTTATAATGAATGTTATTATAAGAGGTTGAATTATCTTCTATATTGCAAATTGATTAGAACCTTAACTTTCTTCATAGTACCAGTGCATAATTTGCTCACATGTAAAAGTTTAAGAACCACATATATTCCATATCACTCTATATGAATTGCCCACGTATTTATATTGATTATGGTCACACATGAGTAATACACCGAAGAAACGGAAAAGGATCTGAATCCTTTTTCTAGAGATCCAACGATCGTAACCGTTTATCGTACATCGTGCGGTCAGAAATCATTTCAAAATTTAAATTTAAAATTAAATATAAATAGTACCTAATGAAAAATAATCGCAAGATATACGATGAACAATCACGATCGTAAGATTCCTAAAAAGGATTCGACGATAATCCTTTTCCAGAAGAAACCTCGACTTCCTTCCCAGTTTACATAATTTATCAAATTTTAACTCAGAAATCATTTAATTCCCAGACCAGCTGGGCAGAGGCTTCCAATGCATGAATAAAAAAATTGCCGCACAGAGGATCTAAGGTTGATATATTATCAACCGACACGTCCGATATATAGTGTACCGGCCCCAGTCAATGCGTTTGTTTAAATTGTAAATGATTTGCAGACTTACATAGAGACATAGAGCTCTCGATTCTAGAAACTCTGGTGAGTTTCTGATTTGTTTTCCCTCACAATCCAACGCAGCAGATCTTGATTATTCTGGCTTGAAGCTTGTCCTTTGGATCTAAAAAACAAAATTTGTTCTGATTAACTATTTTATTTTTTACTTAACGATATTGGGAAATGGGGTTAGGCTGAGTCAAACAATAACCTAACAAGTACTATTTTAATATCAATGTTATTCATGAGAGTAAAATCAGACCTAATAATTTCTCTTCTAAGTGAAGAGAGAATTTTTTGCTAGAATCATCAGCAGAAACAATCAAGTGAATCCAACCCCCCGAACAATGCCTTATTGTGTTTGTTCAAGTTGTATTCGTCATAACTTTGAGACATTCTTGAGCACGAGCTTCTGTATTGTGGGATCGTTGTTAATCACTAAAGTTCAAGGATAATTTTATAGGATGACAATAAGGTCAGCAATGTTTTATGGCATGGAGTGTAAGATGGTAAAAAAATAACATGTGCAAAAAAGAGTGTGACAGAGGTGAGAATGTTTCGATGGTTGTGTGGGCACACAATAAATAATAGGATAAAGAATGAGGATACCCAAGGCAAAGTAGGAGTGGCCGTAATTGAAGATAAAATGAGAAAGAATCGTTTAAGGTGATTTGGACACGTGAACTAAAGACCTATAGATACTCTAGTTACAAAATGCGACTCCGAAACGGAGACTCAAGTCAAAAAGGGTAAAGGAAGACTTAAAAAGAAACTTTAAGAAAAAATATAGAGTACTTAGAGCTAATGGAAGAATTGACACAAAACAAAGTACAATGACGTTCTATAATTCATACGACCGATCCCACTCACTAGAAATTTGGTGGTTGTTGTTTATTGTATGGGATGCATGGCCATCATCGACGACGAGTGTGTAACTTGCTTGCAGAGTCTTCGCGTGCCCAAGAAGATCAATCTAAAAAACAAGACAATGTTAAGCCCACGGTACACCATGGCTTCTCAAGCCATTTAAATGTATGCCCAAAAACCAATCATAGGGCCATTTGATGTGGCCGCAGTTCAAATCAACTATGCACCCGAGCCACCAAACCTGCTAAAAAAACTAACCCAAAAACCAGGTCATGTGTTGCTTACTGCCGAAGAATTGAAAATTGCAGCCACAACCCTTAAATTAAGCATTGAAGTCCCAATATGGAAAAGTTGTTCCCTTGTGACCTAACAGTTATGAGTTCGAGTCGTGAAAACAATATATTTAGAAAGTAAGGGTAAAGATAACCATTACAAAGCGGAGAACCTTATTTGCTTGAGATTGAAGTTTCAAAACAAGCAAGTTACAAAGTGCCCCTTTCATGCATGTGTAATGCGCACTGGATTTTCAGCTTCTGGCCCAATCAGAATTGTGGCTTGTATTGCAATGGCATTCAAATCTAACTCCCCCAAGTTGTGCTATATGCAGAAATGTTGTGGTTTTAAAACACAAATGTCTGCATCCTAACTAATTCAATTCCTAAACGTGCGTAGTGGGTGCATCCACAATTTTTCACTCATAAATGGACATGCCTAATAGGCCAAATCAGGACAAGGATCGAAATGTTCGTCCCTGTCCCCTCTAAAAGAAGAGATACTTACAATACATGAGGATTTGAGATGTGGTGGTAGTTTCTTAATCAATATGACGCTACGTGAGAAAGTTATAACGTTTGATGAAGCGTGTTAAGTTTGAGACTATCACATTGGCAGATCCATTTGATACAAATCTTTCTCCTCTACATATAGGTTTGAAACATAACAACATTGACAATTTTGTTTTAAAAATTTTATTTTTAGATAACAAGAATTTCGCTACACTTGGGATGTCATTTTGATGATAGCTCAAAGCCAATGAGTGTTGGATTAATCATTGGTGTCATTTTAGGAATAACTCAAATCAATAAATACGTGATTAGCTTAAGATACCGCATGAACCGTTATATCCGATAGTAAGTTTTCTCCTCTAACACCACGGAATGGGAACCAAAAAGAAATTGTGGCATGCATGCAGTTAAGAACAAGATAAGGGTCTTGGCAGACGCGGGAGTGGAAAAAAATTTCAATTTGTCGAGAAGGCGTCTGGCACACTACATATCAAGTAGTTGCATGTTTAAAATAAAGTTTTAACCACTTGTATAATGACACTTGCTATATCAACCCATTAAAAAATCTCTCGAGATTATGGTCCCTTGTTTCTACCTTTTACACTTTCATTGTACAGGTAGGTTGGCTTTTAGTTCATGATGTAAATGAGAACTGGATTCACCTATCCTTTTCACTTTTGCCCTCATTTGGACCCGTCATTTAAGTATCAACATCACTCTGTCTGACTTTGTGGTAAAGGCAAATGCTACTTTTTCTCCAAATATTGAAAACTCTCATCCGCCCAAATTTGTGGAAGGTTCAAAATTCGGATTCCAAATTGTGGTTAGCTTCTAACTTCAAAGAGATTAGATGTATGGTTCTTTCTGTCTATTGATCACCGTATAATATGCCTAATCTAGGGCTTTACTTGGTGTCTGGCATTGACAGGATTGGACAAGTGTTGAATCAACCTCGCTCAGGTCAGAATTTAAGGGAAAAACTTGAGTAGGAGGCCTGACCATGTCATTTGGATATCCATTTCATAAAAGCATGCGGCTCCTTATATTTTATTCTTATTTGACTTACCTAATATGATAGAAAGTCATATCAAAGTTTCTCTTATCAACTAGAGACACGTGAATCTAATTATTTCAAACTATAGTCCAACATCATAATCCAATCCAAACCATAACTACAATTGTTATTGATGCACATTGCTCGATAATATCAACGAGGACACTAGTGCAAGTAAAACTATAATCGTGTGTCAACCCACCAAACCTAGTTGTACGGAAGTTGAGCCTTGTAACAATGCAATCCTTAACTGTTAGATCCTTACATCCAATGTTTTATTCATTCAGTGCATTCTATACACTGCGGCATGGTAGAGTTTTCGGATTATGAGGCTATGAAACATAAGAAAAGGAAAAAAAAAGGTCTAATTGCTTAAGAAGGTTCAATGTGTCTGAGAAAATGAAGGGGTGGTTGTTGTGTGTACTCTCACGTACTTAATAATTGGCATATAACAAACAAGTCGGTGAACTCTCATAAAGGGTAGACTCATTCAAAGTAAGTTATACCGACGTTGGATAAGATGTATCAAAAGTACAATGAGGCTCGTTCATGTGTAAGAGTGTTTGACCGTTTGGCTAGTGAGATTGCAAGACTCAGTTTTTCTCAAGGTCGAACACGTATCTTCTTCTCCTTTTTCTTGTGCAAATGCAATGACGAATGGTTTTAACTAATTAAGTCAAAGCGATATTTTAGATAAGTTGGACCTAGATTGCATCCAAATCCAAAGATAATTTAGTTAAGACTAAAGAGAATTTAATCCTTGTTTATAATAAGGGGTGTAATATTTACACATCATATTTTACTTTTTACACGCCCTTCTAATTTTCGGCCGTCGGATCGAATGAATTAAAGAAAATCAACGAATAAAAATTAATAAGGAATGTATAAGAAGTAAAAATGAGATGTGCGGATAGCATATCCCTATAATAAATGAGTTGGCTTTGTGTTGTGGGGCAATCTGCAGATTAAGTGCACTATGTATGTTTGGTATGGTATTTGACTGATTGAATAATTTGTCTAATTTTAGTAGCGTAGTTAAGACTTAATCCACTCAAGGGTAATCTCTCAAGTCAATGACAACTTTGAAGCTCTATTGACGATTTTATTTTTATTTTTCTTTATAAATTTATACATCTTTCTTACAGGCTCACAATCATTAGCCTCATTTTAGATTTTTTAACGTGTTGAAAATATAGTTCGGTATACTAAGTGTTATAGTGTAAATAGTGAGATATTTGAAAGAAAAATTTATCAATACACTTGATGTATCGAACCGTGTTTTTAGCATACGAAAAAATTTCTACACCTTTTCATCCATGAGATGAGATGAGTGTCATAATACATTTGGTGTATCGAATTGTATTTTTGACAATTGTAAATTTGTTAATCACGTAATGAGTATTGTAGACACATCTATTATGTGACAACAAAACTTGTAATGATAATTGCCTTAATTCGTCAATCATGTGATGAACATTGTAGACACATCTATTATGTGACAACAAAACTTGTAATGATAATTGCCTCAATTCGTAAATCATGCAATGATTATTTATAAGTAATAAAAATAATTGTTTATCATTTGGTTTATTAAATTAATTTTTTATAATTGCCTAAATTTTTACATTAATGAGTGGAATTAGTGAAAATGAATTGATCTTTATGATGATAAGGAACATATACGCACCACACTCTCCCCAAAGCGCGTGAGCCGACTCCCACCAAAACATTTCTTACCAAACAAAAGACAGTAAACCAAAGTCTGATCTCATCAAAACTCAGTCCCTCTATTCTTCCCTCCCCCTCTCAATTTTCTCTCATTTACTTGCACTTTCTCAGCAACCAAACAGAAAATAAATCAGAGAGCCCATCAATGGAATCCTCACCCAGGCACCACCAACAGGATAACCCAACTCCATCTTTGCTTCCCTCCCCAAATAGCCACAGCTCCAACAGCAGCACAACCAGCTCCAACAACAACCGTCACCTCAACGGCGGAGCTCCGCCAACAACCCCGATTCCCCATCCTCCTATACCCTACACCAGATCCGAACCCGCCAACCCGTACCCGACCACCTTTGTCCAAGCTGACACCTCCTCTTTTAAACAAGTCGTCCAAATGCTCACCGGCTCCTCCGAAACCGCTAAGCAAGCCTCTTCGAAACCCGCGTCCGACCCGCACCCGAAAACCCACATCCCACCAATCAAATCCACGCCCACAAAGCAACAATCCGGATCCGGTTTCAAGCTCTACGAGCGCCGGAACTCCCTCAAGAACCTTCGGATTAACCCGTTAATCCCAGTCTCCAGCACCGCAGCTTCCGGATTCTCGCCGCGGAATCCCGAGATTTTATCTCCGAGCATCCTCGATTTTCCTGCTCTGGTTCTCAGCCCGGTCACGCCGCTGATACCCGACCCGTTTGACCGGTCCGGGACGGCGAGTTACGGCCCAAATCCAAATGGGTGTTCGAATTTGAACAGGGAGGCGGAAGAGAAGGCGATTAAAGAAAAGGGTTTTTACTTGCACCCGTCGCGGAGCACGACGCCACGGGAATCTGAGCCCCGACTGCTGCCTCTGTTCCCGACGACGTCGCCGAGAGCTGCTTCAGGTTCATCATCTTCTTGAATTAAACGTGATTTTTTTTTCAATTTTTAGTTTTGTGTAATTTTAATGTGTTATTAATGTTGACATTGATTATTATGATGATGAGGGAAGGTAAATTGTAATGGAATATTTGCAGAGAAATGAAGATAGAGCCTTTAATCAATTGAAAATTTTAATGTATGCCTCTCCTTTTTTCTGAGAAATGCTAAGGATCCCTTAAATTATTTTTAACACAATATTTTATAATATTGTTGTATAAATTACGTTAAAGTGTGTAGTGACATAAAGTTTATGGACGACTCATTTTGAGAGTCTCCTCAACATTTATCTTCAAATTTACATCAACTTATTTCCTAATGCTTGTTTGGATGATGAGAAAGTAAAGGAGAAGGGAGAAATTTTCAGTTTTTAGTTTTGTGTTCCAATTTTTATATGGATATTAGGCCAATTGCGTGAAAAAAGTAGAATTTTATTTTAATAAAATCATATATATTTTAAAATTCAATAGAAACTTACATGAAGAGCTTTGGCGGTAAAATAAGGAACATATCAAGTACATTAAGAATCTCTTAACCTAGTGTTGCATTATTGTTTTGAAACACGGAGCAAGAAAGCGGGGAGTAGACACCAAACCACAGAGCTGACGAAGCACACTCGATCTTATTTTTTAATCCCCTCTCGTAAGGAATTAACTTGGCTGCTGAACATTTCAGCAGCCATTCCTACTTACAAGTTACAACCAATCTCGTGTGACACATGTCCAAGTTTTGATTAAAAAAAATCAAAACTTGGACACGTAATTAAAACTTAGACTCGTGTCCAAACGAGATTGGATGTAAGTAAGAGTGGCTGCTGAAATTTCAGCAACCAAGTCTTGTTCCTCTTGTAATATATACGAGAGGAGAATCTTTGCCCTAATTAAATAGCCTAACTATTTGCAAGGAAGGAAAAATATTTAGAATTTGAATTGGGAGTGAATAAGTCAAAATGTGGGGGTGTGAATTAAATTCAATGGAATTATGAATCACCATGCACTGCATGAGAGGTTGAATTATGCTGTTCTGAATTCTGATATGGTCTCTGCCAACTCTATTTTCTTCAATAAATGGGGAAGTAAATAGCAAGATCTAATTTTACTTCCAAAACCTTTTGACATTAATTGTGGCCGTGTGAGAAGAAGTGGAGATTAATAGGAGGATTGATTGAGTAAAGCGTCGTGTTATTTACATTTATTTTTATTTCTCAGTACTTCTGTCAAATTTTGATCGTTGAATCAAACGAATGGAAGAAAATCAAAGGATACAAAAAAAAAAAAGCTTGAATTGTACTTCCTTAGAGTAAAATAGGGTAAAAGAGCATAAGGATAGCTGTCAAAGAAAGAGTAGAAGAATGGGCAAGGAATCTTAAACTCTTTTGTTGTGTTTTCTCAGTGAGATGAAGATGCCAAGCAAACTAGGGCAGCCTGCGTACTGTGTGCACAGTGTCTCATTTACGTTTTTATCAGTTGGTCTATGAAATTGGAGATTTCAATCAAAATGATTTATGAAATAGGAAATTGATCAATTTGGTCTCTAAAAACGACTTCCACAAGTTAATTTGGTCATTCGGTTAACTTTCCGTCACTGTTAGTGTGTTGATTTGGCGTACGAATGAGTTTCACCTATCCAATCATATTTTGCAATTATTTGATCAATTTGTTTGGAGTTCTTTTTTTGTGATCGGTAGCATGAATTAGGCCTTTTTTTTCAGAGGGTTTGAAGTCGAGTGGTTGGTGAGAGAAGAGAAGTGGGTTGAAGAGTTAGTCAGAGGGAGATTTGGGGACCAACTTTATACATTTTCTATTTTAGGGACTATTTTGATTGCAAGGTCCAATTTTATGGACCAATCTTGATTTAAATCCGTTATATTTATGACATGGTTGTTTTTCTCCAAAAAAAAAGATTTGTGTATTCATTTTTTTTTTTACCCTACTTGACATGATTTACTGAAAATTCCTCGCTTCAGAGTTGTTTCATCAACGAAAGAGATATAACCAATAAATATGATACAAATAATTATTTGGAGAAAAACACCCATGTCATGAGATAGTGAAAGTGGAGGAGGAGGAGGAGGAGGAGGAATGCGGGACTTGTGATCAAAACGGGAAAGCCAGAAAACATGGCAAGTGTTGTGCAGGTTAACAAAAGACTGCTTCGCCTCTTGTGCTTTTTGTTTGTTTGCTTTGCTTGCTTTTGCGGGCGATATTTTTGTAGATTGCCTTGTTTTGCACTTTGCTAGTATTGTTGTTGAGGGATTGATTGCGGATTTGAAACTTTCTATGTGCGCACTTTTTTGGAGACTCATTTGGCCTTTCCTCTCTTCAATCAATATCCATCACCTCACTTCAATTTTGGTCAAAAACACTTGTATCTCTTTGTTAATATTATACTAAGGTCTGTGACAGCAACCATGTCATGACGACAATGCCGTGAATATTTTTTAAGATAGAAAATGATTCTGAAAAAATTATAAGTGTTTTCTAAACTGGAAGCGCTTTGTGTATATTGGGCATAAAATATTTAGAAGTAGTTCTAGGTGTCGAAGCACTTAATGGCTTCAACTAGAATCTATTTTTTTTTTGAAAGCACTTCAAGCGTTTCTTAGAAATAACACCCAATAAAAGTTGAGTGTTTTTTTTTTTTTTTTTTTGTATAAAAACGCTCCTAATATATAACGCCTAATAAGTACTTATTATAAAAACTTTTTCAAACGACTCATTGAAAATATTGGACTGGCCAATATTTTGACCTAGATTCAAGCTTGGCCCAATAGATTGGATACTCAACGAGAAGAGTTTGGTTCAATCTAAACTCTAAAGATAGGTTCATCTTCATCCATTGGGTCAATTCATCATATTATTTGTCAACCTAATCTATTTTATATATGTTGTAACATTTAAGTGTATTATAATATATACCACAAGACTAATTGGTTAGATTTGAGATTGGGATCGAGCCAAGCACTACTAAAATGTCAGGCCACCTAGCCGACTCTTAGTTGCATGATGACATCACCATGCACTCTCGATCTCACTACTTTGATTTTAGTTTCATGAACGGCCTTTTATCTTAATCCACAGCTTATTATTGCGTAGCAAATTTACCAACTACAAATCTTATTTTAATAAACGAAAAGATAAGAATTTTGTTGGTATATGTGAGTCTTATTAATTAATCTCACTGTATCGTTCCCTGGGTGTAATAGAGATATATTATAGGAAATTGATTTTTGCTTTTTTCATTTTGTCTGCGCTCATCTCCTCGTATTTTGATTTTATTTGATTTACTCAATCTAAACGCAAAAAATAGAAAAGAAAGTGCAGGAAGAAAATAAAAAGAGGGCAGAATTCATTTTCTTTGTACAACTGCAGCAATGCTATTTCCAGATGCAAGTAGAGGAGAACTAATCCAATGTGGAAAAGCATGCAATACAATTAATTATCAAGGGCTATTGGCCTCATTGGTTCTACGTAATTTGCATGCATGCATGCATGCTATTCCCAAGAACACTGGAAAATTAATAAGCTCCAGAAGAAAAAAATAAAAAAAATAAAAGAAATCCTGATTCCTCATTTTATTTAAAACATACGTACCGAATTATATATATCTTGATTTTCATTTCTTCCTTAATAATAATAATAATAATAGGCATATAAACCAACACATTCACTTAATATTTTTCTTTTAAATTAAAACACCAAAGGAGGAAATTAATTATATAAATCTTACAGGCATAAATGATGATGATGATCATGGTGATGATCGATGAGTGATCCCACTTTCATTCTCTCTTCGCTATATATCCTTGTACGTACGTACCCTTTATGGCCATGTTAATTAACTGGATAAAATCGATCATCGATCAGATTTAGCGTCTGGCGCAGCGGGTGATGTACCGGCAACCGCGCTTGTAAGGGTTAGCCCTCTGCCTTCCTTGGCAGTTGTAGTAAGACCGACCGCGGCGTCCGCATGGAACAGCATTGCGTCTCAGGGCACCATAGCCAATGTACCTCGTGCCGCGGCCTCTGAGTGTCCTACGAGTGCTCTCTGACTCCATCATCATCTCATTCTCCTCTCCAATCAAGTCGCCGACTTTGCTGTTGGCGCTGTCGAGCAACGACTCATCATCGTGATCGCCGAAGTGGCTGAGAGTCCACGAGGCATCGTGGACCTTGGCCGATGACCTAGCCACCATGGCCAAGACCACCATGAGGGTGATCAGGTAGAGCTTGAATCCCATCGTTGGTGTTTGTTTAATTAGGGGTAGGGTACGTACGTACACAAACAAATTAAAAACACAATTTGTTTGTATGGGGAGAAGAAAAGAGAGGGCTTTATTAATTGGCCTCTGTCTCTGCCCTTCCTGACAGAAGGAAGGAAGGACAATGAAGTATATAGAGGAAAATGTCCAGCTGATTCGTTGGGATAAAAAAAAAGGGTCAAATGTAGTTTGTTGGGTTGGTGTTTTTGGTGATTGAACGCATATTTTGGGTGCCCCCTGCCCGTTTCTTTCTCCTCGTTTATCTGTCACATTGTTAATATAGAGAGACAGAATGCTAACATCCGTCGATTATATACAAGTGAACGATTTTTCATCTGTCGATGAACGTGATCTCACATTCATTAACGGCTGAAAATGTTTCAAATACTCACGCGCGACTGACGGTAACATTTTGTATATAGTTGTAGTTTTTGTGTTGCATGTAAATATTGTTTAAACGTATAGGACAACTGTTTTTGTACCCGCCGTTTGCTGTAATTGGAAGATAAATCCAACTTTTTCTCTAAGGTCCTCAATTTTTATGGCTATTTTATGTCGTTGACTGATACGGTTAACCTCTTCTGATTCTATTTTTTATTTATTTATTATCTCTACTAATTAATAAAACACTCATTGTTAACTAAAATCTTATGAAATTATTAGTTTAACCCTCTAATTAAAACATAACATGAATAAGAAATATGTGGCAGAAATGTAATTTCACATAACCAAATTTTGCTGTTTTTTTTTCAAAGTCTCACCTACATGTAATCCTAACATATCTCTAATTAAAAAAAAATAAAAATAAAAACTTCCCACATCCACATTCTCTATCACTCTCTTCCTCTCTCCTTCTATTTCAAAAACAAAAATAAAAAATTTTCTCATACACTTTATCTGTGTCCATATGCTAGTTATTATTATTATTTTGCATTTTGACACCTCTTTGTGAAATATGGCACATTGGGTTTGAGCATGAATGTAAGAATGGGCTTATATATACGTAGCCCATATCATTGTTTGTATTCCGTTTTGCACTAGTCCCAATGTATTCACTAGGATTGGCTCGAGATTGGCACGTTTATTAGAGCAGCTTTCACACTGTATGAGTATATCAACTCTGATACTGCATAGAATCAACATTGGTTCAGGTGAGACTAAATTATGAGAAGCCTTACAGATGTTAGAGGTGTTCAACAGATGGTTTGGTCAAACACTTTCACTAGAATTATTCTCAATCAAAAGAATTAAAACTTAATTGCAACGTAACCTTGCATGTTATATGTTACCATTTGTACTTATTTTTCTCGTGACATAGAAGTATATGTCATGTTATATGTTACAAGTAAGTTTCTCTCAACGTAAGAAAATAAAATGAGGGGTAAAATGATGGCAATTCCTTCCAAATTGCCAATTACTCACTTGAAGATTTCAAAGGTTTTCAAGCCAAGACATGATGATCTTGATTTATGATGGGGGTGGAGTCTGGACCCCTATCAAAATGGGACAATCCAGAACTTACCAGAAAATTTAATTCTTAATCTTCTCTTTTCAACATTTAATCGTAAAAAAAAAAAAAAAAAAAAAAAAACCATCTCATCAAACATTTTAGGTTGAACTTAATGAAAGTAAAATCATAGCTCTTGGCATCGTTTGAAACCATTAATATTCTCATTTTAACATTTTATACTTGGGTTGATTGAACAATTGAACACATTTGTCTTCCCATCGTATCCTCTATTGCTGATGAGCGAGAAATGCTAAAAGGATTGTGTAAACGTATGCAAGAATGCATAAACTTTCGTGTAGAAGTATTTTGCGTCCGGTCAAGTTTTATAAATGATATCTGATAGAAAAAATGGTGATTTTAGATGCGATCCCTATTTATCAACTTTTTTTATTGAAATCTTGTTGGCTTTCAATTTTTTTATTGAAGTTCTTGAAATTAATGCAATAATGCATTTCTATGCAGGTTATTATAATTTTAAATTAAAATTTGATATTTATAGTTACTTATATTAATGAGATTTTAAATAAAATCCAATATTTGTGGGATTAAAAATAGTAAAAAATAAATTATAATTATATAAAAAAGTATAATTTATCTTAATGACATGATTTGTCACTACATAAATTATATTTAAATAAAACCCATGATTTGTTATTACTTATATTATTGACATTTTAAATACAAAAAATTGGTAATTTCATTCGGTACATTTTGCATACAAAAAGTTGGTAACTTTTATACAAAAAAAGTGGTACATTTTATAGAAAAGAATGGTTACATTTTGTATAAAAAAAAACAATGGGTATATTTTATATATATAAAAAACAATTGGTACATTTTAGATTAAAATAAATAAATAGGTCTTACATTAGAAAACGGATACATTTTACATAAAAAAGGTAGTTACAAAAAAAAAAAAAAAAGGGTACATTTTACTTATAACAGAGTGGTACATTTTTAAAGATAAATGGGCACATTATTAGTAAATTATTGGTGCAAATAAAAGGTTTAAAAAATGAGTACAAATAAAAGTTTGAAAAATATGGACACAAAAAGAAATTAATATATTTATAAAAATTAAAACTAAAAAGAAAATCGGTACAATTTTTTTAATAAAAAAAAAAGGGCTGCATATTAAAATGGGTACAAAGTAAAAATAAAAATATACGATACAAAATTAAGCCATACATATATGTATCAAATGTAACGTTTCAAACACTAAATAAATATATTTAAAAATAAAATTTAATTATATTGACATGGAAAATATTTTATTATTGAAATAATTAATGACGTTTATTAAAATCGAGGGATCTTGATAAAAAATTAAAAATGAATAAGATTTTAATCAATAGAGTTGAAAAAAGAATAATGAAAACCTAATTTCTCTTCTAAAAAAAAAAAAAGAAGAAAAACGATGTTTGCACTACCCACACAAAGGTTTCATCAATGACTATGAGATCTTTAATCCCACAATTGCTGAATGAAGATCTACGAGTCCGGATCCTAGGCGGATCGTCTTTGTAAGGATTATAGAGATTCGTGAATCGTATTCGTTTATCGTACATCCTGAGATCAGAAATCATTTTAAATATTTTTATTTAAAAATAAACATAAACAATATTTGATAAAAACTGATTGCATGATGTACGATTAACGGATACGATTTATGAATCTCCAAAATCATCACTAAAAGGATCCGGAGAGGATCCTGTTGGCATTGCTTCCATAAATGTAAATTGTGTTAAGGTTGAAAATATTGATTAAAGGGGTCCTAATCAGCAACCTAACAACAACTATTCGTGGACCCGCTTTGATGATGTGGCCATACATTATCCACGCTCATCAATTCATCATATTTTTTTGATCTATTATAATTACTCCCCTTTTGATTTTTTTGATTTTTCCTTGTTTTTATTCTCCACAGTCAAAGAGGATAATATTAATTAAATTGACGGCTAAGATATCCTTATCACGACGATCTTAACGTCAAAATATGGACTTTCACGTGGGACCAAATAGCCATTTTGCCTTGTGTTCTCCACCATGCGTATATGACCTATTGGTAATGTTTTTAATCTTGAAAACCCACAAAATATAAAGGTTTTTTATATTAGGATTCTATAAAATGTTGAATGAATCAAATTTTAAAATTTAATATTAAATGATTTATTTGTCTTTCTATGCAATGACAATTGTGACCTTATTAGATTTAAAAAAAATAAAAAATTTCTAAATACACCCAAAATCATTTTTAACGTATTATTTATCTTCTTCAACTATCAAAACCCTTATCATCATCCATTGTTGAACAAAATCCTAAAAAATGAAACTACAAAATGTTGATTGAGAAAAATTATTTTCGGCAAATGGAACACAAAATCAATGTTTCGAAAGCTTCACATAAGGTAAGACTTCATATTTTTCATTGTTTTAGTGATTTCGACAACATCGATGATCATTTAATCTTATTTTTGCTGTGTTATTTAAGTTTCTATGTTCATATTCATCTCTTAGGGATCACAGGGATTACATGAAGAATTAAAATTTAAAATTACCACCAAATATTAAAAACACACGCACATGGGTTTTAATTGTGGAATTGAAAACAAACCCACATATGCTTTAAATCCCAACCAGCATCTTTTGTCAAAATTCTAGGCGGCATCTTTTGTTAATCTCATTATTCAAGACTTAGTACTTATGAATCTCATAATTCAAAAGCCATGGCCCCCGAATTGATTGCAGAGTGAGTCAATGACATTTATAATTAAGATGCTTTCTTGCACTATACTACGATGCTTTCTTGCAGATCGATTTGATTCGACCAAAATATGCACAAGAAAATGAAAACAGCAAGGTAGCTTTGAAATTATTATTGAAAGATGTTCAAATAAATCTAAACATTCTTCAAATCATTCAATTTGAAATAATTCAGCAAACTAAAAGTTTAAATGTTTAGATTTAGTCCATGAAAATTACAAATGAGTGTTATAAGATTTGAGAAATAAGGGGTGTATCGAAAATATGGGGTGTGAGGGTATTATGAGGAAGTATGTGGGGTGTCTTAAAATAATTTTTAATTGAAAAAGAAAATATGGAGTGTATTAAGTATGTGGGGTTCATTCAACAATTTGTGATGTGTTAATATAATAAGCCAATATAAAAGAATAATGTTAGAGAGAGACTAAATTGTTAGACACAATTTGCAAACTAAATGATATGTCGTTAATAGGAATGAGTACGTTTATCAACGTTTAAGTCATAATCCACCTATCAACTTCCATATCATTTAGTTTACAAAATTTTATCTATATATTTAGTCTTACTAGTATTACCCAATATAAAAACACCCTTAAATATTACAATTCGAATTAAATATAGTAAACGACATAAATACGTTTGGGCTTGTTGTTTAACAAGTCTCACAAATCTTGCCTTTCCTTGGAATTCATATAGTATGGGCCCAAAACAGACATGCCAAATCAAAGCTACGTCAATCCATACAACACGAAAAATCTAAAACATCAATTTTCAGAATATAACAACGACAAATAACCTATTAACACGTGAATTATCAATTCTTCAATTGCTTTTTTTAATAGATCATTGCTTCCTTCTTTTTATTTTATTAGCATTAACATTGCGTCTCACAACAATGTATCATGTTAATGCTAAGAACAAGTTGTCATCCTCTCTGTCTAATCCGATGAAATTGATGCTTGGACACGAATCACATGATGACAAGTCATTTTAATTATTCCCCATTTTCTAACATTGGATAATCAATTATTTTATTCAAACATGGACTAAAGAATTTATTTATTTTTTATTTTTTGGAAACTACGTAGACTAAAGAATTTGGAAAAATGAAACGACAAATAAAAGCACTTTTGTCTGTTTCACAACTGAAAGACAAATAAGGGAAGACCCCCATGATTCTCTCAAGTCTCCCCTTCCATTTGTGTGCTTTTCTGCTTGGTGGGTTTCTGCAGCATCAGTTAAGGACTCAAACTTTGGCTGCTGAGTTTATTAACTGTAGAGTTTGTTTATGCTCTCAGGGGGACTTACTTTTAGCTCCCTTGTAAAATTCTCTTCCTTTTCAACATGTTCAGATGAAAAAAATTGTTTCTTGATGTTGTTTTGCTGAATTTTACTAGGTTTTTTCCTTTCCATCCGTAATTTCTATATTTGTGTTCCATTTGCTGCTTTACTCTGAATTTGATATGGGTTTCTTCTGACTTTTTTTGTATAATTAAATGTATTTATAATCTAATTAACCAATTAAACATGATTAAAGAAGTTGAGGCCCTTGAGGGTAGAGTTTAGGTTTGAAAGACTCTTGCTTTTAGGACAGTTTCCACATTCATTTGTTTGGATGATGATCATTATCTGCTGGGTGGCTAAAACCCTAAAAGTCAATAGCTGCCTACTTTCTTTCCTTTTGCTTTGTGGAATTTTTGATCTTTGAGAAATTTAGTGGATTTCAGCTTCAACTTTTCACTACTTATCATATTAGGAATCCATCCCTCCCTAAATTTCCACGAAATTGGTTAGTGGTTTTGGGTTTCGGTTCAGTTTAGGGTTTTTATTCCCACCTTTAGTTGTCCAATTATGCTCAAGATATCGTTAAAATGCGATTTTCTTCGCAATCTGGTACTGCCTGTGGCAGATGCTCCTCATACTTTGTTTTTGCACTAATTTATGATGTTTTCTAACAGATGAGTTATGCCATAAGCATATTGCAGCTTGCACAAAGGAGATAAAGAACACCTGAAGAAGTTTTTCCAGTTAAACATGAAGGCGAATTCACCTTTGTCCCTCAAGGATCAGAGAGAAAGACAGAAGTTTTTGATTGAGGTAAATTCTGCAGCTACATTTGGTACCGCTTAATACTAACTCAAAGATCTCAGATAATTGTTGTACAATTTTTCTTTGTGAGTCTCGAAAATGTTGAAACATTTGTCATCTCAGGTTGCAATCAGAGAAAACCAGTTGTGGGGTATGGTCCATTCCAAAGGTCTTTTGAACTCTGAGGTTCAGGACTTGTACCGCAAAGTGCGATCTAGTTATGAGAATCTCATACTGAGTGATTGTGAGCAGTTGGACCTTCAAGACATCGAGTATTCTTTGTGGAAGCTTCACTACAAGCATATTGATGAGTTTCGCAAAAGAATAAAGGGAAGTTCAGTGAATGCAGAAAGCAAAAATAAGGTGGTGCTACGAAATGATATTCATATAGAAGGGTTTAAAGTCTTTCTATCCGAAGCAATTGAATTTTACCAGAATGTGACTGTGAAATTAGGAAAATGTAAGAGTCTCCCAGAAGAGTACGTGATAAATAGAAAGGAAGGCGACCTTACTTTTGCAGAACAGGAAAAGATGCAGAAGTGCCAGTTTTTGTGCCATCGCTTCTTGGTATGTCTCGGGGATCTGGCTAGGTACAGAGAACAATATGAAAAGCCTGATGTGCAAACCCGAAATTGGTCAGTTGCGGCCACTCACTACTTGGAAGCGGCAGCAACTTGGTCAGATAGTGGAAACCCCCACAATCAGGTAGATTACTGCTTCCCTGATGGTTACTATTACAAGAACTAAATTTCTTTATGAGATTTGCATGTGTTATCTTGAACAATACTGACTTGAAAGTTACATGTGAGTTTGTTTGCAGTTGGCTGTATTGGCAATATATATTGGTGATGAATTACTCGCTTTGTACCATTGTATAAGAAGTTTAGCTGTTAAAGAACCTTTCCCTGACGCCCAAGATAACCTCATCCTACTGTTTGAAAGGGTAAAATTGGACAAATTACAAGAACATCTATTGTTTTTAGTCATTATATTCATATTATCTTCTGATACTCATACTTGGGCGGTTCTCATTTGCTCCTTACAATCTTGCAGAGCAGGTCATCTCATGTATATTCTCTTTCAAGTGAGGTCCGCTTTAATTTCTTAAACCCATCTGAAAGAAGCGGTGGTCAGACTTTTTCACAGTCGAGCGATGATAATATGGTGAAAGCTGAGAATGTTTGCTTCATGGATACAAAGTTATGGTCTCTTATTATTGGAACGCTAAGTTTCTTTCACATTAAATCAAGGTACTCACTTAACCACTATGGAGTGATGCTACATTTAGCTGTTGAATTTAGGTGGTGCATCTTATGTTGAATTGTGACTGTCCACATTTTGTTGTTACAATGCTACTTTATCTATCCTTACATAATCTCTTAACTTGTCATGTACTTCTATTCGGTTTCCCAATCCGTAGCAGCTAAGATTGTAAAAGCGAAAAGATTTTTAACTTGAGCTTACATTGTTACTTAGTTAAGTTGTTAACTTGCTTCACATTGCTTGAGTGAAGTGATGTTTCGATGAAGATTGTAATCGAGACCATGTAATGTTGAATCATTGAATCTATTTGCATTTGATCTATGCTCGTTTTTCCAATTCTTCATTTATGTATCAGATTCTATGTTGTTTGAGTTCTGATGTTCTCTGCGGAACTTTTTATGTGAGCAGTGTAGATGAATTCCCCTGTGCTTTTGCATCTACTATGCGAGAGTTGGATGCACTGATTGCACTAGATGATACAGAGCTAAAAGCCACATTGGAGTCATATCAACGTATGGATTCGGTTAGAAGAGGCCCATTTCGAGCACTCCAAGTTGTTTCTGTACTAATCTTTACCGTACAGAATCTAATCAAGACCCCTGAAATAAAAGAATCAACAGACAAAATTGACATCCAGCAAAAAGAGCTGACACAGTTGGCACTGAATGCAGCATTCATTTTCATGGGGCGCTTTGTTGAAAGATGTTCAGAGGCTGGTCCAGTAGAGACTTGCCCCCTTCTACCAGCTGTGCTTGTTTTTGTGGAGTGGCTAGTCGTCGTGCTGAGTGGAGCAGAAACGTATGGGGTCGATGAAAAAAGCAGAAGTGCGATGTCTTACTTTTTTGGTGCATTTGTTGATCTTCTGAAGCAATTCAACCTCAGCGAGGATGAGGCCAAGTGTCCAGAAGGTACTCCTTTGTGGGAAGACTATGAGCTGAGGGGATTTGCTCCGGTAGCTTGTGTTCACGCATCACTAGATTTCTTGTATAATCGGGAACATATAGACAATTATGACAGCGGAATTGATTGTCGTGCTCAGAGAATCATCAAGGCTGCAATGAAAATTGCAGGACAGATCAACTGGTTCTCAAAAGTGGATTGTCTATGACAAATCTCAAAGAAAATTTTCCAAAGCCGATATGGCAGAGTCAAATGAATATGCTGACGGGAAAGAACTAGGAGGACTTGAGTCCAAGAATTCTGATGGTAAACTGAAAGTGCCTAGTCAGCATATCCACGAAGCGCTGAAAAAATGCGAGAAACAGATGATTGGGGAAAACCCAAGTTCGACCAGACAATCTGTTGACACGGAAGAGGAAGAGGTTATTCTCTTCAGGCCTCTTACAAGACATAACTCAGCACCACTCAAGATTTCCTCTCCTTTAAAGGATCCTAACTCTACGAAAGATATGGCAGATCAAAGTGTACCTTCTGATGAGTGCTTGCGCCGTGCCACATCACTTCTTATAGCGCAAAACAAGGCAAAGACTGATCCTTTATCTTCTCATGTCAACATCGCTAATTTTTGGCGCAACATGCCATTTAATCAGCAGGAGCCTTCTGTGAAGGAACAGCCACCAATAACCGCGGGGCCTCCCTCTCTTAATGCTTGGGTCCTGGACGGAGGAAATTTGAACAGTAATAAGGACAAAAGCACAAGCGGTATTAGTAAATGTGGCTCGAGATTGAGCCCCATTGAGGAAATAGCTTCGGAATTTGTGGATGTTCTGTCCATCAGTGAAAATGAATATTCAATCAGCAGTCACGAAATTTCGAGCACTCAATCCTCTTCCTCTACTTATACAGCTCCTCTGCCTTCTGCTCCTTTGTTGCCAGATGACGCTGTTTGGTTTAATGGTGGAACCGAATCTAGTTTCATCGACTGCAAAAGCTCCGCAGGGATCAGCACTGACCGACAATCTGTGTGACGCTGATGCGACCCATTCACAGGCAGGCAGCTATGCAAACTGGACTGCAACTCAAGGGCTACCAGATTATAGTTCCGGCATTCCAAATTTTGTGGATAAGTCACCCGCCTTGGCATCAAATGACATCATCTGAATGGCTGCGTCAGTACAGAGAAAGTCTCAACCTTGGCCATAATGCTTGGCCAAATTCTCTTCATCCGCCCAGGAACCTCGGAAACTTGTCCGATTATGATGCTACCAGGTTAAATCATTTCAACCGATGGGGACATCACGTGGCTTCTAATCCGCCAATGTGTACAAACAACCCTCCGCCATTGGTTCCTCCTTTTCCTCTAGATTATGGTGATGCAGATGGGCAAAGAAGGGAGAAGCTTCTTCCTGGCTATCAAAGAACAAGCCCCTACGGGTGTGGCGCTGTGAGGGATGTAAGAAACGAGCAGCGGCCGCTTCTGCAGTACCTTAAGGAGTTAGAAAGGAAAGTGCAGCATGATCCCACTTTCAGAGGTCCTAGTTATTTGGACAATTGAGATATATTTCACATGTAGAGTTGATAGTCGCAAAACATGCACGTCATTGGCTGCATTTTTGTATATATGTAAGCAGATGAAGTTGTTGTGAAATCCTGCAGTCCACAATGTGATGAATTGTGAAAATGCATGTCTAATATGTTGTATCGCTAATTGGACTTGAGCCGATAGATCGATGCCTAAGCAAAGAGCCTGCATACACATACAAACCAAATGGTAGTGCCATTAACATGGTGTCACATTTTCTAACCCGAGCATCATTACGCATAAGAACCTGCCTATGAAAGTGGAACAACAGCGGTAAATGGCTTTTAATACCCTCAAGGCTGAGAAGTTGAAGGAGAAATCCCCCGAGCAAGCAGGGGCACGGCAAAGCTCATTGCAGCATGCAACCCTACATAAGTTCAATACGACCGAAATTGCCCCAATTCTTCATCGTATTGAACAAGACCGAAATTAATGTAATTGACGTATTTTTACCGTACATAAGTTTTAATCAAAATTGCTCAGTTTTTATCGTTATTTGGAGATCGTCTTACAAAAATTCCATCAAATTGCATGTCACTAAAAAAAAAGTTTTTTGAAAATATGTCACTAAAAATAAATTTCCAATTGTAACAAGTGTGAGTTAGAAAATCCCTTAATCAGGAGTGAGGTTCTAAGGATGCATCCAAGTAAAAGAGAAAATTTTCAATTTGCTGAGAATACGGCCCAATACACTAAATGTTATAATACAATTTATTGTAAATTTTTTTTTTATGTTTTAACTAGTATCGAGCCGTGCGCCTGACATACGAAAAATCTCTCCAAGTAAAGGTCAAAATTCAAACTTTCAAAGCAAAGAAAAATTCAGTACAAAAATAAATAAATAAATAAATAAAGAACAATATTTGGCTACTCAAAGATGAGTAAGAACACCTACTCAAAACTCTTTATGTTTTAATCACAGAACTTCGTGCTTGTGATGAGAACGGTTCATACTATGAATCACACTTTGCAAAAAATAAATTAAAACTAAGATCGTTTAGTCAATCTATTATAGTAAATACATAGGTGGTTCATAATACTTTTACCAATACTGTTCATTTGTTTTTAAACAATTTGATTACTAAACGATCTTAGTTTTAACTTATTTTTTGTCTTTGTAAGATGATTTATAATATAAACGATTCTGATTATAAACATGAAGTTTTATAAATTAAGGACGAACAATTTTGAAATTTTTTGAATGGAAGTTCCTATAGCTAAATATTGTTATTAAATAAAATGTTTTCCTCCACCCTCAGGTTAACTACCAGTCAAGTCACTGCTCCAGCTTTCCCACACCTCCCCTGCACTCAGATCCTCTCCGCTCGCCAATCGCAGATCCTAACCGCCGCACGATGGCCAAAAAGCAACCAGAACCCGAACAAATTTCGCCGGCGAACGCAGTCTTTCTCGGCGCTCTAGCTCCCGGCGTTAACGTACGCACACTTTCCCCCTGCTTTCTGTATTTCCTACGATTACGAACAGTTCTTGCCAAAAATCAAAAGGTTTAATCGAAATTTTGCTTCTTTATTTTTTGGGTGATTGAATTTTGCAGGGTCCGACATGGACGACGCTGAGATTTGCGTTTGTGATGCTGGGTGTGTGCCTTGCTGTGATGCTGGGTTTGGCATTCTCTTCCAGTGACTCTTGGTTGGTGTTTCACGTTGCGTTCCTCGTACTCATCACTGCTACCCTCTTCCTGCTTCTTAGCTGGTAGGTTCATTGAATTTGTATGTCCAGTAAAATACTCACAATTTGTTTTCCCCTTATAAAGTTTTGCAGCTTGGTAAATCTGGATGTGGGTTTTTGTGTGTGGTTTCTCTTTTGATTAATTTTTATGTTTTTCTGGATCAATATGTTATGTATTTTGATTAATTTATTGCCTTTGTGTTATTGGATATGTAATGGAATTAGCATTTGTTGTTGATAACTGTTTGAAAGGGTATAACACGGTTTTGACTCGAAATCACTTTTAGTCACCGTGATTTCAATTTTACCGTCAGCGTGCTTGTGCTCGTTACGCTTTAAGTCCAATTGTTAACTTATGTGTATGCATATAGCTCACATTGCAACCTATTCTTTCTGTTTGATGAGTTGTGCTGCTGTTTGAACATATTTTAGTTACTTTGTGAATACCCCAGCAATGGATTTGTGCTTGTTGATCAGTCAACTGCGAATAAACAATAGTGGTTACCATGTTATGTTATTAGATTGCGCATTGCGCTCCTTGATTTGGAGGCATAGTTAGTAATTTAGTTGTAATACACCGAAGGGAAAAGCTTGCTTGATGTATGGGCTGGTACTCTCTCATATCTTTAGCCTTTACAGTTTACACTTGTAATATCATTAACCTACGTCTATTTATAAGAATTTCAGTAGTCATTACCATGGATTGGGGCCGGCTGAATATCCCACCTATTGTCTGTTCACGATTATGTGTTTTCTATTATATATGCAGAAACAGATGTTGTATCTTTGTTGTTGGATGAAGAAAATATAGCATAGTGTGTGAAAATGTGAAGGAAATGTTGTCTATGGAGTAGGTTCTAGCTTGTCCAACCTTTTGTCTACCTGAGCCCGGCGCTTAAATTTCAATGGTTCTCAACAACCGGCAGAAAGATTGTTGTGAGGGAGGTTTGAGACGACTAAATTATATTTTTGGAGCATGGGATGTGAACCATGGGAACTTGTTATACATATCCCTATGGAATTAGTGGAAAAGCTAAGGGTACTGTGATCAACAATAACAGTGTTATTTGTCGTTTCAAAGTGAGCACAGGGATAAATCTTGCAGACATTGCTTTTATCAATTGTACGACCTACGACTGATTTGATATATGACTTATTTAATCTGGAAGGTGGAGATACATTCAGCCTTGCAAGTTGGCTATTGCCAGTGTTTGGGTGTTTCATTCTGTTTATGATTAACCTCAACTGTTTAAGCAAATTAGCCATTGATGGAAAGCTTCTAATTACGTGAATTTAGACAGTAGAAGAAAGAGATAAGAAAACCCGAGTGATTCTTGATTTTGTCATTTTTGTTGAAATGCATTGGTGCGGAGGATAAAATTTGCACAAATAGCTGAAATTTATTATTTCATGACTCCTTGATGATTTGTGGATTGATTTTATGCTGCAGGTTTCTTGCACAGACTGGTTTGGTTTCTGTTGAACATCAAATCCGTGAGATAGGCTTAGTGCCAAATGATCAACAGGAGAGTAGAGAAGGTGTCGTGAAAAACGCGGAGAAATCCCTTTAAAAGGGCAACTTATACTTCAATTAAAGACAATTACATTTGTGATACAATCCTTTTGAGAGGCATGAGAAGACACAACAAGGTTGTCAAAACAGCAAGCAGGTTGCTGTAGAGTTCTGCACCGTTTCATGAGAAACATCGACGAGAGGAGTCGCATCTTTCAGTCAGTATGGGCCTCTTTCTCCTTGTGTTTGCTCCTTTTGGGTTTGATGAAGCAGAAACACGAGCAACACGGGAACTGAAGCAAAAACTTCATCTCTCTGACGGTGTGGGGATCAGATTGTCTGGAGATTGGTATATATACCGTACTCCGGCGTTGGCTTTCCTTTATTCCTATAAAGATGCTTTTCCTTTTCCTTTCTGTTCTTATTTTTTCAAGATGCCTAGCTTTGCTTCTCCATTTGTGTCATCATTGCCCTTTGGTGTAGTATGCTTCTGGTATTCTCCTTGCAATTTCTTCCTTGTGTGAGGAAAGGAAAGAATATGTGAGGCATATAAGCAACGAATGGAAACAAATTATAGTGGAATTTAATGAAGTAGGTTGATCTTTCTGGTGGCTTCTTGGAGAAAGTCATGCATACAGCGACGTGATGTTACGGTTTTACTAGTATTTACTAGAAGATCTATTTTCTCTCTCTTCTTTTTTTTTTTTTTTTTTTTTTTTTTTTTAAATAGAATAAAATAAAATTTCACCGAGTTATTTTCCAAGTGTTGAGCACACTCAAGGAGCCTGCTAAACACGTTGAGCGCAACTTGAAGGGTGCATTTTTGCTCACCACTTCTCAAGTGGTGATAATGCTCATCACCCTATTTCTGCACTACACAGATCTTGAAATTTAAATTTATCTAACTGTAATAAATAAGATGGTGAACATAAATATTTCCCAACTCGAGCTTAGGCATTGAGCGTGGAGAAGAAGCACCTTTCCCACCAGGCCACAATGTTTGGTGGTAGAAGATATCCATTTTATTGCTTTAATTTGGCATCCTATTCTAGTCTTTTCATTTTGTATTTTATACAAACGATATTTTACACTAATTAAATTATGTGAAAAAAAATATCAAATGGTGATCGAATGTTGTTTATGAGATTTGAATTTAGAACCGTTTTTGTCAAGACCTAACCTAATTGTCATACGGGCATACATTTTTTTTGCTTTCCACACACTCTTCTCAATTTCCGGCCATCGGAGAGAATGAATTAAAGAAGATCAAAGAACAAAAATTAACAAGAAGTGTATGAAAAGTAAAAATAGATGTGTGAATAGCATCACGGATCATATCTAGTAAAACGTGAAATGTCATTAATCTATTGTATATGATATGGTCAAAGTTAATAGTGGTTGCCACATTTGGGCATTCATTGAATCCTCTGCTTCCATTCACAACTCAATTTTGGTAAACACATTGATTTATGATCCATTTAGTAATGACTTAGGTTGGCAAAGTTCGACCTTGAATGGGATGCACCTTCGCCCCGGAGTCCGTACAGTTTTCATGTATCGGTAAACTTGCTATTAAGAGTATGGCATGCCTCACATAACTATGGAGCTTTTACTCGCACCGTCCAATCCAATTGACTTAGCAAAATATTTGCACTTAATGACTAGTGTTTGGCAAAAAGGGGAAATTCTGGGTGAGGTTGGCCGTGCCACTTCACTCTATGATCAAACAAGTAAAATTCTCACCAATTCCTCTTGCATTTCGGCCTCACTGAGCCCCTGTCGATCAAGCGATTCTTTTGTCCAATGGTCAGACAACGGCCAAAGAGACAGTCGTGGGAGTTGGGGCCAAAGAAGAAGTTTGGAGGGCCTTAAAATAGGGGCGGGGAGGAGGGTGGTTTGGGTGGGGCAGGCCTGGTTTCTTGGGTGTGGTGTCGTATTGCCTACAGGATCTAACGGCCGAACCCTAAAATTTCTCTTTTTGGTCTCACTGAATGAGTAATTTGGCGGGATAATCAATGTACTACGCACACTTATATCAAATAATTTATCTTCAATGTTAAAGATTGGCAACTCAAATGGTTAATAACAACGACTTCCTAGTTCCCACACGAAGTCACAATTCTCCTCTACTATTACGGTGTGTATCAAGCAAAAATAGTGTTTATCACCTTACATAGAAAATGCAAGGAGGGAATCACAATATGAATTTTTTTTTCCTTTTGATTTTCTTATGATTCTATGAATACAAAAGAAGGAAGTTTGATGGACCTCAAAATCAAGGCGGAGAGGGGGAGGGGGAGGGGGAGGGGGAGGGGGGGGGGTGTGTGTGGGGGTGTTGGGGACCGAGTCTGGTTTATTGGGTGTCGTACTACTGATGAGGTCTAACAGTCAAACCGTAAAACTTGGGCAAGGTTGATTTCCTGGGTGTGGTGTCGTACTATTGACGGGGTCTAACAGTCGAACCCTAAAATTTCTCTTTTTGATCTCACCAAACGAATAATTTGACGGGATAATTAATGTAGTACACACGCTTAAATCAAATAATTTATATTCAACGTTATAAACTGGCAACTCAAATGGTTAATAACAACGACTTCCTCCTACATGAAATTACAATTCTCCTCTACTATTATGGTTTGTATCAAGCAAAAATAGCGTTTGTCACCTTACATAGAAAATGCAAAAAGGCAATCACAATATGAAATTTTTTTCCACTTGATTTTCTTATGATTATGTGAATAACAAAAGAAGGAGTTTGGTGGGCCTTAAAATCGAGGCGGAGAGGAGGTGGGTGGGTGGCCGAGGCTAGTTTCTTGAGTGTGGTGTTGTATTATTGACAGGGGCTAACGGTCAGATCTCAAAATTTCTCCTTTTAGTCTCACCGAACGAGTAATTTGACGGGACAATCAATATAGTATGCGTGTTTAAACCAAATAACTCACAACTCAAGTAGTTAATAACTACGACGACTTCCTAGTTCCTACACGAAATCACAATTCTTCTCTACATAGAAAATGTGAGGAGGCAATCACAACATGAAATTTTTTTCCTTTTGATTTTCTTATGGTTCTATGAACAATCCTCCCTATATTTTCTTCTATTTCCAGCAAAAATTGTGTTGGGTTAAAGCGGCGTGGTGCGAGGCTATTGGCCAGGTGGCAAACTCCGAGTCAGTGAGTCACCAACCCGGGAGTTGCCATTGTGTGTACATGTAAAACCTCGCGAGTCGGTGACTCACCAAACTCTTCTCTCTATTTCTTTCTGAAATTCTCAATAGAAAAATCCAAATTTGTTGCTTGTCCCTTTTCTTTGGTTCCCTTTTTGCATGGCGCTGTCACAACTTTCTTAGCTCACTCAAGTTCTCTCTCTCTCTCTCTCCCTCTCTCTCCCTCTCTCTCCCCCCCCCCTCTCTCTCTATCTGGCCGTTTCCTCTTCTTCTTCCTCAATGATCTCAACTGGGTTTACACTAATTTCTCCAAGTCACTGACTTTCCATCTGGGTTTTTACTTTACTCCAAAACGCAACTGGGTTTTTACTGGGAGGTGATCATGGGTTCAGGTTCGCACTGGGATGCTGAAAAAATGTGGGTATTATTTGCTCTATTTTCTCTGTTCTTATCAAGTTTGAAATAATAAATTTTGGTTTTTTTTTTTCTTTTCACATTCTCTCTTTTGGTTTTTAATTTGTAATCTGTGTGTATTTTGATATGTGGTTTATAGGTTTAATCTGTATTTACATGACTATATGGTGAAAAAAAATATGCACGAAACTGCTGCAATTTTCAGGGAGGAGGCTGATGTTTTCAACCATCCTGTTGGTTAGTCCCTTTTTTGCTCAAATTCCCCTGCTTTTATGCTTATAAGTTTTGTCAGAATGAGTGTGTTGATTTAGTTGGAATTGCAATGAAATACTACCCACAATTTTGTTGATTATATTGTTGATCATACATTGTTTGAAAGAAGCAAAAATCGAGTTAATCGTGGCTGTACAGAATGTAGCATTAGAATTTCGCTTTAAAATTATGGTTTTCGACTGTGTTGAACGGTCTTGGGGAATTTGTGCTCGATTTTCTTTCAATCATGATTTCATAACCCAAAATTTGATTGATTAGAGTTATAAATTTTTTAACTGTGAGGCTCTTGCATTTCCAGTCATTAATAGTCCAGACGGATTCTTGCACGAATGGTGGTCTTTGTTTCATGATGTGTATGCCCTTCGGCACTTAGAGGCTCAAGAGGCCAAGGCGGGACCGTCTGCAACTGAGGTATAATTTTGCTGAATTAATTTGAAGTCTTGCTTTCCAAGTTTTGTGTAAGATGGCGCATCATTTTATATACCTATATTTTTCTTCCAATTTTCAGGCTAAGCAAATGCGAGAGAATGAAGGACAGAATAAGCGTCCAAGAGCGGCACGTAAAGCAACCACCCCACCGAAGCCTCCGCAATTTTATGAGGGTACTAGTTCAAGGTCTGTTGCAACCAGATCAAGGTATACCTTAGTCCTTTTCGTAACTCTGCATTAATTATGTCAGAAGCTGATTTCGTTTTGAAATCATTTGTACAATTCATTTGAACATTTTTGCAATTCCTTAATACCGTGATCTCTTTACTGTTAGTTGGCTTTGTTTAAATCCAGAGCATTATTTTTCTCTTTTATTGACATTCTCCCTTCTTGTGTTAGCCATATGCAGCCAGAACTTCCCAATCACGCTCAACAGCAGGTACTTGGAAATTTTGTGTACTTCGTCAACTCAAACGAATAAGAACCCCAAATTGCTAGAGTTACGTAGATAAACTTAAATGTTCAGGCACAGGACAACAGAAGCTCGGGCAGGGCTGTCACTGAGGACCCTAGGCTTTATGGATTGCGTCGTACCACATTGCCAGTAACTGAAGATCTGGATTCAGGTTTGTTAGTGTTATTGGGTTTCATTTTTTGGAATTACAGTGCTCAGAGCACTGTGAAATTGCAGATATATCATATAACACACTGAGAAGAAGATATATCTTCTATACCTACATGTATCTACTACCTCCTGCTATTGTTTGATCCGGGACTAATCTTGCACTCTCTGACCATGTTTTGTGATACTTTTGGGAGTGGTCAAACATTATATCTATCATGTCCATCACTTTGAATGTTTGTTTGTATACCAGTATTACATTATATGGTTATCTTGAAGTAATCGTTTGATCCTCTGTCATACAAAGAGAAGTGTTATATTTGATTTACATTATGTAGGTGTGTGATTGCTTTCTGTTTATGTTTCCAGGTATGCTTGCAGTCAATCCTGGAACACTTCATGGGAGGCCTTTAGAAGTTAGTGGTTTATAAGTACTTGTCCATTGGAACTCTTTTAGCATCATTTTGATTCAGTTTTCTTAATATTTTATCTGAAGTTGATCAAACTCCCTGGTGGGTCACCAGGTATTAAACTCAGCCTTGCAGGCTCCAAATCATAAGCAACACCAGGCTTTGAACCATCAGAAACAACAGGCTTCGAATGATCAGCAAAAACAGGGTCCAAGCCATCAGCAACAGATTCAGACGTGGACAACAGAACATCAGTATCCGTGTTTGGATCAGGTATGCTGTACCATCACTTACAAAGTCATCCCGCAAATACAACAAGCATAAGCTTTTGGCATACTTGTCTTTGTACACTACTTCCCGATTTATTTGGTGCTATCATCGACTAAAAGATACGAAAACGAATGTTGGCAACCAGAGTGCAAGCTACATGTTAATAAGTTTTCAGTAGATGTTTAAAATCCTTTTCCTATTGAAAACTGATTGGTGATGATGACTAAGATGATTGGTCAAGGAAAAGAAGCACAAGTTACTAGAGGTTTAGCAGTAACCTTGATTAACACGCTTGATTAGAAACTTGGTTATTAGAAGTTTCCTGGCTTGGTTGAAGGTGATGGTTCACATTTTTTTTTTCTGAAGTATATCTGTCTAACATTGTCATTTCAAAATCAGAATGGCAGACAGAGGAAGACGGCACTCCATTTGAGAACTGGAGGCAGCGCTTTGGTAGGTCATACACCTTGCAATACATGAAGATGTTCCCTTATCACATGACATCGATATTTGTGGAAGTTAATGAATGCTTTGATTTGGGGAATCTCATCATTTCTGATGGATACTTCTCCTGAAACTTATAATTTCTTGGGCTTCTATTATCCAACGTTGTGCTTAATTTCTTCATGGGATCAAACCATAGGACGAAATGAATGCTAATGAAGAAATACCTGTGGAAGAAAATGCCAAATCTTTCTTGTCCACTGGTGATGACAACGTTGATGGTACACGCACTCCTTTCAGATTTTTAAGACGTCGTGCTACAGCTTGCAACAAAAATGAACAAAAAGGTAATTCATTGAGATTTAGAAAAATAATAATGCTTTGTACTTTGTACTATCTAAATTTGTTATACTGAGTCTCAATGCAGTTCCCGTCCATGTTTTGCTCCCCATAGGATGAGAAGCTTTCATTAACTTTACTTTGTTACCAACTGCTAGGCTTCACATTTGAAGAAGTTGGTTCCCTCCACTCAAGCAAGTCCAAGGTTGTATGCTGCCATTTTTCATCAGAAGGGAACTTGTTAGCTAGTGCAGGGCATGAGAAAAAGGTCACTTGATGAAAACCATCTATCATGTTCAGTTTATTACATTCTTAGTCAGTTCTAGTAGTCTTTTTTACGAGTTTATCGCTGATTTCGTAGTCTTCTGGCAGGTTCTGATTTGGAATATGGAAACTTTTGATTTTGTTAAAACTTCAGAAGGGCATTCTCTTCTCATTACAGATGTACGGTTTCAACCAAACTCAACCGTTTTTGCAACTTCTTCATTTGATAAAACTGTGAAGATATGGGATGCATCAAACGTAAGTTTTTTCCATTCTCACTAATTTAAGACCTTGTCTTCGTATGTGAGTTGAACATACGAGCGCTGCTCCAAGTCCAAGCCTGTTGGGTCTGGCTAGTCTTATGTTGTCTCCATACTTGTATCTTCTGGACTCACACGTGCTTGCAATTCACCCCTTTGAAGTAATGATTGACAAAAGATCCTTCAACATAGATAAATGATATTTGTTACATTCTTGTGCCATTGTAGTCGAGCAGATCATTGTCCCAGCTTGTAGGGCACTCTGAGCAAGTAATGTCAGTGGATTTCCACCCAAGGCAGGTCAATCTCCTTTGCTCATGTGATAGTAACGATGAAGTTCGACTTTGGAATACCATCCAATGTACTTGCACACGCTTGTTTAAGGTACTAATATACCTGATCGTTGCATTTGTTATTGTTTAATGGTAGCATCATATTATGCTAAAACTTGATATCCCACATTGAGAGAGAGTTTTAAGGAATAAATTGTAGAAACTTGTCTTCTTTTTCTGTATAAGTATGAGGTCTGCGCTTAAGTTCAGTAGCAGCATCGTTTTATGTTGCATATCATTCAACCCTTTAGAACTCTGAGTCAATTATATGGCAATTTATTCTCCCAACGTATAAGTTGGAGATAACTTGGTAGACAAGTTTCTCTTGGAACTTCATCCCAAGGCCTTACCGAAATCTCTGAGGTAGGACAGAGGTGGCAGCGGAAATTAGGTAGTTTAGCGGAAGTGAAAACACATATAATCTTAATCCTTATAAAAGTAGGAAATTAGAAGACTAATCCCCTCGATATTAAAATAATAAAACTCTAGAGACTAAAAGACTAAAACACCCTTTAATTTAAGAAGCCACCACTTATGTTCCTCATCAATCTCCCTATTGATTAACTGCAGGGAGCAACTAAACAAGTCAGATTCCAGCCTCAATTTGGAAAGTTTTTGGCTACTGCTTCAGGAAAAGATATCAATATATTTGATCTTGAGACCGGACGGATTGAGTTGTTCTTGACGGTAAGCCTTGAGACCATTCATGCGTTTTACATGCTACAATAGCTCTGATTAATGCATCAAGGTTCCTTGTTCTTGCTCATTTTAATTGACAGAAAAAAAAAACTTTTTTCAGGGATCCGGACACGCCAAAGATATTCTTTCACTTTGCTGGGACCCCACTGGGAAGTATCTTGCCTCTGTTAGTGAAGATAGTGCAAGAGTTTGGTCTCCTGCGTCAAACGGGAAATGCATATATGAACTGAAATCAAATGGCAACAAATTCCAATCATGCACATTTCATCCCGGATATTCACTGCTCTTGATTATTGGTGGTTACCAGGTAACTATTAATATTTAAACTGTCATTGTGGCCAGTAATTTGGCGAGGCTGTTTGTGATTATAACCTCCCTTTATACGAAAATGGGGTTCTGCACTTACAAGTTTTCGCGGGTTCCTTTAATACTAGATGCCGACCTTTTGTATTTGCATTTGATACATTCAAGAAACTGGAAACAAGGTTACTATGTAGAATATGTTTAGTGTTTGAAAATATTGTTGTTCAGAAGTCATAGGGTGATTAGTTTCTCAGTTTATGTCCATAAGATCGTAAATTTGTTCGTCTAAAGTATCCATTTGTTCTTGGCAGACCCTTGAGCTGTGGAGTCCAAGCGAGAGCAGCAAGACACTGACAGTTCCGGCGCACCAGGGGATAGTTTCTGCTCTGTCAGCATCCGCGAAGACTGAAATGGTTGCCTCAGTGAGCCATGATCAGTGTGTGAAGCTATGGAAATAAGACCTTTCACTGTGAAAGTGCAGCTGCATGAGAAACTATGGAGAATATGTAAATTGGGAAATCAAGAACAAAGCCAAATAGTATACACAGGAGTTTTAAAGCGTTGGATTCTGTGAACTTTTTGAACAAGTTTGTCTGAGACTGGATCTTCAACCCTTCGTTGGCCGGTGCATGCCATACGCGGGAGTGGTTGAATTTTTGTATAGGAGGGAGAAGGTACTAATTTGTGCCCTCTGGTCTCCGATACAGGCACATTTGCACTCTCAAAGTTACAAATTCGATGTAAATGTTTTGGACCAACATGGCGAGTGTTAAATAGAAATCCGCCAAAGTTGCTTATGTTATATTATATTATGTAGTTTTTGAGTTTAAACAAGTTCATAATTTCCAAGAGAGGAATGCTAAGGAGACTCTAAAAAAGGGACTCTCTATGAACTCGTGAGCTCATGTTTTTAGCACAATATTTATAATATTGATATGGGAATTGACGTTAAACTGTAAGGTGGCAAAAAGTCCATGAATATCTCCACTTCGAGAATTTCCTTAGCATTTCTCTTTCCAAGGAGTACTTTCTTTTTGTTACATTGCGGAAATGTAGAGATATACATTGATGTAGCATGCATGAGATTTTCGGAGAAATTTGGGAAAAGATATTAAATTGATGGTCCATGGAGCAATTGAGAAGGCAGCCGCGTGCAGGCTAAGTCTTGCGTGACCGCTAAGTAGAGAAGCTTTACTGACCTCAGTTTTCACTTCTCCAAACGTCGTGTCATTTTTTACACAACAAAAAAAAAGCCTCTAATGTTTGCGGTTAATAATTTGCAGCTTTGGAGTATGAATTTTTCTCTAGACCCAATTTGATGAAGGTATAATTATCTATCGGGTAAATTCATTTCTTTAAATCTCACCCGTTCATTTCACATTGAATGCAACGTGGTATTGTAGATTCTCTGGAAACATGATAAGGCTACGCCAAGTTTAAAAACATCAAAAGCTTCAAATGAAGACAAAATTGAAAAAATAAAGGCTCTTATACGTTTACAACAAGAAGCCTGCACTACAAGAATTAATCTACAATGCAGAACAGCTGCTTTTGCTTACTTCTGTTCTATCACTTCCAAAGCTCTTCCATCGGGATACCACGCTCACGAGCGACATCTCTGAACTGCCTCATTTTCTGTACGGCAACCACCGTGGCTCTAGCATTGTTGAGAGCATTCTTGCTTCCAAGTTGCTTCCCAAGAGCATTCTCGACACCTGCCATTTCGAGAACTATTCTCACAGACCCTCCGGCGATAACTCCAGTACCAGGAGAAGCAGGCCTCAGCATCACCTTTGCTGCTCCATAATCTCCCTCGGATCTGCCATTTTTTAGAGTAAACAAAACAGGAGATGCTTAAATTAGAAGAATAGGAAGGAACTCACTTCTGTCCCATCACCAGTAATTGCATTCAACTTTAAGGAATATGATAAGAATATAAACAGTCGTTATCAAAGAAAAGAAATGGAGACAACCTTTTGCTATCTAATGTGTTCCAAACAATGGATCAACTTCAGTTTGGATTGAACAAAGAAAGTTACGAACATTCAAGTGGGACTCGCCCAGTGTAATGACAATATTGCTAGTAGTCCACATTAACATCACAACTTAACCTACTTCGATATTCCTGAATATGAATTTCCACTTCCCGAGTGTTTAATTACACTTAATCAAAAGTTTAATAGTTCAATTTCATATTTAACTAAGCTTTGCAATTCTTTTGATCCCATTTAAATTCGTGTATGGTTTACGCCAGAAGACCAATCTGTCAGATCGAATGAGAATCCACATATTTTCATTACATGGTTTACACCTTCTGATGCCATTTATCAAATCACTTCCTAGGCTACACGTCAATGCTATCAAGCACGTGACGTTGTACCTGTATGGTCTTTCCCATACAACTGCAACAACCTACTGATTCACTGGTTATTAATAAATATGTACTACATCCATCACAAATTGGGGTTGTCAATATTAGAAGACACTGTTCCACGAAAAAATGTATGCTGAACAGACGACTTCAAGTAAAAATGACACTTTAGTAACTCACCAAATATCAATCATAAGACTCAGAGAATATATAATACTTCAAGTATAGCTTGCGTGAAGTGAGATCAAACCACATATACAATCAATTTCACCTCTCCGTGTTGTCTCAGACCTACGACTTCAAGTTTAACCAAGCACCATCCTCTCTCAAATATTTCAAAGTCTCATAGGCAGTCTTATACTAAAAAGCACGGGCGCGCCCAAAAATTGCAATTACATTCGATTCAAATTCTACGAAATTCCTATATGCAAAACTTTCCATGCCATCAAATGACCAAAAGTATCATTTTTAACACAATTCTCATACATTGTCATTGAAATAAACCCAACTGAAATGCAGAAATGACCACAACTACGCAGATAGCCAAAACCCTAAATGCAATGACATTCAATTCCACATTCTAAACAAAACCCTGAAAATGCAGTATTTCCCACACCACCAAAATATCCAACACAAACAATTCAAGCACAATTCAAACAAAAATTAATCGAACCCAGAAACCAAAATGACACTACCTGTGAGGAAAAGTCAGGTACTTGGTCATGGGCACACTGATAATGTTCCTTCTAGCATTCACTGCAGACTTCTGCACCGCCCCAATAACCTCCTTGGCCTTCCCGACGCCGACACCCACATTGCCCTGCTTGTCGCCGACCACCACAATCGCCCGAAAATGCAGCTGCTTCCCTCCTTTCACCACCTTCGTCACCCTCCTCACCTGCACCACCCTCTCCTCGAAACCATCTCTAATCTTCTCCTTCTTCAGCTTCCCAAAAGCCCCAAGCTTTTTCACCTTCGAGTCCATCACGTAAATGTCATTCCCCAGCATGGTCACGCCACTGTACGCCGGACCGTACAGCTCCTCGTACGCGGCCGCAATTTCGTCCTCGGTCTCGGTCGAATCCTCATCGAAGGAAGGCGGGGGCACGAAGTCTTCGGGGGCCTCCGGGGGCTCGAACACGCCGTCGAATTCGGGGTCCTCGTTGTCGAAGAAGGAGGTCTCAACGTCGGACGCGGCGGCATTGAAGATAACGGTGGTGGGTCGGGAAGAGGAGAGGATGAGGGAAATGGGTTTTCTGGGTTTGGTTGCGGGGGTAGCCGCAGCGGTGAATGGGAGGAGGGAGAGGCGGGGAGAGGGGTGGAGAGAGAGGGAAGAGAGAGAGGAGAGAGAGGAGGAGGTTGTGGACATGGCCATGGCAGGAGGAGCAGCGAGGGGTTAGAGTTCAGTGTGGGAGTTTTGGATCAGACAGACTTATCCCCAAAAAGGCAGAAGCTTGGAGGATGGATGAGTCATCGCCTCATCATCAAGACGATGATGATGTGTAATATGCAATCGTCAGTCGAGCATTATACGTCTAGTCGTTTTTTCCTTTATACGACTTGTCATTTGAGTGCGGACGATGGGACCGCTTACAAACCGACCCCACACACAAAACACCCTACCGTTAATCCGACACGAAAATAACAAGTTTCAGGTCAATCCGTTAACGAGTGGGGTCATTATCGAGTCACTTGTTAAAAACTTGTTAACGAATCGATTCATTATCAGGTCACTCGTTAGAAACGTGTTAACGAATCGATTCGTTATCGGGTTACGTGTTAAGATAACGAGTATGACACATAAACAACACGAACACGACCCGTTTGCAAGGCCTAGACATTAGACATGGCAATTTCTTGCATGACTCATTAACCCGGCACGAAATGACAAAACTTGTTAACAAGTCGGGTCGGTATCAGGTCACCTGCTAAGAATCTGTTAAGATAAAGAAATTAGCATGACACAATTCATTAAGATAACGTATGACACAAACACCAAACATGACCCTTTTACCAACCGACTGCACACACAAAACACCTACTCCCTCTATATATTTTGATGGAATTGGATCCCATCCGGATCCAAATTGTGGGGATCCTAGGGATCCTCAGATCTTAGTCATTCATCATATATCGTGTGGTCAAAAATCATTTACTTTTTTATTTAAAATTAAACACAAATAGTACCTGACGAAAACCGACTATACAATATACTATGAACGGCTAGGATGTGAAAATCCCTATAATCCCTACGAAGTGGATTCGGAGAGGATACTCTTCCTGCACTCACTCAACACGTTCTATCCCACCTTTAGTATATATCTCGCTTATATAAAGAAATGTGGCTCTCAATCAAAATTTTGAGCCAACTAGCTTTTAGTTTTGTTGCAATGTACTTTCCCATCTTTTGTCTTCCTTCGTTTTGGAACAAGGCATCAGGTGGAACCCATCCTAACTTTAGCTCAGCCCAACTCTCCGGCCCAGTCCATTCAAGTCTTGGGAAACAAGGAAGACATGTAAGAAGATGCCAATTCCAGCGAAAAAAATAGAAGTACAAAAATACTTTAATATTATTCCATTTGAGAATACAATTGACATCAGAATGTAAAAATTAACAAGACATAAATAATTTGCTTTTCCTATATATCTTCTCAAGCATATGAAATAATTGATGAGATATCCTGTGCCAGAAAAAAGTACTCAACCACGCAGTCACATTTTTTTGCATACGGTCCTTGCTGATCCCCGGCTAAGTCATGTCATTGTCCGCCGTGGCCTCGTCCCGTTGTGATCAAAGAGACGATAGTCATATGCATTTGTAGCGGTTGACTTCTGGGAGCATCCCAAGGCCTTTGTAGCAGTCATCGAGCTCAAAGTGATCCTCATCTACCATCCCCATCGTTGCTCTAGTCTCTGATGATGATGATGATGATGAAGGATCGATTCCTGCAGCCAATGTGGATGGTGGTTGGGTAGATGTCTCAATATGGCTAGCAGCGATGCTGGACAAAGTAGTAGCTTCCTCATGTTCCCTATAGTCTCTAGAGACCATAGACAAAGCATCCGCGAAGATGTTAGCTTCTTGATCTTGCTTAAGTTGTTCCACAAGTTGTTCTAGAGATAATTCGTCTTCTTCGTCGCCAGCTACGTAGGTATATGGTGAAGGTGAAGATAAGTTTGAGGCCGCATAGGGGTTACTTCTAAGGGTTTTGGCATCGGCATTGGGAGTGTTAGCGTTGGTGTTGGTGTTGGTGTTGGTGTTTGTGTTGGCAGAGTTGTTGGTGTTCGTTTTGTTGTTGTCGGTGGTGTTGGTTTTGAGGCTAGAGTTGATGTTGGGGACGATCTTGATGGTTTGATCTGTAGGGTTAGTTGTAGTATTACGCTGTTGAGAAGAGGAAGGCTCAGCTACATCTGCTGGTCTTGGCACCTTTTCTACGGAGATGTACTGTTTCCTCGCATGGACGAAAAAAGCAGCTTAGTTAAGATAACATCATATTAAGAGAAGCAAAATAGTCTAATGCATAAACTGAAATTTATATCCAACAATGCAGGATTTAATATACAGCAAACAATGACAGTTCAAAATCTATGTAAGATATGACTCAGAGTAATGGTCTTTCCGTAAACTCCAGATTTTCTCATTAGGAAATATTATTATTTTCAGGGGATTATTATGGCCCACTTAACTGAATTGTACACTAATACAAGCCTAAAACGCCCATTTCAGTCTTCCTGCCAGCCAATTAGAGCTGTTTCTAAATGCTCGGGTCAATTTCAAAATACTTGTGCCACACCCGTGCTTTCCAACGCATAATCTACTAGGCGCTCATCACTGGCCATCCTATCCTATCCATACATGCACCTTATTATGTACCTTCACACTATCCTCCAGAGGATATCGTTGTCATAACGTAAAAAGTAATGTCACCAGGCATGCAGCTCAGACTCTTTAATTTGTATTCAACTTTCAAAATCCTACTTTAATTTGCAACAGATTCTGTAGTAATTAAGGAAGAAAAGAGGACTCACGAGGTTCTTGCATTCATCCTCGTAAAGATAAATGCAATCTCCCGCCTGCAGCCTTTTTTTCCTAACAAAAGCGCCTGTTACATTGAAAATATGGATACTCTTAAGTCAGTAAACATGATATATCGCGTGTTTGTCAATGAACATTAAGAGCAATTCCGTCGGTTTTTACCTGTATATTCGAACACATACATTCTGCTTCTGTTGTTTGACCAGAACCTGTGTAAAATTAACCAAGCAGAAAAAAATGGCTTCAATTAATTGGCAGAAAACTCGCATGGTTTGCCGTTAAACTATAAAATTAATAGTACTGTCCATACGCTTACTTGTATTTGAATTCCCAATGCCGGTTGGAATGTACGTCTCTGACAGTCAGCTGGATGCCTTCTCTGTCGGAGAGCATTGGAAGGTTATTTTCCGCTTCTTTCTGTGAATGAGGAGAAAACGCATACAGAGAAGCAATGTTGGTGCAAAATTTTATAAATGAGGAAGGGCTTTGTTACTAGGCAGTCTAAATCAGAAATTTTTTGCAATCGTCAACAAAAGTGAAAGAAATCAAACTAAGAAGTTGGTTGGTTCACCTTTTTAGTTCTTTCTCTTCCATCCTCGTTTCTCAGAAAAGGAAAAACAAAAAGAAGTAAAAGGGACTGCAAGTGCCAAAACAAACAAAGACCTCACCTTTGGTAGTATAATCCTGCCCAAAGGTCCAACATCACTATTCTTTAACTCCTTCTTAAAAAGCGGTCTCAATTTCTGTTAATAAAAATACACAGAATTAGTAGTTTAAAGAAAAACTCATTTGAAATTCAGATTCGAGGAGGTAAAAAGCAAACCCATACCTTGTTATCCGGCGTGCAGAACAAGTAGAGCTGTTCTTTGGTGTCCTGCAAATCAGCACCATTTCCAGATGATGAAGTGGAAAGGATTCCACGAGTATCATCATCACCATCATTCCCATGAAATGGAGGATGCCTGCTCAATGGGGGAGAACAAGTACAGGAAACTGCAGCGTTGGCTGCGTTTCTGCTCAAACTGAGACTCCTCTGTCTCGCCATCTTTCTCTCTTTTCTTGCAGACTTGGACATAAGTGCATCCAATATCCATCCTGATTGGTCTCGGCTGGCCTGTTCTCTGGAAAGAACCATATTCGGTTGGGCACCGACCAGGAATGGATACATATGGAGACCGGCCTGATGGTACAGGTAATGATTATTTGCATGCGGGAATTGCAGGCCTGGATTTGGTGCTAGATACTGCGCCGGGTAATACCTGTACTGAGTGGCCAAAGGACTACAAGTAGTTGAAGGCAAACAACTCACTGGTTCACAAGTGGACTGTGAGTTATTTGTCTTGTGAGTAGAGGTTACGGTGGTTGTAGAGGGGATAGATGGTGGGTTGAAGTTCTCCATTGTCTATGAACACAGAGCGCTTGTTGATAGCGAGGGTTGGTCTTCAGAGAAGGTAGGGGATGGTTTTATGTTGGTGTGTGTGAGTGAGGGTGAGGGTGGGGTTGTATAAGCTGCAGGCCATGGGCAATTTGGTAAACTGGGGATGCTGCCAGTGGAGAGAGTACAGGTGTGGACAAAGCAAGAGGAACACGTAAGGGGTGCAAAGGAGTGGGGAAAAGCACGTGAGGGAAAGGAAGCAAGACGAAAGAAATTAACGAAAAGGCTGAGGAGGAGTGCCAGATAGAGAAAATTGGGTTGAATGAGAGAGTATACTGTAAGTGCTATGGAAAGTTTGACAAGGTGGGGAGCAAATGACAAGTGGCCGGAGGGTGGTGGTTTTGGAATAGCCATCTGACCAGTGTGTAAAAGAAGAACATAATCAGAGAGAAGAGTTAGAGAGACACAGAGAGGAGAGCGACATTTTCTGGCGCCTCTTTTAGTTCAAATGTGGTAAACTTGGGCTATGAGAGTCTGACTGTATGGACATATGTGGAGCCATACTCCTCCATCCTTTCTTGCACAGAACACCATGGAAAACCAAGGCAAGCCCATACAGTCATTGCCTTCTGTCAAACCACATTTTCTCGCTCCTTTGCCTCCCTCACTCTCAAGACTCACACTCTTTCCCTCTCTAAATCCAGCATCCCAAGAGCAACAGGTGGAGGTGGATTGTTATAAATGTTATAAAAGGAAGAAGTAGAGGGACTGCTATCTCCAGGGATGATTTCCTCTCTCTGCAACCAAGCCCGACAACGCCTTGTATGACAAGTACCAGAAACGCCATCCTAGACAAATTGAAGCCCAAGATTGCAAATTAAGGCCTCCTCCTGAAATAGCAAACCAGAACTTCCCCTCTTAAGTTGTTATATTTAAAATTTTATATGAAGTTTTTATAGCTAGAGGGTTAGAGGTTGTAATGTTAGGAATGTGAGTAAACGATTGTTATAAGTAAAAGGGGTAGCACAACCTGATGAACTCAATGGAACTTGTGCTTTTATTTTCGTCGTGCACTGAATCACTTCAAGTTCATGGTTTGATGCCATGTCTCGCTTGCTTGGTATTTCTTCAATCACAAAGCGAGAATCAAAACTGCTTTTGAGTCCATCCTACATCAAAAATAAAATCTCATTAGCACTTTCGTGGTTGCATTAGCATAATCTGTTCGAAAAGTATTGAATAGAGTGCTTTCCATTATTATTTTCTATTCCCACCGGTTGCCATATCCGTATCCACTAAAGAGGCTACCATCTTTGGTTTTGGACAAAATTAGAAGCAAATTGAACTTAAAATTTTGCCATTCATGATCTTCCATTTTAGAATACTTTTAGATATCTTTTGACTCCATCCATCAGGTAATGGATTCAAATTTATCTGGGAGATCCATAAGGTAAAGGTAATAAAAATTTATATACAAAATTTAAGCATAGAAGCTAATCCAAACAGCACATAAGCAAGCTGGAAAACCTAACAGAGGCCTGATAAATTAAACCATAAATACAAATTCACACATGGTACCTGCTGAAAAAAAGAAATTCATTTATAATATCATAATAACAGAGCTGAAAATGAAAAGCGATATGAGTGCAGTATTGCTGCCTAGTTCTTACAAAGTTAGCCACAGAATAACTGTGGTAATCACATCTACTAGGAAGCTCCATTACAACGATTTCCTCGTATATTCATCACTGGGACAGCAAAAATTTCAACTGCTTGTATAAGAAAGAAGGTATGGCAGATTTATAGCAATAACAGGGAAGAAAAAACTTGAATACCGAATTGAGATGAGACCATAGGATAACTAGGATTTATATAGAGGTGATAAAGAGGCTCAACAAAAATGCATGCAAACCAAACATGTTAGGTGATTACACCTGCCCCAGACGGTTATATAGATATGTCAATCATGCAGAAAAATGCTCTGAAGTTGTGGAACGTGGATGCATAAAGGTTCGACAAGGAACATGCAAACCAACACCTGCCCTAGACGGTTTTATAAATGTTGATCATGGGGAAAATGCTCAACCTATTCGAAGCAGATTCATATCGAGTTGAGAAAGTTATTGAGAAGCTGCATGCAACCCAACACCTGCCCAGGCGGTTATATATATGTCGATCATGGAGAAAAACGCTCAACCTGTTCAACGTGGAACGAACTCATGGTCAAAAAAGACAAATTGGTAAGTAAATCAGTTTATCATGGGAAATGATAAACACACTTTTTTCTTTCTCCTCCTACAACCCGTTTAATCTTGTCCATTGTTTCTGTTTGAGTTATTCAATCCAACGACCAGTAATAAAGAGGGGTATGTGAGAGGCTAAAAAGAGTGTGTGAAAATCGGCTCCCTTTATCCTTTATGTATGTTCCTCTTTTAATTTATTTCATTCTACTGTTCAAAACTAAAGAGTTTTAGGCTGCATTAGTCAAAAAAAGTTTCCAAAATTAAAAAGATTAGCAGGCTGAATATGGGACAATTTCAAACATGAGCGGAGACATGTATAATCAATATTCAATAATGATGTTATATGGATTATGGAATAGGATTTCCCAAAAATCAGAGTAAGACATCAAAAACATCCAGGACCTACAAAAAACCTAGCATCCTAACACTAGATAATTTATGTTTTGCGAAATTTATGTTTTGTGAAACTTATCAAAGTTAACAAGGGTTAGCCAAACAAAGGAAGGACTTCTAATTTGGGTTCTAGTAATTCATATATTTGTAAAGATGAACTTGAGTTTAATTTGTTTCAGAGTAGAAAAGATCTGCATATATGTTATATATGCTAAATAAATACTCAATAGAGCTAACATGGGTAAATAATTAGGATAAATGGAAGAACATAAATTAGCATTTTATCAATCTCCTGCAAATAGACCTCTATGATAGATGGAACTGCAGTAAATACATTTATGTATTCAAGTAAGTGAATTAACAGGAAGGATTTCATTAGGTTCTAGACTATCTGTTCGAGATTAGTTCTTATAAGGTATGTATATGAAGTGAGGTCTAATTCCTTTCAGATAGAAAGAACAATACAGAAGGAAAGCGACACAACGATATATTTTTACTTGAAAGTAGAATAAGACTTCTGTTCTTTCTTAAGGATTATTTTAATCAAGATTCGGACAAAATTCTAATCTAGGTGAGTGTAATGCTAAACTTGGTCTTCTCCTTTGCTTCATAAGATACTTGTTTGTCAAATTTACATGACAATGCTCTACTTAACTGAATAATGTAACCATGGTTCACCAAAAATCACAGAAATTTTAGATCATCTGCTGCAAAAATATGGAATAGACCACTAAGGAAATGACATTGGTCAGATCTAAGGCATGCTTCTTAGATTCCTAATTCATTTTTGAACAATTACTTTTCCGGAGAAAAGTGCGAAATGACTTTTTTGGAGTGCAAGTAACAGTTCGCGTCAATGACTTATCTTAAGAAATCTAATAAATTGAAGCTTCACAGCCTCATAGATTGCACATACAAAGCTAAACATGGAAGAGAAACACCAATTAACAACAAACAATGATCAGCTTCCAAAACCAAATCAACCAAATGAAGCTATACTTTTCTATGAAAAAAAAACACCCATCAACTCCTGAAGCGTACCAAATCAACCAAATGAAGCTAAACATTTCTGTGAAAAAAAAATACCCATCAACTTCTAAAGCGTAAAGAACAAATCTTTAGCGGGACCCCTCAATTCCCAATTCAATCCAGTTCTAGGGATTTGAATATGAACTTGTTAATTAAAATATATGTAGTAAAAACAAGCAAAGAGAGGAGCTTTTGTCAGTACCTGAAGACGGTGGACTTCCGAAACTAGCCTCGGTGGCTGTCGTACCGGAGCTGGGGAAGAGTGCGCCCCAATTGGCATAATTTTGCCGGACTGAAATCTTCGGATCAGTAAAAACCCGAATAGTTTGGGCTCCAAAAAGCAAAATTGATGGGCTTTTATATCCCTCTTGAACATGACCCACTTCTTTTCCATACTTTTCTGGGCCACAAATAAATCAAAATGATATGGGCTTTTAGCCCTAGAGCCCATATTAAGATTGAGGATTGAGAGTCGACTATTGAGACAAAATTGAGAGTCGGCTACTGAGACAAAAGTGGTGATCTATGTAGGCTACAGGAGCTCCCCAGCAAGTGACAGCACACGTGTCAAGCGCCAAAGCTGCCACCACTCTTCCTAATCTCGTTATAACATGCAAACCCTAGAGGCGGTGATAGGATAATACAAACCAACCGAAGGAAAGGAGAAAAGCAGAGCAAGCAAACATGGCAGTGCTTTCCGTAGCAGATAATGTTTTGTTCAACCTCTCCAGATCTTTTCCTCGATCCCCTCAGCCATTCTCTCTCAGATATTCATCTCAGAAAGTCTCCCGCGTCTGCTTCACCTCCGCCTCCAAATCCGAGGTAACATTTACAAATACGGGTTAGGCTAGTTAGTTAGGGCAGTATGCTCGTATTGTCAAAAATTGTAGTTTAACATATTTGTGTCGACTGATTTCAGGGACGAAATGTGGCCGGAGAGAACAAGGGATATGACAAAGCGAAAGAAACCATGGGAGAAGGCCTAGAAAAGACGAAGCGAAAAGCCGAGGAAATGAAAGAGACGACCAAGGATTACGCGCAGGAAGCAGAGGAGAAGACGAAGAGCGCAGCTGAGACTATAGAGGAGAAGGCGAAAGAGGGAACGAACAGAGCAGCGGAGACGGTGGAGAGCACCAAGGAGAAAGCTAAAGAGTATGGTTACGAGACAAAGGAGAAGACCAAGGAGATGGCGGACACTGTGACAGAAAAAGCGGAGGAGGGGACTCAGAGGGCAGCCGAGACAGCGGAGAGCGTCAAAGAGAAGGCCAAAAAGAATATGTCGGGGATGGTGGAGAAAACAGAGGATGCGGTGGGAACTGTGGCGGACAAGGTTGAGGAGGGGCGTAGTAAGGCGGCGGAGACGGCAAAGGACACAGTGGAAGGGGCGTGGGGGGCGGTGAAGGAGACAGGGCAGAAGATTAAGGACACGGTGGTAGCTCCTGATCAGGAAGTGGGAGGTGGTGGCCATTGATGATGACTCTACTAGTGAGAGTGATGTGGATGGCGATGGCCTGGCGGAAGGAAAGGTGATGGATGCGAACTAAGGCGGCATGCCGGCAAGGGCCTTGTGAAGTAATATTGAGACTTACAATATTTCGTTTTTAATTTGCAACTTTTGTGATCGATGAATTAGGTTTTTGCTTTTTGCAAATTGTGCATTCTAATAATAAATCTAAAGGAAAGCTAATGATAAAAATGATTTGAAATTTTTGAATTTTAACGATAATGATAAAATAAAATATAAAGTAAATAGTACCTGATTTTTTAGTGTAAAAATATAATTTTTCATTAAAATGAATGGTATCGAGAGTTTTTCGTTAAAACTTCCTCAAATCTAAACCATTGAAATAACCCGTGTTTTGAGATGCATTGACATACTTCATTTTGTAAAGGAATTATTTCTTCTCTAAAATCAGAAAAAAATTAGAATTTTGATCGTCAAACCCACAATATTTCATCTCCGTTCAGGTTGATGCATGCCTTTAGATTAATTACTTGGTCAAGTAAAATTGCAGTAATCACATCGATAATCAGAACCAATTAATCAAAATTAATGATGGTATTTGAAGTGTTAACTGTGTTTGTAAAGGAAGTCCACACAAACTTCGTATTGTGTTTTACAATTTAGCAATTATGCGAGTTTCAATCTTGCGAATGTCCTTACTACTTTGAAATATGGTTAGTGTGACGGTACATGATTAGTGTGAGTGTAGGTCACCAAAAGGAGGTGACATATATCATGCTAATTACGTCTGATTCGATTATTAGCCGACCTTGCATTTTGAAACTCTTATACATTATGTGGCTTGAAATGAACTGCCATGATTTGTTCTTGAGACCACCCGTGGCATGGCAGCTTGATACCATGGCAGCTTATTCTCCCCGTTCGTTGTGCGGCTTGTGCCTCTTTTGCTTAACGTAGGTTATAAGAATTTCGAGGGGACACGAACCAAAAATATTAAAATTATTTATGAAATAGTTTAAGATATCGGTGAAAACCTACGATGCATGGACACGGACACGAGGATACGACACGGAGATACGTCAAATTTCTAAAAATTAAGACACGATACGGCAATTTATATAATAAATATATATTTAAAACATATATTTTAAATAACAATGAAAAAATTAATTACTCAAAATTTAATTTATAGTGTTCAAACTCTCAAAAAATAAAGGATGGTAGTGGTGTAAATTCAGTGGGCTATGTAGTTTTGGGCTTTAGTCTCATTTAAACCCTTTAAAGAAATAAAAATAAAAGAAATTGTGGTGTCATTTTTTACTACAGAAAACAGCATGTCGACCTAGCAATCATCTTCTTCGTGAAGCCTCCTCCACCAGATCGGGTCGTCTTCGTGCGACGCCTTCCTCCGTCAAATTGCGTCATCTTCTTCACGAGGCGTCCTTCCACCAGGTTGCGTCATCTCCGTCATGAGGTTTTCTTCCACGAAATTGTGTCAAAGGCCATGGTGCAGATATCTGTATCTAGACAGTCGGATACCCATATCCATCTGTCAAATGTCGTATCTATTGATCCAGATACGTATCCAACGCGTATCCGACCGTATCAGAGGCGTATCGTGTTCATTTGTGTATCCGACACGCGATACGCGGGTGATGTGCCGTGTCTGTGCATCGTAGGTGAAAACTAAATAATACTCACAATTGTGAAAACTAAACAATACTCACAAAATTTCAGCTACAAGTGGGTTTGTAGGTTAACCACACTCCTGACTCTTCTCCCCTTCGTCAAAGTTATCAATTCGATGATGTCCAAAATCCTATGTACTCATCACAAGACTTGAATTGTCAGTTTGAACGCGAATGCCGAAATTTGTGATTCAAAAAGTTCTCCGACAGTTGTGATTAAAAAAGTTCTACCCTGGATGGAACCACATTGATACTTCCAGAGTTAAAAAGGTTATTGGGGATGGCGGAATCACTATTAAGAGTTAAAAGAGGTTCTCGTAGATGGCGGATGCATGTTCAAGAGTTATAACCTTTTAAATAGACAAGAGGAACAACAGGATTTAGATGCATAAGTGAAGAGACTTCAATAACAGGATTTAGATGAATAAGTGGAGAGACTACGACAACTTTATATTTGGATTGGAGACTCTGAGTTTTTGATGGTTTCCATGATAGAGGGTTAGAGGCTCTTCTAATTTTGTTAACATGGTGAATTATGGTGATGACAAATATTGGAAAGAAAATGTCAACAACATAGACAACAATTATTTTGTGTGAAAAATAATTTAGGTAAGATTAGGATTATAAATTGTCTTTCTAATTATATGTTGATAAGTTGTTTGGACCCGATTTTAAATTTTCGGTCCAAGCAATCAAGATCGTCGGATGATTATGAAGAATTATAGACGTTGGAATGTGATCAACTTTGTAGTATTATTGGCTTGTTTCTAATATTTTTCTAGATATTACTATTGGATTATTGTAGTAATTATCTTGTAAAATATTAAAATGAGCTTGAAGAGTGCAGTTTGAAATCAAGGATTTTTCTTCCTCCACAGGTCTGTTTGGGATTCTTGTATTGGAGTTTTTAAGTGTATTGGGAGATTATCTTCGAATAATTCAAGCACAGAGTAGTTCAAACAACATGTGCAGATATGGAAGAATCATAGCCACTGAGTATCTTGGCAAAATGCCAAGTATTTTAATTAAATGGGATTAATGAAATTGCATGCATTATTCTATCCAGGAAAAGGTGGGATTGCATACCAGATGTGGAGGTAAAGTGGGACTGCATCAGGTTGCTACAAAGGAACACGTGGATTTTGAACAATGGTGATGACGCAATTAGGATTGAATCTTTGAAAAAGATTGTATTAGCAGGTCAAGATGGAAAAGATGGGATAAAGCTTTGATTGATGTGATAAGGCGTGGACTTATGTGCTTATAAGATAAAGTTTCAGAGCTTCATTTATTATGTGATTATGCATGGGATAAGTGCGTGGTCAACATCAACAAATAAAAACTCAGAATCACAGTGCCATTGGGATTTTGTTTTCAGGACTTGGGCATGCAAGTCGCTGTAAATACCAAGCGGCAGATGACTAAAAGACTCACCAATTCAACATACAAAGTTGTACAGGGCCTAGGGGGCATCCGCCCCCAATCAATTTTGTGTGTGTACTTTTGCATTCTAATTCCCAACCTTTAATTAAACTACAAATGAAAAAATAGATTACATTTCAGTTCTAAAGTCAGTTCTAATTAAACTATAAAAAAATGGTATAGTCGAAAAAAGATAAGGTGTATCCATTAGTTTACATACTTATGATATTAGCACTAATTCTTCCAATTGTTACTGCCACTGTTGAAAAAGCATTTTCGGCCATAAACTTTCTGAATCAATTGAGATTAAATGAAAGATCAATAGATGAATGATAACATGATTATTTTTATAGAGAGAGATTTGATGGTATTGGTAATGATGTTGTCATGCACCGCTTTCAAAACATGAAAACGCGTCGAAGAATATTGTAAGATGTTGTATGAAAAACTTTATGGATTAATATATAAGTGTTTTGTGCAGTAAATTCTTGAGTTTTTTTAATTTTACCTTGTTGTTTGATGATGCCCTCATTCTTACAAATTTATGGCTTCGTCCCTGCCTTCTCCCCTTTCTTCTCGCCAACACATCTTCAATTTGGATAAACAACACTATGAAGGCAACCGGCGACATCTTCAGTTTGGATAAACAGCACTGCTTTGAAACCGACTGGTTATTTATCCAAGTCTCGGTCGACAAAGATTTTTGAGTCCTTATTGGTAGAGGTCATCTCATCAGCTTTCTCGGCGAAGTGAGGTGTTACATGTTACCAGGCTCGGCAGATTGGACGCCGAGTTGTTTTATGATTGGATATTCACAAGTTAGTTTTAGAGTTCAGCATTTTGACGGTCGAACCACATTTCCCATCAAGACATACATCTCTTTCGAGTATTTGTGTCCGTATAGTCTGGTGCCTCGGCGTGCTTATACTCTCACGAATATAATCATCGTGACCGAACCCGGCGTCGACGATCCAGGAACTTTGCAGAACTAGTAGCTTTGTCTTCAAGCTCTAAAACCTGAAGGCCGATACGTATTCCTTCCTCAGTCACAGTTGCATGATCAATAAGTCAGCAGCGCTTAATGCAACATCAGCATATTTTAATCCTCGACCGAGCTTGGCCGATGAGTTGGCACGCCTTGCACATAACCGAATAACGTAGTTAGCTTATTAGTTACTCGGTTTGCGCGCCACGTACGTTTGGTAAATTTTAGGATCAACATAAGTATGTCGTGAATGCCTTTGTGCCATATATGTGTTAAAAAGGAAAACTTTTGGACATGACATTCATGATTTAAAGTTGTGCAACAATCGCATTGTTAAGTAATCATCGTAAACTACATGTTAGATAATAGGTGTTGAAAGCACTACTAGAAACATTTTCTTACAAAAAATTTGTAATCATCACTTTCTTTTTTCGAATGTGTTGATTTTATTTATTTAAAAAAAATGAAATCAGACTAAGTTATCCGATGACAAGCTATATGCTAATACCTTTTACCACCGTAGTAGAAAAATGTTGAATGCTTACATAACAGTACGAGTTCGAATTATGTTGGTGACTAATCTAATATTTAATTAATAAAATTATCATTTGTTAAAAAGAAATGACAAGCTATAATATACAAGTATTTAATTTCCAGTCTACAAATTTCGTATGCAACACCTTGAATAAATACCACCACAAAATTGTGCGACAAAAAGCATTAAATAATTTCAATATCAATTTCACTTAGAGTAGAAACGTTATTAGAATTAAACTAAGGGTAAATTACATAATACCCCATCAAATTTGGGTTCACTTACAACTTTATACATCTTTAAAACATTTCAATCTCATACATTTACTATTATTTTTTTCAATTTCATACAACCGTTAAAAAATCTGTTAAGTTAACCGTTAAATGATGACGTGACAAATATAAAATCTCTATTTATGCTGACGTGACTGCCACATTTGTGCCACGTGACTAAACACTTAATAAAAAATTTTAAATATTAAAATAATTAATTAAAGAAAAAAAAAACACAAATCTTCATCTTCTTCTTCCAGCCACCCCTTCTCCCACCACCACCACCACCCTTTTCCCCACCCGAGCCACCCTTCTACCATAACCACCCCATCACCCATCACTTCCGCACCAACAAAGCTTCTTCCTCCAGAACCACCACCATCAATTTCCTCATCAGCAAAGCCCGGAGCAACCCAGAAAACCCCAAGGGCTCACTATGAATTTTGCCCCACCTTCCTCACCACCTCAAACCCTTGCCTTGCCTCGATTTCTTCTTCCAAGTCGTGTCCTCACCTGCTACCCATTTCTTCCCCCCATCTGCAACCCAAACAACAACCAGCAACATGATCGAACAACAATCCCTGCCCCATAAAAAAAAAAAACCCATATTTGTTTTCAACACAAGAATCAACCAAAAAATATATATAAGATCTGAAACAGATTACCCATAAAAAAAAAAAAAAAAGAATGGAACCTATTTCCCCTCCCCCTCCCTTACAAACACCATTGCTGCCCTCCCACTTGATCCCGGCGACCTCCTCTATCTCTTTCTCTTCCTCATCCTCTCACTCTAACCTCGAATTGGCGTCGATCGGAACCGCGAGACGCAGCCAGCAACGAAATCGAAGGGACTTTGGGGATTTTGGTATTCGACTGGTCACTTGGAACGAAATCGAAGGGCAGCGAAATCTGGGTTTTGGGGATTTCGGCTTTAGGTTCAGTGCGGCTTCGTCGAACTCACCTTCGACGACTTCTGGACGACCTCTGCCTTCCGTCAGAGGCTTAGATCTCAGTGCGGCTTCGTCGAATTCGAGGTTGAGCTTTTGCTGGGACTTCTGGTCCTTAGAGGTATCGTTTGGTATGCAGACAGGACGGGACAGAACGGAACGGGACGGGAACAGGACGGGACGGAACGGAATGGAACGGGACAGGATGGAACGGAGCGGAAGCAAAGATGCCTCGGATGGAAACAAGAAGGAAGAAGAAGGAGACAGAGAGGTTATAATTTTGTCTTCCACTGACGTAGAACGAGTCGTTCCAGGAGGGTGAGGTGGAACGAAATTCATCCAAAACTCGTCCCGTGAAATAGCTCGTTCCATCCATTTTAGGCGCACCAAACGTGGAATGGAACGCCTTGTTCCACTGTGATCCGTCCCGTCCCACGTACCAAACGGTACCTGAGTGAACCAAGTGGAGACGGAAGAACATGAAGAAACGAATTTCTGGGTGTTTGAAACTTTTTTCTATTTTTTAATTATTCAACTATCTTTTCAAAATTTTAGTTGAATTTCTAATTAATTTTAAACATAATAAAATTTTAATTTTTTAATTCACATGTCCGACTTGCTTCAGCAGTTAACAGAAGAGCTATCAGGAAGGGACGGTTGTATGAAATTAAAAAATAATAATAATAAATGTACAAGGTTAAAATATTTTAAAAATATTGTATAAGATTGTAATTTGATCCAAATCTGAGAGGTATTATGTAATTTACCCTCAAACTCAATACCTGCTTTTCAATCTTGCCAATACCTAACAGAACACTGTAGTATATCTGACTCATGAATCAAAGAACATGTGTAAGTATGCAGAGCCCCCATCCATTGACCAGTACACGCGTCGAGCAACAGGGCTGCCACCTTATCGTCCCAAACAAGAAGCAACCCCAGAAAGCGGTGGCCCGATATAATACCACGACGGAAAACAAAATTTAACAGGGAAACAGAAAGAAAGAAAGAACAGAAAAGAGAGCAAACAGAGAACAATCAGAGCAGCGAAGATGGTAGTAATTTCCATGGCAAAAAATATCATCTTCAACCTCTCCAAGTCTTTCCCTCAAACCGGCTCATCACTCTCTCTCAGAAATTCCTCTCACAAAGTCTCGAGAGTCTGCTTCGCCTCCGCCTCCAAATCCTCCGAGGTAATTAGTTATTCAAGTACGTGATTAACAGTAATACTTGTCGACGAATGTAAGAATCTGACATCGAAAAGTTGATATATTTAATGAATGGTTCCACCCATGTTTTCACAAGGTATGTGCAAGTTAGGGATAACATCGGTGCATTTAGTAGTAGATAATTGGTCCGTCTCTCTAAAATTGTCTTGATGGATTCATAATTTAATTTGATCCGGTACACGCTTGAACTTCAGGGTCGAAATGCACCAGAAGGGAATAGAGATTCGAGGGCTGACTGGACATATGATGACAAGAAGTGGAGGAATGAGAACGTGAATTACAAAGGAAAGGATCCAACAGATGAACTCAAGGATAAGACGAAGAGCGCAGCGGAGACCATGGCGGAGAAGGCTAAAGAGGGAGTGAACAGAGCAGCGGAGACGGCAGAGAGCGCCAAGGAGAAAGCGAAACAGTACGGTTATGAAACAAGGGAGAAAACGAAAGAAATGGCCGACACTGCGGCTGCGAAGGCAAAAGATGGAACTTATGAGGTCGTGGAGACGGCGGAGCAGGCCAAGGAGAAGGCGAAAGGGAATGTTTGGAGTATGAAGGAGAAAACAGAGGACGTGGCAGAAACGGTGGCGGAGAAGGTGAAGGAGGGGACGAGCAAGGCAGCAGAGACGGCGAAGGACACAGTGAAGGGGGCGTGGGGGGCCGTAGAGGAGGCGGGGCATAAGATCAAGGAGACAGTGGTTGGGACTTCATCGGACTCTGACAATGAGGTGGCGGTGGAGGAGAATGTTGTGGGGGATTTGGATGACGCTGTGGAGGTGGTGGAAATATTCGATGAGGAGGGGAATGTTGTGGACGTTCTGGATGAGGATGTGGTGGTGGTTGAGATATTAGATGAGAAGGGGAATGTTGTGGATGTTAGGAGGCGGATTCGGAGCCCTGAAGATGATGTGAAGAAATAGTGATGTTTTGGCGAAGGAAACTTTGCTCAGTTGTTGCATTGCCTATCATGGAAGGAGTTGAAGCCTAATGTTTGGTACTTGTAGACTTGTAGTTAATAAATCAAAGGTGGCATGTTTGAAGTGGCATTAATGTTTTCATCTTTTTTTTTACTTTGCTTTTCAAATGTATATTTTACAACTTTGCCTTATTATTATTATTTTTTTAAGAAACGATATCTCAGATAGTGGATTAAGTCTCACAACGGATTAACAATAATGTGGTTAGCCTTCGTTCTTTGTTGTTAGCCTCACTAGCACTCTGAACCATCTGTTTTTTTGTGAGGTTACCTAGTGAGCATAGAACCTAAAACCTCTCATTTACTAGTTAAGAGAATACTGGCTCATTTAGTATTATTATTAAAGAACAATGTAGATATGGTTGGGCAGGGACTTTCAATTTTGTGAGATTAAGACAATGTGACGAAAGATGGATCACAAAAACCCAAATCAAGGGCCTTCGGATGAATTGAACAGTGTACCACTCGACCCAACAGAATTAATAGCCGGGCCCAAATTGAACCAGTCCGACAATGCCATCGAAATCAGAAATTGCAGTATGTTCGCATGGCATAAATACAAGTAACCTCGTCCCCACCACACCACGTAGAGAGAGAGAGAGAGCTTTGAGGAGGACGATGTGGAGTGAGGGAAGAGGACAACGGTATGAATGTGGGAGTGTGGGGGAGCAGTTGCAACCCCTGACGGACGCTACCATCACCAACTGGTCCATCTGCTAACTCCTCTTCTTCTTCTTCTTCTGCCGTCTGCCGTTACGTAACTACGTTGGTTAGGGCAGGGGTAAGTGCTTCTCTATCATCCTAATCCAATCTTATCAAGTATTATATTTGATTGGAGTTGGGATTCACGCTTTTAAGACATATTTAAAACGTGTTTACGTAGACTCACTTCGTAATATAATTACAAAAGTTTGAATATGTTTATTTTTTAGGTCTTCTTTAAAATATCATGTTTACAAAAAATCATGCAAATTTAAAACTATATGACCGTTAGAAATTAGAGTTTTGTGTTGTTTCTCTTTGCTACAAATAAAATGTCTTAATTGTTTGGAATTTATCTTTTTTTTTTTTTTTTTTTTTAATAAGAATGATTTGATGAATGATGTACTATAAACAGTTCAATTAGTTAAGTATGTTGCGAAATAACCCTACAAAATAACTAAATCAGTGTTAAGATGTGTGTCAAAAACATCTCTACACATATCAAATCCAAATTTCCATTTCACACACTCACACTTCAATCTATATTTTAGGCCTTGTAAATGTGAATTTCAGCAGTCAGCACCCATTTTCATAGCTTCAAACTGAATTGCCCAAATTGCCACTCCTTAGTCCTTATATATCAAGTAATTTCCATTACCAAACGTAAAGCTAATGAGTTAAAAAAAAAAAAAAACATAATGCTAATGAGACCATCTCCAATGCAATCTATATATTCTAATAATTGGATATTTATGAAGTACATGGTTATGGTGCTTCTTGCGTGTGCAATTTAGAATGAATTAGTGAAAAATCAATGCTCCGCATAAGATTTAAATCTTATATATAACTAAAATTTGAATATAAGTTTCGATTTGAATATAAACTTATATAGAGGTTTTTAACTTTCTGTTGCATAAATGTTACATATGGACTCACAGATAATATCTTAGTCCAAATTATTTGGTGCATAAGAGATGGCTTAACATACAAAACCCAATAAAATCTTAGTTTTGTTGTGGTAGATAAATCATTATCAACATAATCTCTTCCACATTGATACGTAATTAATTTTCAATCCTATTGCATAACACACTCGACGTTCCATCAACTCTAGTTACCAATCACCACCTGGCGTTATATTGTTGCGCATACATTTTTTAATCATCGAGAAAAGAGAGATTTGGTTCTTTAACACACACACTTTTGATCAAAGAGGCAGATTCGAATATATGTTAACGTGAATATCTTTGACGTTAACATTTTTAACGGTGACGGTTTTAGGTAAACGAGATAAGAGAGATGTGAGAATACTTTAACATGCGTTGACATTTTTTAGTGAGATTTAAATGTGAAGTTTTTATATGGAAACTATTGCTTTTTTTAGCATACACACATACATTTTTTTTCTTAAACGAGAAACATAGCAATGTTTTCATTCTTCTACACTTAAATTTAAATTTTTTTTATTTGTATTTTAGATAAATTTATTATAGACTATTGCTTGTATAAAAAAATATAGGTTACAACCAAATTCGAATTCTTCTGGACAAAGTTAGTTTGTTGAAGAATGACAAAGTACTTTGACTAATCCAATACTTGAGTAGTTTACAAGAAAATATGAGAGAGAGAGAGAGTCACCGTGGAAATGTTCTTATCAACGGGGACAGGATTGTCATTCTGAGTAGAATTGATGTCCAATTAGCACGGTGATGTCAGATAGAAGAGAAGAAATCCGTCCAACTAAAGAAATCCGTCCAACAAGAGTACAGATCCCCTCCGAATTAAAAAACAAATGAAACCCAATGATTAAATAATTCGAATAATTAAAATTTGATCGAATAATTATAATTATTATAATTTTTAAAAAAAAATTTTATTTATAATTATTGAATTAAATTTGAACGATGCATATCATTTAATCCTTGAGTTTTGTTTTCTTATATCCGGAGAAAATCTGTACTCTTCCAACAAAAACACCACAAAATAAAATTTTAAATAAGGAAATGGAAAATTGTTGTGAATACAAGACTCGAGAGTATGTATGATTGTAGTAGATAGGCAGAGGAGAGAGAAAGAGAGAGGAGAGAGAGAAGAAATAGTAGTTGCTGAAGTCTGAGCGTCTGACACAGCAGCTAAAAACCCATTGACGACCGCCACTAGCCAGTAGCCACCCTCTTCCGCCCTTACCCGCCGCCTCTGCAGGCTCTGGTCTCTCTTATTCCCCTGTTCCTGTGGTCCATCTCCTACCCCACACCTCCATATATCTAGAAACCGAATACAGTTAAAACTCTCATCTTTTTCTTCTCATAATATTTCTGTGTTTCTTTTTTTTTTTTTTTTTTGTTTGTTTTTGGTGATATTGATCATTGGGTCTGAAAACTTTAGCATTTCGGAACGGAAAGGCCGACTCTTTGGACCGTTTTCCGGTGAGGGCTGAATTTTTCTGTATTGGGTTTCCTGTATTTGATGGATCAAAAGCAAATGGACTGGGAATTTTTTATTAGTTCTAACTTTTTCTGAGCTGGGTTGGTGAGATAGATGCTGTTATGTGACGGAAAATCGTTTCCGGTATTGTCTCTAGCTCCCATAGATTACTACAACCTCTCCCTCTCTCTCCCTCCCTCTCCCTCTCCCTCTCCCCCTCTCCTTTTTCTGGGTTTTCTGCATATCCGCCACCGGTCCAAAATTCCAGAAAAAAAGAAGAAGCAAGTCAAACCGATTCGTCTCAAACTCTGACACCGTTTCTAGAAGGAGAAAAAGAAATCCTCGCGGATATCGCTCGAATTCAAGATCAGATTTTCCATAAATTTCAATTATCACTTGGGCTTTAATTGTTTCATTATTCAATGTGAATGATAAAATGAATGGCCTATGGGTTTGGATGTAACCCTGGTAGGTGGGTGGGAACAAGAAGGAAGGAACACCCGGCATGCAGAGAGAGAGCAATATAACGATAACGATCGCCGTTAGTTTTGGCAGTTTTGGGTGTCGAGAGTAGATTATCTAGGACTAGCGACGGACACGTTTAGCACACCCTCACAATGATCCAATTTCCTCCTATTTATAAACCTCTGCATGTCGCTTGAAGCCCCACATCAATCCATCAAACAATTTCAGACCATCACAAGAGAGAAATCAACATGCAGCAACAGCAGCAGGAGGGAGGTGAGCAGAAGGAGCAGCAGAACCAGGATCAGCGGTTGAAGGCGGCGGAGCAGCAGAACCAGCAGCCGCACAGGTGCCCGCGGTGCCAGTCCATGAACACCAAGTTCTGCTACTACAACAACTACAGCCTCTCTCAGCCACGGTACTTTTGCAAGGCGTGTAGGAGGTACTGGACTCAGGGCGGGACCCTCCGGAACATCCCCGTCGGCGGCGGATGCCGGAAGGGGAAGCGCGCCAAGGGGGGTTCCTCCTCGGCGTCAGCATCTCGGACCGTGCAGCCGCAGCCACCACAGAATGAGCAGGACATGCAGAACAATTTGGGAATTGGCGGCGGGTCCGTGGGGATGTCTACGGCGAACCCGAGCGGTGGATTGGCTATTCACCATCAGTACTACCCTGGTTCTTCTCATGGGTACTTGTCACCTTTTGCAGGGCTTCAATCTCTGAGTCAATCTCAGCCGTTCAATGCTGGGGGCGGTCATGATCCTGCCTCGAACATGAGCCTGCTGCAGGGGTTCAATCTCTCAGTTCCTATGGTGGCGTTGCAGCCGCAGCAACGTCAGCAGTTTTTTCAGATGGGCGGCGCTAGGAGCAATAATCTGTTGGATCAAGCTGCTGTGTACCCATCTGAGCATGATCAGTGGGCCCCCCAAAGCGTCGTCAACAGATCATCTGTGAATACTTCTTCTTCTGCAGCAGCAGCCTCGGACAGCGCTTTGTGGACCATGGGCAATAACAACCCCATCACCACCACCACCACCACCACCACTGCCAGCAGCAGCAGCGGCGGCCCATCTCTGAACCCAAAGCAGTGGCCTGATCTGCCCGGATCATATGGCTCTCCTAATTGAGAGACTTTTAAGGCATGCGTATGATCGTATCCCTACAAAGCATGCAAATTAATCATATATTTACTTTTGTATACCGAAGGGAGATTACCATATGGATCTCAAAGTGTCACCCATTAATTTTCAGTTCTTATAATTATTTACTAAATTGGTTAATTGTACTTGGTGGTTAAGGTATGTATGATCTTTGTGTCTCATGGAACAAAACTATAATTTTGTTGTAAATGAAAGGATAATATTTGGGTCATAAGCATATATAGCCTTTTGTTCAATTCCATGAGTTGGGTTATTTAGGTGGTGGTATTTTGAACTTGAAATTCATCGAAAGCTATTGAGCTAAATATTTGTGCTTTTGTTTTTGGTATTTTATGCCTTTATTGTCTGCTCTCGTACTCCAAAATTAACACTATCTATATCATATTTGTTGACCACGTTGTTGAAGATTGACCTAATAACACAAGTGCATTCCAATTGTACGTGGGATTTAGATAAGTGCATTCCAATTGTACATGGGACTCGTCATAGAAAAATGGTCAGTATGTGATTAGTCACCATATTTAATGAACACATTGTTGAAGACAGATCTAAATAACAGAGATGATGTGTTCAACTCGTGTATGCATGTATGCAGAACTCATACCGGTTATGTGTCAATATCTAATCAATTATCTGTACCATATTTACTAGTCGCACTATTGAAGACGTGTAATAAAAATAAGTGAGTTTGACTTATTTATGCGGGACTTGTACTAGATAAATGATGAGTATCTGATCAGTTATTTATACATTATATATATTTACTGACTACGTTGTTGAAGACTGATTTAATAAATAGAGTTTAATTCTATCTACGTATAAATAGGCAATTAGTAATGTGATCACTAAATGTTAAAGTTGTGTGAAATTATGTCAAACTGATGACTTGTACTTCATTCAAGGTCTTGAAGGAAAAGGTGAAAAGCAAGAAGACAGTACTTGAACAGAAAGCTAGATGCAAGCACAGAGGAAGGTTTAGCTACATGTGTAGAAAAGTTGACGAACAAGAGTCATATGGATAGGTCTTGTTGCATGTGGTGGTTGACTGCAAATGCTTTTGATGAAGGATGAATCACCTGAGACAGACTTCCAAATTGCTGTACGATATCTTTTATATTTTTGGTAAGTTTGCTTTATGATTTATTATTGCACTTGGCAGGTTAAAGCCTGCCCACTACAGCTACAAGCTCTCTTTATTTGCTTTAATTTTTGTAAAAAAAAAAATACTAATAATTCATATCAATGAATAAGTATTGGAAGAGAATGTGTCGTCTGCAAATGCAGGCATAGCTGTGGGAGACCATTGTGTTGATTGTAATCGGGTGTGTGATATAATCTTCGTAGGATATATATTTTAAAATTTAAACGCATCTGATAACAAAATAATATGGTTGTATTGCTCACCACTATTTGAGTGTGGTGAGCTTAAATACCTCGTTAGAGATATAAGTTACTTGTCTACATATGCTATTGTGATATGTGATATTTTGTACGAATCACACGATACCATCTAATCGCACTATTAGGCCCCTGAATTTGTGACGCCATGATGGAGTATCAGGTGTAGATAAGTCTCTCTTCACAGATTTACAACATGTCAAATGAATTCTAGATTAGAGCCTAAAGGAAGGGAGAAAAAGCCGGCATGGTTTGATTCCATTTGAAACAACACCGTCCACGTTCTATCGGACAGTGAATCCAATTCCATCAGTGAATCCAACTCTGCAAGGACCACCACCGGCACAGTTAATTAGCACTACATTTATTAATTAATTATTTCATAAACAATCATGTATTAGGACTTGCAATCGCATGATGAATTAACATATAATAATCAATGCATTAAGACTGAAAGCAAAGATCCATGTGGGATTAGGAGGGATTATTCTACAAATACAGAATGTTGTGAGTGTGAAAGTAAACGAGTCTCGTATTTGTGGTTTGTAAGATTTCTCCTTTCATTGATGTTTTCTTCTTTTATTGATGTTAAACTCTTTTACCTTCATATTCTTACATACTCCTCATGTGTGGTAAAATTTTAAAGCAAACATGTGGCGTGAATTGAGTGACATGAAGAACGTGTAACTGTCGAACTTTACATATGAGTCAACCTACTCTGATACCATAAAAAAAAATTGAGATTCCATAAAAGGCTAAATAGCAATATAAAAAATAGTAAAACTTTAAAAGAGTTTAAAGTTTATCTTTCAATCAACGTGAGACTCTTTGTCGGTAGGGAGGGCGTGAAGGTGGGCATTGTGGTTTCGGACTAAAAGCAAATCTGTGGTCTGCCCCAGAGAGATCTCTGTCGCACAACAAAAAAGGGAAAACCCGATTTTCTATTTTATAGCAAGTGACTCAAAATTTCTTGCTTAAACCATAAACTCTAAAAGTGAATACTATTTAAATTTTCAAAGCAAGTTTGAGTGGAAATTGTTGAGACATGTAGACCGTAGTATATCTTATTTTGTATCGTTGCTGAGAGTATAAAATTTATGTCAAGAAAAGAATGAAAATAGCATTTATTTATAAATATTGGGCTATTTTCTATATGTTTTTAATTAATTTTAGGGAGTTTTAACGAAACATTTTGGTACTGTTCACTTTTAACGAAAAACCATATTTTTACATTTTCTTAATACTATTCACTGCACCTTTATTTTTCATTTTTCATTAAAACTAAAGTTTTTTTTGGATTTTTTGTTAGTTTTCCTTTAATTTTATGGTAGAATCTCAATTTCTACAATTATAATAAGCTTAAGCTATGAAATAATTTTTACTGCAAACATTACAAGTTTCATCAAGTTTCATTTGAATTTGCTTTTGAGAAAGGCTGAATATCAATAAACAATTTTCCAGTTTTGTGATTAAATTTTGATGTATATTGGCTTACTATTTCTTTAAGAGTAAAATCTGCAATGGATAGTTTGTTAATTGGAATTTAAATATTGGCCTTAACTAGTAGAATCTTAGGTGCATATTATGCTTGTAATTGCTACCTTATCTTTGCTTATGTAGTGTTAGAGTAGTACCCACGTATTAAAGACTTAAACTTAGTGGAATTGTCTTTTTTTCCAGCATCATTAACTAATCCCAAGTACAAATATTACATGATAATTGAATTATCGATGTAAATGCTACATAGTTAGTTAGTTCTTATCCTTTAGAGCCTACAAGTGTAAAAGGAGCATCCATCCAAAAAGAATCATGTCACATCCCAGTTTAGCTCCGTCGTAGTACGATATTGTCCGCTTTGGGTCCTGGCCACGCCTTCACGGTTTTGTTTTTGGGAACTCATACGAGAACTTCCTAGTGGGTCACCCATCCTAGGATTGCTCTCGCCCGAACTCACTTAACTTCGGAGTTCCGATGGAATCCGAAGCCAGTGAGTTTCCAAAAGGCCTCGTGCTATGGGAGGTGAGCATGTACATATAAGGCACATCAACCCTTCGACGTTGGTCGATGTGGGATGTTATTTTAGTGCCAGAGGTTTCGTGATGACAAGGATGGTTGGCAAAAGCTGTTATGTAGGAGACTTCTCCTTTCAGTACAATTATCATTACTCTTATTTTACAGCAAATTTATCTATGCTCTGACATCACTTGTGTGATATGGGTTCAATCCCCGCTCGCATGCGCACTTTAAATTAGTCACTTTTAGGTTTTAATTTATTCACATTTTCCACATCACTACACTTTATGGCTTCGTCACCTTTCAGGTGTCGCCCAACACATCGCGATTCAAGTGTCTAGGTGGACATTCTGGGTTGGGGTGTGTCAGTTTGGTATCAGAGCCAGGTTGCCGTTCGGTGCGAGTGTGCCAACGAGGATGTCGGGTCCCTAAAGGTGGTGTATTGTAACATCCCACATCGACCAACAGAGAGGAGGTGATGTGCCTTATATGTACATCACCCTAAGATGATCATCTCATGTCTATTTATTGTGTCGAAACAAAGTAAAATATGCTCTTGGAGTTTTGATGTGGAATAAATGAAAAATGGATTAAAGAATGACAAGCCACTGCAATTTGTATATGATGAGGATGTTACCAATAACTTAAAATCAGTATTCGAATATCTCCAACATAATAAAAAAATAAAGAAATAGGTAAATATTCCTTTGAAGTCCATCACTATCTTAGCCAAAAACTATTCGTTGGAAAAAAAATCCAGTCCCCACATCCATCCATTCTAAATTGAACAGTAAAGCACATTGGAGGTCGCCATCTTCGGTTGCTTGTGCCCCAAGAGACTTCTATAAATAATGGGAATGATTGAGTATTTCAACCTAAAGGGTCTGGCTTGAAACTGGAAAGGGCATGATGGTAAATACAACTTTCGGGACAAAGTATGATGAGAGTACTACTGCATTAGTGGGGAAACTTCCACCACCCTTTGCATGGAGGAACAACCCAGTGTCTAGCTTTAGCTCCACATCGAACATTTACATATGATTTTGATGTGTGATGTATATATTTCTATAAGAACAGTTCCATCGGACACAAAATTGTCCAGGACCTTGTCCAAAAATCAACCCAACACCCTATTAATCTGCTCCAGCTCGCAAAACAGCCTGGCACCCAGCCCAAGCCAGGCAACAGACCAGCCCATTTTGGACAGACCCAGAGGCCAGCCTATTTGGCTAGCGCGTGCAGCACACTCGCGACTGGCATGAGTAGGAGACAAGGGTGCAGGCGGCAGGGCCCGCTTGTCAGCCCACTTGTGTTCACCCGGATTAGAGCTAAGTGGCCCTCCTCAGTGCCGTTGGATTTCCAACAGTAAAAAAAATTTTAATTTGACTTTTAAAATGGACCGTCCGATCACAGATCAACGGTTCACGTTTTTTTTCACCAAAAATAAAAATAAAATAAATAAAAAAGGCCCAACGGTTAGAATTATGACCGTTGGCCACGTGGCAGTGCCTTGGCTCTTGGATTTGAATATTTTTCAAATCCAACGGTCCAGATTAATTAACTATATTAAAATTTATTAAAAATTATGAAAAAATACAGAAAATTTATTAAAAAAGACATAATTTTTTTAAAAAAGTTATTTTTTTTTCTATAAATACCTAACCCTCATCTTCTATAGACTGAAAAAGAAAAACACTTCGCAAAATGTCAAGAGGGGTGTAGGAAGGATGTGGAGCGTTGTTTTGGTATTCTGCAAGCTCGTTGGGCGATTGTCAGGTTTGTTGCTAGAATGTTTGATGTTGAGGCTCTTCGATCCATCATGATGACGTGTATTATTCTCCACAACATGATTGTGGAAGATGAGTATGATTATGATGCCGTCGATGAATATGAGCCGAATCTGATGAACAACTCAAGAACACGTATCTACTGTGCTCATGATCGGACCGAAGATCCCATGCAACACGAGCCGTTAGAACCGGATGGATGTTACAATGAATTGATCGCTCAACGGTACACTAATGTGCAAGAGCCATACTGGCACGTAACCCGCTAGAATGACTTGATTGAGCACCACAGGGGTTTGCAAGAAGGATAATTAAAATAAGCTTGTGGTTGAAGAATAAAGTGTATTTGATGAGTTTATGTAATTTTATTTTAGTGTGTTTTTTTTTAAGTTTATTTGATGAGTATGTAATTTTATTTTAGTTTGTTTTTTTTAAGTTTATTTGAAATTTTATCCGAATTGGTTAAAAATCTTATCCGAAAATAAAACTATTTTATTTATTTATTTATTCTTTAAAAAAAATATAAAATATTTTAAATGGGCTGGGTGCTAGCGCATTTTGTAGGGGTGGAGATCGTTTGTGCCATCACATTTTTAGACTGGGTGCCAGCGTATTTTTTTAGGGGTGGTGATGCTTTGACCTATTACTGTTTACTGGGATCTATTACTGTTCACTTGAATGGATAAATGCGCTGGGTGCTGACGCAAAGTCTTTAAGGGTGAAACTGTTCTAAGATCGAAGTATGCATAAGTGGTGGTGACCAACTTGGCCAAAATACAAAAACTCCGGTGGAAATTAAGTGGACTTTCCATCAAATTAACATCCCGTCGATGTGGGACTCAAAGCCCCAATGCACCATCATTTGGTCAAGCTTGCTGGTGTCTTGTGGTTCATTAGACGGTTTTGTGGATTAGCTAGCCACTTAAACCATATGATCGTTTGAGACAATTACGTGTGCTAATCTAGGACAATAGTGTGTGTGCATAATTATATTAAGGAGTTCATTTGTAATTAGATTTTCAATCAAAATGGTTAGAAAGTAAATATGTATCCTCATTCCTCAGCCAATCAACTTATATACTATTTAATGGTATTATTCTACGATCCCATTAAGCAACACTGATACTTTAAAATGTATGTGATGAATACGCAGTCTTTTCCTCAAATATATTCTAAATTCACATAAATTCTTTATACAATATAAACACTGTCAATGATCCGTAAAATGAAAGTTTAGACCACATTATGGTATTGAGACTTTGTGTCTTAGAAAGTGAATGTGGATAAAGTAATGATGGGTTCACAAAAGTGTAGTTAATTTGCAAAATATTCCTATTTCTATATTAGAAACTTCGGTAGCTGCACTACTAGGGTAGCTTTCACACCCAGATTATTCAATTAGAGTACGTTAGATCAGGTGAAACCAAAATACATAGAGTCACATACTTCTGTAAAAAATATCGTAAGAATAATGTGATCGAATTTCCTTTTAAGTTTTTGTCCAACACTAAAACTTTAGTGGGAATAAAGACTGAAAGAGAGAAGGGGGCCAATGTAGAAGATGGGGTTGGACTAACCAAGAAAGGAAGTTGAAAATTATTTTTGTCATGGCAAAGGGTTGCTTTAGAGCAAAGGTTTGACGTAGGCCATTATCAAAGTGAAGGAGTTGTGAAAATAGCGTGGAGAAGGGGGTACTTCTAAGGAAGGAAGGAAGGAAGGGGTTACAATTGCACTGCATGCCATCAGTCATCACCAATCTAATTATTAAATCCCTCACACACAACTGCCCATTGTCTCATATCTGCACCTATATTTCCTCGCATTGGTCTACTTGTCCTCTTCTAGCTGGTTCCTTCGTATACCTGTCGTAAGGCTTGTAATAGAATGTTTATAAAATAAAATTAACATAATGTATTTGGTAGGGAATTATATTAGAAATTTCTAAGATTACATGAGCTTCGTCTTGTATTTCTCTTATTAATTATGGAAAGTGATTTTCATACCCTATTTTTAGCTTCTTGCACACATTTATTCAATTTGTTATTAATTTTCGTTTAATTTATTTAATTTGATGATCATAAATAAAAAGAAGTATGTGAGAAACTAAAAAAAATGTGTGAAAATCACTTCCCATTAATTATATAATGAGATTATATATTTAATTAAAACCATATTTCAAATGAATTTCATCCTTTACAATTGGATTCATATGATAAGTGATGTATGACAAACCCAATCTTACGATCAAGGGGTCTTTTGATGTAGGCCCAATCAATATAGTAATTTTTTTGTTTAACCCAACATTTATGGGGTTACAATTTAAACATAATTTGTGCATTCATTTCTTGTTGTATGATTATTTTGATGACATTGATATTAAATATATAATTAAATTGAAATTCCTAATTATATGCAATTGTTTACCTATGATAATGATATCTAAAATAATTTTTTAAAATCATATATAATACAATTATATATATATATGAAAAATAAAACATCTTCATTTATATAAAAGAGATACTAAATAATTCTACGTATGAAAAATATCACTATCTACATTCAATAAAGATACCAAAACAATTATATACCTAATGCAAATTTCAAGACATGTAGAAGCAAAAGGAATATATATTACAAGTTATCACCAATTCACCATGACAAATTTCAATACAAACTATGCCTCCATATAAGGTAGAATAACACGGGCAAAAAGAAAAAGAAAAAAAGAGTTGAAGAAGATGAATAAGAACTTAGCATGAAAGTGACAATTAACAAAAAATGCCAATCAAATATAAGTTTTGCCGTTTGAAATCATAATAATTAATATATAGGTGTTGCCCAAATCATGTTTGTATCCATTTAAACTTAGGGGCTGGCTTGAACTGAAAAATAAAAATATTTGTTTGTATCTTACACAAAAGGAAGGTTATCCTAGGTTGTATAGTAGTCAAGGGATTTACATCAAAAGTGATTTTTTTGGAGGAGTTACCTAAAACTTGCTTAAGGAATTGGTTTTAAATCTAATTGTCTATTTTTCAAATGATAATTATGACCATGCTGTGAGTAAAGTGGGAAGAATACTTCTTCAATGTTGCTCTTCTTTCAGTAGCGAAGCATAGTTCTTATAAAATAGTGTTGTTGTTGCTAAGGTTGTTATCTTATTAATTATCATTAGATCAATAAATTTTGAGATATTTTCAAATTTTTAGTGAATTTGGATTGCTAATGAATTCTGACTCAGAGTTATCGATGGATCTATATATTTAATTACTATGTCACGATGCGAGCTTCACCATGTTCCCGATATCGCAAGTTTGTATGAAAAGCCAGAACTAAATTAAATGCAGGAATGACTAATGAAATGAGGCAGGAGCTAGGAGGACCAGCATGTGTTAAGCAGATGAACGTCTTTCCTCTGTCAATTCTGTCCATTGAGAGAGGAGGAGAAAGAGGGGAGTGGGGGGCTGCATCTGCATCCTCAAAAAACTGGATTTGTTGGGGATACAGACAAGAAGACAATATAAGAGACTGAACCTGAATCCAAGCCCACTGGGCTAAGTTGGCATCTAGGACCCCACTACATCTGTAGAATTTGATCCCTGTCCAGGCTTAATTTACAACATGTTGCCTAAACACTCTATCTTAATTACTCGACGCCCTTATAAAATATATAAAACAGGTTCTATGCCATTTAATTTCTTCCATTTATTGCATTTCCAATATCGACCTAGAACTAATTGTGATATATAATCTGGTCTTGTAATGTGCAGTGAAACGGTGGTACTACATTATACATGTTGATGTGATAACACAAATGAATCGTCTAATGTTTTATTTTTCTATGAGATAATCTAACATGTTATATTGTTACATTATTAACGAAAATTATAGAATGTATTACTGCTTTGTGCTCCACAACCGTAGTCTTCTTTCTTCGTATTGTTGTAAGTATCACTTAGTTGAAATCATATCACATGGTTGTTCTTTGATATATAGACATATGGATCATCGATACCAAGGCATGCCCTCTTCACCAAACAATGTTCAATCCAGACAAATTAACATGTATTTAATCATATTTTATAAATCACATGACGTGGTTGTTGATGATTGGATTAAGTGTTAACAATATTATTTTCCATTGATAATATATTACATGATTTGTAAATATAGTCTAAAAAGTTGGTCTACCTAGCATTACTCTATAAAAAAAAAACATCGTGGTGCTCAGGTTGTTATATCTTATAGGATTTTTAGCCAAAATGGTCTCTGAGATTTGCATAACATATCACTTTGGTCCCTGAGATTGAAAATCAATAAAAATGGTCCCTGAGATTGTCCACCATCCATTATTTTGGTCATTCCGTTAAAAACTCAATTAAGTGGTCCCGAAGCTCATACCGGAAACTGAGATTTTTGGCCGGAAGTTTGGGCAATTTTTAAAGTTTCATAACTCAATCGTTTCTTAACCAAATTCGATCCATAATATATCAAAATGAATATAGAAAATTGTTGAACAAGATTATACTTATTTGGAAGCCCAATGGTTGCCGGAGATGGTTGAAAAATAGCCTGAAGGGTGACTGGTCCGTGGGAAAACTGGAAAACTCGCCGGAAACTGGATAAATTTTAAACGTTCATAACTTTTTCAATACTCAATGAAATCGAGTGATTCAAAGACAAAAATCATACTTCTCAACGAGATGAAGAGAATGGTATTTTTCTTGACAGCTAACTCGCTGTGATTTGGCCGAAAAACAGCTCGAAAGTGGTAACTTGATGAGACCAAGACAACCACTTTTGAACCATTTTCCGATCAAACCACGGTGACTTAGCCATCGAGAAAGCTACCATTCTCTTCGTCTCGTTGAGAAGTATGATTTTTGGTATTGAATCATTCAATTTTGTTGAGTATTGAAGAAGTTATGAACGTTTAAAGTTTACCCAGTTTCCGACAAGTTTTTCAGTTTTCCTGCGGACCAGTCATCTTTCAGGATATTTTTCGACTAAACCATGGTGTGTTAGCCATCGAGAAATGTGCCATTCTCTTCGTGTCATCGAGAAGTATGATTTTCGTATTTGAATTACTCGATTTCGTTGAGTATTGAAGAACTTATGAATGTTTAAAGTTTACCCAGTCTTCCAGTTTTCCCGTGGACCAGTCACCTTTCAGGCTATTTTTCAGCCAAAACATAGCGAGTTTCTGTCGAGAAAGGTACCATTCTCTTTGTATTGTTGAGAAGTATGATTTTCGTTTTTGAATCATTCAATTTCGTTGAGTATTGAAGAAGTTATGAACGTTTAAAGTTTACTCGCGGACCAGTCATCTTTCAGGATATTTTCCGGCCATCTCCGGCAACCATTGGGCTTCCAAATAAGTATAATCTTGTTCAACACTTTCCTATCTTCATTTTGATATATTATGGGTCGAATTTGGTTAAGAAACGATTGAGTTACGAAGCTTTGAAAATTGCCCAAACTTCTGGCTAAAAATCTTAGTTTTTTGTATAAGCTCCGGGACCACTTAACAGAGTTTTTAATGAAAGAACCAAAATAATAGATGGTGGACAATCTCAAAGACCAAAATGATGTGTTATGCAAATCTCAAAGATCATTTTGGCTAAAAAGCCTATCTTATATTATCATTCAATCAATACGTACTTTTTGAAATGTTTTAAATTTTTTATTAATTTTGGATTGAATTATGTCAAGGTTATGGTTCGATTTATCTCTTTAATTACTATACCACGATGCCGATGCGACCATGTTCCGATATCGCTAGCTTGTATGAAAAGCCAGAACTAAATTAAATGCAGGAATGAGAGGCAGGAGCTAGGAGAACCAGCATGTGTTAAGAAGCTGATCATCTTTCCTCTGTCAATTGAGGGGGGCCTGCAACCCCCCAAAAATTGGATTTCTTAGGGATAAACAAGTAGACAATATAAGAGACTGAACCTGAAACCAAGCCCACTGGACTAATTTGGCATCCAGGACCCCACTTCTGCAGAGGTTGCAATTGCAGAGGTCTGTCAATGACATGCCTCAGTAATTTCTTACAAAAGTAAACTGTAGACACCATCACATGCAGCTTGGAACCCTAATTTCAACGACACAAATTTCAGCCCTAGAGGATCAGCTTTCTGCAGAATTTGATCCCTGTACAGGTTTATTTTACAACATGTACACTCCCTTTCTTAATTACTGAACGCCCTAAAATCTAATTGTGTTTTGAATTTCTGGACAAGTTACCCCTTATAAAAGATACAAAACAGGTTTCTACTGTCATTTTGGTTTCTTCCCCTTATTGCCCTGCCAATATCCGCCTAGAATTAATTTTGATGTATAATCTGACCTCATAATCTGCAGTAAAACGTTGGTACTACATTATATATGTTGATACGGTAACACAAATCAGTCGTCTAAATGTTTTGTTTTTCTACAAGATAATCTGACATGTTATATTGTTAAATTATTAACGAAAATTATTGAATGTAGTATGGCTTTGTGCTCCACAACCATGGTCTTATTTCTTCTTAATGTTATAAATATACAATGAGGCTACAATCATCACATCGTTGAAATCATATCACACGGTTGTTCTTTGATATATTGATATATTAGATCATCGTATAAAGGCACATGCCCTCATCACCAACGATGTTCAATCCAGACAACATGTAAACATGCATGCATAAAATATACAAACTGAGGACCACCATGCATACATGCTGGCATCGTCACTTGCCTAGCTACTTTTCAGTACATGTACATGGCATGGATATCATAATGAAGGCTTCCAAGTTCCATCTTGGAGGCAAGTTTAGATCGTGATCAGTACTTGCCGATCAGCCAATATAAATTGGGACCAGCAGCACTACCACCACAGAAAACCACCATATATTACCTTATTTCATAAAATCCTGTCTTCATTAGGAAAAACACGCTCATTTTAATTAATCTACTTTTCTTGCTACTAATTTGCCAATTCTAAACCCACAAACCCTTGCAAAAAGGACCCAAAAGAACGGAGTATATATTGTCCCAAAAACGAATGCACGTATATATAATGTGAGACAAGGCTGAATTTCATCCTACGCATGAATTAGGTAATGTCACTCAAATTCCAAAAACCTAAGCCAAAACCTAGAACTCAGAGAAAATTTGCAAAGTAGCCAAATGTGGAATATGTTAAAGAATTTTAGTAAATTCTTTTAACGAGAGTTTCACATTGTTGGAGGGGACTCAACTGGATATATCTGAATCTTAAAAAAGCTAATTTTCCAAATTCCCCTTAGTCATTTTATTGTATGCCCACATAAAATAAGAAATTAGTAAGTCTGTTTTCCATCTGAATTTCGCTCTCACCAGATTTTGAATTCATTTTATCAAAGGGAGAGCCGGCAAGGGTAGATCATGAATTGGCAGCTTTTGAAGGAGTGCGCTACCAGTTGTCTACCACTAAGTCTAGGATATCATATCCATACTGAATATTATTACTGTGACAACAACATAAATTTCATCAGATGATTAGCTAGCTAGTTTAACAAAAATTTACAAGTTAACAATTCAAACTAAGTTAATCATCTAAATCTGCATATACATGCATGCACGCATAAGTCAAAGAATCCCCACTGATATCTCATAGGTAGATATCCTATGGCTTGTCCATTTGAAAATACATTAATTCATTACCTTATCTTAGTTATTCCCATGTGAAACCTTCATCACGTACGTGCATAAAGAATCTCCACCACTCTCTCTCTCTCTCTCTCTCTCTCTCTCTCTCTCTCTCTCTCTCTCTCTCTCTCTCCCCAAGCTAGTAATACTATAAATTGGGAGAATAAACAGTTCCCTACAGCCAGCATACTATTGTCCAAGGGCATAAATCTCACGTACCTTCAAATCCATATATTTGTTGTCTCCCGTAGAATAATTTCAAGATACGAAAACTGTGGCTTTGACTCGAACCATCTACTTTTCTTGAGGTTCACATTAGTTTCCACAAACACCACACTCAATCTCAATGGTAGCCTAAATGCATGCTCACTACATGCAACAACTGACAATAGCCAGCTACTGACATAGCCAGCTACTGACATTAGTTGTTACGAGTCAGGAAAATGCGTGTTAGTAGCTAATTGCACGAGTTAAAAGGCATATCAATAATGAGGTTATTGGCCACAATTAGGCGTTTTACCCACCCCATACTCTGTACAGCTAACCTTAGTACGTAGCTTCGTGAAACATCATGTACAGACAGTATCATGACATACGGTATATGTTCAGCTTTTAATGTGAATGGTTTATCAGCATTTTTCTAAAAACATACTCAAATTCAAAACCAGTTAATGATGCTCCTGAACAATATCGTCAACTACAAAGTACAAATTAAGTTGAAACGTACATCATATAAATGAAAAACCAACATATATATTACCCACATTGCAACAACAATCGTCTCCCATCTCTTGTATACCATTATACCAAGTTAACCCCTTTTTTCCCCTCTAAACACACCATCCCCAAGAACAAAATAGGAAGAAAAAAAATCAGTTCTTCTGATCATAGATAAAGTAAACCCACCAACCCCAACCTAGCTAATTATAACCAATACATATGGCAATTAGGAAACATTGTCATGCACATATATACATATACCAAATAAACACACCAACTTACTGAACTAGAGAGGAAGCTGTTTGCACCAAAGGAGGAGGAGACTTCAGCTCTGTGTAGAAGATGATTACGATTATGATCATAATGATCGTTGATAGTACTCGAGGCAGTGAGACGAAGAGGATCCGAGGTTCCTCTCAGCGCAAATTAGGGGGGATTGTCAACCCTTGATTAATAAAAAACTTATCAAGAGGCTGATTCTCTTATTGCTGCTGACATGATCACTCCGATCCCAGCTCCTGCCATCTTCTTTCCAATACTGTACCCATGAACTTTCTTTTTCCAATTTTTTGTTTTTCAAGTTTTTTTGTTTTTTTTTTTCTTTAACTTTTCTAAAACCACACTCCAATTCACTAAAAACCAATAACCAACCAACTAAAAAAAACCCTAAAAATTACTCTAATTAAGGTAAAAGGAAGATTTGAGATCGAAAAATAAGGTTGAGGATGAAGTTGGGTTTTTGCTAGATCAGTGAAGAGACGGAGGACCCAAGATTTGCTGGATCATGCCAATTAGAACCGAGAGTCGATGAGTTCCAGTAAGGAGTAGGATCTGATAGCCCCATTTGCTCCGAGATCTGATTCTGGCAATTCATATTACCATTCACATGACTGCTACCATTGTTATTATTCCACTGTAACCTGTTTTGGCCATTATGATCTTCTACTTTCACGTCTTTCACAGCGCCACCAGCCTCGCCGTTGTTTCCTGCCGCTATTTGAAGATCTTCGAAGGGTAGTAAGGACTGGAAGTACTGGTTTTGCTGATGAGGCCCTCTAGCTTGAATATCTTTGAAAGCACCGCCATTAATGAATTTAGAAGCAAGCACAGAAGCCATAGTTGGAACTGTGGTGGATGGGGAAGTACTAAACATGGAACTATAATTGGAAGGAAGTGATGAACTCGAAGCAGGATTAAACCGGTTTCGATAATTATCACTGGACATCATATTAGTACCTGAGGATGATGAAAACCCTAATCCCAGCTGAGCGTGATGATTCAACTGATGAAGATCAAACCCTGAAGCAGTATCCATAAAAGGGTTACTAGACAACCCATAAAACAGCGGATTGATTTGATCGATGTGGGATGGATGTGAATTGGGGTTTGTATTATTATTAGCAGCAGCAGTAGTGCTAGGAACTGAAGAGGAAGAAGAAGTAGCTCCTCCATCCATGGCTGATGATGTTGAAGATGTTGAGCCGGGCCTCTTTACGCGCTTGTTCTTTCGGCACCCTCCACCGACCGGAACGTTGCGGAGGGTCCCACCTCGGGTCCAGTAGCGCTTGCAGGCCTTGCAGAAGTGCCTCGGCTGAGACAAGCTGTAGTTGTTGTAGTAACAGAACTTAGTGTTTGACGAATCGCAGCGAGGGCACTTTAGGGCTTGCTGTTGGAGCTGGAGTTGTTCTTGACCTGGTTTCTCCATTATCCGATTCGCCGGCGAAGACGTGGATGAAGACCTAACGTTATTGTTGTTGTTGTTCAAGCCCTTTTGATGATGAATATCATCGATTTGAATGTCCTGCTGCAACTACAAATATCGAAAGGGAAGGAAGGAAAGGGGAAAGAAAGAAAGAGGGTTAAGGCAGTGGTACTAGGTTAAAAATAACTACATCACAGGAGAAATATTCTGTTCCAAGAGCTAAGCAACAAAAGTTGTGTCATGGTATGCCTAATAATTGAAATCTAGAGAGAGAGAGAGAGAGAGAGAGAAGGGAACCTGTGGCCATTCGTTAGTAGTTGAAGAGATGAGTAGAGCCATCTTCTCATGATCACAGTTGCTCAACATGTTTTTTCTCTTTGAGAAGGGAATCGTTGAAACAAAGAGTATGCGGACAAAGAGCAGGTGGCGACGTGAGTCTTTCTTGATGGAGTTGAAATATATTATGACTATGAGAGAGAGAGAGAGAGGAGATCGAGAGGGAATGAATGTGTTGTCTGATTAATATTAGATGAGAATTGGTTAAGGGTTAATTACTTGGAATCTAATTTCACGTGATGGTTGTGGTGTAAAATCGGTTTTGATTATTATAATTGGAATTAAAAAATGGGAAAGAATATTGAGGACATTCGAAATCCGAGAAGCGGACAGGAAGGTAATGTGACATTAGAGATGAATCTTTGGGAGGTTCAAGAAGGAGAGACTTTTACTAATTAAGGAGTTGAAGCTAATCAAGAACATACATTCCTTTTATTTGCATAGAGATAGCAGCAAGCAAACTAGATAAGAGTTGAGGGAATCCCTAGAGCCCCAATATTCGATGCAGTCTCCGCAGCAAATCCCACTTCCTCTTTTTCTTTTACTTTCTTTATTTAATCAAATTAATTGTACACTATACTACATGTATGGCCCTCAACTCCCATGTATCAACATGTTACGTATCCCCATTTCCACACCAATGTAATCTACTAAGGGGAGTGCTATTATTTAGGAGGAAGGGGGAGAGGTCAGAGAGTTCGATACTATTACAATAATTTGGGAAAATGGGAAGTTTCGAATTCGGGACACATGAGTAGCAACCCAACACCTTATTTACTAGGATATTGAACCACATGCAATAAGGTAGTGTTATTCACACATTATCTTTACCTCCTGCGCACCCTTGTTATTTTTGTTTATTGATCTTCTTTAATTCATTCAATTAAATGACTGAAAATTAAGAAGGTGTGTAAGAAGTAAAGTTAAATGTATGCATAGGACCACCCTCTATAATAATAATCCAAACTGAATTGTGTAACTGTTAATTTGGTGGGACATCATATATATTGTGGAAAATGATTTCTCTTTAAATATGTTAATGATCTTGTTATAGAAAGTGGCAAGTGGTACTTGTACTTTATATTAATTACATTATTTTGTTCAGTTTATAGGTTTTTTTGCATGAATAATTGTTGACTATAACTACTATATTGATGAATCCGTAAATTGCACTGTAAAATTCAACGTAATCAGTTGACCATATATACAGTCTAACAGCTATATTTACAGTCTAACAACTCTAAGGGTTTGTTTGGATGTGCTTTTAAAATAATTAAAAGCGCTTTTAGAGAAAATGTTTTTTGATTCCAAAAGCAGTTAAAGTGATTTTAGCAAGAAGCACCAGTTATGTGTTTCTTCCAGTAAACACTTTAAGTGATTTTATAGAATTTACTTGCATTTTTACTAAGTATTGGTTCTAAAAATATTTTCATTAAAAGTGCTTTTAGTTATTTTAAAACCTCATCCAAACGAGCTCTAAATTGTGGAGGCATGTGTTGAACTAATGGTGGGTAGGGTAGGATATTATATGCAATAGAAAGGAGGATTAAATATGATTTTAGCCCCTAAAACTTAATTTTCTCCACATAAAACCCGACATAAGTTTTTTTTCTTGAATAAAACCCATTGACTAGATTCCACATCAGCAAATTCATTAATTATGTTTGACTTCACACATTAAAAAAAATTTGGATGCCTAAAATACCCCTATTTGAATTTTTTTTTTATTTGAATGTTTGATGTACATAATTAATGCTATGCGGATGGATGGTAAGGGAGAATTAGTGATTATACAAAAAAAAAAATATTAATGTTATAAACTCATTGCCTAATAAATAATAACATAAAACATGTCTAATATATGTTATTATACATGCTTAATTAAGTCAATAAAATTATATTTTACATATTAATGTAGGTAAATTATTTCACACACACATATGTGTGTGTGTGTGTGTGTGTATGACTGATATATGTAAAATTCATGCAAAATAATTTACCTACAAAAAAAAAAACATTTGATTCAAATAGTGCACCTACTAGTAAAATACATGAAAAATAATTTACCTACATAATAACAAATCCATAATGCAAAATACATGCAAACTAATTTACCTTATAAATTCATTGTTTAATTTAAAAAAAAAATGTTTCTACTAGTTTTTTTTTTCTTTTTTTTTCTCCAAATGTAAAGTACCTATTATTTAATTTTTACGAAAATTGTGTACCTATTGTGTAATTAAAAAAAAATTACATATTGTTTATTTTTTTATGAAAATAACGTAACTATTGTTTAGTTTTTACAAGAAACAATGTATCTACTAGTTTACTTTTACCTCTTTTTTTTTTTTTTTTCTTTTTTTAAATTTTCACAAGTTAATGTATCTACTTTTTCAATAGAATGTATACTGAACTAATTAGATTTGGAATAGGCGATTTCACATAAAAGAAGAAAAGAACTTCTTTTTTTTTTTTTTTTAATTAAAAGCAAAAAAAACTTAAACTAATTAAAAGTCTACAAAAAAAAAAACGGTAATAGACATATTAATGTTGGTGGCATGGTGTTGTGAATGAATTTAAATGTATGGACATTTTTTATCTTACATGGCATCAAATTTAAAATTTAGATTTTATTTAGATGTTTTAATATTGGTAGGTTTATGTCTAGAGTTCAACAATTGTAAGGGGCTAAATCTAAAGCACCCTTATAATTAATAAGCACGACATATATATATATATATATATAGGAGGGAATTATTCATTTGAAATAGGAATTGGTGAAAACTCCAAAAAGAAAGAGACAAGAGGGCACAATGTGGTGGTCTACATCACAGACACTACTGAAAGAAAAACCGTTAATGGTTTCACGAAGGAAGAGAAAGAGAGAGATAAAACTGGGGAAATCAAACCAAAGCTAGCATATAGAGAGCTGCAGTTTCTATCAAAAAAGAAAAAAAAAATAGAGAGCCGCAGGGAAACAGAAGTGAATTGCATGTGGAGGGCAGCTCATCGGCTCCGAAAAAGAAAAAGGCGTTCGAGGAGGGAACAAATGGATTTTGTAGTCTCCCAAGGGATCTTCTCCTCCTTCCCTACAACCCATTATTATTCTTCCTTTCCCCAGTGACCACTTCCATCTCTCTCTCTCTCTCTGTGTTATACTGTTACTCTACTTAATTACACCTTTAATTGGAAATTAAAATAGGGCTCACATTAAAATATTACTGTCATGCATGTTGCTGCTTTTTACTAGATTGAGATCATGTATATTCTATCAGCAGGTGTAAGACTATTAATTTGACTACAGATAATTAAAGTAGCTACTGCGGGAAAACAAATGTATACTATACACTAAGCATGTTAGGGTGATTTAGATCCTACAACTACAACTTGGTTAATTTAATTGCAACACCCAATTTGCTATATATTAACCAAAATTGAAGCCACCCACCTCATGGACAATTGTTATCCAAAACATGGATATCATCTTTAATCTACTTCGGTTGGTGTTTGTTAATAGTTTTTTGGGTTTGAATTATGACGATGATGCTGGTAGCTGTACCTCATGGACAATTGGACTATACTGGAGGTCCACTGATCATAGTCCTGGTGGGCACCCATAAGGATATTGGTGGTCAATTGTAAATCAATATGAATACTCTCTAATATATATATATAGTTATGGTATACTTGGATACTTATATATAAGAAATTGTTTCTTGTAAAACTCGAGGAAGACTATCCTACCACATCATTTTTATGACACTTTTCATAAAATTGTAAGACAAGTTATATTTGATTTTAGTTTAACTCTAGTGGCAGAGTTAGAATGTTATAATAATTGGATCATAATTAATTTTGGCAAAAACAACTTTATTGGATCATTTCGTCGATCGAGCTTTTGGTGGATACCCGTCAAGTTATGCCGCATTCTATTGATTTTTTTTAGGCCGATCGAGTGAGGCTTTTTATTGAACACATCTACAAATAATTATACATGGAGTTGTACAAAAGAAGCATCAGCTTGTGATACAATGTTTTTTTATTCATTCTTTCAGTTTGCCGCAATTATGTATAAGTGTCATAGACAAATAAACATATAAATATACATTAGGTTTATGAAGCTATGAGAGTCATAAGTAGCTAACTAATGACCTCATTTGGCTCCGCCACTAGTTCTAAGCAGTGTTTGAAATATCTTGGATATACTCAATATTTCCTCGGAAATATCCAAAAATTAAGGGAATTAAAGCTTTAGAAAGAAAGAAGCCTCCCGTTTTAATTTTAGTTGAGACAGTGGTGGATCCAGGAAATAACATTAGGGGCGCGCAAATTTTTTTTACTAGAAATAGCATGCATATCACCATTTCATCGAGTCTTGATAAGTCTGAAGTCATTTGGAAGGGCATATTGCACATCTATTAATGCCTCATGTGTGAAGGTAACTAGCATGTTCTAAGGCTACTCCCACATGAATGCTTAACAAAGAAACACACTTATCGTGAACACACTAACAATGTTTGATATCATTGCATCCCATTAATATGTTTGTCCAAGAATGATGATGCTTTGTTATTCACCAAGATCACCATTTCATTCACTCTTCTTTCAGACATTTTATCAAGCAATTGGAGGGCATGTATGAAGCCAACTCTAATCTTCATAGGGGCAGCACCCAAAGTATCCATGGACATTCACCGAAGTTTGGAGGGTCAACATCCATTGATGTTCACCGAAGTTTAGGAGGTCAGCTGATCCCCCCCTCTCAATGCATCCGCCACTGAGTTGAGAGGGGATTACGGGGACCAGCTGAGCATCAAATCCAAGCCATCTATATCCATCACAGGCTGATGCACCCCATACAATTTTGCAGTCGACAGACAAAGATCTCACTCTCCATTTCCATCGTCTTGCATTGGATTTTCTCTCTATTTAGTTAATTTATTAAACCATTTATATGAGCACCCATTTCGATTGAGGCTATGCCTCAAAAACTTAATTAGTGAAGAGATGAGTATATATTAGGGTTTCAAGAGTCAGAACTTTTTGACACAGATTCTAACACCATATTAGACAACCATTAAATTCAGCTAAAAATCTTATTAGAGAATGCACAAGAATATATGTGAAGCTATCTTGACTTATACCTCCAAATATATACATATATACATATATATATATATATACACACACATATATGCGTGTGCGTGTGTGTGTGTGTGTATTTTCTTTCTATTTTCCGTATGATTCTAGGTTTATTAATTTGACTGGTTGCTTCAATTTTTTGTTGTTCGTATACGGCAGGGGGTGTTGGATCGAATGATTGGCCTACTTTTGGAATTTAATCTTTGATCTTGAAATTTACCATACATAGAATATATACATACAGATAATGATGTGGAAGGAAGAATGCGAATGGAATTTTTCTAGAACTACATATTCCATTTGGCGACTGCAGATTTATCCATCATGTACCTGCAGCTGTACTGATATTAATGTGTGATTCAATGACAATGTGGCCACTGTTTACACAGAAGTCAGAAGATTAGGTCATCTCCATAGACATGGACTCGCGTGGAACAACTACAAAAACACATGATGATGACTGACGACCCAGGTAGGGCTAGCTAGGGCATATTCTGCTGGGAGATCGATGACCTAATCACATCATAATCCCATTTCCACTAACTGATAAAATAGATGAATGCCAAACTTAATTCGTAATCAACTCATGCAGCATGTGATTCTAAAGATGCAGTAGTCAAACTACCATGCTGCCTAATAAAGTGATTCTGGGATTTAAAAAGTATTAGTTCCAATTAAGTCGTTGGTTTTTTTTTTTTTTTTTTTTTTTTTTTTAATAATCCCATTCAGCTCGATTTTAAGCATCAGTCTGTGGATTTGATCAAAACCATTGTACTTCACATCATCTTATTTTTGCTTCAATGTGTGGCATTGATTAATATTATTATTAAAGTGAAAGTTTCACGAGGAAATTCAAATTTGAGAGTAAAGGGATATTTTAAACTCAAATATTTATGATACATTCAAATTTGAGAAAAGGGGATATATAAACTTTGCTTTAATCAATTAGTCTAACTCACAGATACTCATTAGAAGAATTAACCATTAAAAATGGTATGCAGCTCACAAGATTAAGCTCATTGAGAATCTAATACCATTATTATAATGTTATAATTATATTGTTTAAGATTAAGCTGGGCTGGAAGGACTAATTGCTATATATCTAGAAGTTTCAAGTGCCGCCGGTCCCGTGGGGCCTTCAGAACGTTGGGGATTAATAAGGACAATAATCACATCGGGTGTGCCCTAAAACTATTTGATTTAATTGCTAATCTATTCATGAGAGAGAGAGAGAGAGAGTCCACATGTTTCACGTATGTTGGTAGACTGATCAAATCCAACGATGCATTAATAGACATGGATTAGGGCAGCGATGTTGATGGAGGTTTCTTCTACTTTGTGAAAATGTAATTTAGTTTTTTTTTTTTTTTTTTTTTAAATTTAACAAAGAATAGTATTAGTTGGTTAAGTTGTTAAATATTATGAGGGAGAGAGATTTGGTTAAATTGTTAAATATTTTGAGGGAGGAGAATTGATGGTGATCAAACACGAACCCAGGTGCATATATAGAGAAATGTAATTTAGTTAATGATTATACTTTATGGTATCAATGTTGGATAAAAAATTGTTAATTAAGAGCATAATGGTAGAGAGAACCGTCAGTCACTCATTCTATGTAACAAGCTGTCCACAGATCATGCTCTTCATCTTTTATATATAGGGATAGGATCAAGGGATAAAGATTTTGACAAATACCTTTACACTCCTTTGTAGCCTTTGGATCCTATAACATTCAACGGTTTAGATTAAGAATGATGTGGAGATTGTTAAACATTAAATGACTTAGATGATTTTATGGATTATAACTAATAAGGAAACACAAATTTAAATTAAATAGAATTATCTAATAAAATAAAATTGAAAAAATAATCAAAATTTGAACTGATAAAAAAAGAATGTAAAACCCATAGTGAAGAACACCTAAGAAAGGTAAGGAGACAGATCGATGTTCTCGTGCCTCAGTACATGTGATACTCTAATTTGATTGATATGAAATTTTGATGCACACTACAACGAATCAAGCTATCAATCTCTTGAATCTTCTCAGAACAAAACCCTAAATTCTAAATCTTCAATCTTGACTCCTGGATTTCACTTATATATATATATTTTTTTTTAAAATAAGGTGCGAATGAATGGTTGATGAGTTTGTGGTTGCAGAAATCTCAAACATGCTTGACTCGATACGGTTTTGCTATGGAGGTGGCAAAGTGATTGAGTTGCTAGCCTAGGATTAGGGTGCTTAACTCAAAATAAATTATTGTCAAAGCAAAACTCTTTATGCCTAGTATCATGGAATTTTTTTTTCTTTCTATAATTAGGGTTCTTTGTTTGAAGGAAGGAAAGACTTTTCATCAAGAAGTTGTAGACCTCTTCAGCAGAGATGGAAATGGAATTTCATGTTTTTTTTTTTTTAATTTTTTACACGGGATATTTCAAAGTTTGATTATTTCTTTTTCAATTTTATTATTATTTGATATTCTTTTTATTTAATTAGTGTTTTTCTTATTAGTTATAATCCACATAATCATCCAAGTCATTTAATTTTTAAAAGCCTCCAAATCACTCTTAATCAAGACCTTGAATCTTATAAGATCTAAAGGTTACAAAAGAGTGTAAAAATATTTGTCAAAATATTTGTCTCTTGATCCTATCTCATATATATATATATAGAGCATGCACAATAATTAATGATCATCTAGGGATTTGTAAATCATAAATTATCATTCCTTCATAATTATATGTCTGGTTTGGTAATCTTACGTTGATATGATTACGTTGGTCGATCTTGAATTCTTTTGTCCATTACCAACAGTATTGTTTAAGGAACATCAACGACAAATGAAAAACATTTATTTTTAGGTTATTCTTATTAACTGTAATAATATAAACCTTTTCATCAATTGGACCTTAGAGCTGGTTAATCATATATGTTAATGGAACATATATGTTGTTCAAATTTGAAATCTCTTACCAAATTAAAAAGAGAAGTGCTGCTAGATTGAAAGTCCGTGAGTTATTTAACCTACCTTTCACCATCATTATTACATTATGCAACATGTACATCTCCTTTTTATTTTTTGTTACAAGACATGGTTCATTTTCATGGCCAACTCCCCACAACTATATGTATGTGGCTTGACTTTGTTCGGAATGGGCAATGATTTGTGACATGTGATTATGATAGTGAGGGTGGTCCTATTCCACTTCAAGGTCACTCCCAACCTTCCCTCATTTTCTCCTGATTAATTGGCATATATCATATTTAACTAATATGTTGTGGAATGTGATTAGTGGATATGCATTGCATGGTGATAAGAAGTAATTATGATGAGAGGGAGGTAATTATGCCAAACATTGGCATTAGGTGTGATTAACCCTCTTTTCAACCTTCGTGACATGAAAAGGTTGGACATTTGGTCGGGTATATATTTACGTCAAATATTAAGAGAATCATCCTTTGTCGGTATGAAATGCTATAATTTTTTTAACATTAAGTAAGTTGAATAATAAAACTAGAAGTTATGGGCAAGTGATAATTTAAGGTTTGCCTCTTCAACTCACTGTATTTCGAATTCCAACACTCCTGTTAGTGTAGATTATTGTTTGTACTAAAAACCGATTTTTAGCTAAAAAAAGCTAAAATGATTAATATGACAACTAAACAACTTTTTACCGCAAACTCTTTATTAGAAAGAAGTTTATAGCTGAGTTGGTTAAGAACACATTCCATGCACCGAAATCCTAACTTCAACAACTAGCCAACTTTTTCTCTACCTATTAAAAAAATTGGAGTAACTTTCAACACATACGTATAAAATATATTTGTATGTGTTGGTAGTTATGGTATTACTATTAAGCTATATGATCATTTTTGTATATGTCAAGTCAAACAATATTATCATTACTTAACCCCCAATCACTCAAAGAAAAGCCAATAATCAAGCCTTGTAATTAGTGGTTACTCTACTAGTGTAGTCCACGTTGTGTGGTCCTCGACCTCTAAGTAGATACAAATTCAATCTAAAGTAAAACTCAAAATGAACTGATTTACTATTTTTAAGTATATTGTAGTTTTAATTTTTCTCCTCCTAAATTTATGTTATTCTAATATTGTCCTCCTTGAAAAACTAATGTGAATTTGAATTGTCCATTTTTTGGGAGAACTGTGCTAAAAATCAGTATGTCTATCCATTTCATCTTCTTCTGTCCTCTCTCTACTGAACATTGTTCTCTCTCTCTCCCAACATCACTCTTCTGCTCGATATCGCTCTCTCCTTTCTGGAGCTACGCAAGTTCCCCCCAAACCCCCATCCGCACCACCGGTTGGGCATTTTGCTACATGTATATATATAAATAACATCTTCTTTTTTTTTTTTTTTTTTTTTTTTGTAGCATAAAGATATTTGGAATAATGAACAGTTCAAAATTACCAATTTTTTTGATAACTCTGAACTTATGTATATAAATCAGCTTCTATGACTTCTCCTGTATGTATATATATTAAAAACATTTAAAACACCTGCAACATCTCACATGCACTTTTCTACTATGCATGAAAATATCTGACAATTTGGGCCAATTGTGAAACAAATTTTTCCCAATGTATAAACTGCTCAATAACTTCTGGCTTCAATGTCGAGCAACTTTTGCCTAGTAAGAAGGGCTCAATGACTCCGGCCACCATTTGGTTGGACTACATGTAAGATTTTAACCCACATAAATATGGGCTAAAATTGCAGCCCAAAAAAAAATGGGTCAAGGATCTGGATCCAAGATTGTAATTAAGTTAAGCTTCTTGGGCCTAGTGGGCTAGTTGGGGTCCAAATTAGGGTTGAATTTGGCCGTCATAAATGTCGTATCTAGAGTTTGAAGAGAGGAAAGAGACTTACATGCATTCCGGTATAACATCGTGCTATTTACATTAAAAATGCAATATTACATGTTAATAAAAAATGTACAGTATTGTATTATTTGTTCAGAATGTCACGGTGATGTACCGAGAGCCACAGACGGAGAAGTCATTCTCAGTTTCTCATGCCATGCTATATACGAGTCCAAAAACAAGAAAAATTAAAATTCAGGGGAAAAAGCTGTGATGGGATGTGTGAATCATGGTGCATGCATGCTGTTGTGGGTGTGTCCTTCCCCTTCCTTCTCTATCAAACTCAATTATTTAGGTCTACATTTATTAAGAAATTCAAAATACGTTTCCATTTTTCCCCGCTATATTAAGTTCACTAATTTTATTTAACACAGGAAGTGGCCTTTTATCATAGTGGTAGAAAGGTGTTGAGCCCTTATATGACGGTGTATATTCAAACTTTATCGGTAACTAATCTAATATCTAGTCTAACAAAATCTATTGTTTGACACAAAAAAAATAAAATTTTATTTCACACACTATAAACATCTTGTATTTGAACTCAATTGAACCTAATTTTCTTAATCGATAAGCAATTGTTAAGTTATGCGTTGCCTCATTTGGCAATTAAAATAAGTGATCATAGTTTGTCGGTGCAAGTCTCATCTTCAATTTGTTTGTTTAATGTTCATAATAAAAAAATACCAACTAGCTGATACTACAATTTAGTGGTGTTCATCTTTATTAGTAAATGAGAGGTCTTATGTTTGACTCACACAGATAATGAGGACGTATTATTTTTGTGTTACATTTGATATCTAGTTTGTGTCTCGCCCATTATGATGTTTAACCCAATAAATTAGAATATGACATTCTCTTCAGAGTACATTTGAATATGTTACACTAATTAATCCAAATCTAAGGGATTGGATTTGAAACCCACCGGTGCTCTATGTTGCACAGAACCTGCTCATGGGTTGGATCGTACAAATGGGGACCGAACACTATTTATAAGTGACAATATATGGTACCATATGTGTCAAAGCATGATACCATATGTGTCAAAGCATGATAATGCACTGTTGCTACCTCATTGGTCTTTCGCCTTCCACCTTTCACTTTCCAATAATTATAATACATTGTGAATGGAGGGGTCGTCGCACTCTCTATGAAAAGGACTGTCAATATCTATATATGTATATAGTCATATGGTTAAACCTAACCCTATAAATTATAACATATCTATAATTTTGATAGGGCTTTAAGACGAAGAAAGTTAAGATTTCACCGTAAAACTAATTGGTAATATGGAGAGTAACTCAACTTACTTATAAACCCATGCAAGATCCCTCCTCCCACAATGTGAGACTCATTCTCAACACGCCCCCTCATGTGTGGCAAATTTTTAAGCCCGACACGTGAACAACACAACGGAGTGACGTGGAGTACGTGTGGCTATTTGGCTTCACACATGAGATAACCTGCTTTGAGACTATGAAGAAAGTTGAGGTTCTATCATAAAATCAATTGACAATATGATGAGTAGCCCAAGTAAGGTCATTTCTCCCATCAATGTGAGACTCGTTCTCAACATAGGCTTATAACGAATTGACAGATGTACAAATCAAATTCTTTTTTGCAACAATTGAGTTGTTGATTAGGTTGATCCATGATTGGATTAGACATAAGCTATGTGCCTTGTATAAAAATTATATGGCGTAATAATCACACATGCATGAACGCGTTAAAGTGTCCTCCAGTTCATCACAAATTACACAGAAAAAAAAAAAAAAAAAAAAAAAAAAGAGAACTTTAACGAAAATCTTTCGGTACTGTTCACTTTAACGAAAAACTATATTTTTACACTAAAACGTCAATCATGATACTATTCACTTTACCTTTTATTTTGTCTTTAGGAAAACTAATGAAAAATGATTGAAAACGATGAGTTTTAACGATAAAGATAAAATAAAGGGTTAAGTAAACAGTACCATGATTGACATTTTAGTGTAAAAATGTGGTTTTTTGTTAAAATGAACAATATAGATAGCTTTTCGTTAAAGTTCCCATTTAAGTCCTTTGAAATAACCTAGCTAGCTCATCCTAGCTTGGCTTAGCCGAACCCAAATCTAGTTACTAAATTCGTGCCTAGCCCCCTAATATAAGTAATGATTAAGAGCTCATTTGGAAGTAATTTTGAGAAGACCAACATCACTTATGAGGAGAAACACATAAAAAACGTTCCTTCATAAAATCAGTTTAAGTGATTTTCCAAAAAGTTTTATAGAAAAGTGCCTCTAAACGAGCACTAATTAAGTCTAAAATTCAGGTTAGATATTAATTAGTGAAGATGAGTTTGAACTGTGGTTATGTTGTGTAAAAATCATATGTAGATGATGTGTTGTTAGAGTAAATAATTCTAGGGTTTGGTGGAGGTGCCATTCACTATTATACTTTGCGCTCACAAAGGAACAAATGGAACTTGTGGTCCTCTCTCTCTCTCTCTCTCACACACACACACACACACTTCTCTTCCTTTCTCTACACCTTTGCTGTTTGATCAATGTTTTCATTTTAGCCTACTTCTCCTTTCAATATAACATCTTCCTTCTCCTCTCATTTCTTTGCTTCTCCTTTTGTCGAAAAAATATGGAATCAGGCAGAGCTCATGGAAAGAGTACCTTGGTGAAGTACGAGGAAGAGGAAGAGGAGGAGGAGGAGGAAGAAGAAGAAGAAGAGAGTAGGAGTGGGACACCATCAATAGTGGATGGTGAGGATGAGAGGAGAGATACAGTGATGATGATGAATAGTACTGCTCCTTCTCCTACAGGGAGAAGATCTGGTGCAGGAGGGTCTACAGCAGGGCCATGTTGTAAGGTAGATAGTTGCAATGCTGATTTGAGCGATTTAAAGCAATACTACCGCCGCCACAAGGTCTGTGATGTTCATGCCAAGGCTCCGGCGGTGCTCATGGGTGGATTCCGGCAGCGTTTTTGCCAGCAGTGTAGCAGGTAACAATTTTAGAACCGTTTTTTTCAACTACCACAGTTTTGCAAATAATAACTCTTTTTTATCTATGAGTTCTTCTCTCATGTGATGCCTAATGATCAAGCAAAAAATAAATAAATGCCCTCTTTCAGAAAGCTCTTTTGCTGGGAAATGTAGGGTTTACCTTTTCCCTTAAACTCTTTTCAAAAGAAAAGGTTCCCGGGTAGTTTATACTATGAATTAAACTTGCAAGAACCCCACACCTACAGTTTCAGGCCATATCTTATGGAGAGAAAGCAATATTAGTGAGTATGCCTAGCTAAACGGTTTTCTTAATTGTTGCCTGATTACTATTCATGTAGGCACATAATTTTTTGTTAATTTCAAGCACCATTAAATATATATAAATATATATATCTAAATATGACGCAGCACGAAGCAAGAGAGATACAGATGTAAACCGTCGAAAAACAAGAATTTTGGAGTCCATCAGAGTTTGAGAGAAAGTCCAAAAGTTGTTTTGTTTAATTGACAATTGATAATCACATTGAAACAGTCAAAAGGCTTAAATAAACGGATTACAAATCCTAAAACAACTCAAGGGACTCTGGACTTTAAAATGACAATAATTCAACATTAATTGGACGACAACTCAAATGTTTAATTTTTATAACGGAAATTAAAACTATGTTTGGAGGCTGAAACAATCGCGGATGGTCAAAATCCATTGTGTGTTTAAACTGTGGCATCGTCCCTTTTTTTTAAAATGTATCATGAGCCTATATCGGAACTCGAACGCCAAATTTGCAGATTCTCATTGCATCATTTTGCCTTCCGACGGTCCATTTCCTCTTCATCAACATAAATTGTAGATACACACTAACACATATTTTTCTAAAGTGTGAGTAATTGCCTCTGTTTTTTTTAGTACATTGATATTTTTACATTAAGAAGAGGGGGAGTTCGGCTAAGCCACACAATGGGTAGCCTAATTTGGTATCGAATTTTCCATCCACGACATTCGAACGTAAGACCTCTCACTTCCAAGTAAAGAATAGTAGCACCTGACCGTAGTACTCGTGGCTAATTAACTACCTTTTTAAAAATGCGAACTGTCATCAATTTTGTTGATATTGTTGATTCTTTAACTTTATAGTTTATTTACAGACCATAAAATTGTCAATATGTCCCTAATAAACTTGACTGTGCATTTAAAAAAGTGCATTCAACTGCATTGTAGGAAAGACACTCATGAGTCATGAGTCGAATAATGAATGAATGGTGGTGAATTGACAGGTTTCACTGCCTATCGGAGTTTGATGACCGTAAAAGGAGTTGTCGCCGGCGATTAGCTGGACACAATGAGCGGCGTCGGAAAACCTCCCTACAATAACATGGACATGGAGGTGGCATTTCTAATTAATTTATTAGTTTCCACCCGGCATATGATAAGCTCTCTCTCTTCTGTCAACCCTCAGCCTTCATTATACGTATGCAACTATGCACATCACTACTTTTATCATACATTATCAATTTATCATGGTATTTTTTGTCCTAAGATCTCTCTTATTATTATTTTATGAATAACATATACATGAAATGAACCGTCACACTGTTCTTTAATATTACCAATCTAATTATGTTTAGCATGTATTTTACTTGTTGATACCAATATAACCGTAAATATGAACACATTCACTCATATTACAGCAGGTATATCTACATCATCACATTTCGGGTGTGACGGGATGGGGAGGGCTATCAAATATACCATATGAATTAGCCATGTCCAGACCTTTCTCTCTAATCTTTCAAAAAAATGTAATATCAAGAACAGAAAAACACCAACCAAAACTTCTTGGCTGCTTTGTTAGAAAAACTTGAATATCAGCTGACAGAAATTACAGTAAAACATTTGAAATCCTTGATACAAACTTTTCAACAATCATTACAAAAAAAATCTCACAACAAACCACTCCAATCTCTGATATTTTCTTGTAGAAAAAATGTTCGAGCTCCTTAAATCGAGAAAACAATGCATAGTAACACCCTTGGAGTTCATCTGAGTGAAAGAATTTTCTCTTGCTGAATGCGGTTTAAAAGTTGCCAAACAGGTTGGAAGCATTTGGTTATTGTAGAGAAATCCTTAGTCGCGCTTGATGCCTAATAGTTTTATGGCCAACTCCCAGGTGACGATTGCCGCTGCATTAGCAGGAAAAGCCCGTACAATAGTAGGTCCCAAACCAATATAGCATCCTTTCAATCCAGCCCTTCTGTAAACCTACAGAGGAAAAAAGAACAAAGGCCATTTTAAACATTTTCCGGGGGATTAGGTGGGGGATGGGGGGGGGGGAGAGAGAGAGAGAGAGAGAGAGAGAGAGAGAGAGAGAGAGAGAGAGAGGGGTGTCCTTACCGAGCTCAAGATTTGAAATGGATTTCTTGTAGCGTTCTTATCTGAAGTCGTCTGAATTATGGTTTTTGCCACGTCCAAGGGTAGAACAGCCAACCAAAACTGGAAGTAGGGTGAGAACATCAGAATTTATAAGTCTAGTGGAATAAGAATGTGAGCTTGTGTACTAGAGAACGTTAAATTGTGAAGATGCATACTGCTATACCACCAAGGCCACCACTAGCAATCCCAACTCCCACGTCAATCAAGTTTCTGTGGTCAGTTGAAGCAGATTTCAATTGTAAATGCATGTGATAGCGGACATACTCATAAACGCTGAAGAAGACCGCATTTCCAATACATTCTCTTAACAATGTTGTAAAACCTCCTCGAAAAATTCCTCTAACCTGAAAAGCATTCAATCACCTAAAATGATCATAAAAAGTTATGCTCGCCACTGTCGCCAGAAATAACAGTATTTTCTTACCCCATCATTTTTCACAGTTGTAAGGACACAATCAAGAGGATTGCCGTATCTTATAGACATTGGGACCACAGAGTCTGTGCCTTGAATTTGCATCCTACACTGGAAAAACGCAGTGTAATAAGTAAACCGTGAGAAGCAACGGAACAATCTAAAAACCATCCAATTCCTCTTACCTTCACCAGCTCCGAGGGGCATAATATAAAACTGATGACTGATCCACTAAAAGCTGCAGATGGAATTATGACTTGGGGCTGTGGACCTGCACCTTGGGCACTTCCCTTCAGGTGTCATTGCAATTCAGAAGAACGTCACATAAGAACCATAACGGATACACAATATCTTTATAGAAGTCGTATCGATAAAGTCACTAAACTGGTTCGCTATTATGCATCTAACAGAAGCCATTATCCAGATCATTACAAAATAAAATAAACAAAGATTGTCCACTTTGTTTTCGTTCAAACCTGCAGTGACTGTTTGATCTGGGAATACATGCCGAAAACAAGTGAACTTTCAAAAGCCATCCCCACAAAAGATGATGTTGCCCCTCTGTAAAGTCCCTTAATCTGTTAAGGACCCAATATCAGTCAGCACTCCTGGAAAAGATGATGCGGAAACTCAAATTCTATAACATTGGCACCCTTTCCGAAAGAAAAATGGTTCTAGATCGTTACGTTAGAGATATTCAGCTAGATAAAGTTCAGAATCATACCCGTTCAGTCCTTAGTATCCTTGCAGTGCAATGCAAACGATTCCAACGGTGGCCGCGCCGGCGATCAAGCCCGCAACGTACTCCTTGTAACCAGAGCTGTCCGCCATCCCTCTCTCTTTCTCTCTGTGTGAATTGGCTTGTGTTATTTCTGGGATTTTATCATGGTGTCCTTGTCCGTATACTCTGCGTCTCTCTGGAGTTTTGTTGAAATAGCTAAGACCAGAGAGGCAGCGGCGAGAGAGACGAGAGGCGAGTCTCTGGGTCAGGACCGCCGCATACAAAATTTTATTGGGCTGTTTGGGAAAATCGCAAATATTGTGCGATTGGTTTTGGTAAGTGCGATGTGACTCAAGACCCACTGTCCCTAAAGATAACATATACGAGCCTCAAAACTGAAAATACAGTTTTTAGCTCAACAAAATTTATCTACTCAAAGCATTTGTGAGGAGAAATTTTTTAATATGTCAAGAACATAACTTAGTACATCAAATATTATAATACAATTAATCGGAATTTTTATTTTTTTAATTTTCAACCAATTGTATGATACTTAGTACCGGATTATGTTTTTGGCATACTGAAAAATCTCTCCTTTACGAGACCAAATTAGCCCAAGAATAAGCCTTCAATAGCGTGAGACTCACTTAACAAGAAAATATTGGTAGGAAGAGGAGGACGAGGCATTTTTTTACAAGAAGCTAAAGCATTGTTGGTACTTTTCAACTGACAAGGATGCATTTTTCACAAGAAACTAAAGCATTGTTGGTACTTTTCTTCACTCTCTTACTCCTTACTGTAAATATATTTTTGTATAAAAAAAGGCCGAAAAAGAATAGCTGAAAGGTGGAAGAAGAAGACAATTGAGAAAGTTATCATACGGATTGCACAGGATCGTTGATGAATTGGTTTAAGAGCATTCACATCTATACCAAAAGCCGAGGTCATTCCCACAATATTGAACGCAAAATAGGGTAGAATTAAAATCATATGGTTTTTACTGCAAGTTGCATCAAATTCATGTTGCATATATGATATACTACAGTAGATATAAGACTGTTGTTCGGAACCGAGAACATTATCTCGCATTGCACAATGCTTTTCCTATAAATTACAAGATTCAATCCCTAATCGTGTTGTTTTACGGACGTGGATTGTCTGCCCTCCCATTTCCATACTCTCTCCATGCCCTTATATGATGTGTGGTCATGGTTAAGCCACGTTAACATTTTATATTAATTTTTTATAGAAATAATAAAACAAAAAGTAATAGGAATATAAAATGTTGATGTGACTTAAGCGTGACCACACAAACAAGAGGGCATGTGGAGAGTATGGAAATGGGAGGGCAGACAATCCACCTCCTTGTTTTACCCCTATACGTGAAGTCAGTCAAGCACAGCAAACACTAGGAGAGGTACGAAACCTGATCACAGTTTTCTACAGACGACGCCTTTCAGTTTAGTACGAGAACATTGCAGGATGCTGGCACTTCAAAACTTGCTATGAACAACATTGTTAGGAAGTTTCAGTTGGCCACACCCAGCAGTGATGAGGCAATGACCACACCCAGCAATGATGAGGCAATGGCCTACTTTTGGAATTTAATCTTTAATCTTGAAATATACAGTACATAGAATATATACATACAGATAATGATGTGGAAGGAAGAATGCGAATGGAGTTTTTCTAGACCTACATATTCCATTTGGCGACCGCAGATATATCCATCATGTACCTGCAGCTGTACTGATATTAATGTGTGATTCAATGAAAATGTGGCCACTGTTTTACACAGAAGTCGGAAGATTGTCTTTCCATAGACATGGACTCGCGTGCAACAACTACAAAAACACATGATGATGACTGACGACCCAGGTAGGGCTAGCTAGGGAATATTCTGCTGGGAGATCGATGACCTACTCACATCATAATCCCATTTCCACTAACTGATAAAATAGATGAACGCCAAACTTAATTAGTAATCAACTCATGCAGCATGTGATTCTAAAGATGCAGTAGTCAAACTACTATGCTGCCTAATAAAGTGATTCTGGGATTTAAAAAGTATTAGTTCCAAGTAAGTCGTTGGTTTCAAGCATATAATCCCATTCAGCTCGATTTTAAGCATCAGTATGTGGACTTGGTCAAAACCATTGTACTTCACATCACCTTATTTTTGCTTCAATGTGTGGCATTGATTTATATTATTATTAAAATGAAAGTTTCACGAGGAAATTCAAACTTGAGCGTAAATGGATATTCTAAACTCTAATATTTATGATACATTCAAATTTGAGAAAAGGGGATATATATACTTTGCTTTAATCAATTAGTCTAACTCTCAGATGCTCATTAATTAGAAGAATTAACCATTAAAAATGGTATACAGCTCACAAGAATGAAGATGATTAGAGAATCTAATACCATTATTATAATGTTATGATTACATTGTTTAGGATTAAGCTGGGCTGGAAGGACTAATTGCTATATATCTAGAAGTTTCAAGTGCCGCCGGTCCCGTGGGGCCTTCGGAATGTTGGGGATTAATAAGGACAATAATCAAATTGGGTGTGCCCTAAAACTATTTGATTTAATTGCTAATCTATTCATGAGAGAGAGAGAGAGAGAGAGTCCACATGTTTCACGTATGTTGGTAGACTAGATCAAATCCAACGATGCATTAATAGACATGGATTAGGGCAGCGATGTTGATGGAAGTTTCTTCCACTTTGTGAAAATGTAATTTAGTTTTTTTTTTTTTTTTTGTTAACAAATTATTTAACAAAGAATAGTATTAGTTGGTTAAATTGTTAAATATTATGAGGAAGAGAGATTTGGTTAAATTGTTAAATGTTATGAGGGAGAAGAATTGATGGTGATCAAACATGAACCCAAGTGCATGTATAGAGAAATGTAATTTAGTTGATGATTATACTTTATAGTATCAATGTTGGATAAAAAATTGTTAATTAAACGCATAATGGTAGTGAGAACCGTCAATCACTCATTCTATGTAACAAGCTGTCAACAGATCATGCTCTTCATTATATATATATATATATATATATATATATATATAAAAGGATAGGATCAAGGGACAAAGATTTTGACAAACACTTTTACACTCCTTTGTAGCCTTTGGATCCTATAACAATCAACGGTCTAGATTCAGAATGATGTGGAGATTGTTAATGTAACATCCCACATCGCCTAAGAGAGTGAATCCTGTAAGCCTTATATGTATATTTTCATCTCTACCTAGCACGAGGTCTTTTGGGAGCTCACTGGCTTCAGGTTTTGTAGGAACTCCGAAGTTAAGAGAGTAGTGTGCAAGAGCAATCCCATGATGGGTGACCCACTGGGAAGTTCTCGTGTGAGTTTCCAGAAACAAAACCGTAAGGCGTGGTCAGGGCCAGAGTAGTGTGCAAGAGTAATCCCATGATGGGTGACCCACTGGGAAGTTCTCGTGTGAGTTTCTAGAAACAAAACCGTAAGGGCGTGGTCAGGGCCCAAAGCGGACAATATCGTGCTACGACGACGAAGTCGAGCTTGGGATGTGGTGGGGGCCTGGATTAGGATGTGACAGTTAAACATTAAATGACTTGGATGATTTTGTGGATTATAACTAATAAGGAAAACACAAATTTAAATTAATTAGAATTATCTAATAAAATAAAATAAAATCAAAAATCAAAATTTGAACTGATAGAGAAAGAATGTAAAACCCATAGTGAAGAACACCCAAGAAAGGTAAGGAGACAGATCAATGTTCTTGCACCTCACTACCTGTGATACTCTAATTCGATTGATATGAAATTTTGATGTACACTACAACGAATCAAGCTATCAGTCTCTTGAATCTTCTCAGAACAAAACCCTATATTCTAAATCTTCAATCTTGACTCCTGGATTTCACCTTTTTTTTTTTTTTTTTTTGTTTAAATACGGTGCAAATGAATGATAGGTGGCAAAGTGATTGAGTTGCTAGCCTAGGATTAGGGTGCTTAATTCAAAACAAATTATTGTCAAAGCAAAAGTCTTTCTGCTTGGTATCATGTTTTTGTTTTTTTTTTTTTTTTGGTTTTTCTATAATTAGGGTTCTTTGTTTGAAGGAAAGAAAAACTTTTCATTAAGAAGTTGTAGACCTCTTCAGCAGAGATGGAAATGGAATTTCATGTTTTTATTTTTTTATTTGATTTTATTTTATTTTTACACTGGATATTTCAAAGTTTGATTATTTCTTTTCCAATTTTAGTATTATTTGATATTCTTTTTATTTAAATTAGTGTTTTCCTTATTGGTTATAATCCACATAATCATTCAAGTCATTTATTTTTAAAAGCCTCCAAATCACTTTTAATCAACAAGACCTTGGATCTTATAAGATCTAAAGGCTACAAAGGAGTGTAAAAATATTTGTCAAAATCTTTGTCTCTTGATCCTATCCCATATAGGAGCATGCACAATAATTAATGATCATCGAGGGATTTGTAGATCATAAATTATCATTCCTTCATAATTAAATGTCTGGTTTGGTAATCTTACATTGATATGATTACGATGGTCGATCTTGAATTCTTTTGTCCATTACCAACAGCATTGTTTGAGGAACATCAACGACAAATGAAAAACATTTATTTTTAGGTTAATCTTATTAACTGTAATAATATAAACCTCTTCGTCAATTGGACCTTAGTGCTGGTTAATCACATATGTTGTTCGAACTTGAAATCTCTTACCCAATTAAAAAGAGAAGTACTACTAGATTGAAGGTCCGTGGGTTATTTAACCTACCTTTCACCATCATTATTACATTAGGCAACATGTACATTTCCTTTTTACTTTTTGTTACAAGACATGGTTCTTTTTCATGGCCAACTCCCCACAACCACATGCATGTGGCTTGACTTTGTTCGGAATGGGCAAATGATTTGTGACATGTGATTATGTTAGTGAGTGTGGTACTATTCCACTTCAAGGTGTCTCACCCCCCACCTTCCCTCATTTTCTCCTAATTAATTGGCATATATCATATTTAACTAATATGTTGTGGAATGTGATTAGTGGATATGCAGTGCATGGTGATAAGAAGTAATTATGATGAGAGAGAGGTAATTATGCCAAACATTGGCATTAGGTGTGATTAACCCTCTCTTCAACCTTCGTGACATGAAAAGGTCGGACATTTGGTCGGGCATATATTTACGTCAAATATTAAGACAATCATCCTTTGTTCGGTATGAAATGCTATAATTTTTTTAACATTAAGTAAATTGAATAATAAAACTAGAAGTTATGGGTAAGTGGTAATTTAAGGTTTGCCTCTCCAAATCACTGTATTTCGAATTCAAACATTTATGTTAGTGTAGAATATTATTTGTACTAAAAAGATTTTTAGCTAAAAAAAAAAAAAAAAAAGCTAAAATGATTAATATGACAACTAAACAACTATTTACCGCAAACATTTTTTTAAAAAGAAGTTTATAGCTGAGTTGGTTAAGAACACATTCCATACATTGGTTAAGAACACATTCCATGCACCGAAATACTGACTTCAACAACTAGCCAACTTTTTCTGTACCTATTAAAAAAATTGGAGTAACTTTCAAAACGTGCATATAAAATATATTTGTATGTGTTTGTAGTTATAGTATTACTATTAAGCTATATGATCCTTTTTGTATATGGTCTAACTTAAAAAATATTATCATTACTTAACCCCCAATCACTCAAAGAAAAGCCAATAATCAAGCCTTGTAATTATAGCGGTTACTCTACTAGTGTGTGGTCCTCGACCTCTAAGTAGATGCAAATTCAATCTAAATTAAAACTCAAAATGAACTGATTCACTATTTTTAAGTATATTGTAGTTTTAATTTTTCTCCTGCTTAATTTATGTTATTCTAATATTGTCCTCTCTGAAAAACCAATGTGAATTTCTTTTTTTGGAGAACTGTGCTAAAAATCAGTATGTTCGTCGATTTCATCTTCTTATCTCCTCTCTCTACTGAACATTGTTCTCTCTCTCCCAACATCACTCTTTTGCTCGATATCACTCTCTCCTTTCTGGAGCTACGCAAGTTCCCCCCAAACCCACATCCGCACCGGTTGGGCGTTTTGCTACATGTATATAAGTAACATCTCTATTTTTTGTAGCATAAAGATCTTTGGAATAATGAACTGTTGAAAATTGCCAATCTTTTGATAACTCTGAACTTATGTATATAAATCAGCTTCTATAACCCCCCCCCCTTGTATGTATATGTATTAAAAACATCTTAAACACATGCAGCAACTCACACGCATTTTTCTACTATGCATGAAAATATCTGATAATTTGGGCCAATTGTGAAACAAATATTTCCCAATATATTAAGGGCTCAATAACTACTGGCTTCGATGTCGAGCAACTTTTGCCTAATAAGTAGGGCTCAATGACTTCGGCTACCATTTGGTTGGACTGCATATAAAGATTGTAACCCAAATAAAAATGGGCTAAAATTGCAGCCCAAACAAAAATGGGTCAAGGATCTAGATCCAAGATTGTAAATAAGCTAACCTTCTTGGGCCTAGTGGGCTAGTTGGGATCTAAATTAGGGTTGAATTTGGCCGTCATGGATGTCGAACCCATAATTTGAAAAAACTCTGTCGATAACTAATCTAACAAAATCTATAATTTGACAGAAAAAATAAATTTTTATTTCACATGCTATACACTTCTTGTATTTGAATTCAATTGAACCTAATTTTTATTTTATTTTATTTTTTTTTTGGCAAACTAACCCAATCTTCTTAATCAATAAGCAACTGCCTCATTTGGCAATTAAAATAAGAGAACATAGTTTGTCGGTGCAAGGCTCATCTTCTGTTTGTTTGTTTAATGTTCATAATAAAAAAAATTACCAACTAGTTAGTACTACAATTTAGTGGTATTCATCTTTACTAGTAAGTAAGAGGTCTCATATTTGATTCACACATATGATGAAGACATATTTATTTTTTTGTTACATTTGATACCTAGTTTATGGCTCGCCCATTATGATGTCTAACCCAATCAATTAGAATATGCCATTCTCTTCAGAGTACATTTGAATATGTTACACTAGTTAATCCAAATCTAAGGGATTAGATTTGAAACCCACCGGTGCTCTATGTTGCACATGAATCTGCTCATGGGTTGGATCGTACAAATGGGGACCAAACCCTATTTATAAGTGACAATATATGATACCATATGTACCAATGCATGATAAGGCACTGTTGCTGCCTCATTGGACCATTTAGGATTAATTTTTCTTTCGCCTTTCACCTTTCACTTTCCAATAATTATAATACATTACGAATGAAGGAGTCACACTCTCTATGAAAAGAACTGTCAATATCTATATGTATATATTCATATAGTTAAGCCTAACCGTATAAATTATAACATATCTATAATTTTTATAGCGCTTTAGGCTGAAAAATGTTGAAGTTTCATCATAAAACTAATTGGTAATATCGAGAGTAATTCAACTTTCTTATAAACCCGTGCAAGATCCCTCATCCCATCAATGCGAGACTCATTCTCAACACGCCCCCTCACAGTGTGGCGAATTTTCAAGCTCAACACGTGAACAACAACAGGTGACGTGGAGCACGTGTGGCCGTTTGGCTTCACACGTGAGACAACCTACTTAAGAGACCATGAAGAAAGTTGAGGTTCCACCATAAAACCAATTGGCAATATGAGGAGTAGCCCAACTTACTTATAAGCCCATATAAGGTCATTCCTCCCATCAATATGAGACTCGTACTCAACATAGGCTTGTAACGAATTGACAAATGTACAAATCAAATTCATTTTTACAACAATTGAGTTGTTGGTTAGGTTGATCCATGATTGGTTTAGACATAAGCTCTGTGCTCTATATAAAAATTATATGGCGTAATAATCACACATGCATGAACGCGTTTCAGTGTCCTCCAGTTCATCTCAAATTACCAAAAAAAAAAAAAAAAAGTCCTTCGAAATAACCTAGCTATAGCTCACCTTAGCTTGGCTTAGCCGAACCCAAATTTAGTTACTAAATTCATGCCTAGCCCCTAATATAAGTAATGGTTAAGGGCTTATTTGAAAGTAATTTTTAGAGGACCAACATCACTTATGATGAGAAACACATAAAAAGCGTCCCTTCATAAAATCACTTAAAGTGATTTTCCAAATGGTTTTAAAGTAAAGTGCCTCTAAACGAGCACTAATCAAGTCTAAAATTGAGGTTAGATATTAATTAGTGAAGATGAATTTGAACTGTGGTTATGTTGTAGTGTAAAAATCATATGTAGATGATGTGTTGTTGGAGTAAATAATTCTAGGGTTTGGAGGTACCATTCACTCAAATGGAACTTGTGGTCCTCACACACACACACACACACACACACACACTTCTCTTCCTTTTTCTACACCTTTTCTGTTTGATCAATGTTTTCATTTTAGCCTACTTCTCCTTTGAATATAACATCTTCCTTCTCCTCTCATTTCTTTGCTTCTCCTTTTGTCGGAAAAATATGGAATCAGGCAGAGCTCATGGAAAGAAGACCTTGGTGAAATACGAGGAAGAAGAGGAGGAGGAGGAGGAAGAAGAAAGCAGGAGTGGGACACCATCAATAGTGGATGGTGAGGATGAGAGGAGAGATACAGTGATGATGATGAATAGTACTGCTCCTTCTCCTACAGGGAGAAGATCTGGTGCAGGAGGGTCTACAGCAGGGCCATGTTGTAAGGTAGATAGTTGCAATGCTGATTTGAGCGATTTAAAGCAATACTACCGCCGCCACAAGGTCTGTGATGTTCATGCCAAGGCTCCGGCGGTGCTCATGGGTGGATTCCTGCAGCGCTTTTGCCAGCAGTGTAGTAGGTAACAATTTTAGAACCGTTTTTTCAACTACCACAGTTTTGCAAATAATAACTCTCTTCCATTAAACATTTAGACAACCTTCAAACCTTTTTATCTATGAAGTTCTTCTCTCGTGTGATGCCTAATGATCAAGCAAAAAATAAATAAAATGCCCTCTTTCAGAAAGCTCTTTTGCTGGGAAATGTAGGGTTCACCTTTTCCCTTGAAGTCCTTTCAAAAGAAAAGGATCCCGGGTGGTTTATAGTATGAATTAAACTTGCAAGAACCCACACCTACAGTTTCATGCCATATCTTGTGGAGAGAAGGCAATATTAGTATGCCTAGCTAAACGGTTTTCTTAATTGTTGCCTAATTAGTATTCATGTAGATATATATATATATATATATATATCTAAATATGACGCAGCACGAAGCAAGAGAGATACAAACGTAAACCCTTGAAAAACAAGATTTTTGGAGTCCATCAGGGTTTGACAGAAAGTCCAAAAGTTGTTTTGTTTAATTGATATTTGATAATCACATTGAAACAGTCAAACGGCTTAAATAGACGGATTACAACTCCAAAAACAACTCAAAGGACTTTGAACTTTAAAATGACAATAATTCAACATTAATTGGAAGATAACTCAAATGTTCGATTTTTATAACAGAAATTAAAACTACGTTTTGAAGGCTGAAACGATCTCGAATGGTCAAAATCTATTGGGTGTTTGAACTGTGGCATCGTTCCCTTTCTAAAAATGTATCATGGGCCTAAATCGGAGCTCAAACGTCAAATTTGCAAATTCTCATTGCTTCCTTTTGCCTTTTGACGATTCATTTCCTCTTGAACCCATTTGGCCTTTTGTTCTACATCAACATAAATTGTAGATACACACTTACTCATATTTTTCTAAAGCGTGGTTAACTGCCTTTTTTTTATAGTATATCGACTATTTTTACATTAAGAGGAGGGGGAGTTTGGCTAAGTCACATAATGGGTAGCCTAATTTGGTATCGAATTCGTCATCCACGAGATTCGAACCTAAACCTCTCACTTTCAAGTAGAGAGAAATATCATCAGACCGTAATACTCATGGCTGATTAACTGCCTTTTTAAAAATGCGAATTGTCATCAATTTTGTTGATATTGTTGATTGTTTAACTTTTTAGTTTATTTACAGACCATAAAGTTGTCAATATGTCCTTAATAAACTTGACTCTGCATTTAAAAAAGTGCATTCAACTGCATTGTAGGAAGGACACTCATGAGTCATGAGTCGAATAATGAATGAATGGTGGTGTATTGACAGGTTTCACAGCCTATCGGAGTTTGATGACCGTAAAAGGAGTTGTCGCCGGCGATTAGCTGGACACAATAAGCGGCGTCGGAAAACATCCCTACAATAACATGGACATGGAGGCGAAGCTCCCAATCTTCTGTCAACCCTCAGCCTTCATTATACGTATGCACCACTGAAACTCTCTCTCTCTCTCAATTGTATGCATTAATTAAGGAAGATTTGCTTCTTTGCTAGCACAATTTCGAACCTTGAAATTGTGCTTCATGATTCTTGGCTGTGATTTGAAACAACGCTACGACTTGATCCGTTCAGTTGGTAACGATAATTCTTGTTTTCTTCACATGCTTTAATTTGTCACTACTTTTATCGTACATTATCATGGTATTTTTTGCCCTAAGATCTCTCTTATTATTATGTTATGAAAACATTTACGTGAAATGAACAGACTGTTCGTTAATATTACCAATGTAATTATGTTTAGCATATATTTTACTTGTTGATACCAATATAGCCGAAAATATGAACATATTCACTCATATTACAACACGTATATCTACGCATCACATTTCAGGTGCGACAGGACGGGGAGGGCTATCAAATTTACCATATGAATTAGCCATGTCCAGACCTTTCTCTCTAATATTTCAAAAAATTGTAATATCAAGAACAGAAAAACACCAACCAAAACTTCTTGGCTGCTTTGTTAGAAAAACTTCTATTTCAGCTGACAGAAATTACAATAAAACATGTGAAATCCTTGATGCAAACTTTTCAACAATCATTACAAAAAAAATCTCACAACAAACCACTCCAATCTCTGATATTTTCTTGTAGATAAAATGTTCAAGCTCCTTAAATCGAGAAAACAATGCATAGTAACACCCTTGGAGTTCATTGGAGTGAAAGAATTTTCTCTTGCTGAATGCGGTTTAAAAGTTGCCAAACAGGTTGGAAGCATTTGGTTATTGTAGAGAAATCATTAGTCGCGTTTGATGCCTAATAGTTTTATGGCCAACTCCCAGGTGACGATTGCCGCTGCATTAGCAGGAAAAGCCCGAATAATAGTAGGACCCAAGCCAATATAGCATCCTTTCAATCCAGCCCTTCTGTAAATCTACAGAGGAAAAAAGAACAAAGGCCAATTTAAACATTTTCCGGGGGAGAGAGAGAGAGAGAGAGAGAGAGAGAGAGAGAGAGAGGTGTCCTTACCGAGCTCAAGATTTGAAATGGATTTCTTGTAGCGTTCTTATCTGTAGTCGTCTGAATTATGGTTTTTGCCACGTCCAAGGGTAGAACAGCCAACCAAAACTGGAAGTAGGGTGAGAACATCAGAATTTATAAGTCTAGTGGAATAAGAATGTGAGCTTGTGTACTAGAGAACGTTAAATTGTGAAGATGCATACTGCTATACCACCAAGGCCACCACTAGCAATCCCAACTCCCACGTCAATCAAGTTTCTGTGGTCAGTTGAAGCAGATTTCAATTGTAAATGCATGTGATAGCGGACATACTCATAAACGCTGAAGAAGACCGCATTTCCAATACATTCTCTTAACAATGTCGTAAAACCTCCTCGAAAAATTCCTCTAACCTGAAAAGCATTCAATCACCTAAAATGATCATAAAAAGTTATGCTTGCCACTGTCGCCAGAAATAACAGTATTTTCTTACGCCATCATTTTTCACAGTTGTAAGGACACAATCAAGAGGATTGCCATATCTTCTAGACATTGGGACCATAGAGTCCGTGCCTTGAATTTGCATCCTACACTGGAAAAATGCAGTGTAATAAGTTTACTGTGAGAAGCAACGGAACAATCTAAAAACCATCCAATTCCTCTTACCTTCACCAGCTCCGAGGGGCATAATATAAAACTGATGACTGATCCACTAAAAGCAGCAGATGGAATTATGACTTGGGGCTGTGGACCTGCACCTTGGGCACTTCCCTTCAAGTGTCATTGCAATTCAGAAGAATGTCACATAAGAACCATAACAGATACACAATATCTTTATAGAAGTCGTATCGATAGAGTCACTAAACTGGTTCGCTATTATGCATCTAACAGAAGCCATTATCCAGATCATTACAAAATAAAATAAACAAAGATTGTCCACTTTATTTTCGTTCAAACCTGCAGTGACTGTTTGATCTGGGAATACATGCCGAAAACAATTGAACTCTCAAAAGCCATCCCCACAAAAGATGATGTTGCCCCTCTGTAAAGTCCTTTAATCTGTTAAGGACCCAATATCAGTCAGCTCTCCTGGAAAAGATGATGCGAAACTCAAATTCTATAACATTGGCACCCTTTCCGAAAGAAAAATAGTTCTAGATCGTTACATTAGAGATATTCAGCTAGATAAAGTTCAGAATCATACACCTTCAGTCCTTAGTATCCTTGCAGTGCAATGCAAACTATTCCTGTACGTAATCCCGTGTGCTGAAGTGTTGTGTTTTTGCATCTTAACCTAATTCAACATTCAGAGACAACCTTAACGGGAAGCACAATTTACACATAGAGAGAAATTATCCATCCATTCTCACAGTTCACAAAAGATAATCTTAGAGGTAAACAATATCCAGAAATCATCAACTACAGATGTGACAAGACGACGAATGGATCGAAAGATTACAGCTTGGCCAAGGTAAATTTACAGAATATCAAGCTAATAAGAAAACAGGCCAACAATGTATACCTAAAGGAAAATTAAGCTCTGTAAGTTGCTACTAAAACCAAGTTTAGTATATCATCTAAATTTTGACTCTTTCCACTAATATCATACCAATCCAAACATTTCCAATCAAAATTTAAACTACCCAGATTCCAAAAACTAATCTTTGGCATTGTTTAACACATTTTACTTCCAAATTCTATCAAATTGCACTTGAAAATAAAATTAAAAGCTACACCCATTAAAGTAAACCTCACCATCATTAAACCCACTGACAGTTAACAAAATCAAAGAGATGTGACTTTACCTTGACGGTGTCAAAGGGATGGCCGATTCCAACGGTGGCCACGCCGGCGATCAAGCCCGCAACGTACTCCTTGTAACCAGAGTTGTCCGCCATATCTCCCTCTTTCTCTCTGTGCGAATTGGCTTTTGTTATTTCTGGGATTTTATCATGGTGTCCTTGTCCGTATACTCTGCGTCTCTCTGGAGTTTTGTTGAAATAGCTTAAGACCAGAGAGGCGGCGGCAAGAGAGACGAGAGGCGAGGCTCTGGGTCAGGACCGCCGCATACAAAATTTTATTGGGCTGTTTTGCGAAAATCGCAAATATTGTGCGATTGGTTTTGGTAAGTGCGATGTGACTTGAGACCCACTTTCCCAAAAGATAGCATATACGAACCCCAAAACTGAAAACACAGTTTTTAGCTCAACAAAATGTATCTACTCAATTTGAAGTTTAAGCATTTGTGAGGAGAAATTTTTTAATATGTCGAGAACATAATTCAGTACATTAAATATTATGCATTCATTTTTAATGATTCATATGCGACATCATCAAGGGGTAATGGAATACAGAAGAGCTATGGATGATAGGCAATTTTTTCTTATGTTGGGTCATGTTACTGAGACGGATAAAAGGTTATACCACTAACGGAGTAGTACTTTGGGTTAATATTTTTTTTTTTTTTTTTTTTTTTTTAGTTTTCAACTAATTGTATAACACTTAGTACGGATTATGTTTTCGGCATGTTGAAAAATCTCTCCATTACGAGGCCAAATTAGCCCAAGCATAAGCCTTCAATAGCGTGAGACCACTTAACAAGAAAAAATCTGGAAACCAAGAAAATATTGGTAGGAAGAGGAGGACGAGGCATTTTTCACTAGAAGCTAAAGCATTGTTAGTACTTTTCGACTGACAAGGATGCATTTTTCACAAGAAACTAAAGCATTGTTGGTACTTTTCTTCACTCCCTTACTCCTTACTGCAAATATAACTTTGCATATATGATATACTACAGTAGATATAAGACTGTTGTTCGGAACCGAGAACATTATCTCGCATTGCACAATGCTTTTCCTATAAATTACAAGATTCAATCCCTAATCGTATTGTTTTACCCCTGTACGTGAAGTCAGTCAAGCACAGCAAACACTACGACAAGTACGAAACCTGATCTCGGTTTTCTACAGATGACGCCTTTCAGTTTGCTACGAGAACGTTGCAGGATGCTGGCACGTCATAACTTGCTATGAACAACATTGTTAGGAAGTTTTCTTGCCTTGCATGTTGGGTTGGCATTTCAAACACATCTTTTCTTTCGGCGACAAATCTTGCAAACGAGAGCCTTTTCATTCTTTGTTGGTATCTTGTAGTAAAGAGTGTGGAATATGAGGCGGCAAAGGAGGGGGCTTGGGAGACAGAGGTGGCATCAACGCCCATACAGAAGAAAGATAACGGTTTGGCTGGTCAAGAACTTGGAGAAGTGAAAGATCCTGCATGTCTGTGCGAGAAAAACTGCAGTAGTCAGATCTCTCAGGATTGCTTACCTTCGGCTGCTAAAAAAGAACAGGTTCCACTACACATCTTATACGGTATGCCACCAACAATAAAACAAAAATTCAAGCACAGAAGATGAATTTAAACGACCGGTACGTGCGAAATAAAAAGTTGACTAAATAACATTTTGAGAGCTTGAAGATGGGCAGAAGAGCAGCACATGGAATGCTGAAGTTCAGATGCGGTACAACTGTTCCTCCACCATGCCTTGCATTACTGTTTCAAGAATATATCTCATTAAACGGACTTACATAAATCAAATGAACACGTCTAAGATCTGAATGGACGATGATGACACTGAAAGCAGCTTCAATAACAACGTAGATACGCAACACGTTCGTAGAAATAACAAACTTCATACCATTGAAAGTGCAAATCTGTGATTCTTATAAAACATGGCTGTACACAGAGCAAAATAATTAAAGACAATCAGCATACAACAATTTAGTTCTTCATACCTTGTAACAGGTCCAATCATATGACCCTCTGAATTAACGACAGCGCCGCCACTACCACCAGGATGGACAGCAGCTGCTGTTTCAACTTCAAGCATCGCAGGAAAAACTCCTTGAGTATTTCCTGGTTGGTTCGTTTGATATGAGAGCGGAAACTTTCACTTTAAAACTTTTGTGACAACACCAAAACAAGTTGATGGGGAGAAACCTAATGTGATTAAACTCAATCAGGATTCAGGACATGAAGCATAAGAGGACTTTTTAAATCAAGCAAACAAACAAGCCAATTTTTGGAGGGGGGGAAACAAGAATTGCACAACAGATGCAAGGACATATGTACAGTTCCTCCCTCCCAACCGTGGCACTAAGATTCAACATCCATTTTTCCGAACTATATGCATCAGTAATGCAGCGCGAGTATCCGAAGAGAACTTCAAGCTTAGGATCTGCATAAACTGTATCTATGCATAAAGTTCTTTTTCAGGTTCAACATTGTCATGCTATTTGTTAATGGAACCGGATCCCTCCGAACCCATAGGAACTAAGCCAGGATCCTTTGATCGAGACCATTGAAATTTGATCAAACAGTTACAATTATTATAATTTTAGAGGGACCCTGTTTGTAGTCGTTGAATCAAATTTCAATATCCTGAATCATTTGATCATTAAACTTAGTACCTTTAGGTCTGGAGGGGATCCGATTACAAATCCCTTATGTACAGTAAATCTTGACTGGATTGTATAAAAGGCCAAAAGAAAATGACATGCAGACACAATCAAGTCATTCATTTCCAAGGGGCACCCGAATTCAAGCAAACAGAAACAAGTGGATACTTTTACCAATTTCCCCTCTGTATGATTGTTTAGGAGAGTATTGGCGTATTAGATGAATAAAGCGTTGTCTTATAGATACTTTATTGGTTAGATCTTGATTATACATGTAGATACATGGTGCTTTTAGTTGAAAAATAAGCATAAGAGACGTCAAACACGGAATAATAAGTCACAATTTAGTTATCTAACATTCTGACAAATTCAATATCTTCCAATGAATGTCAGACGTGTTACTTTGACAAATCTCTAACCATACTTTCATTGTACCCGACTCAATACGCTCAACTTTAACATAATAAATTATTGCGAATCCCAATTTCAAACTTAGACATTATCAATGAAGTATTTGGTGAAAAAGGTTCAAAACCAAAACAAAAATGTTAAGAAAACATGAAACTCCAAATCTAATAGATTGATAATGGACTTGTATCGGTTTAGGGCTAGTTTAGTAAGAACAAATTAAACAATAACAATAACAATAACAAGTCGGTGGCAATAGAGAGAAATTAAAGAGAAAATAAGATTCGGGTGCATGTTAGTTAATCAATCAATATTCTCCTTTTTGAATTTCCGACGAAAGTATCATTAAATGGTATAGGTTTTATGCAAAATTTAATCCTTATACAAATTTGTTATATTTCTACATGCAAAATTAATCGTTAAATTTATTAGATCATTAAATAGTACGTAACATGAAAGAATAATTGTTCTATTAGAGAGTTTTTATTTTTATTTTTATTTTTTTAATTTATAATTTATAATTTTTATGATTTTATTTTTACTACAAATCCAGGAATTGCCAGCAACTCAACGTAAACCCAAAAATTAAAAAAGCAAAAACAAAAACAAAAACAGAAAAGTAAAGCAAAAAAGTAAGATATATTTACCATATTACCCAAGCTTGAATTGTCTCCATTTTTTTTTAATTTTTTTTTTTATAAATAGAAGAATTTTCGGTAAGACCACGAGCCTCTACCCCTCCGCCTCTCTCTCTGGTCAGCCACACTCCACCCCCCACCACCGCCCACCACCGCCACCTTCATACCTCTCTATCTCCTCTCTCGGAGAGCACCACAATCAGCTAACAATTTTAGCTCACACACAACGGTTCCGTTCCTTGCTAAAGTTCCGCTGCAAGCCAGAGCAATGCCGGCACAGAAGCGCACCCATGAGGCCATGGAAGATGATCCTCCGCAGAACCACCGCGAAAACAGCCACGAAAAGCCGCAAGACGAAGAGGGTACGTCTTATTTCTCCCAACGCCCAAACCCAACTCCAGATTTTTCCAACCCACCGCATATACAAACACCGTACACGCACGTTTCTTCCCCCTCACATGGTTTTTGGATTTTTGTTTTCTCTGATTCTCTGTGCTGTTGCTTCATCTGTTCTCTCTCATCCCTTTTGCTCCTCAGAGTCCGATCGAAGCCCGTCTCAGAGCACCGAAGAGAAAGACGAGTGAGCTTTTTCTCTCTTTTTTTCTTCATTGCTTTTCTCTTTCTTCTGTTTTTGGTGGTCGTTTCCGTTTATTGTGTAACTGTTTGATGTTCGAATGCTGGGTGTGATTTTGGATCTGCATGCTTATCTTCGTGCTGGGTTTTGTTTTGTTTGTGGTAATCGAGCGGCTGCTGGGTTTGAGCTGGGTGGATTGACGTGTGTATGCGACTGTGAAAGCAATGGCTTTTGGGTTGATGTGGGTTTTCTCTTCTGTTTTTCTGGGATGGATTGCTGTGTTTGTGTTGGGAAGAAGGTTGGTGGAGTTGGGTTTTGGATCTTTTGAATTCGAGCTTCAAATTCCATCGTGCATGGGTGGTTCAAGCATGTTGCCCAATCTGGTTTGCTCATTAGCTGCAGATTCTGATCATTTTCCTTTCGCTTCTTGTCAAAATTTTCGATGATTGTTGGGTCATTTCGAGCAGAAATTCTCACTCTCTCAGTCTTGCTGGTGCTTGGCTGAAGGAACAAACAACCTGCTTACTCTACTGGGTTCTCATTGTTCTGCTAAACTTCCACATAGAAGTGTTTTACTTACAGAATATTTACCACGCCAAGCTTGCTAGTTTTTACTCGTTAGATTGAATTGTTGCCATGTTTATAAAAGAAAGCAACTAACGTTCTTATTTTCGTTTTGGGATATGGTAAACAATGCTGACAATAACGTTAATATGCATGCTGAATTGGGCATTTGTATGCTGCTTGCAAAATGCAACCCCATAACATGCAGCAGTTTATGTTCTAGTTTCGATATGCATATGTGTTGTCCAGGCTGATAAAATGGTATGAAAAGTTCCATGTAATGATGGATTTATGCTTGAGGACGAAATCAATATTATAAAATGATCAATGATTTATTTTATCTGATCATGGCACGGGGTGGGCTTGGCTATGCTTACAGATGCTCTTTCTGCAGAAAATCTGTACTTTCATTTTTTTCTCTCTTTTGTGCTAGGTTCTGTATTTCCCTCTGAGAAATTGAAGTGCACACATTTTTCATTCTTTATATAATTATAAAGCGTGCAAAAATAAAAACTTGCACATAGGGCAACCTACATATTATACATTACATCTGCTCTATGCTAATTTTTCTTTTTATTGGTAATATACACAGATTTGTCATAGTGAAATTGGCAGAAATTCGGAAAGAAGTCCAGTGCCCCATCTGTTTAGGTATGTCTTGGGCTCTTGGCATACTAAATTTTGGATTATAACTGGATCAAGATGGGAAGTAAGCATTTTGATCTCTTCTGGTTCTATTTTTTTGTAAAAGGTAATATTGTTGGGGACCAGTATAGAGTAAAGCTCATTATCTATTATCAAGGGGAAGTTGATCGTTCAGTTCTAGAACATCATAGTAGCTTCGCATGCTTATGTCGTTTGTTGTGTGGCAGCATTGATATTAGAATATCTTGAAATGCCTTTGTCTAAAAGTTTTCTTGCATACAAGTCAGAAATATTGGTTTTGTTAACTTATCCGAAACCATATATTGTATGTACCACTTTGTCAGTGCCGAAACATCAGCTACCAATAGAGGGTAGTGATCTTTGGTTCCGCTGTTTTCTGTTTCAACTCTATCCATATACCTTTATGAGAAATCCCATGCCCACTATCAATGTGTTTGCTCTGCTGACATAGACATGAAATTTTTTGTTTTTAACTTTTTTATACTGCATAAAATTTGTAGTTGGGTATGGTAGAGAGCTCAATATTTGTCTCATTTTCTCAGAAGTTTGTGGTTGTTTCTTTTTACAAGAATATAATTTAAAGACAGAAATTTTTTGTGTAATTTGTAAAATATTTTATCCAAAAAATATCTAAGAGTTATATTTGCAAATTCTGTGGCGACTCTGAGTTGGTCCTTACATCTTCTTCCCTAAAATTGCAGTTGTTAGGTTTTTTTATGTATGTTAGAATTTATGGATTACATTCTTCAACAGAATTACTCTGTTTAGAGAATTTATGGATTACATTCTTCAACTACTCTGTTTACAGAGTCATATTTTCATGATAGTAGCTCATAGGTAGTTACATATTAATTGAAAGATGGTCATCTCAGCTCAACAAAGCATCAATGCTGTCAAACTTATTATTTTCTCTTTTTTTTGGCCCATAACTCTGTTAACGGAAGCACATAAATTTCTATGTCATGGTAAATTCATTGGAAGAAATAGAATTATATCCTCAGGTTTATATCCAAAGCCTTAAAATTTTATATTATCTTTTGAATATCTTCCTCTGATAAACACAAGCAGCCTTATTGATGTGCCAATATAACTTAAAACCATTTGGACGGTCTAAATCTATGATTTTCACATCCAATAGTTCTTTGTTCATATTAGAATTTTTCTAAATATTGAGACAATTAATCAGACTATATAAAGCAAAGTACTCATTGGTCCCTTTTACATTCGCACATTGGAAAAGAAAAGAAATTCATTCACCGTTTGGTATCTATAGGGATCATTCGGAAAACAAGGACAGTGATGGAATGCCTGCATCGCTTCTGCAGGGAATGCATTGACAAGTCCATGCGCCTGGGGTACGTCTTCAAACTATTACTTTTTCCTTTTTAATTCAAATGAACATTCAAGTTATTTTTGTCATACAGATTTTGTTTGGAGGATGTTACAAAGTATTAGAAAGTTTGAGTTTGTGGCTTTACTTCTCAATACTGGTAACTGGGTTTCGCTGCAGGAACAACGAATGCCCTGCCTGCCGCACCCATTGTGCAAGTCGTCGCTCTTTGAGAGATGACCCAAATTACGATTCCTTAATTGCAGCTATATATCCGGATATTGACAAGTATGAGGAAGAGGTACTACGATGTTGATTTACAAAATCTCAACTGTAAATTTTATTTTTTGTAAGTTAAATTATAACTGAGAGAATTGACGGTTGATTACCTCCTGTAGGAATTGGCTTTTCATGAAGAGGAGAAGGCTCGCAATAAGCAGGTGACCATTCAAGTTTCAAGTTTCTTTTAGGGTTAATAATATAGTTTAATTGGAAGTTAACCCTAAATAAATAAAAATAACAAACTGCGAATTATTCTAGTTTTCTCATGCAATTGATGAGTTATCTGGTTTTGTAAAACCCTGGAACAGTAATTCCTTGAAACTTTTAGTTAAGACTTGATTATCTATTTGTATGTGGGTCTTATCTGTGTCCCATTACCGAAAAGAACGCAATTTCTACATAATAAGGTATTACACTAGAATCATCGCATTTTCATCATTTAGGTGTTACTCGTCACCATGAAGTTAGTGGAACTGTATAGAGATTTCTTTTTGTTCTTAGTTTGTTGCTTCGGGCCCTTGATCTTTGAGCTTATTTGCACAGATCCAAGCTTCCATTGCCCAGACATTTCGACGACAAACCGAGGCACTAGGAAGGAAACGAACAGCTAAAGCCACTGCAGCTGCATTTATGAGGAGATCACGGGGTAGCTATCGAAATGCAAGGGGGAGAAGGAGCTATAGAAATGTTGCTGAACATCAAGGGTCCAATGACAATGAGGATGTAAATGGTGATGATGGCGGTAGAGATTTATCATCAGGTGATGAGCGCACAGAACCAAGACCGAAGAGATCCAAAAGATGGAGAGGAGATCGATATTATCAGCCCTCATCAGCAGCTGCTAATGCAGATAGTGATGATGAAAATGATTATGAAATGAACAAATCAGAGATTCTGGGTGCATCTTTGGGGCGTGTTGGCAGCTCAGAGAGGCTTTCCTGGGGAAAAGGTGGCATGCGGAGTCATACACGGTATGGCAGTACAAGTGGTGGCAGTGGTAAAAATGCCAGGAACATCCGTCTCTCTAAGTTGGTAGAGTATCTTCGGAACCCAGGAGATAATGATGACGAGGTAATTTAGAGTTTAGGCTGACGATCTTGTCATGACTCCTCTGTGATAGGGGACTGTGAGCAGTGCCTTTTGAGATCATTCCTTCCCACACGCTATGTATATATGATGTGCATTTAGACTTTTTATCTGGCAATCTGCTTTAGTACCGAGATGGTTGGATCAAACGTTTTCTCATTTTTTTCAGTTGGACATCCACCTCCTGCTTGTATCTTTAGATGAGCAAAGAATACCAAGTTTGCAGCGGCCATATCTTTGCTGCAGATCTACTCTGTCAGTTGGACAACTATGTCAGGTGATCCTTCAGCTGTTTGCTGCATTTTTCATTTGATGGCTTTTTCACAATCTCTGATCTCCGAAGCTTTCATCACCATACCGAAACTGGTTTTATTTGTTCACAGTATGTAGCTCTCCGAACCGCGTGTCAAGCTGAAGAAGTTGAAATATATTTGGTGAAAGAGCTGCATGCCGAATTCAGTCATTCAACTGCCACCAATATTCAAATTTCCAAGTCTCTTGTTCTTGATTCAAGCAAAGAAAACCTGCAACTTTTAAAAGAAGAAGAAACTTTGGCAGAACTTAGAACTCACAATCTCATTCCTGGCTATCTGGTGAGCAGTGAGCACTTCTTTCAAATTTCACACTATCAATAGAGCTAGCGGAAACTTGTGCGGGACGAAGGCTTGCGTGTCAAGAAAGAGAGAGTCTAGAGGTTTTTAAAAATTTCCTTTTCTTTCTTAATATTGTGCTTATTTGTATGTATGATTTTTGCAGATTTTGGCATATCAGAAGAAGTGGAACTGAAGCCGACGATGACGAGAAATCTGAAAACAAGTGGTTCTACCTTCTCTTTCTCCTTCTCCTTTTATGTTTACTGTGATCACCCAGCTGCTGGCATATGTTGTTGAATAGAAGAGTGTCTGTTTTAGAAACTCGCCGCCAAGTACAGAGCAATTTGGATGCAGATGCAAATCGCCATGTCATGCTCCGAGCTTGTTACCAACTCAACTGTTATATTATATGTACTTATACAATATGAATTGGGTAGTGCTATTTATAACATCATTTTTACCTCTCGCACTCTTGTTAAATTTTTGTTTTTCTTCATTTCATTCAATCTTACGATCGAAAATCGAGAGGAGTTTGTGAGAATGAATAATGGGTGTGAGTAACACAACCCTATGAATTTTCTTCCAGTCTTTAAAATAGTCTTTTCAATTAGGCAGTATACCAAAGTTGAAAGTAAACTCTCTCTCTCTCTCTCTCTCTCTCAAGATTCATTTTCTGTATAATCCAATCTAATCACTCAACAACGAGAGAGCTTTACATGCGTTGCGGGACGCCATCAATAATACAATGTGCGGGGTGTTAAAAAGTATTGTATTATTGATAAGAAACATTACAATAGCTTTTCGATGATTCCACCAATAATAAAATGCCGTATTATTTTATTGTCTTATTGACAAGAGACGTTACAATCTGCGGGTTTGTAAATTGTATTGCAAGCAACATTTCAATTCAATCCAACACACCAAAACAAAGCCTAGCCCCCACCTAATCTGTCCTTGAACAAAAATGAAATAGGTGAATCTCCCATTTCCATGATTCCATTTTATTATGGACCTATATGAAGATTATGATCAAAGATAATGTATCATAATTTGTCTCTTCCCAATGGGCCCCACTCACCAACCTCACGTAACGTCTCAATTGCAATTCTCTCTCCTTATCCATAGACATGTGGGTCTCTTTACATGGACAGACCAAATTATTAAAAATACAAGGACGATATACCACATATTATAATATGAAAAAAAATTAAAATATCTAATATCTTCTGTATAATAAGCTATCAACTTGAAATACTTCCACGTTGACGTATTTATGTATTTAAGCGTATAAAGTCGTCCTCAATCCTCATTGGATTCTTATCTCGTTTAGATAGATAACATTGGAAATAAATTCTCTTCATATCTCTTCCATCAATACTCACCGAATCACGTCCCACCGGTTCAAGCAATTCGAATCCTTGAAATTTGATTATAACCTCCTTAATCATAATAACTTAAGTTGTTTGATATAATTTCAAAAATCTAGATCATTTGATCCGATGGCCTTAATAGAAGAGATCCGATGGTCCCTTCAATAAAACCAAATAACTAAGTGCATCATAACATCTAATAAAATACAGAAGATATTTATTTATTTGATTATAGTAAAAACACGACAGCAACTCCTCACAACCATCCAACGTTAGATCTGACCCAACAATCATCACCGCACAAGCGTTCAGACAATCTCACATATCATAATTCCAAGACAGTGAGCTCTCCTGGAAGAAAGCCCTAGATACAAAATCCATAAGGATACCTAATCGTATTGCCATCAGAAAACCCTCATCGGGGCGCGTGGCAAACACTGAGATGAAAAGGTACACTATTTACATGCAGCCCCTGGCGGCTGCTGGTGAGCTCAGTTGTTTCTTCGTCACCTTAACGATGATGGATGCTCCTGGTCTCCCCGCTGTAGAGCCTGTGAGATCAGATCACACATAAAAGGTTAACCCATGATCGCAACAAGAAACCATATAGATCTAAACCCGACAAACAGATCCTCGATCTACGGCTTAGATCTATTTACGTTAATATTAAAATACGCACAAACAGAACCCTATATAATCACGGTACTTATAGTATCCATATTTGTATCTTTCGGTTCTTTCTTTTTTTTCGATTAAAAATTTGCAACTAGTTCTATGCGTACGTTATTAGGGTTAGGCTACGTATACATACCAGTCGTAGACAGTGGGAGAGTTGGGCTGTGGCTTGTCGAAAACCTGGTTGCCCATGGATTTGGTGGCAAGGTTGCTACCTGGGTGGAACACACTCCTCCAAACGTTGTCTTTAGCACGAGCGGAAGCTGGTGTGCCCGGGGTTCCTGGGGTGCCTGGTGTTCCGGGGCTCATCGGCATCGCCAACTTGCTCGACTCTCCCTCCACTTCAAAACATGACCAAGTTAATATTAATTAAAACCCAAAAGTAAAAACCTCTAAATCCTTAGCAAATAACATATTAAAAAGGGACAATGATCGACGAAGAAAGAACGAACGTCGTGCTCAGAGAATAATTGTCGTACCTTTGATATTCAAGGGCTTAGGAGACGGCTTCCTAAGCATGCCAAGGCCGCGTTCAGGCTGAGGTCCGGCGACAATATCATCCCAAAGCTTTTCAAGCAGAACCATTTTTGCTCTCTCTCTCTCTCTCTCTCCCTCCTTTTCTTCTCTCTCTATCTAGGGTCTAGATGGTTCTATTTATAATACAACTTGAAGCTAAAATATCTCCTCTCTCATTAAAATTTTGCTAAAAAATTATGCTATTAATGCACTCAATTTTATTTTTGTATCTCCTCTCAACCTTCAATAGTCAGATATAATAAAGAAAAGAAAATCGATTGATAAAAATTAACAAACGTACGTAAAAAATAAAAATAAATGTATATGTAACACTATCTTTTTGTTATCTTTTGTTTTGCTACTTCCACCTGGGGTGGTGGCATTGATATTGAATTAGGGATTATGAGAATAATGCTAAGGTGATTAAATTTGTAAACAAAATTTACAACTTAAATAATATGTCATCAATAAAAAATAATCATGTTTATCAATGTTTAATAATCCAGTCAGGAGCTTCCATATTTTTTAGTTTATAAATTTTATCTACAAATTTAGTTTCTGTAATATTACTTTTTAACTAGAATTAAGATGAGTGGCTATAGTAAAAATGAGAGTGGAGAAAAGGACGAAGGAAATGGATAAGACTGAAGACTTGCTAAACTTGGGTCCCGCCATAAAATATCCACCTAAGATCTAAATGTCAGTTACTTGGGGCTTTGCTTCACAAGTGTACACTCAATGCCTAAACGTTTGTCCTATTCCTCAGAACAATGTGGGGCCCACAAAGTGATGGAGACCTGGGTCAGACTGACATGTGGGAAACTTTGATTGGGGTTCGTATTTTCCAACAAGTCCTCAATTCTTGTCAGTGGCTCGTTTGGTGCGACAAATTTTTTAGTACGCGAAAAACACATTCCGTGTATTAACTATTAAGTATAATAATATAATTAGTTAAATTTTTTATCGATATCATTATATTTAATGTATCTAGTTATATTCTCGACATAATTTGGTACATAAGATTCGACTGGATTGCATAAATCCCAAGCTTCAAAATATGTTGAGATAAAAAATAAAAAAATTTCAACCAAATCGAGAGTAAAAGATTAATTATTCAAAACAAAACTTATCGATTATAATTCTCTCCAAACTCATAATAGGATTAGAAGGATAAGTTTACTTTCATCCTCTTTATTAATGAAATATGATTTTTTTAGAGCTGGTTTGGTATTACTGTGTTTTAAAAAAAAAAACTGATTCTGCCGTACTGTGAGAATAAGCAGCTGTGAAATAAAGCAGCATAATGTTTGATAAATTTTTTTGTAAAAGTGATTTTGGAAAAAAAAAAAAAAAACAGTATTATAGTGTTTGATAAACTTTTATGTAAAACAGATGTGAAAAAAAGCCGGTTTTTCAAAGATGAGTTTTGCAGCTTTGTGTTTTTAGCTTTTTTCATCCAAAACTGTGAAAAAAAAACTGAAGCTGAATGTTTACCAAACATATAAAAGCTCCCAGCTTTTTTTGATAACCAGAATCACCTCAGTATCAAACTAAGGTTTAACCTTAAAAGAGATAACAGTGTTGGAGCATCTTCAAGAATTCATACAACTGCAACAATCGGGTCATCCCTTCATTTGGCAGATTGTGTTCTCTCTCCAAACTAAACCTAAGGCCCAAAACTCACCTTCCGAATTAGAATCCGAATCCATCTCTCAAATCCAGAAAATGGACTCGGTTTCAAGGCCCAACAATCAAACCAAAGTTTTTGACCCACCTTCCGGATCCGAATCCACCTCCCGAGTCCAGAAAATGGACTCGGTTTCAAGGCCCAACAATCAACCTAAGTTTTTGACGAAATAGTCAAATAGTGATGATATTGTGTACCAAGCAATTGGACAAAGCACGTCCACCAACAAAATCATTCCATTACTTCGTAAGTAGGTGATTTAATTAGAGAAATTGTAAGAGGATTCTCTTAAAAGTAGAGCTCTTTATAGATTCTCTGTCGTCTCATGTTTTTAACATAATGTTTTATAATGTTGGCATAGAAATTAACGGTAAACTGTGAGATGTTAGAAAGTTCATGAAAAATTCAACTTTGAGAGAATCCCTTAACATTTCTTTTTTTTTTCTTTTTTTAAAAAAAGGGACCAACTTCTTGTTTCGCCATGACAATCCACTATTTTGAGGGCTAAAAAAAACTCACAAAAGCATTTCAACCTCCTGCTAGTCGAACCCGGGACGTGCCTTGTGAAATACGAGTCTAAAATTCGTCCCTAATTATTGGACAGCCGTGGTGGTTAGTCCCTTGGCATTTCTATTTTATTAACATTGCTAATGCCATCCTCGATAACATCAGCTTCTTAAAGCGAAGTTTTGTAATTAATGTCGAGATCAAAAACACCAGACAAAAGTTCCTTGGAATCTCGAAGCCATCTTTATTTTTAAGGTTTTGTAGATGAACAACAGATTTGGTGGGGAGTCGGCGTCCGGCCGCACCCACAACCATTCCACAAAAATTATAATTTCTACAAACTTAATCCAAACCTTGTTATTACTTTACCATTTTAACACCAGTTAATTCTTTGGTATCATCCACGTCCATACCAAAAAAAACACCAACAAGGCTACAAGTTGCCTGCCGACAACCATGTATCAAACTCATCACTAACATATATACATCATTCTCGACATCTATGCGAGTCAAACTTCGAAAATACCCCAACAAAACTTGCTGCAAGTCGCAACTAGGTATCGTAACTCATCACAAGTATAAATCATCATTGCCATCTATGTAAGTCGAACTTGAAACCTTCTCAAACCAAGTGAAAGACAGATACCAATAGATCAAAGGCTAGTTTCAAATTTTACGCAATTAATGAATCATAAAAACTATATTGAATATTCGAAATATTCTCATCATATCTCGTTGTTTCCAAGCTGCCTAACCATCCAAAATAATAGAAGGAGAAGAGTATATCATGGCTGACACAATACGGCAAAAGCAGCAGAAGTGAAAAATAAACAAACAAGACAAAAAAGAAATAGTTCAAAACTTCAAATCCACACCTGCTCCCCTTATCCAGAAGTGTATATATAGAACCTGGAAAGCTTGGAACCATGAAAGCATCATCATCGAAGCAATGGCAGCCCACCTGCAAAACAAGATCGCTGTGGATGCTGCAGCCGATAGCAATTCACTTGATTCCTTATCATTCGTGGGCCTCATCTGTGTTCAGGATCAGCAATCCAAGTGCCTTCCTCCTACTAACAATGCTAATCAAATTCACAAACAAGACACAGAGTTTGAGTTCAGTCACACAGAGTCCATTGTCACTGACCCAATCAAGCATTACCCAGCAGACCTCTTGATCTCGAATGGTCAGATCGTACCAAAAGCAACTGCATTTGAATCAACGCAACGTCTCAAGACTGACCAGCTTCGCATCAATGGTCCAGTACAAGCAACACTTACCAGAAATAAGAGATCAACTGATGCCAGAAATAAGAGATCAACTGAAACCACCGGTGGCACAGAAGTATATGCTAAGCCAATTCCAGAATCCAGAAACCAAGAGAAAAAGGAGAAGCCTGCGCCAACATCATCGTTTGGCAAGAAAATATTCAATTCACTTTTCTTCCCTTGCAAGGAATGCCAAGTTGCTAAGCCAATCGAGGGAGCACATAGAGTGTCAGAACAAAATGGGAAGTCACGTTGACATGAAGCTTCTTTTCTTTTGAATTCTTTCTAATTCAGCTAATCAGAAGTCCATTCAAATAGTAGAGAAGAAACTTAGATTTCGAAGTGAGGCTTCAATATAACCTGAGTTTGTTTCAGTTAGCAACAATCAATAAATTTCAGATATGAATTTGTTTTCTGAGCTCTGATCAATAAACAACCCGATGATAGATTCTCAACAGTCTCAGGTCACTTAAAGTCACTAATACAAATCTGTTTTGCAGCAGTCAATGCCATAAACCGATAAACAGTCCCGACTTCTTTATAATCTATATTAACGCTTCATCATACAGCACAGTGCATTGTATAGAGAACTACAAAAAGTATAATTCAACCTACCAGGATCAGATGAAGTTATCTGATATCCTACAGGATTCATGGCATCTCAGTATCGTTTCTAACGTACTGAAGTCGTTCATCAGTGTAAGGCTGCCTGGATCTAACACTAACATTAACACTACAGATCATTTCCCAAGCCCTGTGTTTGCCTTTTCTTTTACTTAATCCTAATCTTGATCATACCAAAACTAAGCTACTTTTTGAAACTTGTTAGGCCTTTATGATAACAAATTTTGACTCGGGTTGAGAAACCATACATCTGGTCAAACCTAACTTATTCTAGAGATGGGAAAATGGAAAATTATTACAGCATGATTAATTTTACAGCTTTTGTAGTTGCAGCTATCAGACCTCACCAACAATCCCATATGTAAGTTATTTTCCGAAAGAAAATCTAAGTTTTAGGACTCCATGACAATAAACTGTTTTAGGACTCCACGGCAATGGAACTGTCAAAAACATTTCACATCAAACATGAGAGTAAATTACCAAAGTATGAAATAACAGCATGCCATAGAAAAATAAGAGTACCTCAATCCACATTTGTCTTCACATAATGAAACACTACCCAGAAGAATCTGAACAATTACAGATCATGATAACAAAAAAATGAGGACGGAGGAGGAAGAGTAAAACTTCAAATTACACTGCTAGCAATTATATGCCAACTTGAATTTCATAAATTTAAATTGAACATCTTTTAAGTATTTACAATATCTGAACCATTCACTTTACTATCCTAAAGTAAAACTGCCACTCTCCAAGTGCTTTGTAGGCAGTATAAAGGTACACGTAAACTCAAGAATCAAGATACCCAAAAATTGATCAATTACATATCCATCCTAACTCATGGAAGACTAATGTACACACTGTAAGTTCAATTTCAAAGGGTCCAAAATGGGTATCATTAATTCCCAATTTCCCAAACCAAAATGTTTCATTTAACCTTGTCACTCCACAGCACCTAAAAATTGAAGACTGACCTTAGAAAGACTAAGAACCAGCATTTACACTTGATAAAATTTGCAAAGACCCTCAAGCTGAGTTAATTCAAGCCTAATGCAATCTTCCTTGCATAAAAATGAAATGAATGATAACCAATTTCTTATAACACAGACTAAGATAAGTCCTAGTTATGACACCATTTACCTCACAATCTATGAATTGGCAGTAACATAAATAATTTATGAAAGAATAAATCTTGTAAGAAAACTAAAAACTTTCTACAAAAACTCAGTTTTGATTATATAAAACAGGGGATACTAAACCAACCGTCCATGACCTCTGATTAGTCAACTGTGTAGGAAAATTTGCAAAAGAAAAATCACTTTGCCTAACATCTCAAGATTTTCCATATTTTACAACATATCCCTGCAATGAAACAAGTGGCTGTCAGATTCCATGAACAATTGTATACTCAAAACCCAAGATCTGCTTCATCACACTATCACCAGAAATTAAAGAAAAAGAAAAGGCTAACCTCAACAAGCTTTGAGATTTTTGGACGGCATACAGACAAGTAATGCATAACTGTTTCTATGGTTGGTGGGATTTGATGGGGCTGAAAAGCACTGATAATCTTCTCTACTGCTCTCTTGACTATCATGTTATGTGCATCCTTGCTGAGACTACCATCACGCCATTTTGGTTTTAACATATCTTTTACTAAATCTACAAGAGCTGCACGGAAATTCCTCACAGCTTTTGATTCTTGCTGTACATTCCCGTCTGTCAAATGTTCACCATCCACTTCATTCTTATCTCTAAATCTATCTACTTTTATGTCTTCTTGGTGTCTAGAACAGTCACTTTCATGTCCAGAATCACCATACGCCGTACTGGCTTTGTTTTGTTTTGTACTACCTTTGAGATGAGACGGGCCCAAGGGATTTTCTTCTCCAGTCATGGTTCCTTTTTGGCATACAGCATTAGTCCCCAATGTCTCTGCTTCAGTGCCAGGTGAATTATGGTCACGTATATAGCAGCTATTATCTAATACCTTCTCATGATATGTATTATGTGAAGACATAGAGTTTGTATCACCATCACAACCTGTCCGTGTGGTCCCACTAGCAGATTCACCATGTATTTGCTGATGCAATTTATTCACAGCGGTTGCCCCTTCAGGATAGAAAGAAGTTTCACCGGAGATGTTTGCTAACTTTGGTAACTCAATGCTGTCCCGAAGAGGGTCATACTGCCTCCCTGAAGATGATAGAAATGCATGAGGAAGAATAAAAGATGGCCGGAAAGGCACAGATGGCTCCCAGTCATTTGAAGAAATTTTTGTTTTAATTTCAGCAGAGCACAATGACACGCTGGTCACAGGAAAACTTTTCAACTCAGAACTAGAGAAGGGAGAAGAGCTTTTCAGCAAGGGAGGTAATCTAGTACAAGACCTGGTAATCCCTACTTCGATCAAAAAGCTTAAGAGTATCATGAGGACTTGCATCGAGATTGGAAGAACTAGAAGGCAACGAAAATCCAGTCCAAGATGAAATACGGCTAGTTGGAAACAAGCCAGTAGTTGAAAGATTTCTTGAGCTTGAATTCAAAGCAAGGTTCACGAGTGGGGAACTATGAACACGGTGCACATGCTGGCTCCAAATTCCATCTGGTTCCCCCATACCGCTCGTATGTGAAGAGGTCTTCCTTATAAAGTACTTGCCTGATGATGAAATAGATCCATTTGAAAAAAATCCAGGTTCAGGATGCAAACCGCTCATAAATATAGATTTATCTTTATAAGAAAGCCAATTTCGTGTCTGATCATCTCTTTCTATATCCTTAAGCGAAGAGAGAAAGCCTGGATCATCTTTGGATGAATGCAATTTCTTTGCAACAGTGGACTCGCCCACATTTGATTCCTCCTCTATAACTGTTGGAAACTTGCGCTTTTCATGAAACTGGTGCTGTCTTCCTATGTGTTCCAAAAATCGGATCTTTTCAGATGTGAGATGTGAAGAAAATGCAAAATCACTTCCACTTGAAGAGGCCAGAGGTTCACGAAAACCAGGTGACCTTGATCTCTCAGTAATGTCTCTTAGGCCTGTTACAATAGAAGGGTGTTAATAAGAACGTCATACGAGAGCACTTTTTTGACATCCATACCCAAGAAGATACAACGTACCTTCATCAAGCTGGACTTCTCTAGTAGAATTAGCAATATCTCCCTCAGGTTGTGGTTGGGAACTAACGGGATTATCTTTTACATGGACGAATTTACAAGAACTACCTCTAATGCACCAACCCTTCGCATGGAAATCACATATAATAGCTGGGTGCTTGTTTCGATCACTAGTCTCAACCGCAGGAGACGTAATTGTGGTCCCTATCTCAAAAGCACCCGACCTGAAAAACCTGACAGTTAGTGGGATGGGTGAAGGTTTGGTTCAAAAGGTAAATAATTAGCCACCAGGTACGCACGTTAATCCAACACTCTAAATATTGAAAATGCATTGGCTTTGGTTCTACAATGAAAAGATTTTAAACGTATAAAGGGCCAACACATCACCTCACCTTGAATCCATTTGCTTTCTATCATTCCTCTGCCGCATGTCCACTTGTTTCATCCCATCCTCTGGGCTCACAACACCTCTAACCTCCTTACCTAAATTATCCCTCATCGGGATGGCATCAGCCATCTCTTCCCCGCCAACTCTACATGAGCTGGCGGCTTTAGCATCCATAATCTCACTATTACACACATGACTGTTGCCATCATCGCGTAGGTCTACAGAGGTTCTCTGGCCTGAAAGGATTCCAGCATCCTTGTTAACAACCACATAATCATCTTTTATACCAAAATGTTGGTGAGAGATAGAATGTTGATACGTATTCGATAACAATCCAGTTATCCTTGAGCTAAATTTTTCTATAAAACCGGAACACATTCATCTTCTAGCTAAGGGATATATGATTGAATCGAATAACGGGTGGATTTCGAATCAAGTAGAATGCTTTACCTATAAGTTCAAACGAGCAAACCGAAACCTTTTCCCAAACTCTTCAAACTACAGTTCCAAGTTTACAACAATTCGTCATAACCCAATTGCATTACTTAATTTCACCTAAAATTTTCCAATTAAGCTAAAAAGGCACAGCATTGAAACATGAATTGCTACAATCAAGCCATATTTTACAGAATCAATCTAAATTCGAAGTCAAAAGAAGCAAAAAACACCGAAATTTCAAAAAAAAAAAAAAATCAAACAAATTATAAGAAATTAAAATTAAACTAGGTTAATAGAAGAGGTAAATAACCGTTCTGATGATCATGGGCTCGAATTGGCGAATCTGAAATATCCATATCCACTTCAACCCTTCCTTCTGCTTCGTCTTCCATATTCTCTTCCGCCTCCGCCGCCTCCTCTTCTTCTTCCGCCTCCGCCTCCTGCTCTTCCTCCTCTTCTTCCGCCTCCGCCTCCTGCTCTTCCTCCTCTTCTTCTTCCACTTCTTCTTCTAACAACTCGGGGTCTTCTTCTTCTTCCTCGATATCGGAGTCGGAGCATTCGGCCGGTTCCAGAAATTGGTCATCGCCGCTGTGAGGCATTCTCAGTGCGTGGCTGTACACGTTGGTACGGTGAGACTTGGTGTGGAGTTTTGCGGGGACGCTGAGACTGTGAGCTTCACTGATCTCCGCCGGCCAAGGAACACAAGGCAATTCGGGAACGGGTAGTGCTGATGTCATAATTATTTGGACTAGAGGAAACGGTAGATGTTCCATGTAATCAATGGAAAAGGATCCTTGCCGGATATTTTTTCTGAGAATCTAAGTTTCCGTGATTGTTTATCGTATATCGTGCGGTCAGAAATTATTTTAAATTTTAAAATTTAAAATTAAATATAAATAATACTTAACAACAACTGACTATACAATGTACGATGAACAGTCACAATCACAGAATCCTTAGGCCATCTCCAACCGAGGGTTGGCAAGATGGCTCGTTTTAGCTCTCTGGCCCTCCAAGATTCTCCAAGATATTAATATTTTAATGAACAGTACAGGATCATATTTACCTCCGTCTCCAACCGAGGGCCAAATGGTTAAACATAATTTATTATTTAAATTTAAAAAATACAACAACTTAAATCTAAAAACAACAACTTATATTTAAAAAGTACAACTAAAATTTAAAAACAACAAATTAAATTTAAAAACTACAAATTAAATTCGAAAACAACATTAACTTAAATTTAAAAACTAAAACAACTTAAATTTAATATTCATAATCAACATCATCTTCATCATTCGCCATCGTATGAGTATAGTAAGAGGTAAACAATTGTCGTCGACTCATCATTTCTTTTTTTTTCCTATCAAAATAGGTCTTACTCATTGGAGTGTAATTCGAAGTGTTCCTTTATATATTTTTATCATCCATCTCTTCTTGTATTTGTTTTGCCCTTCTTCATGCTTATGCTTCATTTCTTCGGCCTCAAGGGCATTTTGCTCTGCCAATAATCGCAATGAGGTCGTCACTTCATGTTGAGTGGCGTAATTATCATTTGCCTTACCCTTTTCCTTCAACCTTCCCACCTTGTTTCGTCCCATGGCCCTAGGTATGGAACCTTCACCCGAAGACAGATTTTCTACCCTTTTTTGTTGAATGGTTGGAGATCCATCTTCATCCATATCTACAGCTAAGGAGGCAGTTTCGAACACCGGCGTAGGAGCTCTCTTTGGTGGATCTTCAAATAACACTCACCCTTTACAAATTTCCTAACAACTGTGAAACTAAAAGCGTTTCAAGCTGCTCTCCATATACAATTCCTCCGCTTGGCTTACCTAGAAAAAAATTAAAGAAAATTAATTTATGAAATTAAATTTAATATAATTAAATATTTAAAATAAATTGTGAAAACACTTACTTCGTCGTAGTAATTAGCGTCGCTTTCATGTCTCCTTGCGGCTGCTAACAATGCTTGATGCCATTTGTTCAAACTTGGCTGAAGATGTTTCTTCCATCTTGAAGAACAACTCTCGTGGTTTCAAATATTCACTGAAGTGGTGCCTTCATAGAACTCTAAGTATTTTTTGGACACACGAGTCCAAACACCGTCATTTGTTTGACAATTCCTCCTCACACTATCTTCCAACACTCATCTATCAGTCTTGCAAAGAGCTTCATCTTCTTTTCGGGTCCAAGCCATACCTTTCATTGCAGAAGAGGCCATTTCAAAATTATTAAAAAAATTGAATGATAGATTTTTGAAAAAGGAATATGAGAATTGAAATGGTAGGAATGGTGAAAATTTTGTGAGGAATAGTTTAGGTATTTATAGGAAAAAAATAGATTTAAAAAATAAAATAAAAGGCTCAAAAAACCCTAAAAAAAAAAAAAAAAAAAATTTGAATCCAACGGTAACTGGCAACAGCTAGCCGTTGGTTTCAAAATTATTTTTAAAAATTCCTGTCGATTATAACCGACAGGAATACATTTGTATTAAATAATATAAACGAAATCCTGTTGGTTATAACCAACAGGATTTCCAGTTTTCTGGCCAGCCCTCTAGCCCTCTCCGATTCCGTGGGACCCTCTGAGATTCCACAGCCCTCTGGCCTAACTCTCAGTTGGAGACGGTTTTCAGGCTATTTTTGGCCCTCTGGCCCTCTGGACCCTTCGGTTGGAGATGGCCTTAGGATCCTTAGAAAAAAGATCTGACGAGAATCCTTTTTTGTAATCAATATTCCAAAAGCAGACATACAACTCTATCCAAGAAAAAGAAAGTTAAATATTTGGAAATTAAATGAATACTACTAGGCCATGCTAGAATAAATTTATGAATATTCTACGTAATAGTGAGATAATAATTATAAATAAAAAATTCTTTTTTATGACCAAATTATCCCTGCATTATTTTATACATTCTTTCCTATTGGTTTTGAACTTTTTTGTTTGGGGGCATTTATGTTACATCCCGACTCTGGGCGGATCACTTCTCAGGCCCGCTCCACCACCGTAGCACGATATTGTCCGCTTTGGGCTTACCATTCCCTCACGATTTTGTTTTTGGGAACTCACGAGCAACTTCCCAGTGGATCACCCATCATGGGATTGCTCTCGCGCGCTACACGCTTAACTTCAGAGTTCCGATGGAACCCGAAGCTAGTGAGCTCCTAAAAGGCCTTGTGTTAGGTAGAGATGGGAATATACATATAAGGATCACTCCCCTGGACGATGTGGGATCTTACAATCCATCTCCTTAGGAGCCCGACGTCCTCGTCGGCACACTACGGCCAGGGTTAGACTCTGATACCAAATTGTCACATCCCACCCAGGGCGGGACCACTTCATGGGTCCGCTTCACCACCATAGCACGATATTGTCTGCTTTGGGCTTACCATTCCCTTACGGTTTTGTTTTTGGGAACTCACGAGCAACTTCCCAGTGGGTCACACATCATGGGATTGCTATCGCGCGCTACTCGCTTAACTTCGAAGTTCCAATGGAACACGAAGCCAGTGAGCTCCTAAAAGGCCTCGTGCTAGATAGAGATGAGAATATACATATAAGGATCAATTCCCTAGGCGATGTGAGATCTTACATTTATGTCCCATTATTTTTTGTGAAGCTTGTTACCTCAAATGGGCTACTGGCATTGTATATTAGTATAGATATATAATATGCGTCAAACAAAAAGAATTTATTATTTAAATTACATATTAAAAAAAATTTGTTAATTTTTTTTCTTACCTCACCCACATACACATAGTTTTACTCGTACACTCTCTCTCTCGTACTTCCTACTTTTTCCCTTTTTTATTTTTATTTCTATTCACTTAAAAATTCTTTTTAATTCTTTTTTTTTTCCTTACATGTAAAGGGGGATAACTAGTGACAAATCACGATTATCCATCCCTTCTAGACCCGGAGAAGCTACGAGGAATTTCATTTTGTCCGTGACCACAATCAAGCAGACTGACCAACTCAAAGCATTGAACCCGGGACCTCCCAAATTTTTATATTTATTGGGAAGCCGTATTCTGCACCCTTACCACTAGAGCGCTTGCTGTAGTTATTTTAAACCTTTTTTTTTTTTTAATACACATATAATGTGTGACTTTAATCTAATTATTATTTAAATCGTCGATTTATTTTTGCATATAAATGACTACATAATTTTTAGGGTGACTAATTTATCAAAATGTTATCTAATTTTTAGGGTGACTTTTTTAATACACAATGTGTGACTTTTATCCAATTATTATCAAAATTTTACTGAAATTGTAACTAATTTATCTTCCTTTTCTACTTTACAATAAAAAATTTCCAGTTGAGGCATTACTGTCATTGAAGAAAAAAATGGAGCTTCCTGTTCGGTTGGGGTGGAATGGTGATCAATGTGCTCCCCCAACAACATCCATGGAGCGGAGCTGACTGCCAGTATGATAGAACAAGCAACAAGTCGGTCATCGACGGACTGTAATGAGTGTTTTAACTCTGCATGCACAGGGCTCTGGACAGCCAAGGGTTGAAGGGATTCTTGCCGAGTGACATATCCAAATTACATCATCTTCAAAGCATGTGAGTTCCTCTCTAACACTTGCTTCTGTATGGCATGTTCGTTTTTTATTCAACTTGACGTGCTAAACTTCGATGAAATGGTACTCAGTGCATAAATGCGACAGCAAGCAAGTCCAAGTGTTTTACAGCCTTTTTAACGCATGTTTTGTTCTACAGAAATTTGAGCAGAAGTAACATACAAGGGTCCATTCCTTCCTCACTTGGAAATTAAGTTAAACAAGCTTATAGAAGCATTGTAAATATTGGTTTGGTACTAAGATCCTTTTATAAAAGTGGGTATAAAAAAAACTGAGCTCAAAAAGGTGGTTTGGTAAACACTTAAAAACAGCTTATTTTCACAGTTTTAGGTGAAAAAAAAATTAAAAACATGAAGCAGCAAAAATGAGTTTATTCTCATAGCACAGTAGAAGCAGTTTTTTTTTCAAAGCACAACAATACCAAACCAGCCCTAAGTGTAGCTCATATATTCTCTTTTCCAAGACAGCCTATCAACAGTTCAATTCCATGTTTAAAAAAAACTCATGCTCCTTCCTTGGCAGGGACTCGTCGTTCAATTCCTAAATCGCGTGAAGAATTGACCTTGTTGCGAAGACTGTAAGACGTATCATAACGCAACTTATAGTTGTATGAAACCAAAATGTGTAAGAAAAAGACTCTTATGTAAGTTGTTATGTTGCAGTAATGTCAATGACAATTCCCTGTCCGGAAAGGTCCCAGCTGCTCTAGGAGGCAGGCTTTTACACGGAGCAAGCTTCAAGGAAGAATTAGACACTTCATAATCTGCACGATTTTGGGGCTTTTTGCATATGTTAACATGAAAAGAAATGTATGTATACTAATCCTGAACTACATATTTGGTTTTGACTCAGTTTCACTGATACCGGGACTACCTATGTGTCTGACTGCCCTTGGTTGATCTTTTAGGCAAAATCCGACTGCAGGTAAGGATGTCGATGTAGAAATCAAAATGCTTCCGTGCTTCCACACCTTACTCCCATATGGAGTTTAGAATACTAAAATAGTGTTACTTAACAAGATTTCTAAGAGATTGTTTGGCATTTGAATGTCACATATTAAGGTTTTGGGGATTGCCGAGCACAAAAAACTTGCCTGCAACGAGATACATTGTATTTCTCTCTCCCCCGCTCTCTCTCCTCACGTTGGTATACACTCTCTGTTACGTGTACTTCACTTTAAATTCTTAGTACCATGCACGTAGCGTATAATGGATTGAGTTACAAGTAACAGAGTATATATCAACGTTCTCACTTCAAATTCTTAATATTATGTACGTAGCGTAATAATAAAATGAGTTACACATAACAGAGTGTATGAGGTGAGAGAGAAAGAGATAAAACGTGTATAAGAACACAGTCCCTACCACCATACGTATCTAAGCCTTCAAAATTCAGAGATCCAAAACAATATTCACAAAACTAACAGAAGAAAAAGCAGTCAGGTTCCCGTGAGTTGCTTACGAAGGATGAGAGCCTTCAGTCCTTCAGTCCTTTACTAACCGTACGATTACCTCCATCAGATGTTTGTACGTGGGGTCAGCAGTCAGTGGATCAGTGGTCACACAACTCACACCCACACCCTAACCTAGTCCCAGTCAAACACGCCATCGACGCAAGCCTTACCCACACCCAGCAGCAGCCCATCTCATAATTCAAAAGTAACCCAAAAACCCACCCCAAATTCAATTCAATGGGTCAACCCAACCGGCCCTCTGCCTCCTGCTACTTAGACACCACCTCTCTGCCCGCCACGTGTCCCCCTCCTCACCAAACACCCTTCAATCCAATTCACTGTACGAGAGATTTTTCAATATGATTAGAACACGAGGTGGTACATTACGTGTCATTATATAAATAATAAAATACATGTGCTAAAAAGTTAATAACTAAAAAATAAAACTTTCAACCACTTGTATAAAAACATATAATATACCATCCGTGTTCCGGTCATAATAAAAAATTACCGGCCCCACTTACCATGAATTACTATTTAAATAATCAATACAAGAATCTAAAAACAAAATCCCAAAATACGAAATAAATGGCGGGCGCGGCTGAGCCTGACCACACCGCCGTACAGATATCGGTAGGGCTTACATCACCACCCCTACACAAACCCACACGTCTACTCAGGCGGCGGCTCATTTCTTTCCATTCCCGTTAGGGCCCACAGCACTAACCTCACGTGTGCAAAACCCTCTCGCGTCCTCACCATAACCGTCCGACCGCACCTGAGAGCACATCTCCAATCTTGATATCAATCCAACGGCCCAAATAATTAACAAGTAGAAAAAACCGCGTCATCCAATCGAAACAATCAGTATATGTATAAGTAGAATAGAGCCGTGCCGTCCAGCCGACGATTACGGATGTCTGAGTGGGACCCCCAGTTTTTCACTTTCGACACCCATTCAAGTTTTCAACTTCTGTCAAAAACCTCCTCTCTCTCACTTTCTCTCACTCAAAAGCTTTGCTTTCTCTCTCTCTAGATCTTTCCATGGCGACTGCAGCTGCTCCGTCTTCCTCCCGCGAGGGCCACTACAGGGGGGTGAGGAAGCGTCCATGGGGCCGGTACGCCGCAGAAATCCGGGACCCATGGAAGAAGACGAGGGTCTGGCTCGGCACATTCGACACGCCGGAGGAAGCCGCCCTCGCCTACGACGGCGCCGCCAGGACGCTCCGCGGCGCCAAGGCCAAGACCAACTTCCCTGCGCCGATCCCCAGCGGCATATCCCTCGACCTCAACGCTCCCTCCGCCGCCCACTGGGCCACTCACTCCGGCCGCCTCGTCGAATTCCTCCACACCGGCGTCCTCAACGACATGGGCAGCGGCACTTCCACGAATGATACGCTGCCGTTGATGGCGAGGAGGGAACCTCAGCAAACTCCAGTTGGTGTGGCGGGAAATGTCGGCGGCGGCGGTAATGCCACGGTCGCGGAAGGTTCGGGTTTCGGCAGTACGGCGTCTTTTCTGGGACTGGTCCGGCGTGGCTTGCCGATTGATCTCAATGAGCCTCCTCCCTTGTGGCTGTGAAGAGTAGCATTAATCGTCCCGCCGTCGTTCTGTGTTTTTCCCTCTCATCGCTGGTTCTAATTATCTCTCGCCATAATTTTTCTTTTTATTTTAGTATTTTCACTAATTATCTAAAGAAAATCTTCACTGTTACGTTTCGGATGTATGAGGATATTAATATTTGAGAGAGGAAAAAAATAATGTTGTTAAAATTAAATTATTAGAGAGAGGCTTTTTCTTTGTATATATATTTCAATATTTATGTTTTTTTTTTCCTTTAATATTTTGTAATTTATCAGTTAGAAATGTCTTCTGGTTTTCCAGTGCAGTGCGAGTGGGATCGTCTGTTTCCGATAATCTTAGCATCCCCATGAAATCTGAAGCGAAAAATAGAACCACTTGCAGTTCTGAGGCGCGTGGTAGTTGAGAGTGTCCATGTCTGTCCCGACATGACGATTGCGGTACCTTAATCATTAATTAAACTAGTTTAATCATCTCTCCATTGTTAACAATTTCAAGAGCATTTTTGCTTCACCACAAGAACGATGTTGTAGCCTTATTTTACACTTAATCATTGTCAAATGTCATTTTACTTAATTTTGTTAAACTATAAATATCACTTTTTTTTTTTTTTAAATTTTCAAAATTCAATTAGTTTAATTATCTCTTTATATTCAAACAATTTCAAGAGCATTGTTGCTCACCACCATAATTACACTGTATATTCATACACACCTAATCATATGTCATATGTTCTTTTACTTAATTATGTTAATTTTTATATTAAATGTTAATTTTTTAATTTTGAAAAAATTAACCACAGTTAAGTGAAATGATAAGTAACAGATGATTGAGTGTAGGCTGCTTTGTCACACATAGACTTGCTCATTAAGCAATGAATTAGGATTCTTTCATCTCTTTCTTTCTCTCTCCTCCTATTTGAACGTTCGAAATTTCATCTTCTATTTTTTTAATCTTTGTGGAGGGAAGAAAGAAGGAAAAAAAAACATTCTAGGGAGGGAGGGAAGGGAAAAAGGGAGGCGAGAGAAACCCCATCGTTAAGGGGTTTATAGTTTTTGTAATTGAGCTTCAATGTTTGATTTTTCATCTTCTCATATTCCTGTATATGTGCAACAGAGGCCGAGCCATGAAGGGACCACGATGGTCTCAGACCCATCTAACATTTTTTGCACGTAGAAAAATTTAGTGTTATGTTTATGATTTTCAAGGGTTTTCCGCAAGCTCGGGCTCCAATCCGACCTTTTAGTTTAATTTCTTTTATTACGTTTGATTTGAAATTGGTGGCTGTTATGGAGTTCAAGTAATCCGTTTCTTGTGAGCTTTTGAGGAATAGGGAGAGAGGGAGAAAGGCACAGAGGCTTGAGTTTTAGATTTAAGGAAGAAATGATGAGGACGACACTACATCAAACGTAAACGACAATTAACGGTTGCTCATCACACGACATAGTAATTTTTGTAGGATTAAGAGGGCATTTCAAATGTGACTTTTGCGCAATTTTTAGGTTAAAATTTTGACTCCGCGCAGTGCAACCAATGGACTATTGATGGGTACTGTTATTGTTCATCTGGTTATAAATTTTCTAAATTTTGTATATATTGTACGAGAACCAAACATAACACACAGCTAATAGTTCCAGCTAGTTTTTTCAAATTCATTACAAGATACGTAGATTGTGACTACATACTTGCTAAGATCCATAAACGTAGACGATAATTAGAGTTTGTGATTGTGATTTATAGAAATTATTGTAGGGCCTAATTGGTATGACAAACTTTGGATTTTGGGAAAAAGTTGGTTTGTCTTGTTTGTTAATTTCATTGCACTAAGTGTGAAGACGTAGCCTTTCCTTGTTATGTAAAAGCAAGAACATACATACGTACACAATAAAATTGCCGCGTTCTTCATGTGGTGTGATGTTGCCGGCTTTGGGTCACTTTCTCTTCTTCTCTCTTTTTCCATCCTCTGCGAATCATCTGCTCTCTCTCTCTCTCTCTCTCTCTCTCTCTCTCTCAACCCAACCAATATTTGAAAATAATATTATTTACTTATACACAGAACCTTGATTAAAACGATAACGATAACGATAAAAAATCACATGCATTATTTTTAGGGAGTTTTAACGAAAAGCCCACGTTACTGTTCACTTTAACGAAAAGCTCATATTTTTACACTAAAAAATCAATCCTGGTACTATTCACTTTACCCTTTATTTTGTTCTTATCATTAAAACTCAAAGTTTTCAAGCCCTTTTTCATTAGTTTTCCTTTATTTTTATGTCAATTTCAAGCCTAGTGAGTGACAAACTTTGGATTTTTCTTCTTTTTCTAGATGTATTCTGTAAAATAATTCTTGATCACAATTCTCGCACCAATCGCGAAAGACAAATATATAACTTATGTGCAATGACACCACTAGTTATTTTGGTGGATTAGGGTTTGTATTGAAGACTTTTAAGTGGGAAAAATGAACCCGCAAAGTGCAATATAATCGCAATGTTGTTCAGGTGGTCTAGCGACACTCGATCTTCTCGTAATTTGAGAAGGTTTTAAGTTCAACTCTCTTTAAAATTTGTGGTATGTTGTCGTTTTTTGCGGCTTGTTTGTTATAAATGCATCTTGTAGGATGATTGATACATTATACAGGCTGTGACTACAAGTTATTCAGTTACTAAATTTTCATGTTATAAGAGTCTCTTTTAATTAACTCTCAGTGGTCATTATACACGCAAAGTAATTTTAACTAGCACATTTTTACCAAACTGATGTGTTCAAAACTTCAAATATAAGAAAATAGGTAATGTTAAAGAGACCAGCTATTTAGACTAAATTTTGTAAACTACATGATATGGTTGTTGATGATTGGATTATTACTTAAAACACGATTAACATGTTTATTTGTTATTGGTGACACATCATATAATTTACAAATTTTTATAAAACTTCCAAATTACACTTTTCACTCTAATGGTAGCTTTTGGATGTTATTTATATATGTCATATTGTTTATTTTAATTTTAAAAATAAGTTGTGAAAACTTGTGAAAATGAAGTTGTAATACAAAATCGTTAGTAGTTGTCAACCAGAAACACAATTGCTTTTAGGACGTGTCTTAGATTAGACAAAACAATATTAAAACCAATAAATTAGTATGAATCCAAGTCTGTGGGCTCGCACCGGGCACCAAATGATTTGATTGGTCGATCAGACACTGCTTTGGGTATTTTGTGAATCAATCAGATGCGCAGTTGCTAATTCAAAGTTCGTTTAGAAATAAAATTAAAAAGAAAAATTAATGAAAAGGATTTGAAAACTTTAAGTTTTAATGCTAAGGACAAAATAAAAGGTAAAGTAAATAGTATCAGGATTGACTTTTTAGTGTAAAAATGTGGTTCTTCGTTAAAGTGAAAATTACCGTGGGTTTTTCATTAAAATTCCCAAATTAAAATGGCTAATAACGGTTCTGATAGAATATTTTTTAGAACAAATTATTAGTAAAGTTCTTTTAAATTCAAAATTATTTTTACTAAAAATATTTTAAATTATTTTAAAGATATTTTCAAACAAATTCTTCGTACAAAGCAACAGGAGAAGGTCACTTAAGTTACAAAAGTAAACAAAAGATTGCAAAATCTAGTTAAAAGCTAAATTACGCAATTGTTAATCAATTAAATTAGGATTTAATATGTAATAATTGGAAAGGGAAGGGAAAAAAAAAAAAAAAGGAGGAAAGATGGTTTGATTAGGTAAAGAAAGTGGATGAGACGGCCATTGATTAAGTATTAGCATTAGGATTATATTTTTGGTCAATGTTTTTCTTTTTCACAGCCTCCTTTTAGGCCGGCGGCTTTGGTCACAAAATATTATATAATTTTATAAATCGATATAGGTAGCCTATGATGGTGCGTGTGTCCCTTGGACTCAAATGTTCAAAACGTAATGTCGTTTTCATGTGTAGCACAAGCAAACTAGCTACCACCTTGGTCTTTTTTTTTTTTTTTTTTAAGAATCAGTTAGTGGTTTCCTCACATTAGTTATCCTTTTAAGAGCCGAGAAGACTTACAAAAGTAGTTTAGTTTCGTCTTAAGCACCATCGTACAATTCACCAGCGCTAAGAATCGAATCCAGAACGTGTCATGCTGAATATAAGCCTGGAATTCGTTCTCAACAACTGGATCACTCTGTGGTGGTTATCTCCTTGGTCTTTTTTAATTATCGTTAAATTATATTATGAGATGATAGAGAATTCATGAAGAATTCTAATTTGAGAGAATCTCCTTAGCATTTCTCTAATTTGAATTACCATTTCAACCATGTCTTATTGCTACCCAAAGAGTAATAAGTGGGTGAAATCCATCAAACGTGATAATATCAAGCCACTCAGCGTGTAATATTTGCCAATAATTTGTCCATGTTAAGTATTGATGTCATCGGCTCCAAAAATTAGTGACACTACCCGATATTGCCTTTGCACTCAAATATAATTTTCATACTCTTCATTCATTGCGAGCCCCCCCCTTAACAATCAAGAATTCTCCGTTATGTTAAAAAGCGATTATTTAGTTTTTTTTTTTTTTTCTTCGTTTATTTTTGTAACGAGATTATAAATTTTAAAGATAATGTTAAGACGATTAAATTTAAAAACAAAATTTGTAAACTAAATAATGTGTCATAAATATGAACAACACGTTTATCAATGTTTGAATAATGAACAAATCATCAATTTTCATGTTTTTTAATTTTTTTAATTTTATTTATAAATTTAATCTCTATAACGTTAATGTTGTCCATGATTAATAGTTGGAACGTTTTATCTTTGCAGCTTATGTCCGTATTTTTTTTTTTTTTTCAATTCCTCAGTTAAAGAATATAATTAAATATTAGTGGATAAAAGCTTCAGTTGCATGGAATATACAAGTCGGATTTAGGGTTAGGGTTACAGAGAAGAAGACAACGAATAAAATAAGAGGGGGAAAGGAGGAAGAAGACTAAATACAACACGCAAAGGAGCTGCAGGTGCAGGTAGAGCAGCAGACTTGAATTGCTTTTACAGAGGAGATATTTCACGCAATTCCAAACGTCACCACTCGCCATCATCACCACTCAGCAAACATGCACATCAGCTGCTCCCTCCTGCAATTTCTGCAGAATCTGTACGCTGCATCCGCTGCCACCCTCTGCCGCGTGGGTACACCTACCCCCGGCCGTCAATTCATAGACTGGCCGATTTGACCCTCCCCAGTTGGTCCCCACATGCCTTTCTGTGCCTCCCCACTTCCCCTCTTCAGTTTTCTTTAGGTGACGTTGACGAAAAATTTTTGATCCTATTTATTTTAACAAAAAAAATATATTTTTACGTTAAGAAGTTAATTTTAATATTATTTAATTTACTTTTAATTTTGTAATTTTTGTTAAAATTTAAAAATTTTAAGCTTTTTTATTAGTTTTTTTATTTTCTTTCTCTTTTTCCCATTTTATTAAGGCGGGAATCCACTTCCCCCACGTTCGTGTCGGCTTCTCTGCGCGCGCAGTGGCTGGCTGGCGTTCAAACTGTGGCGGGTCCCCGCACCAGGCGAATCTTGTCGGAACCAGAGGTGTCACGGCCGTCTCTCCAACGTTTGGTTTTGCTTTTTATTACGTTGCGCAGCCTACACCACATTCTTAATAAATCGATAAATTAAAAAAAAAAGAAAAAAAGAAAACAACAACAACAACAAAAGTTGAGTTATGCTTTTGGTTTTCTGTTTATTATGTTGTCATACTATAATTTAGCATAAAACATACTTTTTATGATTTAATGTTTTGATTTACAATTTTACTTTTCTTTTTTGTCGAAGATTTATAATTTTACTTGCTGTCATGTATTTTACAGCTAAAATATAGTCACAAGTTATATAATATTATATGAAAAAAAAATCTCTTATATGAAATATTTGCCTGGTTATATATAAATTTATATTTTTATACAAATCACAGACGTATCTACTGAATTATAGAATGAGGATCCTCTCTGGATCCTCTTTGTAAGGATTCTGGAGATCCTCACATTATGTTTGTTCATCGTTCATCGTACATCGTGCGGTCATAAATTATTTTAAATATTTTTATTTAAAATTAAATGCAAACAGTACATAACGAAAATTAGTTACACAATATACAATGAACAGATATAAAATAAGGATTCTCAGAATTCTCACAAAGAGAATTTGAAGAGGATGCTCATTGAGAATTATATATTTTTAGTGAGTCACTTTGGTACGTATGATTAAGGGACAAGGATTGTCTGCCCTCCCACTTCCAGTGTCCTCCCATGCCCTTCTGTTTGTGTGATTACAGTTAAGCCATATCAACATTTTATATTACTATTCATTTTTGTCTTATTATCTCTATAAAAAAAACAATATAAAATGTTGATGTGGCTTAACAGTGATCACACAAAACAGGAGGGCACGGGAGGGCATCGAAAGTGGGAGGGCAGACAATCTTGTCCATGATTAAGATATAGCAACTACAAAGGCAAGCATTGGGACACGACGAAGCTTTTGTTTATGTGACACGTGTGCCCACTATATGAAATAACATGAAAATACATTACCATCTGAGAGATTTTTTTATGTGACCGACACATAGGGTGGTACACCACATATTATTATATAAATGGTGGGATATGTGTGTTACAAAGTTAATAATTTAAAAAATAAAATTTCTCATCACTTATATAAAAACACGTAATGTAACACTTATGTTCCGATCATAATGAAAAATTTTTCTATTGTGACGATAACGACTAATAAGCATTTATCATACATGATAATGATGCATTAAGAAGGTTTTTACCGTTTTGAGAGGGATGAGTGAAAGATTGTTGTCTTTGGCATGTCGTTTTCAACTTCCTTTCTTAAACAAGCTTCGAATCCATTTCAAAATTGTCGAGAATAAAACTATTGAGCAAGCAAATACATAAATAGACCAACGATTGACAACTCAAGAAAATTGAAACAAAATATAAGGTGAAAAAAAAAAAAAACTAATTGGAAACAAAGAGAAGCTTAGATTAGAATGACGAAACGTATTAAGATTTAGCAAAATTGGTCAGAGCCGTATACTATATTTATTGCATTTAAGTTTCAATTTTCTTTTGGCTTATTTGTAGTTGCGATCCCTAGAATTTCATTTTAATTTCACTTTATTACCTGTAACTCAAAAGTCATCACTTTACTTCTTGAAAGTTAAAATTCAAAATTCGTTCCACCTTGATTTGTGGACTCTTTCTTCTCTTTGAAACTTATGGATTGTCTCCTAAAACATATGTAGGATCCAACACCCAATAACACTATACTACATGTGTAATAAAGTTAATTATAAATCTCTGTTATGCATTAACATTCAATAAATAGATAATATTAATTTAAAAAAAAATTGAAGATATGAAAAGAAAAAAAATGAAGAAATGACTAGCCTAGTGCAGCCAAAATAAACCCAAATAAGAGATTAACATATCTAAGGCAATATAGAGCAAATTTTGAGTTTATAGATACGACCTTCAAGTTTCATGAGGCAAAATGAGATCATAATGATTTTCAGGGAGCAAAATGAAGCTAATTTTGAGTTTCAGTTAATAAAGTGACGACTTTTGATTTACAAGGAACAAACTGAGATTAAATTAGAGTTCAAAAAATTCTTTCCTCATAATTTAGATCAACTGAAGGTAATATTTTTTATAAGTTTTAGAACGATGAAAACAGAAAATGTAAAACGTTGACGTGACTTAACAGTGATCACACAAAACAGGAGGGCACGGGAGGGCACCAGAAGTGGGAGGGTAGACAATCCTTGTCCATGATTAAGATATAGCAACTACAAAGGCAAGCATTGGGACACGACGAAGCTATATTTTATGTGACACGTGTGCCCACTATATGAAATAACATGAAAATACATTACCATCTGAGAGATTTTTTGATGTGACCGACAAACGGGATGGTACATCACGTATTACTATATAAATGGTGCGATATGTGTGTTAAAAAGTTAATAATTTAAAAAATAAAATTTCTCATTACTTATATAAAAACACGTAATGTAACACTCGTATTCCGATCATAATGAAAATTTTCTCTATCGTGACGATAACGACTAATAAGCATTTATCATACATGATAATGATGCATTAAGAAGGTTTTTACCGTTTTGATAGGGATGAGTGAAAGATTGTTGTCTTTGGCATGTCGTTTTCATCTTCCTTTCTTAAACAAGCTTCGAATCCATTTCAAAATTGTCGAGAATAAAACTATTGAGCAAGCAAATACATAAATAGACCAACGATTGACAACTCAAGAAAATTGAAACAAAATATAAGGTGAAAGAAAAAAAAAAAAAAACCAAATTGGAAACAAAGAGAAGCTTAGATTAGAATGACGAAACGTATTAAGATTTCGCAAAATTGGTCAGAGCCGTATACTACATTTATTGCATTTAAGTTTCAATTTTCTTTTGGCTTATTTGTAGTTGCGATCCCTAGAATTTCATTTTAATTTCACTTTATTACCTGTAACTCAAAAGTCACCATTTTACTTCTTGAAAATTAAAATTCAAAATTCGTTTCATTTTGATTTGTGAACTCTTTCTTTTCTTTGAAACTTATAGGTTGCCTCTTAAAACATATGTAGGACCCAACACCCAATAACACTATACTACATGTGTAATAAAGTTAATTATAAATCTCCGTTATGCATTAACATTCAATAAGCAGAGAATATTAAGTATAAAAGAAATTGAAGATATGAAGAAAAAAAAAAGAAGAAATGACTAGCCTAGTGCATCCAAAATAAACCCAAATAAGAGATTAACATATCTAAAAGCAATATAGAGCGAATTTTGAGTTTTATAGATACGACTTAGTTTCATGGGGCAAAATAAGATCATAACGATTTTTAGGGAGCAAAATGAAGCTAACTTTGAGTTTCAGTTAGTAAAACGACAACTTTTGATTTACAAAGAACAAATTGAGATTAAATTAGAGTTCCAGAAAGCATGGCCAAAAAATTATTTCCTCATAATTTAGATCAACTAAGGGTAATATTTTTTATAAGTTTTAGAACGATGAAAACTGAAAACTACATAGCTAATATAATTTCACGTGCAAAAATACAATATCGTACACAATAACATTTACATATCAGATTGTAACATGGACACAAAACAACAAAACACTACATTGACGATGCACTCGCATGCTATGAAAGTTGTTCGAAAAGGGAAGGGCACTGAGAGTCCGTCCGACAGTGGTGTGCATCACGTGGGGGCAGAGAGTTGCAGAGTGGCGCGTCGCCGTGCGGTTCCAATTAATAACACCACAACAATCCCCGGACGGTGACATATTTATTATTTCTTTCTTTCTTCTACCCGATTATTCTGTGGTCCCCGTCTCCATGGCTCCAAGACTCGGTCAGACAATACTCGTGTAGGAAAAAGGATTAGGAGTAAGATTTTTTTCTCTTTTTTTTTTTCATTTCTTTCCCTTCTCTCTTATTGAAACGATCACGATTAAATCACATTAATTTTTTATATTAATTTTTGATAGAAACAGAAAGACAAAATAAAGATTATGAGAAGAGAAGATGAAAAGAGGAGGGAGAGAGAATCATAGTTCAAAAGGATAAGGTCACACACCTACCTTTATAATTTTCACACGTTTACGCAGACCAAATAAATTTAAAAAAAAATCAAAGCATAAAAATAAAGGAAAACTAATGAAAAGAGCTTAAAAACTTTGAGTTTTAATAATAAGGACAAAAAAAAGGATAAAGTGAATAGTACCAGGATTGATTTTTTAGTGTAAAAATATGGTTTTTCGTTAAAGTGAACAGTACTGTGAGTTTTTCATTAAAACTCCCTAAAAATAAACAAGATATGTGAAAAATAAAAAATAAGGGTTTAAATGACACTCTACAAAGCTACATACTTTTGAGAATTACTGACGTAGAATGAATTACGTAATGAATTCACTGTTACGTGACGTTTTTTGGTTCAGTAATTTATTATTATATAATATCTTTTATGCACATGATAATATATTATTGAATCTAAACATCAATAAATTTGTTTTCATGTGAGTTATTCTCTGCAAGTGGGGCTCTCTTCCCACTAATCACACTAACTTCTCACTAATCAGAAATTCAAGTGAAATTTCGATGTCTACACCAAGTTCTAAATATAATTTTATGATCAAAACCGTTAATTCAATAGATCCTTAATTATTCACAAAATTTCACTCAATGTTCATGTGTTTGTTAAAGAAACATTATTAAACAACGAAACGTTTCTCAACTTGAGTAAAAATTTCACGCGACGAACATTGAACAATGACCTAAAAAAATGTGTTCACTGATGCAAAACATTGGGACGTACATTCAAGCGAGTGGTTAGCGCCCTATTAACTTACTGAACAATTATTGTATAAGCTAAGTTAATTTTTTATTCTGTTGGACGGCAGAAGACCTAAAATTAAGAGTCCATATAAATATTTGTCATTTATTTAAGCATGCTCATGTCTCCAATAAGAAACCGGGATGTTCCTCCATCCAGAGTAAGGAACGCTGTCCACCCACATCTGTAATTAAATAATTATATCTAATAAACTACTTCGCAAAACAAGAATAAGACTGCGTACGATTGATTTTTCCCCTCGGCACCATCCCTTGCAGCAATGCAGTGCGATTGGTCCAAAGGAGAAGAAACCAAAATGGGCCCCAGAAAAATGATACCTATCCTTCTAATGAATATGAAGGGATCATTGGGGCACATTGGTTTTTTCTCATCCTTTTAATGAATATGAGGGGATCATTGGGTCACAATGATTTTTTAAAAGAGAACTTTAACGAAAAACTTCCGATACTGTTCTCTTTTCATTAATTTTCATTTTTTAAAATAGCTAGCCAAAGGCCAACGCAAGAGAAATTCTTGCGAGCGAATGACCAGACCACATGTCCGTTGGATCGCGCGCACACAAAATACGTAAGAGTATTTTGGTCCTACCATGAGTACCATCCCATGTTTCTTCCCAAATATTGACAAAGCAAAGCTTCTAGTAGGAGAGCTCTAACTTTTCATGTGCTCCAAAGGTTTTCGGAAAATTGCATCTTCAATCCTGATGCTACAAAAGGTTCTCGCTTGTAGGGTATTAGGTTCTCATGACATAAACCGTGTATACACTCGAACTAGTTGTTCATAATCACAATTCTCAAAAACAGCCGCGAGAGACAAATTTATAACATCGATCGATGGATTGACTTGATGGATAGGGGTAATTAAGACATTTAGTTGGAAAAAAATAAAAAAAACTCACCTGAAAGTGTAATACAGAATTCAGTACTCTTGATATTGTTTGTAGTGCTAATAACTATGTAGCATCCAGCTCTTATTATTTGTATAAGTGTTGAACTTTGCTAGGGATTTTCTCCATCACTTGAACCAAGACGAGCGTCCAAGCTGAATTCCTCAGCTACATCCTCCACTATCGTCCATCTGTTATTGAAACGGGCACATTTAGTTCAATAGAAACCGTAAATAGAGACAAAAGTAAAAAACAGCAAGTACCTTTCGAGCACAAACTTTCCTTCCTTGTATTTTTGGTTTTTTTCGTGTGCAATTACCTAATAAAATTCACCATCAGTATTGCATAAGATTGTTTTGTGTTCAAAATAAAGGTGTTCAGTCCACCAATAGCACTTTAATAACATTGATCAAATGCTATATTTAGACTTTGCCACAAATAATCTAACTAATTCAAAAGTAGAGCGGTCCACGTCTAGATGTAAATGATTGCACAGACATAGAGTGTACTTCGAGTACTTGGTTTAAAACAATATAGGTTACCTAAACGTGATTCCCTGGTCCTGCTCCTACCTACTCGTGCTAACACAAATTGGAAAACATTCAAGCAGAGAGATGAAGAAAGCATACATATTTCCAGCCAAGAATATGTCCGCAGCAGCAACAAAAAATATCTTCCACAGTATGCAAACCAGAGTACATTAGCCTATCTTCCTCAGGACCAAGCGTTATGTTCACCCTGGATAAGACTTTCAAAGGTCAGATGAGAACAATGAGGATGCAGGTAAGGCCAATCCACATTTACCCATGGCACTTGAAGATAATATAACATTGTTATTTTATTAGAACAGATACGACAGCATCAAATTTATATTATTGTGACCAAAAGGCCTACAATTTAGAGAGGAGACTGATTTCTATGAAAAATTGACACTATGGCAATTCAAGAATTAATTAGTTCACTATAAGGATATTTGTTCATTGTCTGGCAATATGTCCGCCAGAAAACGACATGACAAATACGAGAGGCAATAAAAGCAAAGGCTATAAAAGCAAAGAACTTACACATTGCTGAACAGATATGCCCTTCCTTGACGGCAGTTGAAAGACTAATCAAATTACAACAAACTATAGTCAAATTGCTAAACACTAAAGCATGTTACATTGGCTCTCTGCCACATAAATGAAAAAGCAACAACGAAAATAAGCATCTCAAAATAATGAGAATAAGCTCCATGACATATAAGTCACAGAATAAAAATTGAACACAGTTCTATATATTCTTCGAAAAGGAAAACATTACTAAGATCCATGTCTAATGTATCACTTGTCACTCTTCACAACAACAAAACTTAATAGCTCGGCCGCAGTCTAGTCGCAAAATGTTTAGTTTCTCCACGAATCTATGTGTGTATACATTCCATTCGTTACCATGGCACTAAGTGGTTTTCTCCTCCCAATTGACCTGGAGTTTTTAAGCTTTTACAATCTGTAATATGCAAATCTCAAAATCAATCTCAAATCACTAAAATTATTATTATTTGCAAGTCAATCTCAAATCTCACAAAAACGAAATGATACTTACTCCAGACTCTGTTTATTAATTCCGTAGGTGCCTGCGATGTCATGCACTGGGGCCAACACCATTGACAGCGCTCAAAGGCGAAAGCAACACTCTTAGATCTTGACTCTGCAGCTGTTGCTGTTCCTTTAATTGGTTCTGTGCGGTTTATCGGTTCTTCGGTTTTTTTCCCCACCCCTACCACACGCAATCTAGCCCTTTTACGTGTGTCCATTCTCGCTTCACAAAGCTTCTTCACCAAGAAATACCACATATCCTCTATCGAACGCCCTAATCCCAATCCCAATCCAAAAAAACAATGCCTACATATAATCTAGTCCATGCAGGACCTGAAAACCCCAATTCACTTATGCAGGACCTGAAACCCCAATTTCTAAAACCCTTTTTCTAAAATCAATACAAACCCATTTCAAATTCCCTCAAAAGGAAACAAGTTCTCAACCTTTTTCTCCATTCTATCACAAATTAATCCTATTTTACTGGTAATCATGCTTATATCATTCAAAAAAACCTCATCATGTATAAAAAGATGCGAACTTTAGGGGAAAGAAATAGAGAGAGAGAGTACCCGAGAGAGGACATCGTCGGCAAGGGCAAGAGCGTTGTCACAGAATCTGCATCTGTAAGTTCTGCCATCCAATTCGATCAGAAAAATTCTCCCCATTTGAAATTTTGACCTAATTCCAACATAAACCCTAAACTTATCAATCTAACAGTGTCTGTCTTCAACCCCAATTTTTCGCTACCAATAATTCTACCATTTCAGCCCCCAATTTTGAACTCGCTCTCTTAATTTACTCACACAAATCAAAATCCCAATTCGAATTTCGCAAACTGGGTGTGCTCTGTTGCTGCGCCACTTTGACTCCTCTGCCACCGCCACCGGAAAGTCCCGGTGCATCCAATCTTTTTCTTGCCCATCCTTCTGTTTCAGACACGTGGTGGCGCGTTCGTTAGTCGGTACACATGCAGTCAGGTGACGTGTCGTTCTTTGGTCCACCTCTTCTCAAAAACATTTTTTTTTCCTAATTAAAATGAAATTGTAACAAATTATAAAAAAAGAATTTTAACGAAAAATTTATGGTACTATTTAGTTTAATGAAAAATCATATTTTTACACTAAAAAGTTAATGCTGATACTATTCACTTTACCCTTTATTTTGTCCTTATCGTTAAAACTCAAAATTTTCAAACATTTTTCATTAGTTTTTTAAAATAATAAAGCAAATTCTATCGGATAGTGTTATTCATACATTATTTTTACTTTTTATACACTTCTTTCAATTTTTGAGCGTCAGATCGAATAAATAAAATGACAAAAATAAACAAAAGAGTGTAAAAGTAAAAAAATATGTGTAAATAACACGACGCTAACTTATTCCTTCCAATGTGGGTTCCATCATCCATGGTACTATTATTACAGCTATTGCTCAACAATTGGATACCATAAAGAATGATAGGGATTTGATTACAACCTCCTAACAACATTAAATACGGTGGTGTTTTTCTTTTATTTTTTTGTAAATAATTTTGTGCAATTTGTAAGTAGTCGAGAATCTTCATATATGGTTGAGATATCAGTAATTTTTTTTTTTCACGAAATGTGGTTGGCTATCAAATTCCTAAAATATAATATTATAATAATAGATGAAGGAGCACAGCTCATTATAATTTAAACCGAGTGATATAAAGCACGTGTAATCGTTGAATTTTACATATAGGCTAACGTAACTCTGATATCATTATAAAAGTCGTTATCAATTGAAATAATTGGGACAAGTGTCCCAACTCCTTGTAAGTTTGTTGACGAAGAACATTTCCTCGACATCAAAGTACGTGCCATTGCACATGCACTCAGATACGAAAAGAAATTTAACAAGTGAATATGATATGCGTTCATATAGTTGATTGACGTACCTAAAAGGACTTTGAGCAGACACATTAGTTGGTAAACAAAACAAATGCTTGACAACGAAGTCTCAACCCTAAACTCCCACAAACAGTTATCCAAATCGATAACCATTCAACAAGGCTAAAGCCAAATACGAATGACATTGACAAGGTCAATAACGCGTCGTGGGAAATGCATGCGGCAGCCTTCAATTCGAGATCCAGCTAATCAGCTAAGGTCTAGGGCCTTGACGTAAATAATTGATTTTTTTTTTTTTTTTTAGGGGCAATTGATGGCAAACCACAGTATTCACCCATTCCGGGGGCTGGAAAGACTCACAGAGGCATTTCAGCCTTCCCATGGCCATAAGTCTGGTTTCCACACCAGTAGCGAGTTTCGAACCCAAGACCTCCAGTTTTTAATTTGAAGTAAGTCTTGCAATCCGTCCTTGACCACTGGGTCATCAGCTTGTGGTTGACGTAAATAATTGATAACTTTGGTGGGAAATGGAGAAAAGGGGACTGCAGTTTCACATGTTGGGCCCCAAAACACATATGTACTGTTTATCCAATCATATCCGTTCATTGTACATCGTGCAGCCAATTTTCGTCATGTACTGTTTATATTCAATTTTAAATAAAAAAAATTACAATGATTTTTCAACGTACGATGTACGATGAACGGATGTGATTTGAGAACCCCGAGATTCTCACAAAGTGGATCCGGCAAGGATCATCACTCATGTAAGAGTGCGAGAGAGTCTTTTTTTATTCTCCAAACTCCAAAGCGCACATACGTGTGACGCAAAACCTTTTACTGTCTCCGACAACTTTAACCTTATCTGAAATTCTTCGTCACAACCACTAGTGTATTACAAGATGATAATACATCGGCTTTTGTACCCAACAAATTTTGACCGTCTGATGAACATTAATCATTGGCTGATTGGTTGCAGACTATAATAAAAAGTGGCGGTGAGTTGGGTGACTTGAATATGACGAAATGAAATTGCCAATTTCCCGTCCAAAGTATAATATCAAAATTCAACATAGTATTTTTTGGGGTCAATCTCTCGAGCATTTTTCAGCCATTAGATCTTGTACGGAAATAGAGAAGATAAGAGAGAAAAGGGAATTCACCACCAGTGAAGTAAAAATCCGGCAACTAATTAACTAAATGTGCCTTTATCTTATCGTTGCTGTAATTTGAGTAGAATAATAATATGATGTAACCATGTTTTTGATACATAAAAACTTTGTTTCAGAAAATTCATATTGAGAAGTGATAAGAGAAGGGAGTGAGGGGTAGGGCTCGGCATGGGCCGGCCATGCCCAATTTTGAAGGGACCAGACCAGACTCGGATTTAAAAGAAACTGGCTGGGCTAGGGCGGGTACAACAAATTCTAATACAGGAACTAGGCCTAACCTGGCCCATTTGAAACGGGCCGGTTCGGGTCAAGTCCACGGGTCATCCCTTTTTTCTTCTTCTTCTTTAGCTCTCTTGAATCTCGATTGTTCCGCTCTCACCTTCAAGCTCATATCCTCCATGTTGCCAACGAGATCGAGACCTACTAGAGATCTTTAAGATTTGCTGGGGTTTTTTTAATTTGTCTAAGTTCTGAGGTCTGGACTCATTCGAGTTGGATTGGGTGCGTATGGAAAGAATAGAGCATCCATGAATGGTTGTGATAGAGTAGAGGAGTTTGGACTACGAAGTATAGAGAAACACCTTCCTTGCCATCATTGAATCCATACGCATAAGAGCTCTACACCTAAAAAAATGCAATAATATAACAAATGAAGCTATAAAATTCATAAAATTTAAGCAAAAACATAAACAAATAAATAAAAAGGTAACAATTTTTTGAATATCGTCTTGGCGTCCTCTAGAATCTTTACCACGAACTAAGCACAAATCCAACACATCGTGCCAAAATATGTGGTCCAATTCAACATCAGAAGTGTCGTCCTCGTCCGCGACGATCATTGTTTTCCCTAATAAGCTTGAGTGCTTCTTCACCATACTTTGCAATTCGAATCTACCCAAAAGAAAAAGAACAAAACTTTACCATTAGAAACTCTAATCCAACCCATTTTCCCAAGAAACAAACAGAAAATAGAAAATTTGAAGACATGGGTTTACCTAGAGGGGGTGTTTTCTTGCATTTCGATTGGAAGTATTTGGTTTTGCAATTACAAACGGACTGGTCCAGGGTCCTGTTTTTCTATACATTTGGAACCAGCCCGCCCCAAAAATTTCATCAATCTGCCCCATTTCTCTTGTTAAAAAATTAGAACCGGTCCGTACCCATCTTGAACCTTGATTACACGTTCCTACCCGCAATTTCCATACCCGTTTGCCCATCCTTGTTGAGGGGGAGGTGTCACCTCAGGAGGCAACCAGGAAAAAGGCATCAGCAGCCGCCCACTCCTATATTCTATTCTTTTTTTTTTTGTTAAATGTATATTCTATTCATTTATCTAATTGCCTGACGGTTGCTTTTATTATTATTTCTTTTTTGTGCTTTCTTTTCAACACGGACGCGAAACGTGGCCCGTCGCGAGACGTCCCAGTCACTCTCCTTCTGTTGGCCGGACAAGACCGCGGGTCCCACACGCGGCAACAGCTTTGAACTAAAACATGCCGACCCGCTTAACTGTCTGTCGCTTCCCGACACGTCACCACTCTGCGCCGTACTCCATTTCTTTCTCGTATTATATTTTTTATATAATATTATCTTAATTCTCGTTGCTTCTCCGTTGTTGCCTTAAATTATCGTAAATTTTAATCCATTGAATTAAAAATAAATTGCGGTATCAATGTACTGATTGATTTAAATGCACGCATGCTCCAACATTGAATTGCACATATCTCTAAATCTATGCATTGAACCAGAGATATTAAATTATGTCGGTGCAACATCTCATACATAAAGTTTAATAATACAATTATTTAAAAATTTTAAAAACAAAAATTTTAACTAATTATATGATAACGCTTAACTTACCGGACCATCTTTTCAACATTAAAAATCTCTCAAATTTGATTGCATCATCTATTATTCGGCTCGAAAGCTGACGTCGTTCACTCAACATGAGCATGTTTTCCGGAATTTCGAATCGAAGTTGAAGTGTTGTCCAAATATTATTTTGTGCCATTATCTTATCAAAATATTCTTCAGCGAAAGGACGGTGGGCTCCACTAAAAGCGGCAGCCGCGCTTTCCCACTTTCGCTCGCAGCGCCCGCCACGACGTGGGACCCGACTCTGTCTGCTTCCTCCCACCTGTTTCGCGTTGTTACGCAAAAGTTCAAAACCATTTAATTAATTTCCCCAAAAGATAAAAAATAAAACAATAAATAGGTACTTAAGATCGGACGGCCGTATATCACGTGCCATCCTAACACGAATCTCGAGAGCTACCCAGTCAACGTGGAACAAACTTTCGGTCTGAAACACCCTCCAAAACCGGCTGCTACCCTTACGCGCCTATAATTCTTACTTTTTTTTGCCCTTCAATCCCAACATTTCTCTAAATTTAGAAAGAGGGGGACAAAAGCGTAATTATAGAATGCTCAAAGCGCGCGGTTTTCACTCGTTCGAGTCAAGTAAAGGCCGCCGACGCTTGGGACAAAGACGTAGCCACGCGGCAGCGAGTTAGGACACCAATTATGATGGGCAACGCTTATCGTTAACCACATGAATCATCAAATTTCGTGCTATTTTTGTATTAATAGCTCACTGAAATTAAATTACCAAAAAAAAAAAAGAAAAAAAGATCTTCACAAATCTTGAAAATATACATGATAAAATTAACGAAACTTCCTATTGCGCAACGGCTTGTAGCGTTTGACGATCATTAAATCCCGTCGTTATTAAATAGAATACAAAACTGATTATAAATGCGATAAAGAGTGTTATATCGCTCGATCAGAATATCATATTCGTAGGGCAACATAAACAATTACGGTAATAATTAAACTAAAGTATAATAGATGATGGAAATTCAGAAATTAACGGTTAATTATTGCTCAGATGAGAAATTGCAACTGAAAATTGATATCGAAAAAAAAAGTCACAACAACAGATTGAAACACGGTGGAGTTTCGCCGCTGGAAAAAAAAAGATAATGATCCGATCAACTACGTATTTACATGGAGCTTCTTTAATTGGTTGCTCTTTTCATGTATTTTTTTTTTCTTTTTCTATCTTAGAAATTAGCAAATTAGAAAATTAATAAAAGGAAACTGAAATTGAAGATTCCCTATTAAATCGGGCCGTCGCCGCGCCCTTCTCGAAAACCAAAATCAAGCGAGCTCCGGTGGTGGAGGAAGGTTGAGATCGAACCCTCCGCCGCCGCGAAGAAGATCGTTCTGGTTCAGATCGACCACCGAGGACGAGTCCGAGTCGCTCTGGGCCGCACCGGCAGCGTGGAAATCGGGCTCGTGGAAGTTGGGGTGATCGAATCTCATGCGTGGATGAAACTGGCGGTTCTTCATCACGCTGGCTCTGAAAACCGAGTCAAAATAGAGCACCTGATTCGCGGCCGCCGGGGCGGAAGACGGAACTCCGATGACAGCTCCGAATCCTGGAACCTGGTGGTGCTGGAAGGGGAACCTCATCGGCGCGGAGCCGAATCCGCCGGAGCTGACACCGTGAGCGAGATTTAGATCCAACGGCGAGGACTCGACCATCAGGGCCGGCGGCTCACGGCTGGAGGACTCCACCGTGCTGCTCTGACTCGGGCTCTGATTGTTGCTTCCGCTACTAATTTTATTATTATTATTTTTTGTAACATTCAGGCTAACATTTTCCGAAGGCTGAGGGAAGTTGGTCTTGGCCTTGGCACCGCGGAACTCTATGGCGGCGGCATCGTAGGCCCGGGCGGCTTCCTCCGCCGTGTCGAAGGTTCCGAGCCAGACCCGGCTCTTCTTGCCGGGATCTCTGATCTCGGCGGCGTACCTCCCCCACGGCCTCTTCCTCACGCCTCTAAAATGCACCTCCTTCACGTTTCCGTTACCGTTCATCCTAACGGCTGCGGCGGCCGTCTTCTCTCTCGGCGCCATAACTAAACGGTGGCGTTTTCTGTTTGTAGTGTTTGGGTGGAAAAGAGTGTTTGGCTGCAGAAAATATGTGAGAGAAAGGGGTGTGGAGATGGCGATGGAGGAGTAGGAGGCAGGCTGTGGGTTTTATATAGAAATGATGAGCGAGGAATTGAAGAGAGAGAAAGAGAGAGGAGAGAGAGAGAGAGAGGCGCACAGTCAACAAGGGATTTGACTGAGATGGGATTAGGGGCGGCTCTCCAAAGGTGGCAATTTAGTAATTGTGCAATGTTGGTTTCCGTATTACGTGGCATGTGTGGGTTGTCGAGAGAGCACACCCATCATTTTTATCATCATCTGACGGCTGCGAATGCACTCTTTGATTGCGTGCGGTGATCCTTTCCTCCCATCTCCCACGCTCCACTCCACTCCGTGCATCACTTCGATTCGCCGTTTATTCTTGAGTCAATATTAAAGAATATTTTATATAATACAATTATAGTCACGTTTGAAAGTGATTTTACATTAATTAGAAGTATTTTTAGGGATTTTTTTTTAAGTTTTAAAAAGATTTAAGTGTTTTTTGAAATAAGTACTAGTTATGTGTTGTATTTTTACTAAAAATTGTTTAAAAAACATTTTACAAATGCGTTTTCATCCATTTTAAAAGCGGTTCCAAACGAGTCCTATATTGTTATGTAACGTTATGTGTCAATGAAACAATAACATTTGAAATAATGTTTTCAAAATTATTTATTTTATTATTAATTAAATGCCACTACGATGATATACTCGTACTATATAAGTCATTCTCCAAAATTTAAAAGTGGTAAGAGAAGATGTTTCATTCACACATTTATTTTCTTCTTAAACACTTGTGTTTGTTTTTAACTTGGAATTTATTGAAGAAGGATAAAAAGTATTCACGGTTGAATGTTCCAAAATAGTTTTTATCGAGATCCATATAAGCACACTTTCTTTTGAGATTGTATGTTATCGTTTCCAAATGAATGCATACAAAAAACTCTTTACGATTAAAATTTTCAAACATGAACGTTAAACGAATCATGAACTCAACAAATGAAGGATTAATGTGTGTGATGAACATATTCAAACACAATTAACATTATTAGACTAATTTTACTAAATAATATGGGTAATTTATTTTAGTTTAGAATCAATTCTATGAAATAATATATTATTACTTTAATATCAATTTCCTAAACGAATCAACTAATAATCCATAGTTTGATACAAATATACATAAGAACGCAACCCCTTTCCACCTCGTCAACACATTTGGGCAACATAAACCGCTTCAACAAGTTGTTGGCATGAACTCATATCATGCCGCGTTAACTTTTATTTTCATTTTTTAATTCTTAATGTAATTTTTAATTTGTTGCCTTAACTTTCCTTACTTGGCCCCCACGCTTTTACCCTCCCTTTGAACCGATCGCGCGCTTGGACTAAACGGGCGCTACCTCTGGCCCATTACGGATCCAACACGTGTCCTTTTACTACGCGCTTTGATTGGATGCGGAGGACCCTCACGCAACCAGCCCCGCCCAGCGTTTCTTACAACATATGGGAGTGGTTTCTGAGAGCGGTATTGTTTTTATCCGACAGCTCCTCCTCCCCACACTCTCTCTGTTATAGTGAGCCACACGCGCATAAAATATTTACCGTCTTTACATCCCCTCCTTCGTCAGCATGCTGTTTTAAACAAAGCTCATAAATCGGAGCTTTTTTTTTGTCTATTTCAATTAACGTTCTCTATTTTTTTTTAGAAAAAACTTGTGTAGGCTCGACTTGCCATTAAAATTTGTTAAGTGACATTTACAATCTACTCAAAACTCCTTCAGTGATAAATTTTTTTTTTTTTTTTTTTTAGTATATCGATATTTTTACATTAAGATGAATAAAAGTTTGGCTAAACTACACAATAGCTAGCCTAATTTGGTATCGAATCTGCCATACATGAGATTCGAACCTAAGACCTCTCATTTTCAAGTGAAGAGGAATATCACTATATTATAGTACTGTCACGCCCTGGACTCAGAGTCGATGGGACCCCACGCCCGGAGCGGGAATAAAAGTAAAATAAAACTAAAAGCGTAAAATAAGAACTTCTCTTATACAAGTAACTAATACAAAAGTCTTACAGAGTGTACAAAAATAAAGAAAACTCTTAAATCCTTTATCTAACTCAAACTCAGCTCATCTAGCACATGTCTTGTCAAATAAATCATTTGTAAAATAAAAGGATGAGTGGTTTATGTAATGTGTTGCAAATTATCTCTCTATTTCAAGTCAAGCATGTTGAATTTGTGGAAATGCTTTCGGAATTATTAATATAGTGATATGTGGATATTTGGAATTGTTCATGGAGTATGAGAACTTTGGTGTTAAATTAATCCGAGGTATAAATGTAAACTGCACACGGAGACATTAGGGCAAAATGGCCAATAGGAGTCACGTGGTGAGTTACTACTTATGAAGGATACAATGAACACGTAAGGGGATGATGTGATATGGCACTACGTGCATATTGATTTGATATTATTATTGTATTTTCCATAGTAACTAAAATGGCATTGCTTGACTGACATATTATATATTATACTCACTGAGCGACGGGGAAACGTATCCCGAGGACGTACGAGGCCAAGCTAGACTCGGGGGCTACGACCCGGCGACGTATTTGTGAGTGGGTAGTTTATTTTATACCTATACATATTTATAGTTTCCCTAAATGCGTAGTTACTTCACATTTACGCTTATATTGCCAAGTATTTGTTATTGTGATATAAATTGTGATAAATGCTGCTTTATGGTTGGGATATTACTGTCATGACATTCATACATATATGTACATGCTCATCTTGCTACACCGGTGTTAGTACTCGCACCAGGGCTAGGGCCAATCCTTCATGTGTATGTTCACATCACACCGTTCGCTCGTCTTGGATCCAAGTTTGGTGTCGGTCATGTCGCACAGTTTGCATTAGGCAATTGCGACTCGTATGTGATGTGCTTCTGTACCAGCCTTAATGTGATTGTAGTACTAGAGCGTATTGATTACACCCAATCTTGTTCGTGTCAGAAATTATTTGTATGAACTTGTGTGTCAGCTTAGAGGGACAAGCACTTAGTTATACTTGATTATCACATGATTACATTACTGTGGCATTGATATATCGTGACTTGGCATATTTCTGGTTATATTGCTGTTGTATTATTGTTTACGACAAGGGGTTAGTATGTTCGAAAATAAAGGTTTTCTTACAAGTGTTGCTTTGCTGACCCACTCAACTTTGTTATTCGCCCCTCCAGGACCTAGATAGCTACACTCTTCGTGGCATTCGAGGGATCTTTGGCCATTATGACATTATCCGCTTTTTAGACGTATGAACTTATCCATTGTTGTGTAATAAGTGTATTTTAGCTACTTTGACTACTCTGTTGTAGCCATACTGTCTTTTATGTTATGAATAATTGTAGTGGGTTATTCTCACGACTGCGCACTTTTCACTGTTTAGTGTAATTAGTTCTAATTAGTTTTAAATTTATTCACTTTTCACATCACTTACCCTTATGGTTATGTCATCTCACGGTGATGGCTAGCATGCTTCGACCTTCCTAGGTCGGGGTGTGTCAGTACTGAGTGGCTCCACGTGATAAGTTTTAAATATGATGTTTATCAATCCCTATCATTCTTCTATTTTTAAATTTTCATAATGATCTTTTCTACTAAGTATGCATCATGAGATTCATCTATCAGTTCATATCTTTCCTTCTCCTCATCTCTATCCTTTTCATAATTATCCTTTTCAAAATGATACATAGGATTGTTATTAGCATTTCGAAAAAAGTTGTACATCAATCATCTTACGTTCAAAAAAAAAAAAAAAAAAAAAAAGATGGAAAGGTACTTAATGACTTTGGTTTGGGATATGTGGTCCCCAAATTTATGTCTCTTATTTATCTACTTGACACGTGTTTTACCTTTTAACAAAGAGTTAACAGTGTTAAGCGTTATTATTTTGTATTTTTTTTCAAATAAAAAATGTATACCATGCAGTGGCGGATGCATTGAGGGGCAGGGGGGGTCAGCTAACCCTCTGAACTTCAATGAACATACCTTGGGTGTTGCCCCTCCGAACTTTGGTGAATGTCCATGGATACCTTGGGTGCTGCCCTTTTGAATATTAGAGTTGGCTTCATACATGCCCTCCAAAACTGTTTGATAAAATGTCTTAAAGAAGAGTGAATGAAATGGTGATCTCAGTGAATAACAAAGTATCATCATTCTTGGACAAACGTATTAATGGAATGCAATGATATCAAACATTGTTAGTGTGTTCAAGATAAGTGTGTTTCTTTGTTAAGCATTCCTATGAGAGCATTATTGGAATATGTTAGTTACCCTCGCAAATAAGGCATTAACAGGTGTGCAGTATGCCTTTCCAAATGACTTGTCTACCAAGACTCGATGAAATGGCGATATGCATGCTATTTCTGGTAAAAAAAAAATTTGCGCACTGCACGCGTTATTCTTACTGACCCCTAACATTATTTCCTAGATCCACCACTGATACCATGGGATAAAAGAACACGACAGAGTCAACATCCTACCAACACGAACACAGCCCCAACAACCACCACACCTCGTCGGTGGCTACCATCGCTCCTTGCCGGCTGCCGCCAAGCATCCTCTGTATGCCTTCCTCTCTGTTCAAACTAACATACGGTCTCTGGGTTAGGTTAGGTACCAAGGTCGAATTGAATAAGTAATCAAAACAAAGTTGATGATTGATCTCCAAAAATATGATTGAAGGGAACAAAGTCATGCAATGTATTATTTGTTGAGTTTCGTGTATATGGAAACATTCATTTGAATCACGGTCTTTATTAATTATATATAAGTATATATAGTTAGGGTATGGTGGTTGCTATCTTGTCAAGTAGCACGTAGTATTCATGCATGATTCGTTTAGATTATGCATTTATTGTGAATGCTTGTAGAAATTGATTAGAACTTGTGAGGTTCATGGAAGGGGAAAAACTGCCTTTTAGTTATATTAACACATTTTGTTGCTTAACATTATTCTATCATTTAGAACGGAATGTCGTTGTACAAATAAAGAGAAGTATTATTAGACAGTAATCCTAAATGACAAAAGATAACATATTTATGCATATATTTTCTACTCTTTTATATTTTGTTTTTATTTCTAATATCAGAATTGAATAAGTCCGAGCATAAAGAGAAAACGGTAACGAACAAGATTGGGCAAACGCGGATTTATCCAGATACAATGTCTCTCTGGGAGAGTGAGGAGGGGGTGAGGGTGAGGTGTCATATTTGGACCAATCACGTTGTCTCTTTCATTTGATGTGTATCACAGCCTTCTCTAGCTTATAACTTGAAACATGATGACGATGAAGAAAATGATGGCGGCTCCATGAGTGGCCACAGCCACAAATTTTTTTGTGGACCAAGAAATTGAGAAAACAACCTCTACGTTTTATTTTATTTTCTTCTTAATTAAAGATGCTATCTTATTTGGACAACTAAATGAAAACTATAATTTATAAAAGATCAAAAAATTTGTTGTGAAACCAATCGTAAATATGAGTGAGAGAGACAGATAATTGTGGATGATAATTGTGTTCTCACACCTCGCTTTTTGGCCTTGTATCTTTAGTTATATTATTCATAATGGGTGTTCTTGCCTTGCAATTAATGAACTTATAAGGGTTTTGTCTTCAAATCCTATTGAGATTCTACTTTAAGTTTACAATCGCATTCCTGATTAATAATTTTATTCACAACACTCTCCGTTGAGTGTGTACTTAAGAAGTAGTCGTATCATATTTTCATGTTAAGAGATAACGGTTGTTGTCGTCAGTTCTTGGCAGGCACAATAATTGCTAGCGCGAGTCTCATATAGAGGCACATATCAAAACAAAAATCTCACAATAACCTTACTACGTAATCCAATAGTCTTAAGGAGAAAAAGTGAGTTAATGTAGGGTGTCAATGTTTCACATCTTCAAGATGATCATTAACATGCACATAATGTTATGACCAGCCTATTGTAAGTGCCTCATCAAAACCTCATTGGGTTAGCAAAAATCCAATAATGGTATTGTAGGTGGTGATCATGGTGGTCATGTCAATGGTGGCAAAAAGACAGTTGTAGGAGATTGTGGTACAGTGGTGATGAGTATGACAAGATGGTGGTAAGAGAAGTGATGTGGTGGCGGCAGTGGCGTTCGCAGTGGTGATGACGGTACCAATGACAATAACGATGTCGATAATACAGAATGGCTTTAATTGACACAATATAAGTCTATAATGAGCACATCTAAATTTAAAAGTGAAGCAAAATCCATCAAACTCATACACAGTACACTTTCTTGTTTAATATCCCAAGTGTTTCTTATTTCTTTTTAATTTCTTATCCTTCTTTTCAAATGGCAAAAAGAAATACTCTTTTTTGTGTATGGTTGGACTTAGGAAGCAAGAAAGAATCAACCACCTTATCCTCCACCGCCAACAAAAAGAAAAAGATAAAAAAAATCACAATCCTAAAAGTTGACATAAAACTTAGATTTTATGTTTCCTAGAGAACAACCACCAGAAGATATACTCAACCAAACCACTGCATAATGTACACCTCATGATCTAGGCCGCCAATAATATCCAAATAAAGGAGGTGGATTGTTTTCTCTCCTATTTTCATATTTTTCTCATGCTTTCTTGTGATATGTGATTACGATTAAGTCACGTCAATATTTTATATTAATTTTTTATAAAAATAATAAAACAAAAAGTAATATAACTATAAAATGTTGATGTAGCTTATCCGTGACCATTCAAACAGAAAGACATGTGGAGAGTATGGAAATGGGAGGGCAGACAGTCCATCCCCCCCAAATAAAACCATCAAACAATATATTTTGCTGCCGGAGATGGGGACCCCACCAAGTTTATCAAGTTTTATTGGTTGGATTTTTTTCGGGACTCTCTCAAAGTAGGACTCGAATTATCTATCACCTTATATTTTAACATAAATTTTCGTGCTAATATTAGAAAATATTATTCAAACAATATGAAGTGTTAGAAATTCCGTATAGAGTTCAACTTTTGAAAATCTCCTTAACATATATGATATATTATTAAGAAAGATAAAGCATATCTCGTATAATTGAAGGTGATTAAACATCATGATTTGTGAAACACATTGTCTAATACGTGGCGTCTTTTATTTGTTGACAAAGTGCACCTGCATTATTTAATTGTCATCTTTAGCTATTCGCAGGCGAATTAAGCACTTTAATATGTCATTAATTTTTGTTTGATGACCGTGACACAAAGCGAGGTGATAGGGAAGGATTCCACTTATATTAAATATTATGAACATTTAAAGACATAGATCTACGAGATCTTAATAAAAAAATACTTCTAATTATTTAATTATCAAAGTATTTAATGCTACGTGGTACGAAATTTTTTTAGAAAAATAATGAAAATGACTTTAAAACTTTGAGTTTTAACAATAACGACAAAATAAAGGGTAAAGTGAATAGTACCACGATTGACTTTTTAGTATAAAAATGTTATTTTTCGTTAAAGTGAACAATATCATGAGTTTTTCGTTAAAACTCCTAATTTTTTTTTTATAGGAAGCAGTCAAATTGAAGTTATGGCTATGCATCTTTTATCTTCAGGACAACATATTCCTAGTCTGATATGTAGTGCTGTATTCAGTGCGTGCATATGAAACGGTACATGTATTATTCAGCAACTTTGTTAAAAAGATATTTAAAAATTCAGTTATTTTTCATTTTTAAATATTTATTTGTTTTTGTTTTTCAATAATATGTATAAAAAAATATAGAATATTTCAACTTTATGTGTATTATTGAATAATATGCCTAAACAACATGTATTAAAGGTGAAAAGTGTGTATGTATGTGTAATACGTATATCATATGTTGGAATTTTGGAAAACTGTGCAACTTAATGAATTATTAAGACGTATATGAAAAATGAAAATATTTTTGAAAAATACATAACTATGTGTATAATAAGCGAACTTACTATGAGTGTTCTTTATATGTGTACATTTGACATAAATACTTCGTCTTATGCCGATTTTTGGGCACTATGTTGGTGGCACGGGCTAAATAACTCGTTTTGATACATCTGTTGTGCATGTGTGAATCTCTCAATATCACGTTAGCTTTGTGTTTTAAATTCATTGTGATATTTACTGCAGTCACGTTAAATGACCGCTTGTTTTTTCAAATTGTATTGCTTGAGCATTGTAAGTACTTTTGAATCAATAACAGTATAACCACTAATTTTCTAATAATCTACACATAAACTCGTCGCACATGCCTATTTAACGCGAAGATTAAAATAATCTGGTAATCACGTAACAATGTTACAATTCCGCTCATTATTGCTTTAAGTGGATGATGACATGTGATGGTGGTGGCGGCGGCTAGAGGAGGTTGGTTTTTGGTTTTGAGGGCAAAGAGATGAATGTCACACAAAAAAGCAGACAAATAATTTAAGTGGAAAGGGGTTGTCAAGTGTGAAATGTGAACGTAAAAGCGAGTAAGTATAGTATGTGGGCGTCTTGACTAAATGGCTCCATGGATTTTTCAATGTGTTAATTATGTGTCTGTATAACTATTCTACTAGCCTTCCCTTCCTTTTTCCCTTGAAGAGATAAAGACCAAAAAATAAGTCAATTAGGGTGACATTTTCATATGATTGTTAATTACCAATTTACTATTGCCATTTGCCAACTACACACTACTAAAGAAATAGTCAAAGTCAATGGAGGAATCAAGGTATGGTCCTTATGTGCTGTGCTATTTATTTTAGAGTAAATGGCAGCACCAACATACTGGTCAGTGGTCACAACAACTTTTTACCTGCTTTCCCATTCCCACTTTTGAGAAATGTTAAAAGATGAGTGTTTTATAAGCGAGATTTTTTATTAACTCTTTGCATTTATGTTTTTAATATAATATTTTATAATATTAATTTAAAATGAGAATTAATGTTAAACTGTGAGGTGTCAAAAAGTTTCATTTTGAGAGTATTCTTAATGTTTAACACAATATTTTGTTAAGATTGCAACTTTGCTCACCCCATCATTTTTTATTCTCGGTTTATGAAACCCTTGTTTATTTCATTAAACAGGATTTGGCTAAGGATTGCCCAATTTTAATTTCAAGGTTTCTCTGAATTTGAAAGTCTCACTTGGTAGGTTTCCATACCAAGGCTCAATCCAAAGAAGTTCGTAGCGTCTGCCAATTTCGCCATATCCCCTCTTTAAGTGGGGTGATGCTCGTCCTGATTGATTGTTATTAGATTACTTTGATTTAGTTAGTTTAAGATATGAATCTCAAAATTCAAACCATATGACGACAATCAAATGAGAAGTGAGCATCACCCTCACTGTCCTTGTAGAGGGTGAACAAAAATGCTAACTCGTCATTAACTTGTTGATTATAACTAATCCCACCATTATCTCACACCTTTTTGTTGTTAAACATGTTTTGAACGAGTTTAGCATTTGACCAAGCAAAGAAAATCAAGGGGGGGGGGGGAAGAAACTAGAAAGTCCAAACTAGGCTAGGCGCTTTGGATGGAGAGATTTTTCAGTGTGACCATCACATAAGGTGGTACATTACGTGTTGCTATATAAATAGTGAGATACGTTTGTTAACAAGTTAATAACTTAAAAAATAAAATTTATCACCATTTACATAAAAACAAGTGGTGTACCACCTGTATTCCCGTCACAACTAAAAATTTCTCATTTGGATGGAGCGAAAGGTGCAATCCCACTGAACTTCAAATTTAAAATGGCTTCAAATAATTCTGCCATCTAAAATTTATATATAGTAATGTTATACATTTAAAAAATTACGTCTATTACTATTAGCACTTTAAAATACTAGAATGCACGAGGAGAAATTTAAAATGTCAATAACAATATCGTAAAAAATGATTGTTTTTTCAATTTTATTATATAATAATGCTATATATTCTTGTTTGGTTGTTTAACATTAGACTACTTTTGATTATTTAGTAAAGGTTATGTCTGTAACTCTTTTTACTTATTATTTAATGTTTGTAAATTTACAATCAACGAGTCATAAAGTTTTTTTTATTTAAGTTAATGTTTTCTAACGTCCATACATTGTCCTACCTTTTTTGACAAACTATTTCAGACGGGACCATTTTATAAATTTCGCACCCAAGCCCCCGATATCTTAAAGATGACTATGAGTTGTAGCATCAAATATAAATTAGTCAGCAATATATGAAAAGTTCGTAATTATGTATTCACTCTTACACTCGAAATCCTGAATTCGATAGTTATATATTGTCACGTAAAAATGGAAACCTAGTAGAAAGGATCAGTAAGCAACAGTGGGTGTAGTACTTAAAAGTCCAGCCCAATTCAGTACACAAACAACTCATTTTTCTTGGTCGACGGCCGTAGGGAATACCCACGGACAAAAGGTAAAACAACAATGCATGAAAGCAGAGACGTCGACGCGTTGCGCGACGCGAAATGACGAGGAAGAAGCCGCCAACCCCAGCCGCCTTCCAAGTATCTGCGTTCCCACTTGCGTCTTTCCGGCGGAGTCCTCTCAATTCAAAATCCAGGCCTCCTCCGCAAAACCCATCCAAGGCGGAGAGTCGCTTTCAGCAATCAATGCAAATATCCAAACTTTTTTGATTAATTAGTTGTTAATTTGGTTTAATTTTTTAATTAAATTAAACAAAGAAATCAACGTTGTCTGAGTCTCTTTCTCTCACATCGTTGAAACCTCAAAACCGGAGACTCCAATGGGTCGTCGCCTCAATCTATCAGAACTCTTCAACACTCCCCAAACCTCGATCCCTGTATCCACCCACTTATTCGCCGTCCGATTGGGTTTGCTCCCAAATCGATGGCTCTCAATGCGCCTCGCTTCGACCCCCAATCCGCCGCCCAGAAGGCCGTCGCGATGATCGGGTCCGGGTATGATCTCTGCAACGACATCCGGCTCACCGCGTGCAAGCCCATGCTCGTTGACCTTGACCCGACCCGGACCCGCGACCTCGTCGTCCCTGGCGGGCCCGTCGTGCCCGACGTCTCCACCTCCATCAGGTGCGATAAAGGCGAACGCACCAGGTTGCGCTCCGACGTCGTTTCGTTTAATCAGGTACTGTTTTTTCCTTTCTTGGGAAAGGAAATTCGTCTGCTTTTCGTTTTTTTGGCGCGAAGTGGTTTCTGGGTTTTGGTTGTGGTTGGTTTTGAGACTGGTTGGTGATGAAGAGTTGGAGAAGATCGATTTTTTAGAATTTAAATTTTAAATTTTTATAATAGCATCGGTAGAATTTCGTTCAACACGAAACCAGAAGCAGAATAAGAGGTATGGGAGGCACAAAACGAGACAGCCAAAGGCTTTGTTTTCTGCTAATAGTCTCTGCATTGTTTGTATTCCCAGATGTCAGAGCAATGCAACAAGGAGCTGTCTCTATCGGGCAAAATTCCGTCCGGTGTGTTTAATGCTATGTTTGGATTCACTGGCTGCTGGCAGAAGGATGCAGCTCCCGTAAAAGCTCTTGCTTTTGATGGTTGGTTGATAACTCTGTATAACATTGAGCTAGCGAGATCCCATGTAAAGCTATCCGAGCATGTGAGACAGGAAGTGCCTTCTACATGGGACCCTGCTTCCCTTGCTGCGTAAGATTTCATTTCTTTATCGGATAGCTCAATTCTCCAATACCTTTAGTGATGGCTTCTGCTGAATTTTTGCGTGTTAGTGCTCTTTCACATATTCTTCCATTGTTGAATGCACATAAAAGTTTTGTTGAGTTAGGCACTTGAAACTATATACAAATTACAATACCATAGAGGTGTAAAAGCAGAATGTATATCGTTCCCTTTGCTGGACAGTTATTTATGTAGATTTTCCAGCTAAGGTTTGTACAACAGTTCTGTGCCACTCTGCGCTGATGTTTAAGAATTTGAATTCCAGGTTCATTGACAAATACGGTACTCATATTGTTGTTGGGGTGAGGATGGGTGGAAAGGATGTAGTTCACATAAAGCAGTTACACAATTCAAATCTTCATCCCACAGAAGTGCAGGAATTGTTAAAGCAATTAGCTGACGAGAGGTTTTCTGAGGATGGAACTGCATCGGAGTCCAATGATTTATCAGGAAAAACGAAGGTAGGCCGAATTTTGAATTGTACAACCTTGCCTCTTTTTCTTAGAATCTTATGCGCTTCTGTTTTATCTTGGTACGAAATTATGAAAGTGGAAGTTCTGGAAATTGATGAAGTGACTTATTTTAATTTTAACTTTATGTTTGTTGTTTCAGCATGACGTTTCTATGCACTGGGATGTTCGTAGAACGTATGCACCCTTAATAAGGTCACCTATCATCACACAAAGGAATGATGTAAGCCTTTTGGTGTCCATTTTAACACTTGTTTCACAAATTTATTGAATGTGAAACAATCAACCTGCATTGGATGGATGAAGATATCTATATTTTTCAATAATGCAGGGTACAGTTACTGTTTGTGTTCGAAGGGGAGGTGTTGATAGTGGTCAAAGTCATAACAAGTGGCTTTCAACTGTATCAGAGTCACCTAATGTCATATCGATGTCCTTCGTGCCCATAACCTCTCTGTTGGGTGGTGTCCAAGGAATTGGATTTCTAAGTCATGCAGTGAATCTCTACCTTAGATGTACGATCCCAGTAGCTAAATTATTCTCCCATAAAAAGTTTGAAAACACTCATGTTTCTATGATAAACCTTGCAGACAAACCGCCAATAGAGGAACTCCATCAATTTTTGGAATTTCAGTTACCACGTCAATGGGCTCCAGTGTATGGCGATCTGCCTCTTGGTCTCAGGCACAGAAAACAAGTATCCCCATCACTTCAGTTCACCTTTATGGGCCCAAAGCTATACGTTAACACTATGAAGGTAAATATCTTGTGATGTAAAATATTGACAGAGTAGCTGCTGATAGCATGTTGGGAATTCCTTGTTCTTTGAAGACTTTTAATTTTATGTGTTTTATCAAGCGACGAACTCTTTAAGAAATTCCTTAAAACTGGAAAATTGTTGTGCCGATGAGTTGAAAGATGCACTATTCTTTACCTCGATTTGCAAAACGTGAAATGAGTTGAAATGTGCTGGAAAATTGTTCACATTTTCATTGATCCTATTACTCAAGTTATCGCCTATGGATTGTGGTTTCTAATTTTACAATTTTCAGGTTGATACTGGAAATCGACCAGTGACAGGAATGCGTTTGTATCTTGAGGGTAAGAAAAGTGACCATCTGGCAATCCATCTCCAGCACCTTTCTACTCTTCCCAATAATCTCCAACTCTCAGACGATCACAGTTATGATCCAATTGCTGAGCCAGAGGAACGAGGCTACTTTGAACCTGTCAAGTGGAGCATATTTTCACATGTATGCACTGCCCCAGTACAGTACAATGGGGCCTGTATTGATGATTCCGCTTCAATTGTGACGAAGGCATGGTTTGAAGCCAAGTCTGTCGGAATGAGGAAAGTTTTGTTCCTGAGGCTTGGATTTTCAACAGTGGCATCTGCAAAACTCCGTAGATCAGAGTGGGAAGGACCCTCAAGCTCTTCTCGAAAATCAGGATTCATCTCGACCTTGATCAGCACAAGGTTCAGTACTGCATTGTATCCGCCTGTGACGCCAATAAAAGTGGATTTGAATTCAGCAGTTTACCCCAGAGGGCCACCTTTACCAAGCAAGGCACCAAAAATGGCGATGTTTGTCGATACCAAGGAAATGTTAAGAGGTCCCGAGGACTCGCCAGGATATTGGGTGGTCACCGGAGCCAAGCTCTGTGTAGAGGGTGGGCGAATCTCAGTGAGAGTGAAGTATTCGTTATTGACAATAATGTCAGAGGATTCTACGATGTTGTAAGAAACCAAAATCGGGAAGAAACACATACTTTTGTTGTAAATGTTATACCTTGTACATTATCCGTTCTTAAAATTGATTTGGAACTTGAATCCGTATGGTTCAAATCCAAACTGATTTGCCAATGTGATTCTTTTGTGAGAATTAAATAACTATTTTTCCTCCATCATGGTTACCGTACGAGAGAAATTTACCGATATCTGTGGTGTTCTTGTTGAATGCTTTAGTTTTAAGGTTTTTAAGAATAAACTCTTTTTTTTTTTTCAAATAAAAATAATATCAACTAATTTATTAAAAATTACACTTTAATAGGCATACAAAATTGTAACATAATTCCACAAAAATCACCAATAATCCCCCCAAGAGTATGAACCATCTTTGAAATGATGGAATCTGTTGACGTCCCTCACAATAATCTCCCTCGAAACAATCTTACAGACGAACCTTAGCGCTGTATGGCAGTCCACACACTCTTAGATTCTTCTTCACCCTGACGGGAGCTCCCGGCGGAGTGGCAATCAACGCGAAAGCCACTGCAAGCTTCTCGCTGTGGTTGCGCAGAAGCCGCTGCTTTTCGCCTTGTTCCACGTAATGGAGGTCCATCTCCACCATTGGAACATAGCCGGCTTTGCACATTAGGTCGAAAAGTTCATCGAGTTTCGCATAAACTTCATCACTTCTTGAATGGCTTCTATCTCCTACTATAAATGTATGTACCTGGTCTCTGACCTCAATCCAACTCATCCCAGGTTCCTTCTTTACCTGGCCATCTTTCATAAGTTTTCTCATTTTCGCCACATTACCCCACATGCTGGCTGATGCGTAAATGTTTGCAAGAAGTACGTAAGTACCAGATTTCTCGGGCTCAAGAACTAAGAGCATTTCAGCAGCGCGCTGGCCAAGCTGAACATTTTTATGGATTCTCGCAGCACCAAGAAGTGCCCCCAAACAGAAGCGTTCGCTTGAAATGGTATTGTGTGTTGACAAGCTCCGTTGCCTCATTTATCTTCCCTGCTCTGACAAGGAGATCAATCATGAAAGCATAATGCTCTTGCCTCGGCACAACTCCAAACAACTCTGTCATGGACTCGAAGTACTTTTTGGCTTCCATTACCAAACCTGCGTGATTGCAGGCACAGAGGACACTTACTAAAGTAATATGATTGGTGGAAACACCATCCTTGAGCATCTGAGTGAATAAGTTGAGGGCCTTTCTTCCATGCCTGTGTTGAACGAGTCCTCCAATCATAGCAGACCATGAAACTATTCCTCTCTCAGGTACCTCAGTGAAAGCACGATCTGCATCTTCTATGCTTCCACATTTTGCATACATGTTAACAAGAGAGTTCCCTGCAAAAGCATCGGACATGAATCCAAACTTGAGAATGTGAACTTGGATCTGTTTCCCTTGCTCGTATGCAGACAAATTTGCACAAGCATTCAGAAGAGAGCTGCATACAATGAATCGGGTTTGTTTTCCCTCTCCAGCATTTGCAAGTAGAGTTTTAGAGCTTCTTCTCCTTGTTCATATTGCGAATAGGCTGTGATCATCGATGTCAAAGCCACCACATCCTCAAATGGGCGTTCTTTAAAAATTCTTGCCGCTTCTTCTACTTTGCCGCATTTTCCATATGTATCAAGAAGGCTATTTATAACAGATATATCAGACTCAGAACCTGTTTTGACAGAAAGTGAATGAACTTTTTCACAAACGTCAATGGCCTGCATGCTTGCCGTGGTTTGGAGGAATACGGCTTATATATCTTCCCCATTCTGTGAATGTCCTGAGATCACAGCATTCCATGCAATCATGTCCTTCTTCGGCACCATGTCAAAAAGAACCCTTGCATTGCTCATCATCTCACACTTGCAATACATATCTATCAGTCCAACATTGACAAATGAATCTGATTCCGTATCCATCTTTATCATGAAAGAGTGCAACTGCTTACCCAATTTCTTGGACCCCAGGCCGGCACAGGCTTTCAGTGCACTTGACAATGTGAACATATTTGGACGGATTCCTGACCCTTTCATTTGCCTAAAAATGTTAGAGCCCGATCATGGTACTTGTGAAGAACACAGCCAGCAATAACAGCATTCCAGGAAACAATATCGGGCTGTGCGATTTTCTCGAAAACTCTTACTGCATCTTCAAGACTTTTGACTTTTGCATACATGTCAACAAGTGCATTTGCTGAGAATGAGTCGGATTGGTACCCAAGCTTTACCATATATCCATGAATTTTCCTTCCGCGGCTGCCATCCCCGAGCCCAGTGCATGCGTTTATTATACTAGATAGACTGTACTCGTTAGGTCTTACTCCGCTTAGAACCATTTCCTGAAACAAATCCATTGCTTCTCCATGAAAATCACTCTGCACATAACACGAAAACAATGCATTCCACGAAACAACGTTCCATTCTGGAATGGCATCAGACAGCCTCCTAGAATCCCCAAACTCCCCGCACTTCGCATACATTACAACCAAAGTATTTGCAACCGCGTGAACCTGCTTTCCGAGTCCCAAATCTCTAGTAATAGAGCACGCCTTAAGAACGCTCGGAAATGTAAACTCATTGCACTTAAACTCCCAACGAATGCATCTCAAAAAACGCCGAAAGGGACTCTTTTCCAAGCCCATTTCGGGCATACCCAGATATCAAAGCAGACCAAGAAACCAAATCTGGTTCAGGACCTTCGTCAACCAGTTTCCGGGCGTGCCAAAAAAACCGACATTTCCGAATCTGATCATGTGAGCATGGATTTCCCTGCCCACAGCAACAGATTCGGAGGTTTGGAGGTTGTTCCCAAAAGCTTATAGTAGGATACAGAAGTGGGGTGGAAATTAGGGTTTAGGGTTTTTGCTTCAGTGCTGAAATGAAGGGAGGTTTGGAGGTTGTTCCCAAATGATTTATAATATTTTCCTAAATGTGAACAGAAAAATCTTGTGAATTCTAAATACTTTTTCATAAAAAATTATGTGATATAACTCATGATTTTTAATCGGATTTTGCATGCCAAAGTCATCATCCTTTTGTATTATCCATTTCTCTATCCCAACCAATAATCTAATCGACCACGTCACCTATCTGACCAATAAAATTTAGCCGGTTAATAATCCACATCTAACGTTGTTTCATCCCTTATGTAGCTTTGTTCACAAATTTTCCGGCCAAAAGAACATATCGGGAACAATGATATTAAATTCAACAGAATGAATTGAAAAGCTTCATTGTTCATTAGGATTGAATTGATCTGCTGAAAACTTAACATTCACCCGTTTATATGTACAAAGCCGAAAACTATCATAAATTAATCTTCTCCATTAACTAAAACAACGAACGTGACTTCAGAACGCATTACATTATCGAAGAAAAGGTGCTAAAGATATTCTGATCAAAAACTCATAGCTAATCTCATTCGAGGCACATATTCGGTTGTTTAAGAAGCTAAAACCATTAGAAACCCGCCCCATAAGTGCCCCCTAACAAGATTTTGAATAACTGATCATTTTTATTATCGTAGATACAACTTACTGTCTCCAATCAGTCACCTAACAGTGTTGAGAGGAACAGATCTTGCACGAAACCAGCTCTTCCAGTAGCTTGTCGAATCCTTTTCTCCCGCTCTTCATAACTCAAGGTAGGATCAAAACTGCAAAAGAGATAGACAGAGAGAGACGGAGAAAGAGAGAAGAGAGAGATATTTCAGATTCAAAGAAAAGCATTATAGGCGTTTGCACATGCCATAATCCGGACAGATGGGCATCGTCGGATAATCCTCTTCACCATCAACAGTTCTGATTACATTAACCCCTGATTCATTATCATTGTTTACACCTTTAGGTGAACTAAGAAATGCATATAAATTGAGTGATTTGGTCACACTAATCATGAACCCCAGCATACGTGGGCGTAGTCGCTTTGTCTAGAGCAAATGTGCTACCCCATATGCACCCAAGTTCAATCCCCCTCCCCACAGTTTAGATTCGTTTAAAGTAGAATATTTGCTTGCATCAGAAGGGGAATCCCTGTATTAACACACAAAACTCAAACCAAGGCATCGACTTGGCACTACCTTGGTCGCTAATATGTACACCTTGAAGAGGCTTGAACACCCCACCCACCCAAACAAAAGTTGGCAATACTGTACAACCAAGGTTGGTGATTTTATCTACCCATAATTTTGATGCACTCATATCATGCAGAACGAGTTTTAGGAAGAAAGAAATAACCACGTACATGAAATAATAAACTTACGCTATACATTGGAAGGTAGCAACTAGGTGATAATCAGCATTCAAACAGTAGTGTGACGACGAGAACCATGTCATGCACCATATTCGAACAATTAAATGGCTATTGAAAGATGATGTCAATTAAAACCAGTTTGTGATAAACATGAAACAGTACCTTGATTTCCAAATATGTGATGGCACCGCATTCTTTGCAGAAGTGTCCTCAGTAGTGGTTACCACAGATTTTGAAATTTCATCTGCTCCTGAAGCAGGGAAATTCAAAATAAGTGATGACAAGAATGGATCGGTTGCTGCTGCATTAGACACATTAGCATTTTCTGATCGATATCCACCGCTCCCTAGAAGCACCTGAAGATGAGCCTCACGGAGATCCCGGCCAAGGAGAGACAGTGCTTGAGTGCTAGGAATAGCAACTCTACGCAATCTGCGACGTCTCTGCAAGTGGTATTCAGTCAAGGAAACTAAAAGGGCAATCAAGCTTTTGTATATAGATATGTTATCAAGAATTCCAATTTACTAAATTTTCCAGTTTAAAGGATATCTTGAACAAGTGTCCATGCTGCAGTGTGATATGACTTAACATATCCCGTGAAACTTTAACGGAGCAAATGGGACAAATCTGCAAAAGAAGAAAGTAAAAACACGTCTTTCTTCCATGAAATATCGACTGAAGTAAAAAATAAAATATAGATGAAAACCACAAAACCAGTTAGTCTCATCTGCCATCAATTTCAGGGATAAGAAATAAGGGGCGAAAGTTACAAGTATGCAATACAGTCCGGTTGATAAATTTTGCAACTTATATTACAAAGACAATCCATGTTTTACTTGCCGCAAAATATTTGAGATTGCTCGAGCATCAACAATAGTTAGAATGGATTTCCTATTTCCCTACGCGTTTTACAAACCCGGAAATGCATTTGTTTCAGTCTTATGAAGAAAAGCAAGCAACAATCAACTACTTTAGCCCTCTTATACAAAATACGTCACACAAATTTCAGTCTATGGAAGGGTCTATCAAATATTTCATCAAGGGATTTCCACCACCGCTGTTTTCTCATTCGCCACTCCTCCCTTTATTTATATCCCCTGATTCTCCTTCGATTTATCAATGCAAAGTGAAGGAAAAAAAGGATAGCGGTGCAGAGTGACAAAAAGAGAGTGCGAAAATCATTTATGTCACACGTTCCTCATCTAAAACATGAATCATATGCTTGCATACAAGATGCACCCGATTTAGCTGATTTCGGAAATTTTTGGTTGTATTTACTCCTCGTGCAATTAACCGAAAACAAAAACAAAATTCAATTCATTTCACCATGGTATGAATCCTTTCAAACATTTCAGGTCAAAAAGAACGATAATTAGGTGAACTCATAGCCCTCTCCTTCTTCTTTATTTCCCAAAGAGGAAAACGGTACGATATTTTAGCAGTTACGTAGTTACACGCCACCTTTGATGAATCGAAAAGTCAATCACAGATTTCCAAATTGGGTAATAACATTTGGCCGACACAAAAGACAAAGATCATAGCTTTGTCCTCCGGAGGAACCAAATCATAAAACTTGATGCGACAAAAACTAAATCGAACAAAAAAAAAAGACAATAAGTAAGAACGTACGGTGACTTTAGATTCGCAGGAGTGCTCGTCCTCGAGGTGGGAACACAAGGACGCGATGTCGAAGTCCTCGTAGCAATACGGGCACGGGAAGTCGGGTCGGACCTCGTCTTCTACCTCGAAATCATCGATGCTTAACCGATCTATAATTTTTAAAATTTTCCACAGAATTAACAAAAAAAAAAAAAGAAAAAGAAATAGTAAATAGAGATCAGAAATGAAAAACAAGAACAGAGGAGGAAGAGGGGCGTACGGACCGAAGTGGGAGCTCTGGTGGTGGTGCTGCATCGTGTACTGGCGTTTGGCGGCGGCGAGGCGGGAGGTCCAGAACTCCGAGTCCATTGAAAGACGGATTCGACTCTACTCAAATCGGTTCGATTCGATTCGATCAGGTGCTAAAGCTAAGCTCTTTGATTGATTTTAAATTTCAAATTTCTGATAGAAAAAGTACAAATTTTTGGAACATGTTTGATTTGTGAATTACTTGAGCTGGTTTCTCTTTCTGTGAGATATTATTGAAGTTTGATCTCTGCACCAAAATACCAAAAGAGAATGAGAGACGGAGAGAGATTTGAGGAGGAAGAAAGCTGGAAGCACATATATATAGAAGGCTTATATATATATATATTTATATAAAAGCAAAAATATTTAGATATATTGAGATTCTGAAAGCAGATAAATAAATAAATAATAAGTTGCGGATAATTTGACTTTTTCGTAAGAATGACTCCATGAGGAAGCATCAGACATTAGAGGAAATTATAGTGTCATCGGTATATGAGATGATTTATTATATATTATTATAGATATATGTTTTGAAAAGTTAATAATTTAAAAAATAAATTTAATAACTTAAAAAATAAACTTTTCTACTAGTTACATAAAAACATATCGTACATCATCCGTGTATCCGTCGTAATAAAAATTTCTGCAGACGTTGGACGGAGACTGCTGAGTGCTGACCATGTTTACATCTTTAATCATTTTTTTCGGGTTTAAATATTAATTAAGGGTAATTAATTGTGGGAATTTTTGTGGTCAGCACTGAGCGTCGGAGTCGGCGGTAAAGCAAATGCGAAAAGATGTCGGATTCTGGTCGTCGTGTATATTTTGCAAAAGGTTATGTTTGCTTCCTATGCCCGTTAATTGGGAGTCTTTATTTTGAACCTGTTTTTAAAATAATTAAAAATATTAGTTATATGTTTCTGTAGAAAGTATTTTATGTTTTTTTTTTTTCAAATTCACTTGAATTTTCATTAAAAATTGGTTCTATAAATATTTTCACTACAAAAGCTTTTAGTTGGTCAAAGGTTTGCAGTCCCTAAATTAGTGTCTCCTTTCTAACATTTTGACATATGTCTTTAACTTTAACCCCAAACTTAACAACGTTATAACTGGTTTTCGTGATTTAAAAACACCAATTTAAGGACAGCAAACCTCTGATCCTTTTAGTCAGTTTAAAAACACTTCTAAACAAATCAATATACGGTCAAACTGCATTGAACCGCCCTTGAGATTATCTTTGAAAATATTGGTCAATTAGCAATTTGGGTGCTCCATAAAGTCAAACTTCTTACCCTACAAGGACTAAGCAGGTCCGACGACTTGGTCACCTTTCTCCAAGTCCGACCACTGCGTGACGTGAAATATAATCAATACTAACTACCCTGCTTTACCGTTCACGGTAAGATTGTTTAGGGGGTTGAAACAGTTCAGGGACAGAAACTTCGATAGAGTTGTCGATTAGGACAACTCTAAAACTAAATTAGATTAGTGAGTTTATAGAACCACCAAAACTTAAGCGGCTCTGTTTGTGAGAGCAGTTGGACATCTTACGTGGTCCGGCTGCTCTACACATGGTCCACCCTAGAGGTCTCCGCAACTCCAAAAAGGAAATGTTAAATTGGCTTATCTCTTGAATAAAACGCGAAACAAATCAACAAGACCGGAGATTGGAAATTGCATCAACATGTTTGCCCTCAACCTCGTTATGATCGAGATGTCAAGAAGGGAAATTTAATCATAAAAATAACATAAATCATCATTATGGCACCTACTTGGTGAATGATTGTAGAACAAATACAACTCTGTGGATTAAACTAGGATGAAGCATGCCTCAAGTCTCAAGCAAGTCCTACAAAGTCCATTGAAATCCATGAAAACTACGACCGATGCACCGCATTCCAACAGATAACAATCATCCATCTACAACGAAACAAAAGAAAAATGTAAATTTTATGAAGACTGAGAAATTTGCAGCCATTTTAACATAATTTGCAGTTCAGATGAAAACGTAGTGCGCGATTGGACAAAAGTAGGAATTTAGACATTCGTTTCTAAGTAAACAATTAGGCTCACAACTTAAACTTCATAAGCAAAGCAAACAGAAGCGCAACATGGTAAGTCTCCGAGCCAAATTTTGAAGTCAGCTAATGAGAAATCATCATTCATCACAGCCCAAAACAAAGAAACAGGCATAGTCAAAAGAAGTGAAGCAGCTTATGAAGTATTTGGAAACAGATGGCCAAGGCCGTGGGAAGAAGACAATTAATGTTCTAGGTCCAGAGTTGTCAATATGCATCAGAATCGAAGTCAAAGCATGATATGATTATGCGATTAACAGATTTCGGCAAGTAGAAGAATCTACTACAACCATCACCCTTGAAATTTGACAACAAAAGTAAAGAGTAGATATATGATTTATACAGTTATGGTTAAAAAAATCAATGAAACCATCAGGTGAAGTGAAACCGAAATGTACAAAAGTGCAATTCTTGACCCAATTAATGAGGAAACACTAACATTGTCGTCATTTTTCATCACCATCATCACAGTACAAATAGATAAAAGACTTTAAACCAAAAAAAAAAAAAAAAAAACATTAGGAAGCACCGATATTTAATTTTTAGTTCCCCTTACATCAAGAAATTTAAGAGTTTTATTCACCACCTTGTCTTAGAGCGCAAGTACATAAAACTTTGCTCGAACCCTCTGATATTCATCATACATCATCATTGCAATCTGAGTGAATACAACAAATCAGTGTTATTATTCTATCCTTATACGTCTACACTGACATGAATAACAAACAACAAAGAAAGTAGTTCAGCTAGAGTTTTCATTGCCATTCAAGGTTTCATGGTTCGTATCAGCATAAAATCATCAGTGATTTATTCATCGTCAGTGAATGCAAATTTTTTATAAAGCACATTTGTGCAAGAGATACAACTGTTATATTGGAGGAAAACCCAATTTTACATATAAAAGCCAACAAAAATGGTTGTAGACCATAGTCTTCCTATCTAGTCTACTGAAGAGAAGTCGACAACAAAAATAAATCCAAGTCACTCCATATCTGATGCTTGATCCTCATCTAGTCTTGTCTTGCCCTACAAAAGAAAAAGCATATGCATTCTTTCATTGCGCAAGACGGGGAGAGATAGAGAGAAAGATGGGATAGACCAAAAAAAAAGAAAAGGATGAAATTTTGGAGCAAAATAGGCAAAAAGATTGTCTCACTGATTTTAAGTCCTGGCAATACTTCCATCCATGATCATCTAACATCACCCCCCTTCTCAGACAAAGAAAAAAGAAAAGAAAATTGAAGAATTTAAAACAATTAGGCAGTCATTGTAGCCAAAATGTTAAAACTTTTGTGCAAGTAAAGGTGCCCACTTCTTAATGCACCGTAATAACTTATGCAAAAGTTAAATGATAGACTTGAAGTAATGCTAAATGATCTGCATTCCTTAGAATTCTAATGTAGATGACAAGTAACGAATCACTAAAAGAACCCCAATTTCACTTCAGAACAATATAGCAAATACTCTGCAATTAAAAACAACCACAGTGATCGAATTTCCGAACATAAACAAGCAATCATCGATCAATACACAGATAAACTACAATGCAAAAATTTTGTCATTTCAATTCAAAGCCTTGCTTATGACAAATCAGATTGCCTACTGACTAAAACACTCGAAACAGAACAACTTATAATGTACTCACAAAGAACACGAATTGAACACGAAACAAGTAATTGAGCCGATAAGCAATTTCCAAATCCAATGCCACAAATAATCAATTCAGCAAACACCCATCACGAATCATGAAACGAAAACTCGAAAGAAAAAGAGGGAATACCTTCGGAGGTCCAACCGTAGGAGCGCTGAGAGACGGAGAGCATCGAAGTGAGCAATGCAGAGGCTGTGGCTGTGTGGTACGGAAGCATCGTCTCCACGCAGCAGCTCAACTCCACAGGCGACCTTCAAAGCAACAAAGCACACATTTTTAAATAAAATTGAAATTGATAAAAATAATTAATATTGAAAGTGATGAGATTTAGGGTTTGATGAGTGTTCGATTTACCTGAAAATGCGAGGAGCGGAGAGGCTTTGGGTTGGTTTGGGGATGCGAAATGGTGAGGAGGCTGGTTTGGGACTGGCGGCGGAGGCGAGCCTCGAGGGCACGGTGGTTCGCGCCGCAGAGGAGCGGAGGACGGACCTGGCGGCGGCGAAGGAGGACATGGTTGTGGGATGGCTGATGGTTTTGGGGTTTTAGGATTTCGTTAAGTGGGAAGAACGTTTTGGGACTTTAGTGGAGCGTTCTGGTGTGTTTCGCGTGTATGTCTACTCCTATGATTGAGGGCGTGGCATACGATGATTGGTGGACGAAGGAGATGGCTGTGATTTTTCGGTCAAGATCTAACGGCTTGGAATCTCCATTCCCGTTCTTAACTACACAATTACTTTACAATTCTTCTACTTCTTTGTATTTATATTCAAAATTATAAAATTTAACAATCTTGTTTGGTTAAATCAAAACTTCACAAAAATGGTTGGTTAAGGCAGTGTGTTCGCCCTTTTGCATCAAAGTTCGAATCTTCATGCCTATAAACTAAAGTAGTTTAAAATAGAATATCAATTTGTCAAAAATAAAATCTTGAACTTCAAATAGTGACGGTATTTAGCTTGTAGCTCAAGTAGTTAAGTATATTTCCGATTCATAACTTTTAAATTTTGAAGCAAAGTGACCAAGCACAACAAGCGAAATGCAATACTTTGTGTGAAATGCAAAATCTCGTTTCAAAAATTAACAAAATGCATGGTTTGATTCAATTCCAAACAAAGTGTCCAAGCAATTTCGGACTCTCAATCAACACGTCTAACTGTGATAAAAATCTGGATTCACAATGAATAACTCAGTTCTCGGTACACAAATGACTAGAGAAATGTGACACAATGCCAAGGAATGGAAGTGAAGTTTATTTCCCTTTGTATGGAAGTGTACAAAATGCACTTAGCCTCTGGCATCAAACATTGCCTCCTTAGGCTTGCTCTTGCTCCTGCTGATCTTTACCAGAGCACCAAGCAGCAGCGGTATGCAGATACGCCGAGACATGTCTACTCGACGTCTCTTAGAGACCTCAGACTGTGAACCCTTGATCGAAATCCTGTCATGCTCTTCGAAGCGGATGGAATTGGGGAAGTACAACCGTCCTCTATCACCCGTTCGAATCCCAATTAGTCGGCCTAGTGACATGCTGTGGTCTTGGAAGAAGGATGCTGAGGACTAGTTGGGAAAGTAGACAATCACATTCCATGAGAAGGGAACAATTTGGCAATGTGGGAATCAAAGCAATTGAAACAAAGGTAGGATTTACCTCGGTGTCAAGGTTGGAGGACGAAAAGGAGGTGAAACTGGCGGAGCGAACGTGCGAGGACCGGTGTTCTACAACTGCAGCTGGTAAGCTCTCCACCACTCTAAGTCTCATGTTCATGATCTCAAGCCCTAGGGGCCATCCATGGTGCATTTCAAGGTCCTGGGGATTTAACAACTCAACGTTTAGCAGATCGCGTGTTTACATGAAGAAATGCAACAGAAAATGCAGGTTTTTGACTCAAATCCTAAACATGTTTGTTACAAAAAGATGGATTGTGCATGAAAATGCAGGGATTAGGTGGAAGAGAGGGAACCATCAATAGTAATATTAGATCCCTATTGGTGATTAGTAAAATTAAACCCTATTAGTTGATTGATTAATATTCAATAGGGATTTGACCAATAAAGTAGTTGCATTGTTTAGGTCTACCTGCTATCTATGTCTGCAGCTCAACCAATTTCTCAATATCTAAGCAGGATTAGAATTAGATTAATGGAAAAGTAAAGCAGTCCTAAAAATATACTTTTAATTTAACTTCCTCCTCCTCCTCCTCCTGATATTTAACTCATACAGAACAAGCATGCATGCTTCTAGTTCTGCTTTCTTAAGCCGGAAAATAATCTACGGGGAGGAGATTCAAACTTAGGTACAAGGACTTAGACGCACTGTCCTGACCAACTAGCCTAACCCACATCTGCATACGCAAATTGAGTTAAGTTCTCATCCTATAATCCCTTTCAAACACTGAACCAAGAAGCACAGAAGAAACAAACCTGCAGGTTAAAAGAGAAGAAACAAACTTGACAATAGCATTAACAAACAAATACACACTTCGGAATCCCGAGACTTATAAGTTCTTCAGGCAGAATGTTTACTTACCTCTGCAACCATGGCTTAAAGAGCCTGAGCAGGAAGAAGAAAGGAGAAGACTATGTATTCACAGGAGAATCCCCACACTGATGAGAGAAAACGTTATGGAGAAAACAAGGCTTGTTTTCATTTACTTCCTTCAAAAATACATCAGGTGATTAAATGAGCTCCGGTCCCACCTCCATGTCTAGTTCAACCCTTTAAATATAGCTGCAAATTCACACAACCTCAACCTGTCCTAAAAATCAACCGTGGTTTAACCACTAATAATCTTGATTTTTTTGACAAACAATTCGATATTTACAAAGATACTTTTACAACGAGCCGTTAATACACTCACAACAAGTCACAGTAGACGGCAACTTAGACCTCGTCCCACCAAGTGAAGACCAAGTGTCACTCGACCGCTCACGCATAAGTTTTAACAACTAACCAAATACAATAATTTAAAATCTTATCTTTGCCACATAATCCCATGTTTTGAGTAAATATTGTGTTCATAAATGTGTTGGTCTGGTTTTGGTGCAGCCGTGCAGGAATTGAATTTGAACGTTCCAAAACCATGTGCAAATCAAATGGTTAGGTGGCTCCATTTAGACATGAGAAAATTTAATTATTAAGGTAATTACATTTGGAGGTTGAAGCTGTTGAACAATCTCTGCTATCCTTTCCAAAAGTCAACTACAAATGGATTAAGCAACAGAAGAGATAGGTGATGTTGCAGCTCTTTTTGGTTGGAAATTATATATCCGTAAATCGGAATCAACAGTATTGATCATGACATGTTAACCTTAATCGGATAGTTAATCGTGATCAATCGAATATCAAGTGCACATTTCTGCACAAATAATTTGACAGAAACAAAAAAAATTTCATGTTTTTTACGAGCGACAGCAAAAGATCAAAGAAATTGAACCTTGAACCTTAGTGTAATGTATGATTGGAATTTGGATCTGCATCTGCATCTGCATAAAGTTGTGGGACATTTCCAAGAACTTTCTAACAGGTTGGATAGTTGGAGGACTGATCATGAACAGGTGATAGGTCAGCCATAATAATTAGGTATCGAACTTGTCATACAAGTGAATTAAACCTAAAACTTCTCACTTACCGTCTTGCTGGTGGCGGGACAAGGGTTGTACTTGAAATGTGGTTATGTATGAAGCTGTAAAGCCTGTAATCGTCTACTTAAACAATACATTGAGTTCAATTTGTATCCAAATGGAGTATGCATTTGTAAAAGGTGAAAACTGCAGATCAAAACAGGCACTGTAAATTGTACGAGGACAAGCTCAGCTTAGCTGTGTTCTTCAGTAACCTGCAGTGACTCGAAATTTAAGGCCTGCAGCTGCATTCTTTCATCCGTCTCTTTTAACTACAACCCCACTACTGTTGACCAATTACCGGGAATGGTAATTCGGGTTGTGTCTTAGTGGATTCAGTATCTGGGTTGCTAAACTCATTCACTTCTTACCCTTTTTTGCTATATTTTGCAATGATTTCATGTCCTTGGATTTCAGGAGGCATGCCCTACTTGCACTTCAAGATGATTACTTGATTCAACAACATGAGGAAATGAAACTTTGAACGGATGTGAATGCGATCATTCCATAAGAACTCCAAAATTAAGTAAGTTCGGACTAGATTAGTCCTAAGATGGGTGACTTCCAGAAAAACCTCTGTGTTGCATCCATTTCTTTTAGTTTGATAAGAAAAAAAAATACAAAGTATTTCGTGTCCATTATTATTCATCAAAAAATCACTGCACGTACATTAGAAGGAGAGATTCATTAGTAGACACCAAGAAATCACATGTTGACATGGGCACATTTCAGAGGCCCGAGAGGAAAGACAAATTTCGAGCGGTAAAAGGCTTATTTGAGCGTTTTTTATGTGAGTATGTTCATTCATTAGACTATTTATTAAATTAAATGCTTTTGAGGAAGCATTTTCAAACAAATATGATAGCTTTTGTTGCCTACAACCAAATATTATCATAAACACTTTTAGTTATTTCGTTGATTCCAATAATTCTAAAAGTACTTTCAAACAAAACTGATAACTGCTAATGAGAAACTCAAAGGTGAGAGTTGAGAGTGGAGGGAACAGAGGTGAATGATGAAGCCAATGGTGATGAGGAATGATTACTTTGGTAGGTCAGATAGGGACAAAAATGTCAGAATCAAGTTTCCCAAACGTGGCAAACAGAGGCACGCATAAAAAAGTATTGGTTTGGTCGCTAGCAACAATACCAGCCAAACCCCAAGTGCCAACCAAGTGGCTTCCCCTCTAGGAATTTGGGTGCCGACACCACCAATTCCCTCCTATGTCATATACATCCCAACCCACACGGCACTTCTCCATCATAATTTATCACTAGTGCTAACGTCAAAGTCGCACGCACACGTGAGTTGATTTTATTCGTTGAAGCATGTGTGATTTGTTGTGATTAACAATCAGAATGATACACGTAAACATGATTGATTGTAATATTTGTTATGATATAAGGTATACGTTATTTATGAAAAAGGAAAATGATGGATCACATTCGTTTACTAAACGTGCAAAATTTGCGAACTATATATAATCTATTGAGCAATTCTCAACTGTTGATGCACACAGCATATCTGATGAAGTTGTGCAGAGTGGATATGTCAAATAGAAATGTTTCATTTTCTTGTTAAAAGGTCAAACTGTTCATAGTGGGCTACATAATCGATTGTTTGGTGTTTCTTTGGGCTTGTGAATTAAAAAGTTAGGCCCATATTAGGTATTTTATGAGAGAGCCATGTGAGCAACCCAATAAATTATAGGCTTATTTTTCTTGTTCTTCATCTGGTGAACCTCTAACCTCAAATGCATCCTGGGTTTGGACATTGACCATAAGAAAAGTTTTTCAGCCTTCAAAATATCACACAAATATGGAGGGTTGGTAGTCAAATTGGATCCAATCCAAGTCTGTTTCACACTTTAATATTGGAGGGAATTAAAATTGAAGTCCAAGACCTGCACTTGGAGAGAAACTTGCACGTCGAAGCATGGACGGAGTTGGAAACATTTTTTTAGTAGGGGCAATTTCGAATGATGAAAATAAATTGAATTTTTGATCCAATGCTATTAATTTATTGTCCAACAACATGAGTTTGGGTAACTCGTGTTTAGAACAGTAAAATTGTAAACCATTAACTAACGAAAAAATTTACACGGCTATGAAGGGTAAGAGGGTAATAAAAGTATAGAACGTGAGAGGGTATTTTCAGTTAAGTATTTGGACTGAGACATCATTTTTGAATAAATAGGTAATTTATAGTTTTAGTTGGAGTATTTTTCATGGCAAAAAGATTTGAGTGAGGACAATTGCCCCCAATGAGCATATGTTGCCTTGTCCATTTGTCGAATGATGTGTATACTATTGTGTCTATTTTCTTGCCTAACGTGAAGATTATATGAAAAGAGAGATAAACATAATAATTAATTTTCTTGCCTAACGTGAAGGTTATGTGAAAAGAGAGATAAACATAATAATTAATTTGAGAGAGAGAGAGTAGTGGGTGGCTGTGATTATTAGTCCTACTATTACATGCTCCTTCCTTCCCACATTCTCCGTCGTCATTACTGCAGAGTACAGTGGCACTGGAAATGCAGTTATATACTATAATTTGAATCATATAGTGGTACAATTTGGTGAAGTGGGCATCCATATCCATAAATAAAGGCACATCACCAAATTTGTCAAATTGCTTTTGGTAGTAGAGAGAGCCGCTACCCCTATTTGGTCCCCCATTGATTGGGTTAGTTTATAATATATATAAATGCCACATGCATGCATTTCTTGCATGGATGGGAAAGATTGTTAGAAACGCGGGAGATGTTATTGACATTCTGAAATAGTTATTAAACAGTCTTTAAAATGCAGTTTTTTTTTTAGCTATGTTTTTAACACATAATAATTTATTTGGAGTGCTGATAATAATTCTATTAAAATTTTGGTAGAGATTTTAAAGTGTCCTGATTTTGGCTAGCTTTTCTCTCTTGAATAGGTAGGTGATGAAGCTTTAAAACTTGAACAAGTTTTCTGCAATTTGGATGGCCAAACTGCAAAATAATTTCATCTCCTAGATCAACGGCATACTCTATAAATGGTCCCCCAATCAAGTGAGTTAGTTCATAATTGATGTAACTGCTTATTAATATGCATGCATTGGTTGGATGGATGGACGTAATAGGACGATCTCAAGTTAATAAGGCTTTTCGCTTGTGAAAAAGTCAGAGAGAATGTCTATCGTATGCAATCTTATCTTTGCAAGAGGCTGGTTTCATGGCTCAGACTCATGACCTTTCAATTACAAAAGAGCAACATTTCCATTGCCCCAAGACTCATCCTCTGTTACTCAAAATTTGAGTAAGATGGTTGGACGTGAGAGGAAGATAGTTAGATAAAACAGATTGCTCTGTTTACTCAATTTTTGGTGGCATATTGTGATTAATGGATTGTGTATGTTTCAAACTTAGAAAGAAAAAAAATATTTATAACACCGGCTCAAAATTTGAATAGCCGACTCTAATAGCATCGTAAAAATGTGAACATTAAACTCAAAATTATTAACTAAAATGCTTTCTTATTTTTCTCATATTTTTTAAGAGGATAATTAGGTTGTTGATTCCTTATCTAATTATGGAGTTGATCATGCTGGCTTCCAATGGTGTGATCATGTCTCTTCCTCTGCGTCTGCAGCTTATTCTAGAAATTTTCAAGACTCTCTAGCTATCGTTTTTCATGACTTTGTTGGCATAGTTTCCTTTGCGGGGTTTGGTTTTTGTTCCCCCGTCTTTGTGAAAAAATTCTGACTTGGATTCACATTATCAACATAACATGGTGTGACATGGTTGTATGAAGAGCGTGGGTTTTCCTGGCGTGTATGATACTTTTCCAAAGGGCGACCCAAAGCCTGGCACCGAGCTTTAGAAGGGTCGGAGGGGGGGAGAACATTTATCGTACATATTCTTATTTTTCTTTGATAAATATGTTATTTTCATAACTTGAATCTATGATATTTCGACCCTAAAAGAACAACATTTTCGTTGCGACAAGACTTTCTAAAGTAAATAAAATATCCATCCAAAGAAGGTGAAAAAAGATAAAGTTTTTGGTCAAAAGGTTGAAGCACTTTGAATGCTATTATGCTCTTTTTATCAACTAATTACTCTTTTTACCAACTAATTACTCTTTTTACCAACTAACTCCATTGAAAACTTGAAAGCAACCTTGTGTCTCCTTTTTCTTTCACCATATCATGAGCGTGCTAGGATCCTAAGCCTCAAGCTTAGCCAAAGGGATTAGGTGAATGAACTAATAATTCAATCATCGTTAAGCTTTCAAAGAGACGGATTAGCAGTCCACTATTAATTACTCTAATACCAATATTGTTATAACTTAATCACCTGCATAACCTACTCTTTTACAATAAAAGACCAACCAAATTGGCAAATCAAGGCGTTGAAACAAAATACCTTGTAGGGAGAAGCTGATATACATTTTCTTGACTCTTTCGTAGTCCACAAACTTAAGCTTTTGCAAAGCATGAACGCTGAAGCATTGTTTTGCAGAAACAGAGACAATAATCTATCTTTAATCATGTTCTTTTCGATGAAAACATATTACCATAAATATATATATCAAAACACAGCAAAGTGGTACTACTCAAAACAAGTCTCATGGCACGAACTGATCTTCGCTCTCTTGGAACTCCTCCTCATTCTGGTACTCTTCCATGGAGTTATAGGTGTTCTGGTTCGCATTTCCGTTGCCGTAACTGCCCCTGTTGTTGTACCAATTTTTTGAGTCCGCCACCCTAGAGTTTCCGTACTGGTTCTGGTTGTAGTTGCTCTCGCTTCTCGGGTCGTAGTAGTACTTGCCGTTCTCCAAAAACCTAGTGTCACTCATTCCCTGCTTCTCAACATTGTAGTAGTTGTTGTTGTTCTGGTAGTTGTTTGGGGTGGCGGTGTAGCTGCTCTGAGCGAACCTCGTGTCGCTCAGACCATTAGGATTGGCCTCAAAGTTGTTGTTGTTCAGGTAGGTGCTGGGGGTGGTAGTGTAGCTGCTCTGAGCGAACCTTGTGTCGCTCAGGCCATTGGGATTGGCCTCAAAGTTGTTGTTGTTGCTCTGGTAGTTGTTGGGGGTGGCAGTGGTGGTGGTGTAGCTGCTCTGAGCGAACCTCGTGTCACTGAGGCCATTAGGGTTGGCCTCAAAGTTGTTCCCGTTGTAGTAGTAGTTGTTTTTGTTGGGATTGTAGTTGTTGTTGTATCTGTCGGGGTACTTTGTATTGTGCTGCTTCTCTGCCTCGGCCGTATAGGGCAGGTTGTTGTTGTTGTTGGGAGTGTACTTGTAGGGTGCACCGTTGGTTGTGGTGGCGGCGACGGTGTTGTAGGGTCCACCGTTGGATGAGGTGGAGGGAGGCAGCTGGCCGGACTCATGACCGTAGAGGCCATATCCGTTTTGAGTCTCTGGAATGAAAGTTGGCTCTTGCTCTTGCTTGAATACTGAGGACTCTGTTTTTGGGAGCTCTGTTTCTGGAGACTCTGTTTTTGGAGTCTCCGTTTTTGTGAGCTCTGATTTCTTCACATTGTTGTTGTTAGAACTGGCAACTTTGCTAAAGAATTGGCTCTCTCTGGCTTGAGCTTGGAGAGAGAAGAGGAGAGAGAGGAGGAATAGGAGAGAGAAGAATTTGGGAGGAGGAGGAGCCATAAGTGGCAATTGTTGTGGGAGGCAGCTGCTTTGGATTGTGAGGTGAAGAGTGGGAGTGTTATAGTGGAGGGAGAGCTAGTGGGCAATGCATTGTTTATATAGAGAGACATAAATTTTTTCAGTGTCGAAAACACGATCTGATACATCTAATGTTGTAATTTAAGTGGTTGAAATTTTTTTTCAAATATCCAACCACTTCTATTACAACACTTAGTATACCGAACCGTGTTCCAGCACATTAAAAAAAATCTCTGATACAGAGAAACATTTTCTTGTTTCTCAACCAATTTTTTCAACTTATTAGGTGCAAATGGGGTGAAGGATGAGTGATGGTTTGTGGTCCCCACTTTGATATGCAACTTCAACAATATTGAGCACTTTGTTTCTTTTCCAGTTAATAAGTTTTGTATTTTATCCTTAAAACGCGCGCGCGCACACACACACGCTTTTAGGTTAATCCAACTATTGGTATTGTTTAGGTTAATCCAACTTCAACAATAGTCCCACTTCAACAATACACACATGCTTTTAGGTTACTCAATAAGTGTTTAGTTATTTTGATTATCCACGTTTTCGTTTTATTTGTAAAACACTTCTCACAAAAACATTGACCAAATCAGTGCTGATGTAAGAATTGTGCTCATAGAATCGCTCCATCGAAGTTTATAAGGTGTGTAATAAGCACTTGCTCATAGAATTATGCTTTTGAGTTATGACCATTGATTTTTGTTTCAGTCCAAGCAAACCAAAAACATGATATAAGATGAATGAGGACAACAAGAAGCCATCTAGCACAATTGATAAGGGAATGTGAACTTTAATTGAGGGTGCTCATGATGTTCCCCAAGGCGAAGGCTGAGGGGGAAAAATAAATTGGAAATATGACAAAGGATAATTTGGAAATAAAATCTAAATGGTGCCAGAGGAGAAGCATGATGGACACCATAGACATCATTGACGTGGCCGTGTAATTATGCTGGATTGTGGAGTTAATGATTCATGTTCTAACCTACACGGTGGATGCAACTGTGACGGTATCTTTAGTTAAAGGTAGTGTTATTCATAATCCGATTTTTACTTTTCACACATCATTTTCAATTTTCGAGTGTTGGAGCATGAATTGAAGAAGATCAGTCGTTAAGAATTAAAAAAAATGTGTGAAAGGTAAAAATGGGTGTGTGACTAACACCATCCTTAGTCAATCACGCACATACATACATGCGTAATGTTGAGAACGAATCCCACATTGATGGGATGAGAGACTTTGCATGAACTTATATATAAGTTGGGTTACTCCCTATATTAGCAATTGGTTTTATGGTGGAACCTCAACTTTCTTGATGTATTAGAGTAGATTGTTGCACCACGGTGCTCCATGTCATCCCGTTTGTATTGTCTATGTGCTAAGCTTGAATTAACGTGACAATGAATGATTAATTTGCGATACTATCCTATTGGTTTCTGTAATTTAACTTTGTTTTAAGTGGATTTTTCTTGTGTTAGTTGGAATATTTAAGTTGCATAAATACAAAACTCAAATGAAATTAGAGATACAGATAGTTCATAACAATTTCATTTTTATATGGTCCAAAAATAGTGACCAACAATCTCATCTGCTAATATTTAGATCCCAACTACTAAATTATTAAATTGTCACCAGAAAAAAAGTGAAAAAAATAAAGACGATGTTGAAGTTTTTGTGGTTCATTATATCTTCTTCAATTCCATCTGTCACATTTTATTTATTTTTTAAAGTCATAATTTAAAAAAAAAAACTAATGAAAATGGTTTGAAAACTTTGAGTTTAAATGATAATGACAAAATAAAGAATAAAGTGAATAGTACCAGGATTGACTTTTTAATGTAAAAATGTGATTTTTCGTTAAAATGAATACTACCGCGGACTTTTCGTTAAAACTCTCTAATTTCAAAGGAAAAAGGTGGAAGGTTAAAGGAAGTTTCTTTGTTGATTGTATCTGTATATGCACCACCAAAAACCCTAGACCATTTCACAAAAGCCAAAAGAAAGGAAGGATGAAAAAGAAGAGGCACATGCTATCATTGGTGTTGATTTTGTAAAAGCAAAAGCCTATTTAGCACCTTCCTACCAGAAAATAAAGACAGAAAAAAACAGTAAATAAAACCTTTGAAAAAGCAACCTCATGCGGTGAAAAAATCTCACACAACATTGTCTTTAATTAACTTATAGATGATTTCACATTATGCAAGTTGGTTTTATGTAATTGCGTGCATACTTAGATTTCCTAAAGTAATTGGTTGACGGAGACAGAGTTACTTGCAATGGGAATAGACTCATATTACATTAGGAGCAGTATAGACATATAAGTGTATATCTGATAAATTTTAATCCTTCATAGTTGATCTTGTTTATCGATTGTCTATGATGTTATACCAACTTATAAGATGATGCTATACAAATATATGAACAATAAAGTAAACATGCCACACAAAACATAAAGAATTTAGTTATAGGTTCGGCGAACTTTGCTACTCCACGTGCAATCTCTCTTAAGAAATCACTTGCACTATGAAGAATAACATTTTGGATAAAGAACTCTTGGCCATCTACCCTTATATTTTCTATGTTGTTCGTGTGAATAAGCAGCCCCCAACAAGTCTATTTATAGTACATAGATCGATGGTTACATGCCTTACAAGTATAAAATTTCTAAATCCTTTCAGATTAACGAAAACTAACTTATTTCCTAATCCTAAACCGATTGGGATTACAAAGAAAAGCTGTTTCTTAATTTTTATGGAAAATAACTTGTGGTCATTCCTTTTCTCCTTTTCCTAACACCGATTGAAAACCTAAACCTAATTGGCCTTGGTATTTGGCCGAGCCAAATCACAAGATAGCTGCTCTTAACTTATCCACACAAGCAAGAAAGAAAATGACTCAAATTTCACATCAAGATTTTCATAAATATTGAAGAGTCTTAGTCGCTAGTGACCTACAATGGCGTTGGTATTTGGTATTGAAGTTTTGCATGTGGTAAGTGGTGTGTGCCAACTAATGTGAGTAGCCATCCGAGAGTTAGGTCTTCAATTCAATGTTTGGTTATAGCAGTTACAGATTGAATCAACTGATTGATGCAAAGGTGGCCCACTCAGCCCCCTCTCTCTCTTCCTCCCTCTTCCTTTCTCAATGGAAACGAAACTAGACTTTTGTGTACGATAAATGTTTCTTTCTTATTCTCATAAAATAAAAAACCTTGTTTGCTCGGGATCGCTTTTTAATGGAAAGAAAATTAGGGTTATTCTTCTTCCTCAACGACCAGCATTCCTTGGACTCAGAGGAATATAATTAAACAATGGAAGAAGCTTTTGTCAACGTTTGTGTTTGAAAAAGCACCCAAATTCCTTTTCTTTTTCTTTTATATCTAGTTCACTTTCCCTTTTCTTTTTCTTGAATTAAATGAAATCTGTTGCGCGATTAGCGGGAGCATAGTTTTCGTCTTTCAAAGTGTGCCTTTTCGACATTAAATGTTTGGCAATCAGTTGTATATTTTTTGTGTTTATCACTCTCATTTCTCATGTCTCTTGTCTCAACGGTGTATTTGTAGATAGAATGTGTCTTGCAATCAGTTGTATATTGTGTTGTTTATCTTTTTCATTCTTACTAACGTATTATGTAAAAAGAGAGATAAAGACAATAGATATAAAACTGATAATTAGTAAGATTCTCCATTCCTACTTGCTGTTATTTTGAATAGTACTATTTACACATCTCTTTTACCACGGATAGCACCGATCATTGTTTTTTTTCATTAACTGTTTTCTTGTTGTCCCTTTCATTTAATTTTTCTTGCAGAGTTGAGTTTTGTAAGGTAAGTGGGAAGAGCTAATCGCTCAAAATAAACAATATATACATCTGTAAAGACTACTAATTTCAGCTGAAAGCTAAGCTAGTTCAAATACATTCTTTTATGCATCCCAAAAACATTTTTAAAACACAGATTTTCCAGAAACCCAGATATATTATTAAGATAAGATTAACAAAAACCACTTTTGCGACAGATTCTTGAGTTGGGACTTTCGGGCCATTTCACTCGTCTGCGCTCAGTCACAAGAAAACACTCTTCGGATCCCACACAGGCGCAAGTCGGTGGGCTCGAAATGCAGGGATCATTGTGTCTTGAGTGAAGGTGTAATGTGGCACGAAAGTTCCTAATCTTAAATTTCTATGACTTTTCGGATAGGGTAATGTTATAGAGATTAAATTTGTAAACTAAATGATGTGACATTAATAAGAATGAGCACATTTATTAATATTTAAGTAATAAATCAATCATCAGTTTCCTTATTCTTTAGTTTTCAAAATTTAGTTTACAAATTTTATCTTCCTAGCATTATCCTGCCCGGATAAGGTTTCCAAAGCAGAAGAGAAAACAGCAACATATTGGGAGCCAAAATACGAAGCACAGGATTCACATCACTGGCACTGCCAAATCGTTTTCTCCTCATCCTCTTCCTAAACCTCTCTATCCTTCGGTCCTCACCACTGAGCTTCCTCTCCACCCCTTGCAAGAACCAATGGCGGGGGCTGGTGGTAAGGGCACTTGGACCTCCAGGAGGTCTGGGGGAGCCCTTCTCCGGTTTGAGAAAGAGAGAGAGAGGGCAAATTGGAGGTGGATGGGAAGGTAGCCACGGTTGAAGTAGAAGGAGATTTTGGGTGGCGATGAAGAGCTGGGAGTGGAGAGATGGCGCAGTTGTTGGGTTGCTTAGGATGTGGGTTAGGGCATTCAATTTTTGCTCCCATGTGGTGTCCTCCATTGTTCTGGTGCTTATCCTTCTATTTTCTCAAACTTAAGGGGTGTAGTCAATTTTAAAATCTTAATGTAATCAATTAAAAGATTTTAAAGGATTTTGAAATCCATTTAAATCTAGGTGTAGTCAATTAAGGATTTTAGAATCCTTTAAAATCTAGGTTTAGTCAATTAAATTTTTTAAAGGAATTCTAAATTCATCCAAATCCATGTATTAAAAAAATTAAGATTTTGGAGGATTTCAATAAGTTGTGGATTTTGTGGGATTTGAGAGCCAAAAGTATATATAACCAAAACTAAAAAGAATCCAACCTCACCCCCTAAGATTTCAAATCCTTCCACCACAATCCACCACAATCCATTCAAATTCTTTAAAAATCCATATGAATTTTGTAAGAGTTTTTAATCATATTAAATCCTATCAAATCAATCACTTTTAAAATCCTTTAAAATCTTAATTTGACTACACCCCCTTAATCAAAATACAACGGTGCAAAAGTAAATGCTATTAATCACGTGAGCTACACGCTTACACGTCCCTTGTTTAAATTAATCTTACAGGATTCTCTTCGGATTATTCTAGTGAGGATTTTGGAGATTTACGAATCATGTATGTTCATCATACATTGTGCGGCAGTTTTTGTCAAGTATTATTTGTGTTTAATTTTAAATAAAAATATTTAAAATAAATTTTGACTGCATGATATACAATGAACAGACATGATTGACAGATTTCCGAAATCAGAAAGAGGATCCGGATTCTAAATTAATGGCTTACTGATGAAATCCAACGCAAACGGCAGGACCTTTCCACAGAATTGAAACTGGTTGGGCTTTTAGTTGGGCTCTTATTTTTGGGTACATCAATTTGGGCCTTTATAATGTAATTTGAGCCCACAAAATTTGAGGGTACCGCGTCATTACCTTCAAACACAAACGACGGCGTGTAGAAGTCTCTCTGGAAACTTCCACAGTCGTCTGGTTACTTCGACACATTCTTCTCTTTTCCCTTCCCACCTCCTCCTGTTCGTCAAATAATCTCAAGCTGCTGCCCAAATTATAAATTTTCACAGCCTTCAAGCTCTCTACAATTTCGCAAAGATTTGTTCGGGAAAATAATAATACCAATAAAATATTAATAATTACAAACCAAAAACAAGGAGAAAAAAGAAGAAGGAAGAGATGGGTGTGGATTACTACAAGCTTCTGCAGGTGGACAAGAATGCCAACGACGACGATTTGAAGAAGGCCTACAGAAAGCTCGCCATGAAGTGGCACCCTGATAAGAACCCCACCAACAAGAAGGAAGCCGAGTCCAAGTTCAAACAAATCTCTGAGGCCTACGAGGTTCGTTTAATTTCTTCACCCTTTTGTTCTTTCGCTCTGTTTTTTTTTTTCCTGAAGAAGAAGAATTCATATTGGTTTTGCTTGAAATATTGTGTTTTTAATCTGATAAGAGAAGATTTTTCATCTGGGTTTTGGACTTTGAAGTTAAATTGCCATTTTTTTTCATGTAAAAATTCCTCAAGCGGCATAAAAATTCAAATTTTCACGTTCTGTAGATTTTTGCAGGAACCTTTTTTTTTTTTTTTTTTTTTTTTTTCATCTAAAACTTTCTCAAACAATTGAAAAATCAACGTTGCCACGTTCTTCGAGATGGTGAATTAAACCCAGAACCTGGAATCTGATTCTGTGTGTTTTAATTTTGCAGGTTCTGAGTGATCCCCAGAAGAGAGCAATCTATGATCAATACGGAGAAGAAGGGCTGAAAGGCCAAGTGCCGCCGCCGGATGCCGGTGGGCCTGGCGGTGGAGCTACCTTCTTCCAAACTGGAGACGGTCCAAATGTGTTTAGATTCAACCCCAGAAACGCCAACGACATTTTTGCTGAGATTTTCGGGTTTTCGAGCCCTTTGGGCGGAATGGGTGGAATGGGCGGTGGCAGTGGCGGCATGAGAGGTGGTAGATCTTTCGGTGGAATGTTTGGGGAGGACATGTTTAGTTCATTCGGAGAAGCCCGGCCCATGAGCCATGCACCACGAAAAGCTGAACCAATAGAGAAGAGGTTGCCTTGCAGCCTTGAGGAGCTCTATAAGGGGACTACCAAGAAGATGAAGATTTTGAGGGAAATTGCAGATGCAAGCGGGTAAGTTCTTTATTCTTCCTCAGTTTATAGAAGGGAAATGATTTACGCACATCTTTTTATCCTTTCGCGCAATTAGTCATGTTCCTTGATCATCCTTCAATCTTATAGGAAAAGTACGTGCTCGTGATTAATTAGTCACCAATTTTAACAATGCCAGCATTTTGTTGCATTCTAAATTAACGTTAGTTTACTTTAATGTAGCGCATGTGCCTTAGCTTAGTTGGCAGGGTTCCCGCCTCGTTGCACTCAAGTTTGAACTTCCTTTTCCGTAGATTAGAACAGTTTAGAATGTCGCATTGGGAAAACAGAACGTTAGTTTGACATGTCTATTGTGTTCTCATCTTTGATGAAGTAATAAGGGAATACATTCGAGTCATGTTTTGTTTTCCTGCTGTTAATTTGAGAGCTTGTCGTTCTTATTGCAGTTCATATGATCTATTTTATCTCAAATCATTTGTCTGGTTTTTAATGACCTTATTCATCGTGTTACGCAGGCTGACAATGCCAGTGGAGGAAATCCTAACCATACAGATCAAGCCTGGCTGGAAAAAGGGAACCAAGATCACGTTCCCGGAGAAAGGAAACGAGCAAGGAAACATGATTCCTGCTGATCTTGTGTTCATAATTGATGAGAAACCACACCCCACATTCGCAAGGGACGGGAACGACCTGGTCGTCACGCAGAAGATCACTCTAGCAGAAGCTCTAAAAGGCTACACTGTCGACCTGACCACCCTAGATGGAAGGAGCCTCAGCATCCCCATCACCAATGTGATCAGTCCAAACTACGAGGAGGTAGTCCCTAGAGAGGGAATGCCTGTACCAAAGGACCCCTCCAAGAAGGGTAACCTCAGAATCAAATTCAGCATCAAGTTTCCGGCAAGATTGAGTGCCGACCAGAAGGCCGGAATTGAGAAATATTTGCCGGCTTGATTCGAATTCGAGCCGCTGTGCTATGCGAAACCAGGGCGCTTGTGAATATTTTTTTGGATGGCTTGGGATGTTTGTGTTACTAGTTTGTTATGTAAGGTTAAACATATGTTAGTCCAATAGGGGAGTGAAACACTTGTCCGTTGGAATTCATCTTTTTCTAATTGTCCACAATGCTTGTTTGAAATAATTACTTAATTAGTCTCTTTCAACAGCTGATGATGTTAATGAAAATTGACCCGTAAATGACCAAATTGCTCTTGGAAGGGCAAGTCTTGCCTTCGGGGGATTTTTTGGGTCGTGACATTTATGACTTATCAAATTAGCATATTTTCGTATTACTCAATTAAATTACTACGTTTGGGCTATTTTCGCTTTTAGGAAAGTTATGGTACAAATGGTGTGTAAGTGGCATTTTCTTAAAATAGTAACCCTTGTAAAACTTGTATAGTGTTCAAAGTTCATTAGACTCGTATATAAGAAAGGAAAGTACCCAGAGTGACAAGAATAATCTCAAGGATACAAGTTTCAACGTGCACACTGCGCACTCTTTTTTGTTTCTCTCGTTTTATTTTATTCGTATTTTTTCATATTACCTACACTTTGTAGATTCGTCACCTTTCAGGTAAACAGCTAACATGTCTTGATTCGTGTGTGCTTGTAAAAGTCGGATGAAATTATAAAAAGTTAAAAAGACAATGTTAGTAACGTTTCTTTTGTGACAAATTTCTGAAAGTTAAAAACCTTTTTCTCACAATCCAAAGCACTTTACATTTCATTCCTTAGTAGAATTTAAAAGTGCTTATGAGTTATGAAAGCGTTTATTAAAGTGCTAGGTGCATCATCAAGAAACACTTACAATTCAATTAAAGTTCAATCCACTCTACTAAAAGCAATGCGAGCAGAAGTGATTTTTACAGGAATGGTCCTTGAAAATCTTCCATAAATAAAACTAAAATACAAAGAACAACATGTGTTGCTTGCGGTTTAAGTAACTTGCTTACCTTTCCATTAGGTAAATAAATGGTTTTGTTACACGCTTAATTGACTTACACGTTACACCGCAAAACTACTGCAGTTCCCCTAATCCAGTACTTCTATCCATACACTACCATTTAACAATTTAATCCATCAAATGGAAAATCTTAATCTAATAATTATAACAGCAAAAAATCAAGATTACCGGAGGCCGGAATCAATTTCCGTTTCTGTTATCAGGATGAGACGGGCAGCTACTGAAGCTGCACTATCTAAAATTGTATGCAGCCGCGGGGTATCTCAGGTGGTTGCGCAGAGGCAGTTTAGATTTCGAGCTTCATTCACTAGAGTCATCCGAACTTTCCGACTCTGTGCCATCATCGTTTCTCATCGTGTTTGGCAGAATTTCATCCGAGGCATCGCTCATATCTACATCCCCTTCTGAATCTTCGTCTCTCACTTCTTCCATGACATTATTGTCATCTTCTGAAGCATCTATATCGTCGTCACTAGCTTCTACTAAACCCCCGTTCCATCCGCTGGAAGTCCCATCAAATCCAATTTCCCAGTTTCCTTGATCGTATCCCACTGCTTGGTCGTCGTCTTCTGATTCCAATGTGTCTACTCGTTCAAATCCCCCTCCTTGCTCGTCACCTCTCATATCGATCTTTTCATCGTCCCATTCCTCAGCCAAGTTTCTTGGTGATTCTCCTCCACTCTCGGGGCTGCTGCGCATGTCACTCACATGGGCAAGAGGTGTCCCCTCAACAGCCCTGTTCTTCATTCTCCTCTTTCTAACAGTTCGGCGACCCCGTCCGCTCCCTTGTCCCTGCGTTCTTTTTCCCACCGTTCTCAACCCTTGATTCAAATTCTCATTACCCCTAATGTTCTGACGACTTGCACCAGATTTGGGATTACTCACTTTTTTCTGCCACCTTTTACCGCGTCCTTGCTCTCGACCTCCTCTACCACGTCTAAAGCTGTTTCGTCCACTTTTCAGGTGAGTACTGTTTTCTTCCCTCATGTATTCATTGAGGCCTGCTTCAGTTAGTTCAGTCTCACTCCTCGATGTCGGAAGTCTCATCGGTTGATTCTGTAGACGAAAAAAGCACATGTAAGTTCAATGACACGGTGGAAGTTGTATGACACCACCAACATCAATTCAACATCTATGGGATTTCATAAGAGCTGTATTTTAAAGATTTACATGCTTTTCTGTCATTAAGCTTTACAGAGAGAAAAATGGGAAAAACTCACGAGATATTCTCCCACTTCCTTGTCCGCGGTGGGCTCAGCTTTCGCTTGCTTTACATATGTAATTGATGAATCTATCTCATGAAGCCTCAGAGCCACAGCTGCAGTTGTATGTGGTATCCAAGGAAGTACAGGAACGGATCCACTGTCTAGATAATCGCGAACAACCCCCGACTGTTTGCAGGAGCCCAGCAATTCCTCCGTCACTGCAAAGTGTGATGACAGAAAGTCTTTCTTCACTGCAGTCTCAACCAGAGTCAATATCTGCAAGGAAGTTTGTCCAAAAATGAGTAACTTACTAACTTATCATATAAAAAGTTAGTTTGAGGAATAGACGTATGAGGTGCCATGGTCGTACTGGTTAGAAAAATGCATGTGAAATTGATGGATAAATCTTTCCTCGTGATGCTTTCATTTTGTTTGTAAAAGAAAAAAGAAAAAGAAACCAGGAACACAAATTCTTTGCAGAAGTTTAGATCAGGATATAGGGTTGACCATAAGAATGAAACAAGAAAAGGGATAGAAACCTGAAGAAGTTCATCCATTGATGATGATGCATTCAGTTTCTCTCCCCACATCTTTCGATGGTCATCAGTCCAAGACAAATGAAGAGCTTCTGGTGGAATAGATACCTGTCGAACAAACAGTGAGTGATATGAAGACTGAATAAAACATCAAGCGTGGATACATGAGATGCCAGCGGTGCCCAAGGTGTAAAGCATCAGTATCTCACCTCAACAAGAGCTATTAATGTCTTGAGCAATCTTCTGGCCAAGGGAAGAGAAGTACAAGGAATATCGAAATTCCAAGGTTCCAACATCCTTTTTTCTTTACATTGCATTACATGTTCACCAAAGTCAAAATTTCTGTTGAAAGCATCAAAAGTCTGATGGCAAGTATCGCAGTGGGAATCCTCAAAGTAATAACAATTAAGGCAGACATCGCAGACGTCAAACAGCGGTCTGCATCTCTCCTTCCCATATTTCGTGGCACATAAGGTAGATGAATTAGAGCATTCTTTCCACATCCACTTCTGAAAATCTTGATACCTCCTCAAGGCAGCCCTTTTCTCAGTTTCACTACTGTCAAGCTCAATTCTGAAAGAAGATGAGGTCTGTGCTGTATCAGAATTCAAAGCACAAACTGCACTTTCAGGGCTGTCAAAATGAGAGGGGAAATCAGGACTAGAATCCATTTCGTCAGCTTCATTTTTAACATGGTTTTTAGTTGGGCCTGCATTGTTAGGACGATGCGTATTTTTCTGAACGTTCTCCTTGAAGGATGCCTCAATCTTTTGCAACATTAAGCGTAAATGAGATTCCCTAATTCCACGTGTGTCCAGAGACGTAACAAGAGCATCAAAGGCCTATACAGACAATGAATTAAAAACATTATGATAATAAAGAAACTCTTAAAAGAAACTGAAACAGCATGTCAAAACTAGCAAGCATAAAAATCGTGCCAGCAAGCAGACAAAAACCTATTACAAATGTTACTTGAGAACCTAAGACATACTGCCAACTGAAACAGCAAGTCAAATCTAGCAAGCATAAAAGGATAATAAGTTTCCAACTTTGCTACGAAGCTCATGATGCCCAACACAACTTTGATTCACTTAAAAGAGATGACGGGGTCAATGATGATTTATCCTAAAGATAAAATGTAATCTGCATAACCAACAACATTTATTGTGCAAAATTAAACTCCAAAACACTCACAGACAAGTGCTCCTGAAACAGATTATAAAAAGCTGTTGAGTGTTACCTCTTCAGTGTCAATAAGCCTCCAGCTTCCATTGTTCAATTCAATGAAAATTCTACCTGAACCAGGGTCATGTCTTGATGCAGATGCAACAAATTGCCAGTATCGATTATGCCTACGATCTTGACCAAGAGGCAGGGACCTGTATGCATACATCTCTTCTGCTCTATGTGCAATATACGATTTTAATTGTGAGCGCGATCTTTTTGATGCATATGCAAGTTGCTGAGTCAAAAAGTTATCAGAACCCATGGAGATATCTTGGGCTGCTGAGGTCCTTTCAACATGCACGCCATTAAGCTGATTCTGAACACCTTGTGACCCATGGATTGACTTTTCATTTTCTGCAGTGACTGGAGATGCATCAATGTTCCTGTTATCAACATCCCGTAAGGGACTTAGGCCGTCCTCTACTCCGGTAGCTTGTACTTCAGCTTTGCCTCCCATTAAAGATGGAATATCTAACCTACCAACATTCTCTTCTTTTAGGCGACTTTTATCTAGCTGTGCTTCTGCCCACATTTGCTTCTTAAGAGCATTTGCAGCTTCTAAGCGATCCTGTTGAATTTTGGTGTCAAATTGAAGTTTTAACACAGAAGGTACAGTAATACATTGATTTCAAAAACATGAAAGGAAATGTTTACCTCCAGAACAATACGAATGGTATTTCCTTCATTTGCAACACCAATTAAGGCAACAAGACCACTAAGACGCTCTTCCACGCTGAGGTCAGAATACTCCCCTTCTGTAAGTCCTTGAACCCATGACTCACCTGACTTGCTTTCATCAATCTCCATATTTTCTTGGTCAAGATGACTAGTACTAATATCTGCACCCAAAACACACTGTTTTGAGGAAGCACTAGGACAGAATGCATCTTTGGAACCAGTCACTGGGGAACATAAAACATCCTTATCAAACTCATTTTTCACAGCAAGTCCAACATCATTGCTTAAACTGTCCTTTCCATTTTCTGAGAAACTAATTACTTCATTGTAATCATCAGGGGATTTGTTTGCAACTGATGGAGTAGCTAAGTCATCAACTTCAGGATCTTCATCAACTTCACATTCAGATTCCTCGTCTCTTTCAACCTCATCATTTTCAACATCATCTCTTTCAACATCATCGACATCTTCTGCAGCTAAAATCCCATTTTCAAATATCTGAATTTTCTTCCTGGCTGCAGAAAGTATGGCCTCAGCATCAACAGGATCCTTTCTGTAAGCAGCTCGTACACGATATGTTGAAGGAGCTATTCTTTCAAAAAGCTTAGTATCTCTTGTCAAAGCAACAGAAATTGACGCTTCAGGAGTCTTGCTTGTTGTCAGGTCCCGAAGGCCGGATTTCTTACAGAAACAGAACAGATAACGGACAAATAAAAAGAAATCAGGAAAGAGGCACATAAAACTCAATACCAAAAAGATTACTCTTGTCACAAGACTCACAACAGCATTTTTGCTAACAATAAACTTTAGTCACCTGAATCTTGTCTGCAAGATCTAACACTGTTAGTCCCTTATTTCCCTCAAGTGAAAGCACATGAAAAGCTGCAAACTTTACAGTTCCAGGAGTCAACCGGTGTCTAGATCTTCGTGGAGCCAGTAAGCCTTTCTCTTGCATTACTGCAAATGCATTTACAGCTGCAGAACCATTTCGTAGATTAGAAATTGCATCCTGACAACCTTTACCCTGTAATAACAATGGTACCGTGAGTCTTGCAACTTTTAGCAACAAAAATAAAACAGAAGATATTCCAAATCTTTAGCGTCTGAATGTACTAATTTGATTGAAAAAATATACACAGGAGCAGCCACCTATAAGGTGGCTTAGTGTGAAGTATGAACACACTGCCCCAATCTTTAAGTCCAAGACTAAGTCATTGAGCACTGCACTCATACCAGTCATCAAGCTAGGTGTGAATGAAATTCATATGGGTTTCTTTGTAGTTCTCATCAAGCAAAGTCTGAACTTCGTCATATCATAGAGTTCAACTCACAAATCAAACCTAAGCAAAGCCAAACATCAAAGTTTTGATGCTCTTCCTTTGAACTAGGAGTCTAGGATGCCAGTTTAACTTGAATTCAAACTTCTATGTATACAAATTTCAGCTTTCCTTTTTACACTACTCTTAACTGATGCAGGACATCAATTCCTTTGAAAGAAAGATAATGAAGAATTGAAAGGGAACCTCGTGATTATCAGGTGTGTATGACCATGTGATACTCCTCTTCTTCAGCTGTGGCCCAAATCCGGCAGAGAGTGCTAGTTGACGGAATATTTCAGGCCATGTCAGCAGATTTAAGTGCTGCTGCCAGTTCCGTATATCAAAGCCCCATGCATAAGCCTGAAACGGATAGTTCCAAGAAATATTAGGAAAAAGCATCAAAATGAGCAAAGTAACTGCGTCCATGAAGGGAGTGAGGAATTACTCCTTCAACAATCTGTGGGTGTCCACCTCCAGGATTAGCAGCACCATTTTGATTTATTCCTAATCCAGTAGGAGTCCTTGCAACATCTTCAATATCTTTAATAATCAACCTCAAGAGAGCAACATGGATCTCTCCTAACAACCTTGAATCCTAATATCAAAATTGTATGAAGTATATGAGCAGCAGAAAACATATGAAGGGCAAATAATTAGAAAGCATAATTTTGAAATAAAATAACTCAATGGTGGCTCACAAAGTCATGAAATGCTTGAACAAACTCATCAAGAGTAAAAGGCCATAACTCGAGAACATCAGCAAAGGTAATTAAGAATCTCCAAACCTGTCACCATCACAATTCAAACATCAGATTAGAGGCATTAATTCAATTACCAGAAACAAAGAATTTACTAAAAGTAACATGCATATGACCATACTGGAGAGAACAATTAATGTACAATTGCAGACACAAAACTAAAAACCATGAGATCACACGCCAAGAAGACAGTCACATACACCAAATGATCACTTGATTAAATACTAGAAGTCTAGAATAGGACCAAAAGTAACTGTCACCAGAATCGCAACTATCGTTGGAGATCGAACGACATCTTTTACAAGTGATAATTAGTCTCCTGTACTAAATATGAAGTGTCAAAAAGCATAGTTATAGGTCCATGAAACCTAAAGAATAAAAGCTTGTCATCATTTTACCACAACTAGGAAACACATTCAAGACCAAGAAGTAAGAGAAGTACAGTGAGACTATTGCAATAGCCAGAGGCTGGACCATAGATATTACTGACTATGCTGTGTGCACAAGAAATACTGTACCCATAAATCATACAAGAATAGTTAATATCAGCATATAAGGTACTTTTAATAGCTCGTATCATAAGAAAAAGGAAGAACGCACCATGAGAAGGTTACCAATATTCGCCTCTGAATTGATCCATGGCTGAATTGCAAATGGTCCTTTTAACTGCACAGACCTAGGTGGGAATGCAACCAAAGAATCTGAACCACAAAAAAATGCCTCATTGAATTATTTTATAGAGACAGACAATAATGAGACGCACAAGTACACTATTAAGTATTTTATGAATACTTGTGGGTGGTGTCAGGTCGATTAAATATTCACAAGTTATCAACACACTGAATTTTTATTTATTTTTTGCTCAATTTAGTACATCAAAAGTCCTGAATCTGTCAGCATCAAGCTTATTTCACTGAATTTAAGAAGATTCAAAAGATTTAACTTCAAAATTCTCCGAATAAGTGCCAGAGCAGTACAACAATTGGGAGGATACAAAATAGCATGGTAGATCAGATGGATTTACTATAAAGGGCTAGAAGATATACTTAGGTACTTCAAGCAGCCATGTCAAGGGTTAATAGAAGTATTCATGTTACCAGGCAACGCCTACCTCTGAATGCATCAAGGTTTTGCAGGGTGTCAAGATCAATACAAATAATGGAGGATAAACCCTTGCTTGTAGCAGCCAACTCCATTAATTCTAGTTGTTCATCCTCAATAAGCTCCATAGACTCTTTAGCAAGCCTACGTGCAGTCGCCTTCTCAAGTGCAGCTTTGCGTTTCACTACCTCTCTCTCTTTGCGAAGCTCTTCCTTCTGCCTCCTTTTCTCAGCCTACAAGATAAACCCAGAGGGTTTAAGAATTTATTATTCTATGCTGAAAAATCAAAGATACATCACATACGCATTACATTTGTAGGACCTCGAACTTACTCTTATATATTCTTTCTGTAAAAACTTTTCCCTTCGTTCAATTTCACGTTTTTGCTCACGCTTCAATCTCTCTTCCTCGCGTTGCCTCTCACGCATCAACCTCTCTTCCTCTTTTCGTCTCTCACGGTCTTGTTTTTCCATTTCCTTCCTCATTCGTTCCTCATTCTATAAACAGAAAAAATCAAAATATCAGCATACGAATTGCTATGCTTCAGAAACAATTGTTTAGGACTTAAAAATAGAACCTTTCTCCTCAGAATATCTTGTTTCTCCAGCTCCTTCCGGATCCGCAACTCATGAGCTTCAACTTCTTTAGCGATTCTCGCTTCTTCACTCTACAAGGTGCAACTGGTAAAGTCGTTGGTTGAGAAAATATACTATTATACTAAAGTTAACTGCACAAGTATACCTTGCGTTTCCTCTCCATTCTCAGAATAGAGTCATTAATTTGACCTTCAGAAAATACGTTAGAGTTTTCCAGTGCAGGTGCAACAACAGGGGAATCACTAAACTGAGTATTTACCCTCACATTAGTGAAGGAGTCCCTTTGTGCTACACTGCCATCATCAACAGGAGATGAGTAGGGCACTACTTGCCTCTCCTGCTGAGACAGAAGACGAACACGTGACGCATGACCATGGACACCATGAACCCTTGACAATGGCTCATTTCCAACAGCAAATGACGAAGTTCTTGCAGTTGGGCCATCAATTGCTGAATCATGAAAATGAGATTGAGAGACTTGTCCGTATGCATCAGACCGAATACTGGAGTGATCTTGAAGAAAGGGATATTCGTGGAGAGCCCTTGTCGTAGCCTGAGATGAAAACTCATTCTAATTCAATGATTCATCCAAAAGAAATTGAGGATACATAAAACATCCAAAATCACATGCATCAGAAAAAGATAAAGAGTACCAACAGTACAAAATCAGTTCAAATGCATTAGATCCCACAACAGGAAGGAAAAGGGAATGAGAGAGAGAGAGAGTATCCAGACAGCGAATGATGAGTTGTTTTGTTACCAGTCATGCAACTAAACCCAATTTTAAATCACCCTTATAAAATTAAGTTAAGAAGATTTGGACAAAGATGCAAATACTCTTGCTAAGATTTCAAACTCAGACTGCTTGAAGCCAGTTCAATCGAATTAGAGTTCTAAACTGCCAAGGACACTCTAGATACTGCTGAAGTCATCGAACAATGTCAATACTCAAGTGAGAACTGCAAAAGAATACCACCTACCCTATGTTTGTTCGACTCCCCACAACATTATCTTGTGGTTTTAAGTTTTAAAGGTTGACACATGCTAATGAAAAAACCAGTACATGTATACCACTTCATGGTTCACCAGCATCTTATATAGTAGATGTTGTCCATATTGCACATGCCATCATGTGGTATATAAAAAATAATAGATTTATCAAAGAAAAAGAAACAGACTTTAATTGGTTTTGCATCATGACGCTCATATTTGCCCTCCAAAGCATGGCCAGACCGCTTATGCTGCTCCGCAACTGCTTCACCAAGTAAAGAATCAAAAGGGTTAGCATGAAACCTACTTGCATACAAAAATCATTCAAATAACAGAAAATAATATGCTAGGGTAATAATGTGGCTTTAATCAATCACTAAAGCATATATTTTCGCATTCTAATTTGGGTAATAATCCATAATTTAAGACCACCACAAGATGAGAAAATTTAGGGCTCAAGTTTTTTACCGAACTACCATGAAGCGTAAAGCCTTCAAAGCAAATGTGAATGTTAAACCACACTAGAAACCGATAATAAACCAACTAGTAATCTTAATTATCAGAAAAAACTGGTGAACTGAGTAGCAAGTGTAATCTAAATGTTGGAAAACTTGCAAAGCGCATGATTGCTGAAATAAAGCACACCTATTGACACATTTAAACATGGCAAAAAGAAAGTCATGAAAATATTTTCTGTTTATCTTATAGAAAGGAGTACCAAATACAAATATACTCTGAGAAAAACAGACCAACATAAACTCACTAAACAATAATATGCACAAAATTCTCTGCATAATGTTGCAATCTAGTCCCACATAAGTCAAGTACAAGGCATTGCTCAATTGAGCTGTAAAATCAGTAAGGCAACCCAGTAATTATACCTAGAGGTGCTCCAAATGCATCTGGCGGCAAAGGATCAAACTCTATCCCGAGAAGCGGGCCATCTTCCCTCAATGGCTCTCCCAATTGAGCTTCCACACAAGCAATGGCCCTGAGCTCCAAGATCGACTGTGGTGACTCATAATACCTCCTCCCCCTCATTGGAATGTCATCAGCCACACCCCTAGCCACCACATTCCGCAACTCCGGGTGACCAAAGGGGCTTGAGCCGGAGCCTGAACCGGACCCATAATCACTACCCGGCTCTGAACCATGAGCCAAATCATCAATGGGGGGCTCAGGCAAAGTGGTTACCAATTTCCGCTGCTTCTTCGGAGGACCCCCTTCCTTCTTGTCCTTCAACCTTCTGTGACAGAACCACATCTGCAACTGCCGGTCGGAAAGCCCCAATTTTTCCGATAGCTCAGCCCTAATCGCCTCCGACGGGTAGGTCTCCACTGATCAAAAACCCAAAAATCAAAACAAAAACTTCAATTTCCACAGAAATCCAAAACAAACATTACAAAAAAAAAAAAAAAAAAAAAAAAAAAAAAAGAGAGAAATCGAACATACATGCATATGCTTTCTCGAGGGTTTCGAGCTGAAAGGGGGTCTTCATCTGGCGCTTGGGCTTGCTCTGCCCCTCACTGGAATTGTTAAGTTTACTATTGCTCTCATGATTTTTGTTTTGATTTTCTCCCTCCGACGCCGCCTCCATTGAAATCGAGACCGAGATCTGGGATTCCACCCAAATCTTCCGTCTTTCAATCCCTCAAACCTTCAAACTTCGAAACCCTAATCCCCAAATTCTCATAAAAACTGGGTCTTCGTAAAGAATCCGATTTCCTTCTCCTTTCTCTCTGTCTCTCTGTCTCTCTCTAAAACTCTCGTTCGTTCTTTTTCTCTCTAAAAACAAAATACCGTAACAGTCAAGGAAGAAGAGATCGAGAAGAAAGAGAGGCGTAGAATTATCATGATGGAATATTAAGAATACGAAGAATAAGCATTTACGAATAATAAATGTTGAATTTTTTACGGGGATTGAAAAGAAAACACAGCAACAAACATTAACATCAAAAACAAAAACAAAAACATTAATAATATAGAAAAATAGGAAAAGGGAAAATCAGGACGAGGAACATGTTTTTTAAAACAACAACAGTATTTCCTCCTCGCTCTAATTCTAATTCCACCACCTTCCATATTTTTTTTTCTCACTTTTTTCTATTTCTAAATTTTTTGTCTTTTATTAAAATTCAGACGATTGATGCTACTTTCATGTTAAACGAAGCCTTTTCAGTTTTTAATTCAGTGTATATTTTATTATTTATTGAATTTTCAACTTTTTAAGGTTCTTTCTTTCTTCAGGTTTTTTGTTTTGTTTTATGTTTATGTTTTTTTGGTTCAGTAACGTTAAATATGTCATTGCAATTTGCATCGTATCGTATCCTGTGTGTGCGTGTTTGTTTGATGTTTATCGAAGGGTTCTTGGTGTTCGTTGGTTTGGATTCTGTGTGTTTGTTGGATGCGATCTTCTCATTGGGTGCGCGATGAACGAGCATGTGTTTCTGCTTTCCTCTGTTTCTGGGCCCCGTGTCTCCTTTGTACACCATTGGGCTGGGCTTCTGTGAACTGTGTGGATCAGAAAGTAGGCTTTAGATGATACCCAAAATGGATAAATTTTTTCTTGTGACAAGATTATGGATGGTACATCACATATTTTTATATGAGTAGCGGAAAATTGTATTTTTTAAGTTATTAATTTTTTAGCATGCATGTTCCACCATTTATATAATGAAACGTGATGTACCACTCGTGTTCCAATCACACTAAAAAATCTCCCCCCAAAATTTTTTGTGGTCTATTATCTTATTGAGTGATACATGTCCATTCATTTAATCTCTTCAGTAAAAAAATAAAAAACAAAAGATAAATTAAGTTAAAATGACATGTGCCACTTAATTAAAAAGGTCATAAAGAGGGCTCAGAGAATTTTGGGTGCATAAGATTTGAACTCGCTTTAGATATAGCATGACGTGAGTTGAGAGATAAATTATTTGAATTTGAGGCATTTTTAATATTTGAAAATATATCATTTTGCCGCGTGCTAGCATTTTTTTTTTCTTTTCATTAAGGACACATTGGTGATCTATACTATATTAGACTCAGTATTTCGTATTGATTACAAATTTACAATAAACTACCTTCACAACCCGCCATTGTAAAAACAAATCTGAATAAATATCAGAATTAGTCCCTTAAAACGAATAAGGAGGAGGATGACGACAACGATGTGGGTGTCCAGCACCTTATTGATTCGAATGATTTGAAACCCTTGTCTAACGGTTAGGTAAGTAGTCTAGGTACGTGGTCACTTTTTTCTAGACAAGTACCTATGATTCCTTATTCCTTCTATAATATACATAATCACCACACCACACAAATGTCGGAATCCATATCCGATTTGATCCGATCAATCAAGCATGCCCTAAGTTGCTTTGATTGCATTTTCGTAGTTCTAAGTGACAATTGGAAATGTGTTTTTTCAATTATAAGATGTATCCGAATGTTCATTTGGCTCTTAGAGCTCGCGGCAAGTTTGTGATTACCAATAAAAAATGACTAACTAGAAGCATTTAGTAAAGAATACAATCCTTTCCCAAAATTTTGTGGTTCTCTCCACTGGAGTATCTTGAACCATCTTTTTAAGGACTCCTGGTCCTTATCCTCACCCTTGCTTTAGTGGCTAAATCTCAATGTTCTTATTTCCTCGTAGAAAAGTACGTCTATAGTTGGAGCCCAGTGTCTCAACTTCCAATCGCCTCAAAAAACTTACCTGCAACCAAGTGATCGAACAACTATTCTTACAAGCTCGCAACCAAGTGATACAACACTTATCCGTGCAAAGAGTTGTAGGAACAATTGTCCGATCACTTGTCATGAAGATTGTAGTGAAGAGAGGAAGAAGTAGATACAACGTGAAGCAAATATCTAGACAACTGATATCATGTAGAATTAAGAACCGCATGACTATTGGGAGAAAGAAATAAATACAATGTAAAGGCCATGTAAACAAAGAATGTGATAAAGAAGTAACTGCATAACATATGTTTCTGCACGTACTGTTGAGAGTGGACTCGCACATAAAATCTTCATTGAAATTGATACTTTATTCATTTCCAAACAACATGAGACCATTACAAATTAGAATGTCTGTGTACTCTCAATCAATGGAAAAAAAAAGAGAGGGGGAGGGGAGGAGGGGGGGGGAAGCAAACAAACTATGACATAGATAATAGATAGTACTCAATTTGCAACTTCTGAAGGGAATTTATGAAATTTTCAATTCATGGTTCTCTCCGTGTCTGTTCTTCATTCCTCCTCACGCAGCTTTCCCTTGCTGGATTTCAGGAAAGAAAAAGAAAAACAGAGTCAAAAGAACAATAAACGGTGCATATAGCATTAGGCTAACTGATAAGATCAATCTTCAGAAAACGCATATGAGCAGAAGTGCTTCCTACATAAGCAGTCCCAAGCGGCGGTTCTATAACTAGTTTAAAGGCAACTCCAAACATGCATGAATGCAGACATTGGATGCAAAAGACTACTTTTTGCGACAAAATGTATATCAAACAAGTGCCACTCACTCGTTTCTCTTCTTCTATCTTGGCCTTGAGGTAAGAGTAGATCGCCACTCCTGCAATTGCAATGGCAGTTCCAATACCAGTTTGTGTTGAAATCTTGTTACCTGCGAGCACCGATAGAAATTAGTTATGAGGTCAAATTTTCATAGATCTAAAAAACGAAGTTGAAGATTGTCGGACATAAAATCATTACCAAAGACCACGATTGAGAAGCCAATCACAAACACACGCTTCAGCACGTTTCCAACCGCGTGCGTAAGAGGCGCCACTCTCTCCAGGGTGTTGGTGGCCAACTGATAGTTTGGAAAAACATAAACGGTTCGTATGATTTCATAACAATTGAATTCCAGTGAGAAGATTATGCTACTGCTACAACACGAAGTAAAGAAAACACATATACCTGGTTATAGAGATGGTAAAACAATCCCACCCAGAAGAGATCGGTGACGAACTTGACAAGTCCTACTTTAGCAATTGCGTCATTGAAACCATACTTGATCAGTTGAGGTCCCTCTACCTATTGACGAGAGAGAGGACATGGAGCCACAATTCATCAAAATTATTATTTCAGTTGCAGAATCAAACTACCACGGCTCTCAAGAGAAGTATACTCACGATGAGAGCAGGTGGAATGCAGACGAAGAGTGCAATGATCGAAATATAGGCATATAGATTTGTACTATCCATATCAGTCTGCAGAAATAACAAAAAAAGTTATATATAAAGGAAAATTAACTTCAAGCATTCAACGTTAAGTTAGAGAAACTCACCATGGCTTTCTTTGAATAGATACTCCTGTAAGTGAAGGAGATATTTGAAATCATAGCACTAATGAAGCCAAGCCAGTTGAACGACAACTCAGTCAGCGATGCCATCGACACACCTGCAATTTAAAACCATGGAAATACCAACTTGCGTGACAATAAATTCATATGTATCGAAGAAATGATTCATCGAACTAATGAGTCACACATTGATATCCACGCATTTAGTTAAATGCCTGATAATATGATTACAACAACTGAATGAACATAAATAGAAGAGCATACCAATAACAACAGGAGCCAGGGACAGCCATAGAGACAAGGGGATTGATTGTCCGAGGACAAATTGCGAAGCAGCAGCATTGAAGAATGGCTCAAGAGCTGAAACAAATAAATCCGACGTTAATCCAACATTAATTATATAGTCATTTGATGTTCTCCGAAATGTTTTAGAGCATAAAATTTGTGCTCTCACCTTTGATTGTATGTGTGAATGAGACAGCAACGGCTGCAAACGAGACGTTGCTGGTGACGTGGCCAAGTGCATGGCACACTGCCACTGGGATAAGCAGCTTCAGGAGGTTTGCATCAATTGGCTACATGGAGAGAAACACCAGTCACATACACTAAATGAAGAGTTACCAGAATACGAAACAGAGATTTGCATATGTGAGTTAGGCCAGTTTGCCTATCCTAACTCCCGAGTTTTTTTTTTTTTTTCCAATGTTGTAACTCTCAAGTTCGAATCCTCCTTTATTTATTCGAACAATAATTTACACAACATTTAAGTGGTTCACTTACAGCACGTTTGGGAAGCCCCACAGCCCAGCTGATCAAACAGTACACAACTCCGACAGCCAAGTGGACGACGGACACAAAACTGCACCCACACAGAACAAAAAACTCACTTCTTTAGAAGAAGCCGGAACTAAAATAACTAGAACAGGCCTGAGATATGGACATATACCGATATGTTATTGTGACAGTATTTTAAGTCAACTATCCGCTATAAAACAATTAGCTTCTTCATATAATAGTGTATGATTTAAAATATAGCACGATGACATCTTGTTATACGAAATCATACAATCTAACTTCCTCACATAATAATGTACGATTTAAAATATAGCATAACAATATCTTGTTAAACGAAATTATACATTTAGTTTCCTTGCATAATAGTGTACAATTTAAAATTTAAAATATAACACAGTAACATCTTGTTGCATGAAAAAAATTGAAAATGGCACACTTACTATGGATAGGGAAAGTAATTATAGATCTTCTTGTTCATGATGTTGAAAATTACGTTCAGAAAATACCTGCAAACCAAGGACAAATCCGTAATTCCCGACACAATGATTACTCAAAAATAAATCCAAATTAATTTTAAACTGTTTCAACAGTTTATGATAAGCCGTTAAATTGTAGACGACGCGCGGGAGTCCGTACCACATGAAGAAGAAGAAGCCGGTGAGGATAAAAGGGTACTTGTTGAAGAACCCGATCGGCGCCACCTTCCCGTCCCTGTAACACCACCGTGTCAGAAAGAACCGGCAAAGCACACAAAAAAACTCATTAGTTCGGAGGCTGACGCGGGCGAGTCAGACCGTGATAGAACGGAGGAGACGGACCTCACCCGGCGGAATCTCCTTCAGCCGGCGACGAGGCCGCGGTTTGGCACGGCCGGAGAATCTCCCTCTTCATCGGCGACGCCTCTAGCAGCAGCGCCGGGCGGAGCTGCCTCCCCCATATGAGGTTCCCGCCCTCGCTCACGGCCCCGATTGGCCGGGCCGAGACGAACGAGACGGCGCCGTTCTCTCTGTGGAATGGCTTGCGCTGGTAGGGCAGTGGTGCGAATGCGGTGGCGCGTGAGAACACCCGCGACTGCATGATTGATGTGGAGAGCGAGAGAGAGAGAGAGAGAGAGAGAGAGCGCTTAGAGACAGAGAGAGTGGGGAATGTGGATTGGGAAGATGCAGTGAACTCTTATTAGTTGTTCTGAGCAGACGAGTGACAGATGGAAACGAACCAGTTGGAGGGAGAAGGAGGGCGGTTTATTTCTTTTGTTTCTGTTCGCGTGGTTCTGCTCTTCTACAACGCGAACATGTTAGGCAAGTACATCCGCCGCTACGATTGGGTAAAGGTTGGTTTGAAATTTGCTTACGCACAACTTTTGTTGGCAAGCGCTTATAATAGGATCAGGATCCTCGCCGGATTCCTTCTGTGAAGATCTTAGGGATCAAGTAATTATGTTCGTTCATTATATATCGTGTGGTCAGAAATCATTTAAAATTTAAGATTTAAAATTCAATATAAATAGTATCTAACGAAAAATGACCGCACGATATATAATAAACGGACATGATTACTTGATCCCGAGATCCCTACAAAACGGATCCAGCGAGGATCTTGATTAAGTAATAGAAGTGCTTTAATTACCAAAAAAATGTTGAAATTCATATTAAAAAACTTGTGCATCCTCGAAGCATTTAGTACATGTTTTTTATTTGATGTTTGATTCACAGGATTTTACGTTTGTAATTGAAACTGTTTATATTATAAATCATCTTGTAAAAATTATCTCTACGAAAAATAAAATTAAGATCATTTAATATAAGTCTGAAGTCTCATGAATCGGCCGAGGAGGAAATCATCGTCAACTTTTAAGGAGCCAAGTTAATAACATAAGATGGGGAAGGAGCATGGGAGGTTACGGTGGGGGTGGTGGATAGGGAATGAGGGAGACTCATGGGGATGTGAAATGGGAGAGGTGGGGGCCCGGCTTATCCCCAGCGTAAGGCGTACGAGCGACGACAATGCGAGTTGATTTGGATCGCCTTATCGTTTCTGTTTGCTTAATTCCCTTTCCTGTGTGGAACTGTTAATTAATTCCCTTTCCTCTCAACTGTTTCTCACGGGAATCAAATTCTTGCAAAAAAAAAAATGCAAAAAAAAAAAAAAAAAAAACCATATAAAGCTTTGATGATTTTTGTGTAAGAAATTTCAACAAGCCTTGGTAACATAAAAAATATCTTATCGACCAAGAGCGACACGTAGTAACATTCATTCTCACAATTTATTCACAAACTTGATTTCTTTTAAGATACATATTTTAGATCCAGGTTAAAAAATAAGAGTAAGTTCAGTTAACTAATTATATGTTTTTATTTCTTTTATACTATCTTATATTTTTTTTAAATATTAAAAACCATTTAATATTTTCCAATATTATGCATTTTTCAACTCTAAAAAATCTACTAACATAAAATCTATTTGCAAAACATTTTACCCTAAGTCAAGTAACAAATATGTGAATGTATGTTATACCCATACGTGAGATATGAAACCTAACTAAAAGGTAGAAAAAAAACATAATATACCTACCAGCAAGGCACATTAATATGTGACAGGTTGATTATAAAAAAATATATATGTCATATAGATAAATAAATACAATTAACCTGTGACACAGATTGATTATAAAAATTAAAAATAAAATTTATAAATAGGGTTTAAAGCAGGAGGAAGAACAAGAAATAACAAAAAATAAAATAAAAAGAAATAATTAGGAAGAAATTTGATTTTTATAATAAATCTTATCATTGAAGAGATAATTATTGATAATTAAATTAATAAATTTAAGGAATTGGACTGATTTTAACAAAATGGACAATTCCTGCTATTGACTAAAAAAACTGGACTTATATCAAGTTTCCCCATAACAATGAATTTTATCTCCTCATTGCTTCACGTGAAGTCGATGGCAACTCGTATTGGCATCGCAAAGGCGTTTTCAAAATTTATCCTTGAGAGTGATTCACGCTAGATTGTAGCGGCTCTTCTCGATTCTTCCAATGATTTGTTTGACATTGGACTTTTAATTGAAGATTCGCGGGTGATTTTGCCATCAATCACTGGAGCTTATGCTATCCATGTTCGTTGCCAAGCCCTCATCGTCTAGCATGGTTTGCCCTTACTTCAAATTCCTCATGTAACTGGTTTAAGGAACCTCCGGACCTTATCTCAAATTTACTTTTTGAAGAAGCTGTTTCGTAATCGACGGAATACTCTATAATTCGGGTCTTCTTGTTTGCAATGGAAAAAATCTATCGAGTATCATTCAAAAAAAAATATATAGCTTCGATTTTAGGGCTCTAAACTTACGTGATGGACAAATCTGATATTGTAAATCAAAAGTCTAAGCTCGAAGTGACAATTTCAATATATGACAATCACTCTTTTCAATGCAGGAGATTGAAATTGACAAAATTTGAGTAACAATTAAGTTTTCGCAATACATTCAGACGTCCTACACAAAATAAGCTTGTATAAAACACGTAAAGTAGAACAACTAATTAGTTTGACAATTGATAGGCGAGAAACTCTCCATAGTCAAGTAATTTCTCGTTTACAAAAATCATCTATGTATATACAGAAATTGTATTAGCCTAAAAACATTCAAAGTTAATGAAGATAAAACTAAAAATGCTGGAATTTTTTGGTATTTTTGGATGCATAGATCAAAGATTTTGAGGCCATCGACATTACCTTTCAACCATTGGGCCCAATTCAACAACTTCAATTAGATCCAAATTCATAACTTGCAATCGAGTCTCCGCACTGCCGCCGTCAAATGCCTCCGCTATATATCACGACCTTTGGCCTCATGATCTCTCAGTTAGTCTCCGCGAACCAGATGAGGTCCGCGGAGGCGCTACTTGATAGGATGAAGGAGGAGAAGTGTAGTGTTACTGAAGATATTCCTCCCTGTTTGCGGAGGCTATGGCTGCGTTCACAGGCCGCTGGATCCTGGACGCTGTAGGGTGTTCCACAAGATGGACGACTTTCAGTGCAAACGAACCCAAAAATCTTACATAACCATACTTGGGATTCTTGTTGAAGAATTTGGATAAAAACCATGGGATTGTTTGAAGACATGACAAGCAAAGGTGTTGCTCCAAATGTGTATACTTACAGCACATTGATGGTTGGGCTCTGCAAGTAATAGGAAGCCTGTCTATAAATCTAACAACGCCAGGAACTGAAAGCAGAATAACAATTATAGACAGGCTTCTATTATTTGCATACATGACTCACGCAATACTGGAAGATGTATTCGCATATATCATGCGGCTAGAAATAATTTTTTTATTTAAAATTAAATATAAAAGTATCTGACAAAAACCGACCATACAATGTACGATGAACGGATATGATTAGAGAATCCCAACAAAGAGGATCCGGAGAGGGTCCTCATTCGCACTCTTGGCTTCTATGAGAAATAATTATCTCAACCGTTTCTTAGTCGGTACCTCAAACGATATTTGTAGTTATTTGATCAAGAGTTGTTATGTTTAAAAGTTCTCTTTCAATGTGCCATGGATTTGAACTGGGATTTGCAAACAAAGAGAATAGTCATATAGTCATATAACCGGCATTTACGGAACTTGGAGGAAGCCGGAATGGAAGAAAGAATAAATAAGGTTGCATGTGCACGGTTTGGCAATTTTAAGTAGCACGCAGGCAAATATGAATTAATCAAGCAAAAGAGGTGTTGCTAACTTGCAGACAGCGGGAAGCCAATTCCATGGCGCTTGGTTGGAAACACAACAAACAACATACTGCAAATGACACCAATGCCAACTGGCAATGCTGTGAGTACCTCCTGAGCCTCATCTGACGGCGTTGGATAGAAGCAATTCACCACGTTCTGATCGAAAAGTGCAACAGCTGCGAATACAAGTATTGACATGAAGGCATGGAGGAAATCTATAAACTGCAGCCGGAAATTTGCAGCGACTTCAGGTGATATGTTGGCTGATCCATCAATGATCCATAAGCCTTTGAATGTAGCGAGCCCATAGCAGACATTTCCATTCTTGTCCCTAACGCTGTCAGTGAAACTCAGTAGAAAACTTGAAGCCCCACAGAGGGCTACAAGGCCAGCAGTCATGGACCGGCTGACTGAGTCACAGTTGCCCAGGTTTGTAAATATGGGTGCCAGAAGCTGAAATGCAAGCACTGTTCCCGTTGGCAAAAGATTGGCCAAATGAGCTGTGCTCTGAAAAGTCTGGCGAATGGCTTTCTGTATCAGCGTTCTTTCCTCTTCTGTCACCGACTTTGTTGCATCTTGCAAGAGGGGGAGTTTCTGCTCACCATCATGCAGGTGCCGGGATTCCTCAGCTTCTACCTTGATCTCCATCGACCAGAATCGTTTGATACGTCTCTTATCCCTTAATGCTTTGGTCTCTTTTTCTCGTATTATTTTAGCATTTTTCTTGTGAGGAACAATGTTGCATAAATAGGAATAGGAATGAAACTTGAGTGGAGGTAAAGGGAGGGAAAGAGTAGTTAGTCATGCCTTGCAAGGAAGAGAAACCTAAAACTGGAACCGAATTATAGATAGGAGAGTTTGGTTTCGTGTTCGGTTTTTCGCTAACTGTCTGTCCATGGCTCTTTGATGACCCGTTATCGATCATGGTCTTTCAGAGTAGCAGTCACAGAGGGAGGGAGCTTTTTTGTTGCTGAAACGCAATGCGCATTGCTTAAGGGGCAAGCTTCACAAGAGGTATTGTTTACATTTGTATCAGTAGTATTTCTAAATTTAGAAGTGGGGACCCACTATTATTTGTTATTTGCTTTTGTGGTTTTGCTTGGAGACATGAAAGACTGGTGAGGATGAGAGGGGGCGGTTAGGCTTCACTTTGAAGGAATTTGTTGTTAGATCATACATGGTGTCATATACTCATACCTTGCACGTTATTACTTTGTAAACAGGCGTGAAAATTGTCTTGGAACTAATTCGCTACCCAAAACAGCCCATATTTGCATTTACGGACTTGCTAGAGTTTGGATTGGAAGCGATCGTGGCACTCTCCATCTCTCTCTCTCTCTCTCTGCACTTCTCCATCTCTCTCTCTCTGCACTTCTCCCTTCTCAAAGGAGAACCAAGAGAAGAAGTGCAAAAGGAGAAACTAGGGGTTTGAAAATCACTTCCTTTGCATCAACTCGTTTCGTGATCAAAGTTTTATAAAATCTTTGTCTATTCAGACATACGAAGCGCATGCATCAAAGGAGAAAAGTAGTAATTTTTTCTCTCGAAGGAAATACGGTATCTCTTGACATGCTAACTGGATTTATAGGAATTTCAAAATATATATAGGGGTGGATTCATGACACCACTTTTTTACATAATTTTTTTACACACATTTTTGTGGAGCCCACTTTGTAATGCATTTTAACGATTCGAACCGTCTGTCTTTTATAACATTATTCATAGGTCATCCTTGCAAAAAATAGACAAGGACGTTCATTTGTAGTGAAAAAAAAAAGAAGAAGAGAAATACGGTTATACAAAGACACCATAAAACTTAATCCAACGGTCATATGGTTTTAGACTTGGTGATTTTTTATAGACACAATCTTGAAGAAAAGACCTAAAAGATAGACGGATCAAATTGTTAAAAGACATTATGAAATGAACGCTACAAAAACATGTGTAAAATTATGTAAAAAAGTGATGTTATGAATTCGTCTCTATATGTATTGTGATCGCTTCGCTTGTAATAAAATATTTGGTAAAAAGTTATCCAATGTGGTAAAAGTGATGGTTAATAAATAACTTTCTTCACTTCATGTTGAGTGAGAACTTGTTATGGAAATGGTTGGGAGAGGTGTCCTGCATGACTAGGACTAGGACCTTAAAGCCCGCCCATTACAAATATGGTCTCGCCATCACACACACAAACTAACAACCGAGGTGCTCATGCTGGGCTCAAGATACCAATTTGGGCCTCCAATTCGGAATTCAGTCATGTTCTTAAAGCCTTTTTTTGGTTTTGTTTTACTTCATTTATAACCAAGTTGAAGTCGCGGAAAAAAAAAATTGTTGGGGGTTTACGTTTACCTCCTCTGTCCTCGAATATGAAAATTATTCGTAAGGAGGACTTTATGGCATGAGTAAATCGTTATCATGATGTTTCGTGTCAATAAACAAACACATATAAGATTTTGTTCACGTGAAGTTATGTCATTAATACAGTACGTTACTGTAATAGTATACTCGTGTCATTTAAATTGTTCTCTTTTGTAAAAGCTTTCTTATGAATAACGTGGTCCGAATTCCCGTTTAACAAATTTTTCATTCACTTCTCCCAAATTATTGCATTTGACTCAAAATTCCTAACTACTCTCACTTATATCACTTCACACCGTAGTTGTGACTTGTGAGGAAGATAGATGCCAGTTAGGCCAAGTGTCGTGATCGGCATATTAACGGGGGAGAGAGACGTGATGTTGAAAGAGTTTGACAAAAGTGTGCGCCCTCCTCTCCTCCTTTGCATGGCAATTAGCAATTGGCAATTTGGCATGAACATAGCCGTTACAGACAAGAAAGATTCTGCCTGCCCCTCACTAACTCTATGATTTTAGCAATCTACGTTTGGCAGCTGCATGCACTAAACCCTTTTAGCCTCCTTCTAGCTAGTAGGTAGCTTGTGACTTCGTAGCTTCTCAGCCTGCTTTTTGGGATGTCATCCGTTACAAACTTATCCACAACGTACATTTTGGCCACCCATTTTGACTAGTGTTTTTCATACATTTGTTTTTACTTCACAGTCGGCACATCTCTTTTAATTTTTATCTATTAATTTTTTTTAATTCATTCGTCTGATAATTGAAAATTGAGAAATATATGTGAGAAATAAAAATAGATGTGTGGATAGTAACACCCTACATTTTAGCGATTTTTTTCTTCGTTACAAGGTCTTCAGTTCAAAGTCGCATGGATTACTAGTTCGGTATCAAATACACCTTAAAATAGAAATATTGATGTATTAAACAAATGTGTACTTCTACTAAAATATCTTAAAGGTGAATCTCACCTTAAAAATATATATTTCAATTGTATATACGAGTTAAATCAATTGATTAGTTAGGTTAACGTATATATGTCTTTTCACCTGAGTTTGAATCCACAAATCACTCCTTTCTTCTTTCTTGGAAGAATCTTTGACCTTTTAGATTGCAGATTCTGGTCTGAATCTGTTTACCAGCTACAACTGTGAAGCTCCTTTAATTCCATAAACAACAATTTCTAATTTCTAACTGTAATTTCCAGAACAATACTAGCATCTAGGGCAGGTTCCAATATTCTCCAATTTTTTGAATAACCTAGCTGTTGGCCTTTTTTTATTTTTATGGAATTCATGATGGCCACCAACCCCAACTTCCTACTCCTGAAATGATATCAAGATTGTGAAATAATGACCCCATCAAAACTGGACCCATATATTATAATTTTGTTTCTTTAGGACATGATCAACAATGTATGGAAGAAAATGTAACATTTTAAAGTTGACCCCATTTTTTGTTAAACATACCCTACAAATGCAGAAGCAAATGATCATCTGGAGATAAAGAGATACCTGGTGTGTGTTCTGAATGATGTTTCTGGGTGTGATGATGAATTCTCAACTTTTACTTAACAAATCATGGGTAGCCATGGCCAATGGCACAAACTAGCATGTAGAGACATATGATCATGGGATGGGAAGGAAAGATTTTACCTTTCCCTTCCTTTTTACTAATTTTGATAGCTTCAAACTTTTGCTGGGTTGCTTGTTTCACGCTTCCAGTTTTCAGTACCCATTGACTTTGTTTCTGCTTTTTCCCTAATTTCAATGATGGTATGTTTCCAAGGGTGAGTCTTGGTTCAACGAAAAGTCTTGGTTCAACGGAAATGTTGCTTCTTTGTGAGCAAAAGATCATGGTTTCGAGTCGTGAAAACGATACCTTTGCAAAATAAGGATAGGGCTGTGAATGATAGACGTTCCCTCCTCCAACCCTCGCTAAGCGGAGTGTCTTGTTAGCTTGAGGTCGTCTAATGATAATGTGTTCCCATGCATATGCAATATATAACAAAACTATGAAATCAATTTATTATTTTTAACTTCTCAACAATTCAAGACATTTTATTTTACACAAGCAAAAATTAGATGAAAATCGAACACAAAACCTCATATACAAAGGTGACTGTTCTTGAGTAATTGAACTCTACACACAGCTTGACTATTAAGACTATGTTTTACTTCTAAAATTAATAATTTAAATTCAAATTTTCAGTACAAGTCTTGTTCGTCTTAAATTCAAATTAACTACAAGTAACTAGAAACAACAGCTTTGACTCCTTTCCAATATTTGTGAGAAATCAAATTTTATAAGTTGGCTTGGAAGAAAGAAATGAAAAATACTGCAGTTGGTAAATAAATTATTCATACGTATAAACTTGATAAATCCGAGTAAAATTGAATATGATTCAAGTTCATGGGTTCTGCAAAAATAAGACAAAATGTCATATCTGTTCCTAGATTAGTCCATATAATCCACCTCTTATTAGATTTAAGTATTAAATTTAGCAGATTAAGTATTAATTAGGCTTGTTGCTTACTGGAATGGCCATGCCTTGAAATTTCATTTTCTTCCAATTTTCATATAACATGCGTTCGCGTCAGCTTCTGTCTTGCATGATTTCATATCGCAAAGTCCAATGGGTAGTCATGCATCAATCACTTTTCCCACGTCAAGTCTCTCTCTCCCTATCTCTCCCCACTCTTTCTCCTTTGTTTTTCTTCGACTTCAAGAATCTCTCGTCTCTTGGGTCGTCCTCCATTTGACTCTCCAATGGCTGTAATGAAAACCAGGTTCTGAGGAAGAGTAACAACAAAGATAAAAAGACTCATGACTCCATTGACTTGGTCACTAAATTAAGGCTGCACCATATCCCCCACTACCAATCTGGATTCTCGCCGGATTTTTTTATGAGGATTTCGAAATTTGAAAAGCATTATTCGTTTATCATATATTGTGTAATAAAAAATTATTTTAAATATTTTTATTAAAAATTAAATATAAATAATACTTGATAAAAACTGATCACAATTTATAGATTTCTATAATTCTCACCAAAAAAATCTGCAGTGGATCCTGTTGGCCCCGCTACTACCACTAGTCACTAGTCTTGGGTTTTAAAGCGTCAGCAGTGCTATCCACCTTTTTTTTTACATCCTACATATTTTCAATTAATTTCTGTTAGTTGAATTTTTCTCAATTAATTTAATTTGATAGTAAAAAATTAAAAAAGTGTGAAATATGAAAAAAAGTGCGTAAATAGTACTATTGTTAATGCATGATTCATTGTTTCTACAACATATTCAAATAATTTTTCACATCATCTTGGTGTGGGTGCGAAATTAGAAGTCCTTCCTTTAAAACTATATGACATAAATTTGGGTTAATTAAATTAGTTAGAGCAATTTTTTTTTTCGGAGGCATATTGTCTGCCCTCCTGTTATTGTGTTCTTTTCATCCCCTTCTATTTGTATAGTCACGGTTAAGCCACATCAACATTTTATATTCCTATTACTTTTTGTCTTATTATATTTATTAAAAAACTAATATAAAATGTTGACATGATTTAACCGTGATTACATAAATAAGAATGAATGGAAAGAGCACGTTAACAAGAGGGCAGACAATCTGCCTCATTTTCTTTCACTTCGGCACTTAAATTCTAATCATTTTCTTCGTAATGCGCGTTTATTTATTCATGCACATTTGGAAAACCTTGCTAAGTTGCTACATAATATTTTCAGCTTTTTTCTAACTTAAAGGTTTCAAGTTTCTAGTCAAAGATACTCAAGTATGTACTCCATCTCGACTACTAAAGTCCAAATGACATTGCTTCCCACGGTCAGATTTTGGTCCAATTCCCGTTTGTCATTAAATAAGCCGGCATCTTACGTGGTGGTGATGTAAGTTGGTTCTTCTATCTTCTAATTTAACTAGTCCATAAGACCATCTCCAACCGAAGGGTTCAGAGGGCCGAAAATAGTCTGAAAATCATCTCCAACCGGAGGCTAGGCCAGAGGACTCGTGGGCCCCACATAATCTGAAAGAGCCAAAGGGCCAGAGGGCTGGCCTTTTCTAGCCAGCCAGCTAGCCCTTGGCTGGCCAGAATTTTGCTTAAAATTGTCGGATTTTTTGTAGGATATAACCGAGAGGAATAAATTTGTTTATCGCAATAGTGTCGATTACAACCGACACGAATAGTAACGGCTACACATGAATAATTTTGTTTAATTGCAATCATATCGGTTATAACCGACACGAATAGTATGAAAATTTTGAATACAACGGCTAGCTGAGTCAGCTAGCCATTGTATTCATATTTTTTTTTCTATAACTTCTATTTTACAAAATTTGTTTCATATTTTTTTTAAATTCTATTTTTTTCCTATAACGTTCATATATTTTTTTTTAAATTCTATTTTTTTCCTATAACTTCTATTTTACAAAATTTGGTTCAAATCCAATGGCTAGCTGACGTCACTTAGTCTTTGGATTATAATTTAAGTTGTAGTTTTTAAATAATAAATTATGTTTGGCCCTCGGTTGGAAACTGTTTTTTGTGACAAGACTAAAACGAGCCCTATGGCCCTTTGGCCATCGGTTGGAGATGTAGGCAAATATGAACATGTACTGTTCATTAAAATATTAATGTCTTAGAAGGCCAGAGGGCTAAAACGAGCCCTCTGGCCAACCCTCGATTAGAGATGGCCTAAGATGTTCAATAGTGTACCTTTCTCAATGATTGTTTTTCCTTTCTTGAAAAGAGAATCAATTAGTGATTTCATTACGTGAGAGTTTACTTTTTTAAAATTGAGAAGAGTCACAAAGCATTTTAATATTTTCTGACCATCATCACGTGATTTATCAGCGCTTGGAATCGAGCTCAAAACATATTGTGTGAAATACATGTTTGAAATTTGTCCCTAACCACAAACTATCTCGTCATGGTTTTCTCAATGATTGTTGGAGATGATAAAGTTTTATTCCTCTTCTTGGACTCCAATGGGATTTTAACACATAACATAATCCTACTCGCATTAATCCTGGTATTGTTTAATCCTTATTTAAGAGAAAAAGCTTCCAAAAACCCTTTCAATTTAGAAGTGGGTGCTGGGTTTATATACAGCTGGGCATGCACTTGGTGTTGGTTTCCTATTGATCATGATCTCTGCCGAAGACTTGTAAAGAAGTCAAAAAGTTGTCTTTGCCGTAACCTTTCTGTCGTTAAATCCTTGGAGAACAGAATGAATGAGCATGCTTTCAGTATATTTATCTTTTATCTTTATTTTTTATGGCCAAATAAGATAGAGCATTGGAGACAGAAGTCTCAAGTACTATAAGTTCTAACTACATCAAACAAAATAACATTTCTAGCTAATTGGAATCTCGATCCCATAAGTATGCTTATAACAGAATTTGATAAACATGCAACTGCATCAACTAGAAAATTAGCCACTATAAAAATAATTCGCCGAAAAACAGAATTAAAATTGGGAGCTAATTGGCCCTCCAAAGAGTTACACATCGACCCATAATATGCATCTTTTGAATTGGACTTCCAGGTAAAGAATTAGATTAAACATGTACATAATGCTATGCATAATTTCCTAATCCGGTCATGTTAAAAAATAAACTCCAAAAAAAATCTATATGTTAAAAAAAAAGGAAAACTAATGAAAAGGGCTTGAAAACATTGAGTTTTAACGATAAGGACAAAACAAAGGGTAAAGTGAATATATCAGGGTTAACTTTTTAATGTAAAAATATGATTTTTCATTAAAATGAACAGTATTATAAATTTTTCGTTAAAATTCACAAAAAAATACTAAAATAAGAGAATGAAATCTTGTGGGATCTTTCACCACTAATGATTCAGAAGGGTAGGACGGTGAGGAAGGGCTGTCAGAAAAGAAGAGAAAGCAAAGCAACACTCCAAAAGCCAAATGGGAGAGAATTTCCACAACCAGTTGAGAAATATCTTTTTAGGTCATTTTTATTACACAAAAGGGATTTAGTTTAGATAGAGATAAAGTGGGAGATGGTGGCATGGGAAGAAAGAAAGGCAGGATCGAAGCAAGAGAGGACAATTATTATTGTGGTGAAGGACAGATCACTCAAATGTGTTGGATCCACCATATAGCCCCTTGGCAATCTTTTTCTATCTTTAATCATCACCCATATTATGATTAATTAAACATTAAGGCAATATTTTTCCCCTCAAAGTTTGTAAAAGCATTTGATCTTGACCCTACATATCTTTGCTAGTAGGTCCACAAATAGCTCTTAATCTTTTTAAGGGTGATGGAGAAATTTTCATTGGTATTGAGAATCTTAGAATTTTTACAGATTCAGGGTATTTAATTAAGATTTTAAGTCATTCTCTGAAAATTTAGGTGTATTTATTCAAGATTTTATAGGAGTACATTCAATTAGAAATTGATTTGAAAGAATTTCAAAAATTGGGGAATTCGATGGCACAGAATAGATTTCGTAGTATATTTTAAGCATTTTCAAATTTTACCTCTCCCCCTGATAATTTATAAATTTATATAGAATTTCTAGAAATCAATTGTATAAACTCCATCAAAATTTATTGATTTATAAATTCACTAAAATCCCTTAAAATCTCAATTGAATACGTCCTTTAGTGTTTTACATGTTAAACAAGAGTAGAGAATATTGACATAATTTTTATGTTTCACTTCTAATATATATAAATAAATAAATATATTGGTTATAATATATGTAGAATAGTGAGATATATAACTATGTGTCGGATTCACCAAATTACTCAAGGTGAGTTAGAAAAGGTTTATATGACTGAGTTAGAAAGCTTAGGCCATCTCCAACCGAAGGGTTCAGAGGGCTGAAAATCGTCTTCAACCAAGAGTCAGGGCAAAGGGTTTGTGGGCCTCACTGGACAAAAAAAGGGCCAACCGGCTGGCCCAAAGCAGCCAGCCGGTCGGGGCCGAGTGGGGCCACTTGATGATACCATATTTGATTTTTTCTTTTCTTTTTTTTTTTTTTTTTTTACAAATTAATTTTTTTTTTCCCTATAACTTCCTAAGTCATTAAACAACATTAAGTAACATGAAACAACATTCAAAAATATTAAACAACATTAAATAACATTAAGTAACATTAAACAACAACAAAAAAAATTTAACAACATGAAACTTAAACAACATTTTTAAAAACATTTAATAACATGAAAATTATTGACAATCCATAACATAAAATTATTGAGGTAATTTAATTTAAATAACCATAATAGTTCAATTAAAATAATAAATTATGTTTGACCTTATGACCCTTTGGCTCTTGGTTGGAGATGATTTTTTTTCACATGGCTATATTTGGCCTATGGTCCATCGGTTGAAGATGGTAAGAAATATGATCATGCACTATTCATTAAAGTATTAATTTATTGGAAAACCAGAGAGCTAAAATAAGTCATCTGAGCATTTTTCGGTTGGAGATGACCTTATATAGCATTAGGGTTCCTCCTTTTCTCTCCTTTCTTTTCAAGGTCAGAATGAGTCTGCTGCTTCGGAGTTTGGAGTGGGAAAAGGTTAAGCACTACCTATTTTTTTCTGCATTTTTGGGTTTCTGGGTATGAATTATTTTCCTTAATTTTAGTACAATAAGGGGCAATAAATCATCATTTAGTTGGACCATGGCTTGTTGATTTTTTCTTTTAGACCAAAAATCTAAGTTTAATCAAATCAAAATTATTGACTGCCAACCGTTTGTTTTTTTGTAGTTGGACCACCGTTTTTTAGCCAGAGAATTGGTGATAGAACTTCTATTAGCAGGCCACCAAGAAAATATTGTTAATTTAATTTTTCAAAGAAATATTGTTAATTGAAGAGAGGAATGTTACAAACTGTACAGAAGGGGGACATTTTAATTTATACTGAGACTAATTAGCAAGGTCGATCAAGCACTAAAGTCACATCAAGCCTGCAATTATAGCTTAAGAAGTGTTTCAGAAAGTTCAAAAAAAAACTTTAATGCCACTTGAACTTTGAATTCTACTCAAATCATATTGTATTGTCCTGGTAAATTAGGCCATTTTTGTTCAACTAACGGCATCTTTCAAAATTTTAATTTTTTCTTTAGTACTATAACTTAACGTAGTAATAGCATTTTATAATTTCTATATATAAAGGAGCACCCTCAAATAGTGGAACGTTCAAAGTACTATATATTGTCCATCAAGAAGTACAAAAACTACAATTAAGTCAAAAATAGTTTAAGTCAACACATTTTAAATAATTTCCAAACAAAACTTCAATCCTACTTAAATAAAAAGTTACTCTTTAGTTTCCACGATGTGAATCATAAGCCTATGCGTATCTTGTAAACAAACTAACAGCAATAATTCTGCAAATATAGCTTTTGCCAACAGCGAATGACATGTAAGGCCAGCCTCATGCAAACGTTATCAGAATTTGGTAAAAAAGGACGTAAAGTTTCGGTTTTACTAGGCTGAATTCTTAGCAAAGCTTTCAAGTTGATTTGGCCTTTGTCTGAATCACGCGTATATACCTGGGTGCTCATGGGCACTTGACTCCTCTTTTCACGCGGGTGACATTCAAATCAACACACACACCTACCACCCCCCCCCCCCCCCCCCACAAAAAAAAATGATATACAACTGTCTTTACCTAATAAATTAACTGTTGATGTTCCCCCTCGTACTGTTGGTGGAATGCTAGGGCATTCCCCTCTGTGCATGCACGGTAAGTCGTCGATGGGTCGTGAGATTTACTTTCAACGGTTGATATCTTCATGCACCATGTAGGCGGCCATCCTAACACAACTCAAATTGTATGTTGTGCTTCGTGCTTCAACTAACATGTCCTGCATTATGTGTATTATATTATCATACTGTGAATCTAAACTCTTTATTTTACTATACTATTGAGATTGTTAATGGAATTGATTATTAATTGTATATGAGTACTTATTCACGATCTAGCTAAATATATTTTTATTAAGAAAATATTATGTAGTACTTGTTCTTGTATGTAGTAACTTGGAAGACTTCAAAACATTTGCATCGGGGACATAGATAAGTTAAGCATTGTGTCTATCACTCTGAGTGTCTGACGTTGATCGAGCAAACGAAATTGAAGTTGAAGCAGATGCCAATTTAATCACAATTAAATTAGAGTGGGTGGTCCATGCTTAATGTTACAACATACGTTAGGTGGCATTCGTTAATGCAAAATTAAACAAAAGTTGATAAGTTAGAGGTACAATTTATGGTGATATTCAAATGTTGTGATGCCGATGCCACTACCATCAGAGAGCAGTCATCATACTTGTTTCTGACATTAAAAATTATCTCCACTGTATATTTATTATTTACTCGAAAAGTGAGAAAAACCACAAGAAAAAAAGGGGAAGGAGAACTCTCTATGTGTTGATGTTTCATGCATTATCAAATCTCAGTCGTACGAAATTTTCTTCAATGGTACATATAGTACTCAGGAAAACTTGAAGTTTGTAAATTCATTAATTAATTTTGCCAATTATCAAATTAATGTGAATTCAAAATATGTGTCAATTTGAGTTTTTTGCATTTTATGCTTGATCTATAATGTCAACGATGTACTTATGATCCTAGAACTTTTCATATCAAATGTTATTTGCTACCTATCCATGATCAGAAGGGTGTACCATGTGAATCTAAGTTCAAGACCTTCAAGATCAACCTCCTCGTACAATTATTCATTTTAATACATTATTTAATTACAAATTCACGCTATTATAGGCTCTTGGCTATATAGTTTATGATTAAAGCGACGTTCTATGGAGTATCTATGCAATTTTTGCTAATTAATGTTAATTACAAACTTCATATGTTAATTGTTAAACATAAAAGCATTAAAAGGGTACCTATTAATTTACAATTTATGCATGTTGATGCTGTCCACGAATCAAATTTTGACTTGGAAAGGATAAGATAGGATGCTATCCTTGTATGCTTCCCAGCAGCCAACTTGGAAAATGTTCAGCACGTGCCTCTGGTTTCACACTTCCAATCAGTATTCTTTCGAAGTCTACTCAAAGTCCCAAAAAGATTCTTGGGGATTTCAAGTCCCCTTCGCGGCTTCGAGGCAATACATCACCATCAGACAAAATTGTTATGAGTTTTTATTAATTTAATATGTGATTTATGAGCAAAAAATGAAGATTAAAAATTCAAGTAAAATATGTACATCATATTGTTCGAAAGTTATTTTATTTTATTAGTTTCTTGTGGGAAAAGATTATGATTCGTTGCCCGTAAGTTTATAACTTTTCGGCTGTTAGAGTTTGTTTTAATTTTCTCGATGAATATAATGCTTTGAATTTTGTAAAATAATAAGTTTGTCAAGATGTAATATCTTTGAGTTATGTAGCCTGTTTCTACAATGTGTTTATGGTTTTGATTAATAAAATATTACAATATTTCTATGTTTTCGATTAATAAAATATTCGTTTTAGTTTCATATTGTCTCTGATTTTTGGTTTATAAATGTGCTGCCAATTCCTACACTCTACCACCAAACAAATGACGAAGTAGGCTCAGCGTTTTATAATTTCTTTTAATTTTCGCCAACCTTTAAACTTTGAATTTTTATTTTCCAGAGATCGGCACTTTGAATTTCAGAATGTAACTGTCGACATAAACACATACAATTAAGGCAGCTACAAATGGAGCTGGTGGAACCTTAATGTAAATCCAACAACTTATGCAATGCATGCATGTACAAGTACACCTGATTACGTATCCGGACAGGCCAGCAAAATAACGACATTGCGTTCTCCATATCTACATGTCTGACATCTACTAGACTACTATGCATGCCTCTCCATGAAGCTTTCTCTACTTTAAGAAATTATTTTGAGAAAAAATGAAGGTGATTTAGGGCAAAAGCAATGATTTTGAAAATAATAAGCTTATTTAGGGGAAGACAACTTCTACATTGTCCAATTACAATCATTTTTGAGAAAGCTTGAGAGGCTAAAATGAAGAAAATTGAGGTTTCACTATGAAACTAATAGACAATATGCGGAATTGCGAACTTACTTACTTATAAATCCATGCAAAGTCCCTCATTCCATTAACCTGCGATTCATTATCAACACGCTCAATCACGTGTGACGAATTTTTAAGCTTAATACGTAGACAATACAACGGGGTGACGTGGAGTACGTGTGATCGTTGGACTTCTCATGTGGGACAACCATACTCTGACACCATGAAGAAAATTGAAGTACCATCATAAATGTGAAATTCATTCTCAAACATAAGGACAATTCATGTGTTATTTTGATATATTATGTTATTAAGCTACAAACACGAATTGATATTTTATAATTATGTAAATTTGTGTGTTGACAACCCGTTATGTTAATTTGAAAGATGCTATATATGCACACATCATGGAACGATAATGGAGTGCAAGCTCCACATGTATTCGTTGCTAGAGATGTGGTGCTACGGCCAGGGTCACCCACCCATGCATGGTCTGAACCTAGCGTCAACGTTTGATATGGAACCCTAAATGTATCGATGCTCAGAACCAATCCGTGCGTGAGCGATTAACTCTAACTCTACTAAATTAACCCTAACATTACTACTCAGAAACAATAAAAGATTACTGTATGCATGCCAGATACACAAAATTTAACGAAAGTGCATTATGCTCGACAAACTGTGTGGCACTAGTCAAATTTGCAGGAAGGAGGGATTCAAGCGTGCATGGGTTAACATGCATGTCCTAGTATGACAGCAAATGAACAAAAGCCACGTGTAAGACACCCCAAGGACGTAAACAAGAACATGTCCAATTTACCATGGCTGGTGTCGGGCATGGGGCTTTGTGGCCTAGAACCTACCCATTTTTGGGCAAGAGAAAATGACAGTGAATGCAGATCGAATGCCAAGAAAATTGGTGGGGATTCGTAACAAACAGAAGAAATTGTCGACAAAAGGAAAATATTGGAACAATGTGGCAGCTTTCACTGCCCCGATTTGGACTTTCTTTGGTAATAAAACAGACACATCTGGTTTACACTATCCAGTTTTGCTAGTCCAGTGGGAATTTCATTCGCTCAATATTGTGATAATGTCTGCATGTCACTAACCTTATGCAATATACCATAATATATTAATATGTCCTCCTAGCGATAAAAAATGCACGAAGTGTGAATTTATAAGCTTATTTTGGATAATTTAGGAGCATTGTGTACACGTCATCTAGACCACATCATTCGTATGATTAGATTACTAATTTGATTAACTGAGTTCTATGCCAAGTCTAAGACTATAACTCAACAATAAGTTATTTTTACACAAAAGCATAAGACTTCATATATTTTTTGTCTCATTTAATATGAGAGTTATTTTAATCATGTAATCATCGTACAAATTTTTCTCCCGTTCAACACCACTAGTTATCACATGAAAAAACTATATTTATACAAACATGTACTTGAACTCACCCCTTTTTTTTTTCCCTCTCTCTCTTTCTTTTACTTTTTGTTTTTTTTTTTTTTTTCTGTTTTAAAATACTCTCGATCATTTTAAATGTACTTTCAAATAAGCCGGTATACCTTGTATAGCACAATCAATCACAAGTTGCACAATGCACATACTAAGTCGTCAAATAAGCTTAAAACAAGGGTTATGTTGCAAAACTCACACCCCAAGAATTTGAAGTTTGAAAGTTCCCTCGTTTACCTGTTGAAAACTTACAACTCACTGGATCAACATAAAAAATCACTTCGGGGTCCTCTGATCAAAATCATTAGCGAATCTCGGGCGTCAAATTGATCTGATGGCTTGATGCGTACATTACAATTTTTGGCAGATTTACGACCTTATCCCATTGTACATGAGTCACACCAATCGATTCGTGTAAGTAAAATAAAGAATATTTATGTTGGAAGAGATTTTCAAGTATTTTCTACTAATTGCAAACTAAAAAGACTCCACTAACTTCATTAATTGTTTAAAGGTTTTGTTATTTACTTCTCCATTATAAATATGAACTTTAATAAGTTTTCTTAAATGGTGATGTTTAATTTAATTTATTGTTTTTGGTTAGCTATATGCATCCATGACTGTTGTTCTTCAATAAACCTAGTAAGTATTTATCAAAACTTGTGTTTTATTGCAATCTTCATGGCGAGTATAAATTGGTGTGTTTTTAGTTATTTTAGAGAATCATTGCGTTTAGTTTTGTGTTAAGTTTCTTTTTGGCTTTAAAATCTTTCCTTAAAGTTTTTTTTCCAAGTCTTCTTAAGTCTCCCTGTATTCCTTTTGCCCAAACATTCCATCTCATAGACACATTTTTTATCAAAAACATCTGTAGGTTTTTTATTTACGTGTCCAAACCACCTTAACCGATTTTTTTTTATCTTATCTTCAAATACGGCTACTTCTACTTTATCTTGAATATCTTCACTCTTAATCCTACCATTTCTCACGTGTCTACACTTCCAACGAGATATTTTCGTCTTCACTACACTTATTTTTTGCTCGTGGGTTGGCTTGTCCTATTTTTGATAAAATCATGTACAATCTGTAAGCGGGTTGGCTTATCTTGTTTTTGGTTCTCCCATAAACCGGAGACTGCCAATTGACCATTGCCTTCTTAAAAGTTTTTCCCTTCCTCGACCTAAAACTGCCAAAGCTAGCTCAGCCTCCGCCCGCCACGGTCGCTGGTTCCACCGTAACAGTCAGACTACAATCTCACTTGCCAAGCGTGACTCACGCATTTGGTCACGCTAATCTTGCATTTCAGCTTCCACTCAAGAGTCACACAGAAACTGATCTGACTCGTAACTGTCTTATTCTGGTAATTAAGCACGATTAATCGCAGCCCACCCTGCAACGCCAGCTCTTCCTCCTGGTTCGGCTGTTTTGCACCGCCCTTCTCAGTCCCCATCGCAACCGTCAATCGATGATACTGACGCGGTCGGTCCACCTATTCACCTCCACATTTCCTGTCATTTGACCATTCAACCTTGTCGTCGTTATTGTTTGAATAATTAACGGATGAAAATTAAAGTACTTAAAATATCTGTTTTGAAATAGATAATGTATTTCTATGAATTACTTGAATAAAGTTATGATATAATATTAAAATTTCTTTTACTGCGCATTTGGTATGTAACTTGTTGCTAAGTAAAATTTACAGTCACGTAACATAATCTATTAGAGGACGATTACAGTCATGTTTTCATTTTTGAGTAAATAATTACTCGTGTGTTTTGTTTTGTGAAAATTTTCATTATTTGCAAGGCAATATTATATAATTCTAGGTTAAGAACTTACTTAAATGCTTATACGTATTTGGCACAAATATCATTTGACAGGTTAGATATTGATTTTATATTAAATACATATATTTCTATAAATAATTTTAACCGTCAATTGATGATTATATTAAATATATATTGTGTTTAATTTATTAAATTACACTAACATAGAAAAAAAAATTAAAAATTAAATATGTAAACCACTGCAATGAGGTTGGGTAAGATTATTTCCAAACACTACTTATCTATGTGAAATTTTTGTTGAAATGTCTACAAACCACTTTAGTTTATTTAATTTTTTATCGAGGATGATGTTAGAGAAGTTATATACTGAAATTATATTTTGTAAATTATATAATGTACTGGTTGATAGTTAAGTTTTTTTATAATAATATAAAAAAAATATTTCAACGATCAACCTTTGCATCATAAAATTATAAAATATATCTAAAAACATAATCTTCCTAGCGTTTCCGTTATGTTGAAATGCCTTCATAGACAATGAAAACAAAATAAAATTGCACTCATAATTTTTCTAGCAAGTTCCCAACACAGTCAATTACTTTTCCCTCCTTCCCACTCTTTCACTAAAAACCTCAAGTATATATCAACACCCTCCAAATATTATTCACCCCAAGAACACTCCTCACCTCACCCCCCCTTCTAGAAGCAAAATCACAACACGAACGACGATGCTTCTCTTCCTCCCCCTCCTCCTCCTGCTGCCGCCACTCCCCACCACCCTCTCCCTCAACCAAGAAGGCCTCTACCTCCAACACTTCAAGCTCTCCCTGGACGACCCCGACTCCGCCCTCTCCTCCTGGAACGATGCCGACTCCACCCCCTGCAATTGGCTTGGCGTCTCATGCGACGACGCCTCGTCCTCCTACCCCGTCGTCCGCTCCCTCGACCTGCCCAGCGCCAACCTCGCCGGCCCTTTCCCCACAGTCCTCTGCCGCCTCCCCAACCTCACCCATCTCTCCCTCTACAACAACTCCATCAACTCCACCCTCCCTCCCTCCCTCTCCACGTGCCAAACTCTCGAGCACCTCGACCTCGCCCAGAACCTCCTCACCGGCGCCCTCCCCGCCACCCTCCCCGACCTACCCAACCTCAAATACCTTGACCTCAGCGGAAACAATTTCTCCGGAGCAATTCCCGACTCCTTCGGCCGCTTCCAGAAACTCGAGGTCATCTCTCTCGTCTACAATCTCATCGAAAACACCATCCCGCCCTTTCTCGGCAACATCTCCACCCTGAAAATGCTCAACCTCTCCTACAACCCGTTTCACCCGGGTCGGATCCCCGCGGAACTCGGCAATTTGACGAACCTCGAGGTCCTCTGGCTCACCGAGTGCAACCTAGTCGGCGAGATTCCCGACTCGCTAGGTCGACTCAAAAACCTCAAGGATTTGGACCTCGCCATCAACGGCTTAACCGGCCGGATTCCGCCGTCGCTCAGCGAGCTGATCAGCGTCGTCCAGATTGAGCTCTACAACAACTCATTAACCGGCGAGCTGCCGCCTGGAATGTCGAAATTGACCCGGCTGAGACTTCTCGACGCGTCCATGAACCAGCTGAGCGGGCAGATTCCGGACGAGCTCTGCCGGTTGCCGCTCGAAAGCCTCAACCTTTACGAGAACAACTTAGAGGGGAGCGTGCCGGCGAGCATTGCGAACTCGCCCAACTTGTACGAGGTCAGGCTCTTCCGAAACAAGCTCTCCGGCGAGCTGCCCCAAAATCTCGGCAAGAACTCGCCGCTTAAGTGGTTTGATGTGTCGAGCAACCAGTTCACGGGCACCATTCCGGCGAGTCTGTGCGAGAAGGGACAAATGGAAGAGATTCTAATGCTACACAATGAGTTCTCCGGCGAGATCCCGGCAAGGTTGGGCGAGTGCCAGAGCTTGGCCCGGGTCCGATTGGGTCACAACAGGTTAAGTGGGGAAGTTCCGGTGGGCTTCTGGGGGCTGCCGCGCGTTTACTTAATGGAGCTCGCTGAGAATGAGTTTTCTGGGCCGATAGCGAAGAGCATTGCCGGAGCCACGAACCTCTCGCTATTAATCCTAGCGAAGAACAAGTTTTCGGGTCCGATACCGGAGGAGATTGGGTGGGTGAAGAATCTTATGGAGTTTTTCGGTGGTGACAATAAGTTCAGTGGGCCGTTGCCGGAGGGCATTGTGAGACTTGGGCAGCTGGGGACTCTGGACCTTCACAGCAATGAAGTCTCCGGTGAGCTCCCAGTTGGGATCCAATCTTGGACGAAACTAAACGAGCTCAATCTGGCAAGTAACCAACTTTCCGGGAAAATCCCAGATGGAATTGCGAACTTGTCCGTCCTTAATTACCTTGATCTTTCCGGGAATCGATTTTCCGGGAAAATCCCATTTGGGTTGCAGAATATGAGGCTCAATGTTTTTAATTTGTCCTACAATCGGCTCTCAGGTGAGCTTCCTCCCCTTTTTGCTAAGGAAATTTATAGGAATAGCTTTCTGGGGAATCCTGGTCTTTGTGGAGATTTGGATGGGTTGTGTGATAGCAGAGCCGAGGTTAAACGTCAGGGGTACGTATGGTTGCTTAGGTGCATGTTCATTCTATCTGGTTTAGTATTTGTTGTGGGCGTGGTTTGGTTTTACTTTAAGTACAAGAACTTCAAGAAGGTGAAGCGAACAATAGACAAATCGAAATGGACGCTGATGTCGTTTCACAAACTGGGTTTTAGTGAGTATGAGATCTTGGATTGCCTTGATGAAGATAATGTGATTGGTAGCGGGGCGTCGGGGAAGGTGTACAAGGTTGTGCTGAGCAGTGGAGAGGTTGTTGCAGTAAAGAAGCTATGGAGAGGGAAAGTAAAGGAGTGTGAAGTAGAAGATGTTGAGAAGGTTTGGGTGCGAGACGATGGCTTTGAGGCGGAGGTAGACACTCTGGGGAAGATTAGGCACAAGAACATTGTGAAGCTCTGGTGCTGTTGCACTGCTAGGGACTGCAAGCTCTTGGTTTATGAGTATATGCAAAATGGTAGTCTCGGTGATTTGTTGCATAGCAGCAAAGGAGGGTTGCTGGATTGGCCTACAAGGTTTAAGATAGCTCTAGATGCAGCGGAGGGGCTTTCTTATCTGCACCATGATTGTGTTCCTCCGATTGTTCATAGAGATGTGAAATCAAACAACATATTATTGGACGGGGATTTTGGAGCGCGAGTGGCGGATTTTGGAGTAGCCAAGGAGGTTGATGTAACTGGGAAAGGGCTTAAATCCATGTCCATCATTGCAGGTTCTTGTGGTTACATTGCTCCAGGTTAGTCAGAAAGTTTCTCACCAACCAAATTTTTGTTCAAATCGCTGTTTAAGTTGAGTTGAATTTGTCTTGTATGTTGATGTTCTTGTGGAAAGTACAGCTTTTGACACTGAAATTTCACAATATCAACTCACATTAGTTAAATTTTTACCCTGCTATTCTAATCCTGTAAATGTAATCTTGTTGCAGAATATGCGTACACTCTCAGAGTGAATGAGAAGAGCGATATATACAGTTTCGGTGTGGTTATTCTGGAGCTGGTGACCGGGAGGCTCCCAGTCGATCCAGAGTTTGGAGAAAAGGACTTGGTGAAGTGGGTCTGCACCACATTGGATCAGAAAGGAGTAGACAATGTGGTTGACCCAAAACTTGAGTCTTGTTACAAGGAAGAAGTATGCAAGGTCCTCAACATTGGCCTCCTCTGCACCAGCCCTCTCCCGATTAATCGTCCATCAATGAGACGAGTAGTGAAGTTGTTGCAAGAAGTTGGCACAGAGAAACATCCCCAGGCTGCTAAAAAGGAGGGTAAATTGACCCCATATTACTACGAAGACGTCTCAGATCATGGAAGCGTAGCTTGAAAAGTAAGAAAGAAGTCCATATGGTTTCGTTGTGAAAAAGCAATGAGATATGGGGGAAGTTTATATGTTAAGCTTTATTTTTCCAGTTTTTGAAGCTTCCTAAAATCCGACTTCCCAAATATCATTTTCACCCTCCTCTAGGGTTTTGGTCTTCAGAGAGCAGGGGAGGGGAAGAAGTTGAAGAGGAATTACTTCAGAGAAGGGTAAAAGTTACGAGGGGGGGGTTAAATTGTTCCGTACTGTATATTTTTTAACCACCAGAATTATCATGTTGTAAGCTTAAGCAGTAACTTGCCCTCCTTCCTCTGCAATCTCTGCATTGAGAGACCTCGGTGAAAGTGATGTATAACTGTTTAATGATTGTGATTTTTCGCGTGAAATCACTCAGGTGATTTGTATGAGCAACCACTTGTAGCAACCTCCTACTTCACTTTTGTGAACGAATTTCCGTGAAATTGTTCTGCAATTGTACCTGTGCTGTGTGGAGCCTGCGACTCTGTTCCAGGTTTAAATGCTTTGACCATTCTCTCTAGTTTTGAGATTTACGGTGGTTTTTACCCAACTTAAAAAACCCTATTTGAGTATTGGGAGGCTTCCTTCGCACTTGGAATGTCATAGTGGCGGCATTTAAATATTGTTGCGTGATAAAGTTGTTGTCGGTGTGTAACTCGCTTGATAAGTCTATTGAGAGAACATCCGTATAGTTTGAATTGTTAATGTAGTGATATTTCAAGCTAATTATATATCGTTACACGTGAAGATGAGTGATTATCCATGACTCAAACATGTGACATTTATCATAGAAAAATAACATTTTTTGTTGCGACAAGACTCGTCCTCTTAACCCAAAAAACAAGCAAATTAACAATAAAAATTTGAAATATTGGTGGTGGAAATGAAGAGAACTTACATGGAATTTGAGGACTCCATGGTTTGAAAATTGGCTCGCTCACCCCTATTTTCCGTTCGTCGATTTTGAACAATAAAAAATTGAAATATGTTCACCAAAAAAAAAATTAAAGAACTGAAATATTGGTGGGTGGAAGGGAAGAGAACTTACTTGGAAATTTGAGGACTCCATCTTTTGAAAATTAGCTCACTCACACCCATTTTTTGTCCATCCAACTTCTTCATGGGTTCACAAAAAAAAAAAAAAACAAGCAAATTAACAATAAAGCACTAAAATATTGGTGTGTGGAAAAGAAGAGAACTTACATGGAAATTTGAGGACTCCATTGTTTGAAAATTGGCTCGTTCACCTCCATTTTCTGTTCATCCAGATTGTTTGTGGGTTCATCCAAAAAACAAACAAATTGACAATAAAGAATGGAAATATTGGACCATCTCCAATCGAACGAGGGCCAGAGGGCTCGTTTTAGCCCTCTGGCCCTCCAAGATATTAATATTTTAATAAACAGTACATAGCCATATTTGCCTTCATCTCCAACCGAGGGCCATATGGCTCGTTTTAGCCCTGTGACAAAAAACCGTCTCCAATCGAGGGCTAAGAAGCCATATGGCCAAACAGAATTTATTATTTAAATTTAAAAACTAAAACAACTTAAATTTAAAAATGGTGAAAATTATGTGATAAATGGTGTAGGAATGACTTAGGTATTTACAGAAAAAAAAAGGGGAATCTAAAAAAAAAAAAAATTAGGTCCAAAAAAATAATAATATGACAATGCTGTCGGCTATATCTGATACTAAAGAGGACAGTATATCAGACGTAAAATGAATTAATAATGAAAAATCCAGCCCAGCCCGGTTTGGTTGGATTGGGCCAACTAGTTGGCCATTTGGCCCTTTTTTGACCAATGGGGCCCAAAAGCCCTTTGGCCTAGCCCTCGGTTAGAGACGGTTTTCAGGTTATTTTCAGCCCTCTGGCTTTCTGGACCCTTCGGTTGTAGATGGTCTTGGTGGGTGGAAAAGAAGAGAACTTAGGCCATCTCCAACCGAACGAGGGCCAGAGGGCTCATTTTAGCCCTCTGACCCTCGAAGATATTAATATTTTAATGAATAGTACATGGTCATATTTGCCTTCATCTCCAACTAAGGGCCAAAGAGCCATAGGGCTCGTTTTAGCCTTGTCACAAAAAACAATCTCCAACCGAGGGTCAAATAACCATAAGGCCAAACATAATTTATTATTTAAATTTCATGTTACTTAATTTAATTTAATATTGTATAATGGCTTGGGAAGTTATAGGAAAAAAATAGAATTTAAAAAAATAAATAAAATTTTTTGTATTAAAAAAAAAAAAAAAAAAAGCCTAGCATTCCTGTCGGATATAATCGCCAGGAATAAGTACAATGCTGTCGGATATAACCGACAAGAATAATGAAAATTCTGGCTAGCCCAGGGCTGGCTGGCTGGCTGAGTTGGGCTAGCCGGTTGGCCTTTTTTTGTCCAGTGGAGCCCACGAGCCCTTTGGCCTAACCCTTGGTTGGAAACGGTTTTCAGGCTATTTTCGGTCCTCTGGCCTTCTGGACCCTTCGATTGGAGATGGTCTTAGATGGAAATTTAAGGACCCTATTGTTTGAAAATTGGCCCTCTCACCACCATTTTTTGTTCATCCAGCTTATTCGTGGGTTCTTCCTCTTTGTGGGTGGTGGATCACTGATGGTGGCAGCTTTTGTGGTAGATGCAGCAGTCTTCCTAATTTATAGTTTTTGTTGTTATGGGCTTGTTCTTTTTGGGTCTTTGTGTTGTATTTTCTTTTAAATGATGCTTGATTATGGATTGCCTTACGGCTTTCTATTTCATGTAATAGTTTCTAGTTTGACAAAAAAAAAAAAAAATCGACAAAATGCTTTTGTTTTTTTGTTGCTTAGCTTGAAATATCAACATAATGTGTGAGTCGCGTCAACTACAGAAAGAGTGACAATCCCATGTGTAAGTTTATATTGCATTAAAAAGACAAGTTGGTAGGGTTAGCCCTCATCGGGTCTATTCATAACTAAGTGAGAAAGTGATCCGCTACTTAGTCATATAGTTTAATGGTATTTTTTTTTTATTTGTAATGTTTTAAGTTCGATTTTCGTCAAAAATAAATTTGACCCATATTTTCAGAAGTTTATTATAAAATTAAATTTATTATTTTTTCTTAATGTAAATAATATTCTTTGTTTAAAAAAAGTAAAAAAAAAAAAAACCCATGTTTGAGCGGGCTCCATGGAAAATAACCTGCCAAGCAAGGACATGAGAGAGAGAGAGAGAGAGAGAGAGAGAGAGAGAGTTTAAGGCGGTGGTTGGTGGGATTGATAGTCCAGCAGAGGCAATTTAGTTAAAACTTTCAAAAAACTAGGTTGGGCCCCACTGTTCAAATTTGATAGTAGTAAAGTAAATTCAGAGTTGTTCCATCTTGTGAAGAAATTCCAAATCTGCGCTCCACTTTTGGACCATACACTTCATCCTCTCCAACGGATTCAACGCTGTGACTGCAGGTTTAGGTCGGCTCAGTTAATACAGTCATGACCTCTCATTTTGGGAGAAGTTCTAACGAAGTAAACGAAAATGATTATAGTTGTATGTTTTGATAATAAGATAAGAGACTAATGATCGAATTTTTAGTTAAGAGGCTATTGCTCTAATTGAATTAAACTTAAGATAAGCTACAATTTCCTATATTTTGAATGAGAGAAGTTACGAATGAAAAATGACAATGGTCTGTGATCGTTTGAGCACGAGATAAAAAAGTTGTTCATCTATGTCATACTTGATTTCAGCGTGAGACAAACTTTTGTGTTACCGATTACGTCATACGTAGTTGTTCATGTGGTAAGAACTGTCTTGACCAACTAAATTGGCCAAGTATTTAAATGCCTATGAAGGGAAATAAACTTGGATTTTATATGTGGTAAGTGAATGATTAATGAGTTGATGAGCTAATACATTTTTTATTAATATATGTTAGTCAAATATTAACACATTCCAACAGCTAAGCACCAACTTAATCAAGTTTTGAATAATTTTGAATAAGGTTTTATCCTAATTCCCCACCACTGGCCCTCAATGGTTATTTCACATGAGGGTCTGAAAATTGTTAAACGAAATCCAACAACAAAACATGGGCTTCAAGAAGCCCATCTAGTGGCATCAAATTATGGTCTGTCGGGCCTTTTATCGAACCGAGATTGATAAGAACAAAGTCCAGTAGTCCTTGGGTCCAGAAAAATTATGGTTGTGAAGACGATATATACTTATAGAGAGTTCGACATTATGATTCGGGTATATGTGGCTTCTTGTGGATGAGTTAACTGTCCAGAAAAAAATAATCTTAATGTCAATTAAGATGTTGTCAATTAAGTTAATTGTGAATCAGTAATTAATTAAGATGTTGTAGCTGTCAATTAAGTTAATTGTGAGTCAGTAATTAATTAAGATGTTAAGTCAGTAATTAATGAAGATGTTGTAGTTGTCAATTAAGTTAATTGTGTGCTGCAACCTTTAACTTTTGTCTTGTTTATTTATGCCAAACAACATAAGAACAAACACATGAGCAAAAGGTGGGTGAGTTGATGATCCAATTAGTGAACGTTACATACTTTTAACTGATTTTGCGTATTTCCACACTATTCATAAAACGTTTCGTATTACTTACGCAACATATTAAGTTTTTCACAATTAACCTTGAATATTTTAGAGTTAATAAGTTTTTTTATTTTTTTAGTACAACGATATATTTTACATTAAGGGAAGGGAGAGTTTGGCAGAGCTACACAATGGACAACCTAATTTGGTATTGAATTCGTCATCCACAAGATTCGAACTTAAAATCTCTCATTTACAAATAAAGATGAATGCTACCAAACCGTATTATTGAATGACATAGTTAATAAGCTTCTTGAAACCACTTTTTAATCCTAATATATTATTCCTTACTGCTTTCTCTAAGGAACCCAAATCATACGGTACCTAAGCATGATCAAAATTCAAGGCACAAAAATCTTATAAGATTAAATGTCACATAAAATTATTCTTGCGTTTTCCAAAAGTTTTCTCTGACATGGACTTGCAGATTAAAGATGTTTTCTAAAAGAGGATGATTCGTCTAATATTGATTTTTTCATAAAGATAATAAGATAAAAAATAATGTATGAGAGAATAAAGGGAATAAGATAAGAATACGAGGAAAGAGGATCCTACTTCTTACAAAATGATGAGGAGGCCAACTCTGAACCAATATATAACTAAACTACGACCCGTACTTCCAAGTTTCTTACCAATCCACCCAATTTTCAAAACAAGATGCCCCCTTTTCTTACTAATTTTCAAACCTTCATCTAGTCTAATTCTGTTTTGTTTTGTAAGCTCATCATATTTCAAACCCATATTATATACACACACAGACGCACACATATATATATCCATCTTCCTCTTCCCTTGTTTTCCGATCAATCTGATCATACTAGATAAAAACATGATGAAGCACAGTAAGGATGTTGCCTATCTTTTTATCATATCCATACTTTGCACATCGACTGTTGTTCTTGGTATCGTCCTTACTCTTATCCTCCTCTGCAAGAAAAAACCAGTCCAAACCCAAGAAACACCACCACAAACCAAGCCTACCGCTCAAGTGTATCCCTTAACCGACATAGACCTTGCCACAGACGGTTTCAACCCCCGTAGAATTGTAGGCGAAGGCCGGTTGGGAACCGTCTACGCCGCCATATTCGAAAAGGGGGAGATAGTAGCAGTGAAAAGAATACACTCTAGGCATGTTTTGAGCAATGCAGGGTTTGGGTTTTGTAGAATACTTAGGTCAATATCTCTAGCTCAGCACCCCAACATAGTTCCAATTATTGGGTACTCAGAAGGCCCAGGTGAGAGGATTATAGTGATGGAGTTTGTAGGCATGGTGTGCTTAGACTACTATTTGCATCAAAATCCAGATGGCGCGTCGTTATTGGACTGGAACCACAGGTTGAAGATTGCAGCTGGAGCAGCCAAAGGGCTTGAGTATTTGCATGAAGTCGTCGCGCCAAACATAATACATGGGTGTGTCAAGGCTACAAATATTTTGATAGATGTTAACTTTTGTGCTAGGGTTTGCGATTATGGGCTCTCATTTTTGGCTCCCCAAGAGAAGAGAGGCCTATTGGGATACGTGGACGACGAGTATTGGGGCGGTGGGGGCGGAGGAGGAGAAGGCGGCGGCGCTTGCAAAGAGAACGACGTGTACGGATTTGGTGTGGTTTTGTTGGAGATTTTGAGTGGGAGGTTGTGTGAAGATGGGAGGCTTGTGAATTGGTCACTGCCATTGATCAAGGAAAAGAGGTTTAGTGAGTTTTTGGACCCAAGACTTGTGATTCCTTCTGATATCATGCCTCTTGTTAGATTGGCCAAAGTTGCTTCTGCTTGTGTTGGCAATTCCAGAAAAAGCAGGCCTTCAATTGGTCAAGTGGCAACCATTTTGAGCAATTTGGAGATGGATTGAAAGTATGACTTGAAAATTATTTGTTTTTGTTCCTTAAAGTCAAAGTGGAATGCCATGACTTCTCGTTCAAATTAAGTTGCTGTTATTTGCATATGATGAGAATTGGGTTCCAGCAAGGATTTGAAAATTTAGGGATTTTCTCTTTTGACTTCTTATCTATACTTTTCGTAGTCTATAAATGTAAAAGTTCATATAATTAGGTTGTGACAGTGAGTTTTTACACGTGTAAGTACATTACAATACATTTCAAGAAAAATACTTAGTTCGTTATTTCTTAAATGCAAATTAGAATCAGATGTGTATGTAAGATAACTTTTTTGTAATCGTAATTTTTTTTATATGTATCCAACTATAATCTATAATTAAACAGTGTTGATTTGAAGGGGGTTGAGAGGAATGTTGAAATAAAATGTGGGCGGTGGCTTTGTCTTCTGGAAAGTGAATTTGATCTTGCTTTCATGTTGATTGAGATCTTTTGGTGCCCAAAGGGACCCCATTTTTTGTTTTGTTTCTTTCAATCAATTTCTCTTTCGATCTTTTGAGTCCTTTGTTTGCTTGTTATTGCTCAATCATTTGACTAAAAATCTCCTGTAAATAATTTAAAAACCTGATTTATTTTCTATTGGTTGCATATTTATCTAATAAAATCTAGTGGGGATTCACACTGTGTGTATACGTTCATTGGATGGTGGTTGAGTGTTCCAATCTGTCATGATGGGCATAAACATTGTATAATTTATAACATAGGTTGTTGTTATAATTATACTCCTGGATTTTGGCGCTATCTAAGGGATGAAAAATGGCAAGACATCGGTAATTCGACGAGTTTGTAATTTAAGTGGTTAGAAATATTTGAATTCGAATTTTACCCGATTAAACGCTTATATTAAAAGGAAAAAAAAAAAACTCTATTATATGGGTTGATTTTGTTTTCATGGGAGTTGACTTCTACACTTTTTTTTTTTAATCTTCGTGCACTCGTATTCATTTTTAGTTCAAATTAAGTAAAAATTATAAATAAATAATGGATGTGATATCTCTACACCCCTAAATAAATTACAATGTGCTGAATGTGAAAAGCAATATCGAAATATATGTGTCGGCATTGAAATTTTGGATTTTCATGTTTACAGTCTGTTTACACAAAGAATGTCAACATCCTGATACGAATTTGGAACTACCAACAAGGATGGTGGGTTGAATATTCCACCAACAATTCAACTGCCCCTTATTGCAGAACACAGGCAAAAATGAAAAATAAAAACCTGTACCAACACTAGGAATGGGCTGAACATATGAATTGTAGTACAAGTAAACATAATTCCTCTGATCAAGGCCCAGATCTGTAGGATGGGCTAAGCGGATGAATCGTAGGAAGATTATTAAATTTTGACAAGGCCAAAGAAACCAGGGGAAAAAGAAAAGATGCATTTGTTGGATGAAAGTGATCTTATAAGGATGTTTCTCACGATTAATATTTATTTTAGTCTTCTTTTTTACGGAACTTGTGACAAGCAGTAATTTTATGGTCTTTATTGAAGGAGAATTTTGAGAAAGAATGCCGGATTACCTTTTTTTTCATATAAACTTTGATTGCACTTGACATTACGTTGGTCTCACCGTGTGTGGAAGATGTTACAGTTAGACAGCTGTATCGAATTTTTGAAAAAGCACAAGTAGTAACTATGAAGCCAAACAACACAAGTTTTTTTTTTGCAAGAGACTTGTACGTAGCTGACATAATTAAAAGTATTTATTCATGTTCGTGAGTTCATGTGTTCAATTCCCCACTCATTATATCGTTTCTACAGAAGGACAAGTAAATACTTTTATGCTAAATAAGTTTTATTCTTCTTCTAAGAAGTTTATAAGAGCATTTATTCTTTCAATTAAGGTCATGTTTTCGATTCACCCCCTTCTAGCTAGTATTGCTTGTATGAAATTACGAGGAATGCTAAGGGGATTCTCCATAAACTATCTACCACCTCATAGTTTAACGTCAATCATCATGCTAACATTATTAAACATTGTGCCAAAGTCATCATGAGGTGGCAGACCTACTTTCGAGAGAGTCTCGTTAGCATTGCTCATGAAATTACACAGACAAATTCTCTTCAATATCACTCTCTTTCCTATCTTATTAGTACATGACCCCAAGAAACAAGAAAAATAAATCAAAACAAAAAACCTGAAGTATCTATTTGGCTTGGTCCAAGCCAAGTCTCCTATTCGAGAAATTCTCATCTCATCCAAAGTCTTCACCATTGAAATTAGAACCAAATTGCTGCTATTTTTTCCCAAAAGTAACCCAAAGTGACGCAAAAAAGTCTTTGATTCCCTTGAAATCATTCTAATTATGAAACTTAATCGGTCACGCATCGGTTTAACTGCACTTTAGTTCATATAAATTCATCAATTGACAATGACTTTGAATTAAACTAGAGCTTAATCTGTTAACTTAGAACTAATTAAATATTTTTAATTCAAGCTGATCAGGGTCTGAACAAAAACAAAACGACGGACAAGTAGAAGAACACGAGACCGTTTTATATATGTAGCTATCTGATATCTAAATAGGGCAACAACTTGACAAAGTTCCCAAAACCCTAATCCATACGTTTAAGTTACAACAAAAACACAATCCTAAAAGGCCAAAGCTTCATGCTTAAGCTTCCTGTTGCGTGTCTTCCTTGAGAAGGTCACATATATGTATATGTCGGCTGGTACAAGAAATATATACGAATGGGTAGTTCTTCCCTGCAGCCACGTCCTTTTCTGCAATCGAAGATGCCACCTTATTACCCAATGAAACAAGGCCATCTGGCATAGGCTGCATGTGGCACATGATGGTTGGAAGGGGGTGGATTGTAACTATTGCGGATGGAGGCGGTTGCAGTGGATTGTTGCTCAAATAATATGAGGGTGAACATCGTAGACTCGTAGTCGTGCTGCCTAAGCCAAAGTGACATGTATTGCATGCCGTATTTAATCGGCTTTCTGAATTAATCACAATATTAATTTGTTGGAAAATACGTCGAAAACGATCCATAATTAATAATAAAATAATTAACAAAGACTGATTATTGCATGACAAGCATTACCATTGCACTGAAACATGTGGCCGTGTTGATTAATTAGTGATTACTGCAAAGACAGAGAACATTTTATCGAAAGCAGCAACCACCCCCCATCTGCAAATGTGTCTTTTTTTAGAGAGAGGGAGAGGGAGACAGTGATTCCTTGCTTGCAATTAGAAGTCTACGCGAAGAAAGGGAGAAATGGGGAATATATGCAGCAGAGAAGTTGGTACTGTATAAATATTTTGATCCCAAAAATGTTAATTTATATATGTGTAAGTAGTTAGTTTTGGGTTGGTTCGTATGTAGGTGTCCATGAAAATGTACATATATCTTTAAGGACACTCTAGGTTGACACTGCAGCTAAAGTCCCAACTCCAACCCTAAATACCAAAGCCCTTCTCTCTCTTCCCCTCTTTCTCTCTCTAAAGAGGTAAAACGTCCCCAAAAGAATCAGGTTGCCCCCTCTCCACTCTAGCCACCCTTTTTTTTTCTCTTATAAAATCTTTTTTTATTTTTTTTTACTCGTTAGGTATGTGTTATTTATAATTAACTCCATACCATAAATAACTTCTTTTTTTTTTTTTTTTTAATTATGGTTTAAACCCTCCTTTTAGGACAGAAGTGATACCCCTGAGAAAAAAAGAAAAGGAGGAACCAATTAACTATAAAGACTACACGGATTCTATTGTACACACGTATGTACACAAGCATAACCAAACTTGACGTCCAAGCAACCTTTTCTATTTCTAGAAAATTCATTCTTCTCCCCGTTCTTTATTTTATAGCTTAGCTCAGCTTGCTACCCTTTGTTCTACTCTCTCTCTCTCTAGAAAATTCATTCTTCTCCCCGTTCTACTCTCTCTCTCTCTCTCTCTCTCTCTCTCTCTCTCTCTCTCTCTTATGGAGGCAGTTCTGTGTGAAGAGATAATATCATAAGAGGAGAAAACAAATGGGAGGAGAAAGATCAAATACCTATCTAGATATTCCATCCCAAACATCAATATTGAAGAAGAAGATGATGAGCAAAAAAGTGGATATGGTTATGGAAAACGTGCTTTAAAAGTGACAAGCTAGCTGGTTGCTTCTCTGCTTTGCTTGCTCTAGGTCTTTTCTTTTGTTTTTTTCGGGGTTTACTTAATATTTTGAGAGCTTCTGTTGTGTGTATATTTGGAAGAGGTGGAGGAAATAACAAGAAGATTTGGGGTTTGGAATGAGCCTCAAAGAAAAAACGGCAGAGATCAGATCATGACATGGTGCAACGACTCCGACGATGAGAGGGCCATTCAGATTGTCAGCCCCCCTCCTCCTAATAACCCTAATAATCCAAATGAATTTCGGAACATAACTTGCCCCTCTTGTGGACATCACATAGAATTTGACCAGGTAACAGAAATTCACTTATTTTTTACGTATATTGCGAACCAGTGACCTATTGTTAAGTTTTTGAACTAAATTTTACTCTAAATATTTGATTTTACATGAACTAATTGTTTGTTATTAGTTTTCATTTCTAATTTTTTCGGTTTATGTGATGTAATATAGGCAGGAATTCATGATTTGCCTGGACTACCAGCAGGAGTGAAGTTCGATCCAACTGACCAAGAAATTCTTCAACATTTAGAGGCAAAGGTTTTGTCTGACACCAGAAAGCTGCATCCTCTCATTGATGAATTCATACCAACGCTTGAAGGGGAGAATGGGATCTGCTACACTCACCCTGAAAAGCTACCAGGTTATTATAATTATTTATTTTGGGTAAATTTTTGCTTTTGTTTTTTTTTTCTTTTCTAATAAAACCCTATCGAGGGATGGTAATTAAGAAGCGCGGGTATTATTATTAATCCTCATTCAATGGATTGCAAAATGAGTAATGCTAGGTAGACCAGCTAATTTAGACCATATTTGTAAATTATGTGATATGTCACCAATAAGAAATAAACATATTAATCAACATTTAAGTAATAATCTAATCATCAACAACCATGTCATATGATTTACAAAATATATAAAAAATACATGGTCTATCTAGCATTACCCTTGCAAAATTGACGTGATTTAGTCCACAAACATACTCAGATATACTTAACATTTTATTTTATTTTTAACACTTGGGATTTGTTTTTCGACATGTTTTTTTACAATTTGTTTAATTTTTTTACTTGTGTTTATGTATTTATCTATTTTTATCAAGCAACATTGAAAGGATGAAAATTAAATATAAGATCTCGACTTTCATAATTAAATATTCTTCACCACGTCTCTATTTTTATTTTTAGATGTCACATTGAAACATATAACCAGCACATGGGTTCGCTTGCTTCTCCTATAAAATCATTCAAATTAGTATGTTTGTGTTTTATACTTTTTTCTTTTCAAGCATGTTTTATGCATGTGAAGGCACAAGTTGGCAATACACATTTGGATGTTAATACTAAACGCAATCTCATGCATATATATAAATGGTGTCACAATTAGATGATGAAAATTAAAGATTAACAATATAAAACATTAAAGTTAAGAAAACTAACTAATTCAACTTACCCTCAAGTTTTCTTTTGTAATTGAAATTATTTTTACGTGATAAAAGTACAACACATTTTATTTGGACATCTGACGTCCATGCAGGAGTGAACAAAGACGGACAAATCCGCCACTTCTTCCACCGTCCCTCGAAGGCATACACGACTGGGACCAGAAAGCGAAGGAAGGTTCACACCGAAGAAGATGGAAGCGAAACAAGATGGCACAAAACCGGCAAGACAAGGCCGGTTCTTGTTGGCGGAGCAGTGAAGGGTTTCAAAAAGATCCTAGTCCTCTACACCAACTACGGGAGGCAAAGAAAACCAGAAAAGACCAATTGGGTCATGCACCAATACCACCTTGGCAACAATGAGGAAGAGAAAGATGGGGAGCTGGTGGTCTCGAAGGTCTTTTACCAGACACAGCCTAGGCAATGTGGATCAAGCATCAAAGATGTTCCAACGTTCGATCATCACAAAGGTGTGAATATAAGAAGTGGGCAAGGGAATGATGGTCTAATTAGTGCTGCTGCCACTAATCCTCTTCCTCTAGCAAAGAAGGCAGGTCTTGTGGAGTACTACAATCCTGGAGGTCCTTTCATGAATTATGATCATCATCAACATAATCATAATCAAGGGGGGCATAATAGAGAAAGCCCACCTCAGCTAATCCCAAATTTAGTTGTCCAAGGTGACGGGTCTTCATTTATTCGATTAACTTCAGATGCAAGCAAAGGGAAGCTCGAGAGGAAAATAGCGTGATTTGACAATATTGGACATGGATGGAAGAGCTCTCTTTTTCAGATGAGGTAGCTATATATATACACACACACACACACATAGCTAGGGTTTCTGTGGAATACTACTACCATGATCAAATAAATTAATGATTACAATATTAAGATTTTTGGTGACCAAAAACAATAAGAAATAAAGGAGAATATATTTTTACAATTACTTTCGGTATTTTTAACTCATATTAATGTATTTATGTGTACATATATATACAGACATTGTGATCTGTGATTTTATGACAATGAGCAATTGATTATTGAGAGTTAAGATGATGTTTTTTTTAGAAATGTATATACAGACGATTATACAAACTTTTCTATCTGATTAATTTGTCTGATAGGACATTAACGTTTGATCATTAGCTTATGATTTTTTTCCTACACTTTTGTTCATATATATATTTTTTTATAATACATGTAGATTCAAAGTACAGCTCTGATATACGTTTCGTCTAATGGGAGTTATATGATAATAGACCTGTCAAATTCAAGCAGCCTATGAGAGAAAGCACTTTTGGAAATTTGTCAAACAAATAAGAATTAATTAATTAATTAACAATTTTTCCATATATATTATTACTCAAGTGATCAGTCATCCGTCATGGAAACTTGAAAGTCTTCGCGAAGTTAATTTGTTTGAATTTTTTACAGGACCCTTTTGGTTAGATTTTGGGGTCGAAGATTGTGTTAAGTCACAAAATGAATTTATCATGAAAGTCGAATATAAGATCTTTCTTACTTATAGATGAAAGAACAATATCACTGAACTGTAATATTAAATTATACTTTGAAAGCTTTGTGACATATTTGAAAGCTTTACTTGATTTATTGCAAGTGACCCTCTACCTCAATAGTGAAGAGGAGTGTTGCTCTTACATCACGATATGGGCTCGAACCTCGTCAGCTCCCAAATCTAACAAATCTATAATTGAAACAAAAAAAAAAAAGAAAAAAAAAGGCTTTACTTGATTATGAGAGTAAAACAATCGTGAACATTTCACTCGTAATCAAATGAAATTCAGAGATAAGTAATGTTATACTTACTATATTTTTCATATCACATTTGTATTATCTCTCTAATAGAAACAGAGCTCACCAATAGGATTAGATAATAAAAAATTTGACCAAGTCTAGCAATTTTGATCAGGATACTTCTATCTTTGCCCGCAGTAATTATTTTTCTAGTTTATACCTACTTAGTAAATTTACACAGGAACAAAACCCTAGAGCCTTTGAAGGAAAAACGTAAGAAAAGCTTCGGCGCTGCCGATTTCTGCCTTCGGCTACGGGGTCGGTGCCAAACCCATCCCCTCCCTCTCGTCCTCATCTCCTTCCTTCTTCCCTGTCTCCCCTTCTTCCATCCTAACATCCCTAAAGACCTTTAGGGTCAGCCTCCGCTCTCCACATCGGCAGGAGTCGACGATGGCTACACCAAACAACGATTGACGGTGATTTTGTAGCCGAGCACGATTGCTGGTGAGGCCATCAAGTTGTAATAGAGACGAATGTACGTTCATAAAATATGGCAAGTATCAACTGTGACCTCGAAGGTCCTCTTCCAACCTTTTCTTTAAGAGGAGAATCGAACACAAAATTTCGAAAGCAGAAAGAAATATTACTAACAATTTAAATCGCAAATCCCTTGCTTCTTCATGAATACAATACAACTTTATAGTAATGATAACGGACAATAAAGGGCCACTAAAACGTGTTTTACAGGCTTCTAGTGCTCGTTTATTGGAAAAATATAATTTAAATTGAACATTTGCATACTATGTGCAAATTCCTCGTAAATATTAGACTGCCACCATCGTACGAACCAATTCTGTTGCTACATATCCACTGAGCAACTCCTTTGCTCAAAATCTGTCTATATAGTACAAATAAAAACTAAGTCTGTCATTAAAACACCCACACAGAGACGCATGATAGATCACACCGGCGAGCAACAAAGAAACATGCTCGCGCGTGTAGAACTTGGAGACGAAAAGGATGCAAAAAATACACAGATATAGGCAAATTACTGATAGCTCACCTAAAGAGTAGCTGATCTCATTAGCCTAAAGCGCCTAAATATTTCAACCTTTTGTTGTTACACTAGAATAAAACATAGTATTTGCAACAACGCTGGCGAGGTTTACCAGAAAACCAAACCATCGAGAACTTGAAGCTTTTGCTAGATACTGGACTAGTCACCTGCCCTGTAGATTTCAACTGGTCACAACTTCTGAAGGATGCATTTCTCGTACAGATCAAGCCATTCTTTTTTGCTAGCATTGCTTCTCAACTCGAGCACTTCGGCACCAAAATTATGTTTTGTGAGTTCTTGCTTAATTTTCGTGACGGTGAACCTTTTATAGTCTTCCGAATTGGTTTGCTGACTATGGGTATCATCATCTCCCTTGAATACTGAACCACCATCTTCTGTTTGTGTGTGCTTTAAAGGACTGGTAGTACTTCTGGACCTCTTATTCACTCTTAAAATCCGATCACTCATCTCCATGTCTTGAACAGAGTCCATGCCCACTTCATAGTCATCTACCCTTGAGCGTTTCCCATGGGAAGCAGTCTTCAGCTTGCTATCCAATGCTGTTTCATTCAGCCGAACAGAAGTCAATTCTTGCTGGAGTGAATCAAGCTGTGATTGTGCAAGTTGTAGCTGATGAGACAGGTGGTCTGCCCTATTGTTTGCATCTGCATGTGCTGCGCGCTCACTTTCCAGAAGGCCTTGAAGGACCTGAACAGTACTAGTTCTCTGCTCATTATTTGATTTCAATAGCAATTCTATTTCTTTCTCTCGTTCTTCAACTCTTCCCTCCAGTAGAGTAACTTTCGAATGAGCTTCCATCTCTGATACACGAATTCTCTCTAGTTCAATATCCAAGTCTCTTTTTTCCCTTTGCAAACTTTCAATAAGCCTCTCAGCCCTCTCAATTTGGGCCAATCTTTCCATTGACAATCTCTGCATCTCACTCTTTTCCTTCTGAGCAGTATCTGCTTGAGCCCGTGCTCTATCAGCAATATCAGTCGCTCTTGTTGCTTCCTTTTCAGCAATTTTGCACCTTTCTTGCACTTCGTCAAATCTTTTAATCTCAGATTCATACTTCTGCTCCAGATATAGCTTCTCCTGCTCCAGTATCTTTTTCTCTCTCTCAAATGAGTGGGCCTTTGCATTTGCAGCTTCTAATTTTTGAATGAACTCCTTGATTTCAAGCTTCATGGATGATATTTCAGCATCATAACTATCTACTTTCGATTGGGCAGCCTGCAAATGATGTGCATTTGTTAACAATCACACCATTGATAAATACATGTGTTGAAACAGACACCGCATGAGAAGAAAACATGCAAAATAAGGATTCTTCTTGATCCAAATATCAATGACAATAGTCTAATGCTTTAGAACAACATAATAACCACACTGTTAACCTCCCAACAGTGTATATTCTCGCACACACAAAACATCATCTCCAAATGATAAGGAACTATAATCTTAGAATTGTGAAGATTCAAACTCAAAAAACAATTCTTACAAAGTGTGAAGATTCAAACTCACCTTCAATTCTAATCTTAGAGTTGTCAAGCACTGCTCAGCATGTTCAATCTTTGCTGTCTTATCCTTTATTTCCTCCTCCTAGATATTTATAAACAAGAAAAACAAGTCAAAATATGTTAAGAAACTAGAGAATTGGAGTGTGCATGTGAATGCGTGTGTTTGTATGTGTTTCTGTACGTGCGTGTGTGTGTGTGTGTGTGTGAAAGAGAGAGAGGATCACCTTATCAGCCAAAGTATCAGCAAATTCTTCCCTCAAAGCATCTTCTCTCTTTTGAGTTTCCTTACTTGAACGCTCTTGGACAAATGCAGCCTTCTCCAGAGCAGCTTTTGCTTCTCTAAAAGCAATGTCATACTTGCGTTTCCACTCCTCAGCCTCCTCTTGTGCAGACTGAGCTTGTTCCCGAGCAGCAGCCAGCCTTGCTTCACCAGCACTGCATCGGGACTTGAGAATTGCAATTTCAGAACTCCATTGATCTTCCTCAGCCTTCTGCCTTGATCGGACATGTTCATATTTTCTTTTCCACTCTAAGGACTCCTGCTTTGCAGAATCCAATGTTTTAACCAAACTAGAACATCTCTCACCCAATGAACTGTGATTACTTTGCAAGTTATTTATGCGGCCCATATATTCATCAGCTAGCTTTTTCTTGTCATTGATCGCATCCTCATAACGCTTAAGATATTCAGACTTGGACTTCTCACTGGACTCCAGCCGCTTGTTAAGTAACCCCAACTTATCTTCTAATGAGCGGCATCTCAACATGAGGGTACTCTTCTCTGCTCCAGCTTGGTCAATCAGTCTCTTGACAAGGTCAAGTATTGGACCTTCAAAACTGTGAATTTGGATTTTGTGCAATTGACGTGAATATGCACTCATACATTAATAAAAAAAATAAGGAAATAAAGCCAATTGGCAAACCTCTTTTGTAGGAACATGGTCAGTTTCTGCCATTTTGCTGGACCATGACTTGCTGCTTCATAGTCCGATAGAAGACCATCAAGAACCTGGAAAAAGAAAATCCAAATATAAAACAAAAAAAAAAAAGAAAAAAAAAATATATAAATATATGAACGAAAATGTTAAAGACCACAGAAGCAATCCACTGTTCCTTACCTTAAGAACATTATCAATATTAGCATCACTAGCATGGCATGCTGTTCTCAGCTTCCTTTCCATGCTTTGTATGGCATTTGAACAGTGCAACTCTGCCTCCATATATGCATTCTTTTTACAATCCTGTGTGAGTAGCCAATTTAAACAAATAAGACCAGTATACAAGAGATGAGATAACAAGAGCGCACATATGCATGATAAGTGAGCTACTGTCACCAAACTATTTATTGTCGGGGCAAGAACACTTGTGCCAAAGCCCATTAATTGTACTATGGATAGTGTGGATGGACATGCAGCTCTGCCTTGCATGCATCTGTGTGCTGACAACCTATTAATTATAAATTTGCTTTGTATTGCACTGTACCTCAAACTCCTTTTTCAACTTTTTGTGGAGCTCTGCTTCGTACTTCTTCCTCGGTGGACCAACTCCTACAGCACCATCATTGAACGCAGCCAATGATTTCTGAACTGCCTTTTCATGTGCTTCCCTGAATGCAGCCTACCAACGCTTGGGATTAGTAAACAGTATATTCAACAACAATTAAGGCATAATGCACAACTTACTTCTTCGGGATCTTTTGGATGCCGAAAAGCAGACTTATACACCTCAAGAGCAGAATCATATGCTCTTCGGCAACCATCTTCTTCGACACTCTGCAGAGTAAGATTAAGATTAACAGACTAAATACTTATCAGGGTAAAGTTTCTTATCAACCCTCTAATTTAATACCAATCACAAAGGGAGTTCAGGACAAACACAAACCTGCCATGAAGAGGATATGGTAGGCACCGCCCCTTTATTAAGAGCATCAAGATAAGACTGTGTGATACCAACTAGAACTGGACCCGTCAACATTGTTGCCCCAACTTGCTTGGGCCTTGTTCTTTCAAAAACAAACTTTGTCAATGCATCTAGCCCAGCTCTGAATTCAGGCCTTAATTTGTCCAACTGCATCAGAAAACCTTAGACTTCAAAACAACTAATAGAAAAAGAAAGAAAGTAACAGGGTTGAGCTCATGACCAACAAGAGAGAGAGAGAACAAAGACAGCAGTTAGTTACTGACCTGAATTTCGTCAAGTCTTTGAAGATCATGTTCGTTGTTCAAAGGCCGCACAAGGGTGAAGCATTCTCTGTCTGGAAATAGAGCTCGAATGGAGGCTCGTATCTGTATTGGTCATCCATACAGTACGATAAGCACCTCCAAGCCAGCATACATTAATAACATAATTTGGAAATGGTAGTGCTCAATGTGCCTACAGAGTCATAAACAGCTAACAAGGGTATATCTAAAGCACAAAATGACTGTTCAAGGAACCATGTATGAATGGGCAAGGGAACTTCCTGAAATAATAAAGTCAAGAACTAAGAAGAGCCAGATAATACCTCATTTTTAGCAACTACGTCCCTTCTTCTGTCTTCGACAGGCTTCAAAGCAAGCTCCAGATAATCACGGGGTGTTATCTTTCCACTCTCCTCTGATAAATCCAGATAGAAGTCCTGAAACCAAGGCAGTAAGTATTACCACAAATGGAAAACCATATAACACATTCTACTAAATACACTGCATCCACAAGAAATAAAAATAAAAATAATAGCAGCATATGAACTGTTGCAGTCAATGGCACAAAGATTAAAGAAACAGGTTAATTCAAAACCAATTACCCTTAGAAGCCACACAAAGATTGGGGAGAATTGCCCAATTTCAGAAACTGTTGTTCCTCCAGAAGCTTTAACACGTATATGCTTGGTCATTTGAGTGACAAGAGAGATACGATCAAGTGAACCTTCATCTATACCACCCATCTAAAACAAATCAAAATGAAATTAAGAATAAACCATAAACCATATACAGAAAGAAGGTATAAAAGTGTCAGCATAGTTTTCTAACCTGGTTGTAAATAAACATGCTAGATAGGAGAACCGCTAAGGAAAATATCTGTGTGCTGTACGTTTCCTGTAAGATAAAGATAAGTTACAAGTATTACAGTACAACTGATAATGCTCATTATAAAAATTGTATAATGAGCTGAAACTAATATTATAAGCAAAGAATGAAGGCTAACCGTCTGATCAAAAGCATCTATTCCTTCAGTATCCAACAGTAATAGATTGTATTCAGTCCCATCCAATGCAGTTCTCTTAAAGGGCGCACTCCACAACCATAGCCCTTTCGTACATGGGCGATGTGTAGATGCTACTTGAAATCCACCACTCCTTCCGAGAAGCTACAACAGAGAAGTCCAAAAACAATTATGTTACTTTCAGCAACATTAAACCAGTTGGGAAGAAAAACAAAAGCAAGCTTAGTGGTCATAAATTCATGGAGGGAAAGAGCTGATCAGAAACGGAAGGTTCTTTAAACAGTAGGCTCCGTCTCTATATGTTACGCTTATTGTGAATCACACCCCAATTTTGTTTGACCATATAATCAAAATTTCACATCTAACATAACAGTATTCCATCATAAACGCATATGTCCTTGTCTTAAGAGTCGATAATACCCAAACATTGTTGCAAAAACATGATTTAGGTTAATCATAGACAAGTCCAAGAACTAGAGAAACCTAAAGTAACCCTACAATTATCCAAGTCTACGACAGTGAGGTAATTCCACCATTATCCAAGTCCACCAAGATCCACACTTTGGCCTTTCATAGCATGTCCAATCAGCCAAAAACCGAGACCTAAAGTAAAGAAATCGTCTTGGTAGCAATCACCAAACCAATAAAGCAAGGGTTAGCTCTCCAGCTGGTCCACAGGTAAGTAGGTCCATTACTTTTACCGGAGGCCCTTCTCACTCAAGCTCAAGTACTTGCTTTTCTCGTTAGAGACCAACGTCTTGGGGCTAACGTGGACCCTACAATTCCTACACTTAATTCACTCCCCTAATTCTACAATGCCTTACAATCATAAACCCTAGAATTCAATTCACAGAGAGAAAACAAATGTAAAATGATAATTAACACATGTCCACAAAAATTGAGAGAAGAAAAGACGAGAAACCGAACCTGGTTCAGAATAAAGCTCTTGCCCTGGCGGGCACGGCCGCAGACCGCGACGATACCAATGGGTTCCTTAACGAGCTGCAGCATGGAGACCGCCTCCTGATCCATCCGGAACTTCCCATTCTCGTCGCAGTAGACGAGCCGTATCGGCCTCGGGGGACCCGTCACCGATCGCGAAGACGAGGGAGAGAACGACGGCGACGGCGACGGCGACGGCGGTGAAGAATCGTCTTTGCCTCTGAAGAATCTCCTCATGTTTCACCGTCGCTCCTTATTATGACGTCGTTTTGTGATTCTGCCTTCCTTCGTCCAGTTCACTGAGGGGAGAGAGAGGGAGAGAGAGAGAGAGAGAGAGAGAGTTTTAAAATTGGGGAGGGAAAGGGGTCGGATGTTTTTGGGGAGCTTTACAGAGCAGCGAGAAGGAGAAGGGGCAGGAGTCAAATTACGCTTATGGGTTTGGTTGTCGTGGTGGATATCGAATTACGTGAAGGGCCTTATTGTACTTGTACACAAAGGTGGATCCCAAATCGGAACGACAGCGTGGAAACAAAGCTGACCTTGCAGTAGGCTCGGCTGCCACAGTATTTGCCTCTTTTCTGGGAAGTGTGTAACGCAGGACCGCCACTAACTTTCGTTTTTAGCAATGGCGGCCCAAAAGCAAGCCCAATAACTCTAGGCATTGCTGGGCTGGGCTTATGAGTTTAGGGTTTAGACCATCAAGTTAATTCAGCTGGGCTGAGCTTTGTGCGTGGGAAGGTCGGGTGATGAGAACGGTTTAGGTCCCCAAGAGTGGCCGAGCTTGTTCTGATCCTATACAGGTCTTTACTTCCAACTTTCGTCTGTTTTCCTGGTCTGGGAGTATTTTTCTTTACTTATAAGTGAGAGGTTTTAGGTTCGATTCTCCTCAAAGGTGAATTTGAACCACATTAGTGCTAATCCATTGTGAGGCTTAGCCCACTTCCCCACTCCCTTAGTGTAGATAATATTTCTTGTTGTGCATGCGCTATCCTGTTGGGATCATAATAAGAAGAAGAACAAGGCTAAAGAGAAATTCTAAAAGCGAGAATTGTAAAAGTTCATATCATTCATGCCTCTCGTAACGAATCTATTCGACTATTCTACATAAAATATGTCCAAATGAATCCATCAACTTACGTCGTACTAATTTCTAAATAACAAGTATTTTATCATGTCAGTACAAGTAACAGTTTGGAAGAGTGGAAAATCGAACGCAAAACCTTGATTCTTCACAGGCTCTCTAATTGACTAGAGGAAAAAAACAAGATAAGGCTCAAAGTTGGCTTATGAAGGTGGTGGGCAGACTAGATAGGATTTTGGAATTGCAAATGTTGATGACAATTTGTAATGTCATTGACGATACCAAAACACCCAATAGAAAGGAGTTAAGTTATTAAACGTCAGAATTAAATAAAATAAATTCAACGGAAGGTCTTCGGCCTTCAAGGTCTGGCACATGTATTTGGACATTGGAACGTTAAATTCTTTGGGGAGTTTTGAAGCTCTTGGGGCAATGGTAAGACAACCTATGCGATATATATATATATATATATATATATAATGATCAACTCGTCTAGCGGCATCTGATTTTCATTTAGTTAGAGGAACCTGTAAGTTTACTATTCTCACGGAATATATAATGGTATTATTACTAAGTTATCATAATGCACATGTGGCCCAACTTGTATTAGTGTTAAGGTGTTGAATATTATATGCAGTGGCCACGCCGGAAATGGATACATAAAGTAACAACGCCCTGAAATGATAACCATTGTTGTTGCAGTCGGATGGGATCATGGGATGATATTAATTGACAATTAAACAATTGATTGGTGCACGTCGTGAGGTTGTCATTTTCTCACACTCCTATTTTATCTTTATTTGTTTAGAAAAGTGTTAAGACGACTCTTTTAAAAGTAAAAGTATTTATAGATTTTGTCATTTTATATTTTTGACATAATTTTTTATAATGTTGGCACGAATATCGTATCTATAATTTTCAAATAATTGGGTCATAATATCAACAAAAAAAAAACTTTATTGGGCTATTTCGTCGAGCACCTAGGAGACACTGCCAATTCCTGCCATCATATGTCTACAACTATTATATTGTTTGTAGAGTTTGTTGTTGGTGGATGTAGGATACTATAGAATAATGTTAAATATTGTCAAGGCTTGTCAACTAAGGTATTTCAGTGAGCACATGGTGCGCACAATAAAGTAGCACACAAGAAATGAGAAAAGGAAGATAAGTATGATAGAAGAAAATAGAAGGAGTAAGAGGATGAGGGTTTTTATTTATTTTACCGTAATTGTTTATAGAGGTCAAATACAATATACAAACAGATATACATGAAGTTTTGATGTTGTTGGGGTCAAGTTTAACCAAAGACCTCATGCTAACTCCGTCACTAATTGATACGGAAATTAACGTTAAATTATGAAGTGATAAAAAGTCTATAATAAATTTCACTTTTGATGAAGTATCCTTAACATTTCTCGTACACATCCACTCTCAAGTAATCATTTTTCAGAATTCATAACTCACTAATCATTTTCTAAGTCATCTACAAAATCTATAGTAAATTTCACTTTTGCTGAAGTATCCTTAACATTTCTCGTACACATATCAGAATTCATAACTCACTAATTATGTAGGGCAAGGCCAGCAATCTGATGCCGAAATGGAATTGTACTTATGACTTCTGGTCCAGGCATTT